>NC_085844.1:33354011-33988297 GCF_035594765.1 Anolis carolinensis | reverse complement strand
TTAAAGATATAATTTTTAGGCACATTTCGACCCACATCAGCTATGGAAAATACTTGAACTCTCCATGTTTCTAGAACCATTCTTGTAAAAAATTGCACTTCTCACTATTTTTGGATATGAATAAAGTGCAGTTTGTTGAACTGTCTCATCATTAAAAAAACTCCCTAGAAATGCCAGACACAAAAGCTTGATTTTGACTACCACTACAGTATTCTCAGGGCGCTCCATGCAGTCATGTCGGCCACATGACCTTGGAGGTGTCTACGGACAACGCCAGCTCTTCAGCTTAGAAATGGAGATGAGACCAACCCCCAGAGTCAGACATGACTGGACTTAATGCCAGGGGAAAGCTTAACCTTTACCTTATAGTATTCTTTAAATGTAGCTCAGTTATTTCTTCCCATTCTTCATGAAGTAAACTGCTTTGATTATAACAGTAGGCTCTGGGCTTAGTTGCCACCATAAAATGAAATTTGTCCAAACTGTACATTTAGGGAAAGACAGAGAGAAAATGCATATTAGGTGTGTTTGTTAACTCCTTCTTGAGGGTCCCTTCTTATGTATTCTTTTCCTGATCTTTAGATTTTCCTCCCTCTTAGACAATCAAGGGGAACCTCTTAACTGGGTATTATATAGAAGATGAAGGCAGTGGTTCTCAACCTGTGTGTTCCGTCCCCCAGGACGATGGTTTGCCTTACCTATTGGTCGTTTGTTTGTTTTCCCTCCTTTACATTTTGTTTGAGCCTCTGGCTGCAAAAGCCTAGGAAAAGTGGCTTGGAATCTGCAAGAGCTGGCTGCAGTTTTCTTTGCAGTGATTGGTCAAAGAATGCAACATCTTAGGACCGCCCTTTTTACCAGGGTCTAGTCTCCATTTTGGAGCTTCATTCTGGCTATAGTCTTCCAACGTGCTGGAGCTGTGCAAGGCTAACTGGGACAAATCATCCTCAAAACCAGGCCAATCTAAGCCTATCCAAATTAGATAAGTATTGAATTATACTGATCTGGAATAGGAAATCTAGTTAGAGGAGCAGGGTTATTCCATCGCTTCTAGAACTAATCTTTGCTGTAAAGATAGGGAAGGAAAGAGTTTCTCCTTCTAATATAGACAGCGTGATTAGGGTATAGTGGTTTTATAATCACCTTTGCTTTCTGGAACCAGGGATAATTCTGTACCTAAAACCTATAGAAATTTGTTTCATTTTCTGCAACTTTAAGATCTGTGCCAGGTTTACAACCTTGTATGAATAAACATCCTTTTTGAAGTTATCCAGACTCAGTCGTTCAATATCTATAGGACAGCTTATAGGGATTTGCAGTTCGCCCGGATAAAGGACAGCACGTTTCAGTTTTATAGTTTTTTATTGTCCGGCGGACGGCACAGTTTTGAGGTAGATCAGCGGTTTTTCCGCTTGAGCTAGCTTGCACGGCTTATAGTTTTTTATAGTTTAGGAAGTTTAGTATAGGCCGCGGCTTTTCCGCCTGAGCTCAGTCTGCATACCTAAAGACTCTACCAGCGTCTGAGGCAGTGGAGCCCGCTCTCAGACCTGAAGGAGTCAAATAGTGGGGCTCTATTTCCTTGCTATTTGGCTCGCGTGTGCGCACGTGGCCCAGTGGCTTTCTGGGTTTGCACAGGCTGTGCAGTTCCCAGCAACGTCCAGGGCTCCCTCGGCGGTAGACCTCGAGCCGCGGAGCACCAGCGACAGTTCTTTGGCTGGCTCTGAGGCGTGAAGCCCACCAGAACCAGGCTAGAACCTGGACAGGCCTGGCAACGCTGCTGCGAGTTCGGCCGGAGCACTCGGCCGGCTTCGACCTGCCTCATGGTCCGGCGGTGGTGACCTGCCTCATCGTCCTGCGGTGGTGACCTGCTTCATCGTCCTGCGGTGGTGACCTGCCTCATTGTCCGGCGGTGGTGACCTGCCTCATCGTCCTGCGGTGGTGACCTGCTTCATTGACCTGCGGCGGTGACCTGTCTCATCGTCCTGCGGTGGTGACCTCCCTTCACAGCGGGGAGGAGGCGTCTCTTCTCTCCTCCTTTCCAAAGCCAGCCTCGGTGCTCCTTCGGCGGCAGGCCTCGAGCCGCGGAGCACAAGGTGCTTGAAAATTTGGCGAAGTCGCCATTTTGGCAGTTTACGTCACTCGGGCAAGGGAGGTATCAAGTGGCAAGTTGCTGTCAGTTGGCATTTTGCAGCTTGCCTACCAAAGTTTGGCGCCAAAGGTCACAATCTTTGTAAAGTATAGTTACTTAGTGATATATATTGCTATGGTTAAGTGTTGTGCATTGTATTATATATTGCATTTGCTTTTATTGTAAATTTACTTGCTGGTATGTTGTATTTGCTTTTGTTGTAAATTTACTTGCTATTAAGAATACATAATGTCTACGCAATTTCAAGATGATACAGATGGTATACCTCCTTCTGAGGCTGAAAGTAGGAATGAAAGGCCCCAAAGGATAAAGCACCCTTCAGCCAAGATGCTAGCCCATCTAATAGATGAAAAGGAGCTCCTCCATGTGAGGTTAGGTTCGGCATGGGAGCGAATTGTAACATTGATGGACAGAATTGAGAGCTTGGGTATTACAAGGGTGCCATCCATATTACAGACAGACCTTGAAGAGACCTTCGGTCTCTGGAGGGGTTTGGTGTCTAAGATAGTCCAGGTCCTCGAGCGCATTAACGCCAAGGATTCAGAGTTAGAAATAGTGTGTGTCTTAGCTGACACTAATGAGAAAGAAAATAAGGTGAGGGCAATTCTAGATGCCTTGGAATTTAGTTCTCCACCTGTTAATCTAAGGTCTGAGCCAAAAGGAAATCAGTCTTCCTTATGCAGCCATGAGACCAATCTTTTAAAATCACCTGCTGTGGCACTTAGTCTTAAGTCCAACCGCTCTAGCCAGGTATCTAAACTAAGGGAGTGTGCATCATCTAAACATAGCCACTCTAGCAAGTCTTCTGCTGCTGGGAGTGACATCTCTTCCCTAGCTGCCTTGCACATTATGGAGGCTGCACGTCTGGAGCTAAAGAGCAAGGTAGCGGGGGCGGAGGCTGATGCTAAGGCAGCTGATCTCACCCTTCCCTTTAAAGAAGAAGAGCAACGACTGCAAAGCAAAATGCAAATAGAACAGGCCCAAAGGCAATGTGAAATAGAAATGCTTAGATTAAAGATGGATGCCGCAGCCAAAAGGGTAAGGGCTGAGACTTTGGCCAAAGCCCTAATTGAGCCACTCACAGAAGAAAATGTAAGCCAGTTACCAATACAGGATCCTTCTGCCAAAGTGTTTGCGCACCTTGGCAGCATGAACAGCCAGTTTTCGGATGAGGAACAGGGAGACTTCTCTCCTTACCCAGAGCAGGGCCCCAAAGTCACTTTTGAGTTTCCTGCAGAGCAGAGCGTCATAGCGGGGAGCTCACCCTTGCCCGAGCTACCTGTGCCTCCTGCTAAATCCCTAGGTCAGTCAATCAGGGCCTCAAGGCCAAGTGCTAGTTGGCCCTTACAGACAGCTGCACAGGGAGCCACCGATTCGTCAGTGGTCGATGTCATCCCTCCAAGAGGCCAAAGGTTGACGCAAGGTGCACGGTGGGAGTCCACTCCACAACAGCAAACTCCTCAATTGTTCCCTTCGACGCCAGAGTCCCAGCTTGTCTCCATCATCAGAAGCCCCAGAAGAGATCTTAAGGACAAGGGTGTCGAAAAGTTTTCGGACAAGCCTGAGGAATTTCTTCTCTGGAAGGCCACCTTCCAGAGAGCAATCAGAGACTTAAAGTTATTGCCTGAGGAAGAACTGACTCTTCTGGCTGCATGGTTGGGCCCAGCCTCATCCTCACAAGTTAAGAAGATCTACGCAGCCCACGTAGTCGATCCCGACAAAGCCCTGGAAAAGGCCTGGGCCAGGTTGCAGCAGAGGTATGGGGCCAGCACAGAGATTGAAGCATCTCTTATGGACAAGCTCCAAAGGTTCCCAGCTTTAAAACTCAAAGACTTCAAACTCTTGTGGGACCTTAGCGATCTCCTTACGGAATTAGAGTCGGCCAAGGAGAATCCAGAACTGCCCGGTTTGAAGTGCCTCGATCAGCACCTGTCCCAGAGGCAGATCTTGACCAAGCTGCCCTTCACTTTGCAAGAACGCTGGGGACAGGAGGTCTTCAACTACAAGGAGGCCCACTCCCAGGCATACCCTCCATTTTCTCATTTGGTCCAGTTCATCACCAGGGCGGCCAGAGAAAGGAATGATCCGCAGACGGGCCTCCCCACCTTATACCAAGGGACCCATCCAGGGAAGGCATCTGAAGTGGACAAGAAACCACCTAGAGAGGCCAATAGACCTGTCAGCGTAAAGGCAGTCGAAACTCAACACAAGACTGATGAACCCAGGTCGGAGGTAAAAGAGTTGCTTTGCCCTATCCACCAAAAGCCTCACAGCTTGGCCAACTGCAGGGAGTTTAGTAGAAAGTCATACAAAGAAAGGCAACAGCTAGTTCAAAAGCAGGGAATCTGCTTTAGATGCTGTGGAGCAACTCCACACTTTGCGTCCAACTGCAAAGAAAACGTCAAGTGTGAGAAATGCAACAGCCTCAAGCATTGCACCGCAATGCACAACTCCAGTGTCATCTCCCACCCCAAAGGGAACGTTTCACCAAAAGAAAAGTCAGCAGTCGAAGACACCGACAAGCCAGTCGTACCAGAGATGCAGGTGGAGGTTTCAGCAGTCGCCTGTACAGAGCTGTGTTCTGACTCGCACCAGTACAGAGTTTGTCATCCTATCTGCCTAGCGGATGTATATCCAGCCAAGAGCCCTTGGCTTAGAAAGAGACTCTATGTGGCCCTGGATTCACAGAGCGACGCCTCCCTGGCTACTCCAGAGTTCTTCCGCATGTTTGACCTTAAAACCAAGATGGTTGACTACACTATGACTACGTGTGCAGGAAAAAAGAAGTTGCAGGGTCGCATAGCATCTGGCTTTGTTGTCTCCTCTTGCGACCAGAAGAGGCAGTTCAAGTTGCCAGACCTGATTGAGTGTTCCTCCATCCCTCGGAACAAAAAACAAATTGTAACTAGAGAAGTTGTGGAGGCTCATCCACATTTGCGACGATTAAAGAATGCCATACCTGCTTTCCGTCCAGATGTGGACATTGCCCTTCTGCTTGGTGCGGACTGTCCGAACTTGTTCTATGTGAACGACCAAGTTAAGGGACCTCCAGGGGCGCCCATTGCTCAGCTGCTACCACTAGGCTGGACAGTTACAGGCCCAGTGTGCATAAACAAGATGCACCCACCATCGTCGTTGGACTCCAATCAAGCACAGGTGCTTAAAGGTGGACGTCCTACACTTGTGCGCAGTTGCCTAAGTCACATCTCAGTCTACTGCCAAGCAATAACTCCAGAGTATTCCTCCATCTTCAAAGTCTCTGAGAGAGACGAAGCCACAGCGCTCTCGAAAGATGAGCAAAGGTTTTCGGACATTATGAATGCTCAAGTCTCACGAAGTGCAGAGGTGAAAGCCTGCAAATCAACCACAGAAATCAAGATGGGCCAAAGATCTTGCCTGGAACCACACCGTTTTGAATGTTTTTCGGAGTGGCACAGTCTTCTTAGAGCAGTTGCTAGGCTTATACATCGTTTAGCTTGCAAAGATAGTGAGCCTTTACAGGTCCAGGATATGATAAAGGCTAAGAGCGTCATATTCAAGTCAGTACAGAGATCTGCTTTCAAGCAGGAAATAGCTAGGCTAGAGCAAGGGCTCAACATCCCTAATCAAAGTCTTCTAAATGAGTTAAACCCATTTCTAGACAAGGAGGGTATTTTGAGAGTTGGAGGAAGGTTAGCCAAAGCTAAACTCAAGGCGTGCATAAAAAACCCCATCATCATACCCCCTAATAGTCACACTGCATTGCTGCTCGTTCGGCATCACCATGAAAGGATCCATCATCAGGGTAGAACTCTAACTGAGGCAGCCCTTAGAAATGAAGGTCTGTGGGTAGTTAATGCCAAAAGGTTGGTCAACAGTTGTATTTTCAAATGTGTCAAATGTCGGCGACTCAGACGAAACTGTCAAAGTCAGTTGATGGCAGAACTACCTCAGGATAGGACTTTGACAGACCCACCCTTTTCCCATGTGGGAATCGATGTGTTTGGTCCTTGGGAGGTCGTCACTAGGAAAACCAGGGGTGGTGTTGTAAATAACAAGAGGTGGGCAGTTTTGTTTACTTGTTTAGTAATACGAGCTGTCCATATAGAAGTCATAGAAGGGATGGACACTTCATCATTTTTAAACGCATTAAAAAGGTTCATAGCCCTCAGAGGGCCAATTAAGTCAATTCGGTCGGACTGTGGCACCAATTTTGTAGGTGCGACCAAAGAACTCAATTGTGTGTCTAGGTTTGGGAGAGACCCAAAGGTTCAGAACTTTACGAATACTGAACAAATTATGTGGACTTTCAATGTTCCTCACGCCTCCCATATGGGTGGTGTTTGGGAGAGGATGATTGGTATTAGTCGCAAAATCCTTAATGCCATGTTTTTGAGTCATAGGTCATTGACGCATGATGTTTTGGTGACACTTATGGCGGAAGTTACCGCAATTATCAACAACCGGCCGCTGGTTCCCCTTACCAGTGACCCTGAGAACTTACAACCACTGACTCCTGCACTTATTTTGACACAAAAGGTGCCAGGATGGAAGGACGTCATGTTGCCAGTTCCGGACGGAACTCACCGTGCCCTGTGGAAACAGGTGCAGTCCTTGGCCAACCACTTTTGGAAAAGGTGGAAAGCTGAGTACTTAAGCCAGCTTCAAGCTAGAAGAATCTGGCAAAGCCCACAGGACAACATTGAGGTTAACAACGTTGTGTTGTTAAAGGACAAAGACTTGCCCCGCCATGCGTGGCCCATGGGCATTGTATTAAAGACCTTTCCTTGCCCGGACGGTAAGGTCAGGAAAGTTCAATTAAAGACTTGCAACAGAGGCAAAGTGTCCATTTTGGACAGACCAATTAGTGACCTCGTGTTGCTTATTGGAGATGTTTAAAGTTCTAGTGTTTGTATTGTTGTGTATACAAAGGTGTTTGTATGTTTTTGATTGGTAAATTCCCACATCCTGGGAATTTAGCGGGGAGTGTTCCGTCCCCCAGGACGATGGTTTGCCTTACCTATTGGTCGTTTGTTTGTTTTCCCTCCTTTACATTTTGTTTGAGCCTCTGGCTGCAAAAGCCTAGGAAAAGTGGCTTGGAATCTGCAAGAGCTGGCTGCAGTTTTCTTTGCAGTGATTGGTCAAAGAATGCAACATCTTAGGACCGCCCTTTTTACCAGGGTCTAGTCTCCATTTTGGAGCTTCATTCTGGCTATAGTCTTCCAACGTGCTGGAGCTGTGCAAGGCTAACTGGGACAAATCATCCTCAAAACCAGGCCAATCTAAGCCTATCCAAATTAGATAAGTATTGAATTATACTGATCTGGAATAGGAAATCTAGTTAGAGGAGCAGGGTTATTCCATCGCTTCTAGAACTAATCTTTGCTGTAAAGATAGGGAAGGAAAGAGTTTCTCCTTCTAATATAGACAGCGTGATTAGGGTATAGTGGTTTTATAATCACCTTTGCTTTCTGGAACCAGGGATAATTCTGTACCTAAAACCTATAGAAATTTGTTTCATTTTCTGCAACTTTAAGATCTGTGCCAGGTTTACAACCTTGTATGAATAAACATCCTTTTTGAAGTTATCCAGACTCAGTCGTTCAATATCTATAGGACAGCTTATAGGGATTTGCAGTTCGCCCGGATAAAGGACAGCACGTTTCAGTTTTATAGTTTTTTATTGTCCGGCGGACGGCACACTGTGGGTCCCTAGGTGTTTTGGCCTAAAACTTCCAGAAATCTCAGCCAGTTTACTAGCTGTTAGGATTTCTGGGAGTTGAAGACCGAAACATCTGGGGACCCACAGGTTGAGAACCACTGGACTAAGAGTACACACTATAGAATTAATTTGGTCCCACTTTAACCACCATGGCTCAATGCCATAGGATCATGGGAGTTGTTGTTTAGCCTTCTTTGTCAAAGAGTGCTGGTGCTTCAACAAACTACAAATCTCATGATTCCTTAGCATTGAGCCACATAACTTAAAGTTCTGTCAAATAGCATTAATACTACAGTGTAGATGCACCCTAAGAGACTACCACACTACAACATTATAGTACTATTATTCTACTTCAACTACCATGACAAAACTATGTGGAATTTTGGGTTTTGTAGTTTAGCGAGGGCTGGAAGTTCTCTGGCTGATGATTTTAAATGCTTTTTTCTGAACTGAAAATTGCAGGAGTCCATACAATGTTGCCATGGCAGTTAAAGTGGAATAACAGTGCTATAACGTTACTTCTTGAGACTATTCTTCACTGTCCAGTTTTCACAACCACATATGGAAATTGTAAATACTACAGTTTTTATTATTCTAACTTTGGTTTTCTTTATTAGTCACTCAAAAATGCACAAAAAGTGTGTAAGATTTCAAGATCTTCAGATCGCTTTATGAGACAAAATGTTATTTTTAAAAAGCATGCTAAGTGGGGAAAAGGCACCAAGACTTGAACTTGTAAGTCATGTTTTCTGCATGTTGTTGTGAGGATTTAAAGAATAGGAAGAGCCTGCAAGCTCAAGTGTGTGTGTGTGTGTGATACATATTAGTTTTCATGCTGAGTAGCTTTCTTCCCTTCCTCTTCTACAACTTATTGAGCATGGAGAAAGCAAGTGGTTTGGGAATTTTGAAATACAGTAGTCTCTCACTTATCCAAGCTAAATGGGCCCGCAGAAGCTTGGATAAGCGAATATCTTGGATAATAAGGAGGGATTAAGGAAAAGCCTATTAAACATCAAATTAGGTTATGATTTTACAAATTAGGAGTCTCTGGTGGCTCAGTGTGTTAAAGCGCTGAGCTGCTGAACTGAGTGGAGTGAGTGCCCGATGTTAGCTCCAGCTTCTGCCAATCTAGCAGTTCGAAAACATGCAAATGTGAGTAGATCAATAGGAACTGCTCTGGCGGGAAGGTAACGGCATTCCATGCAGTCATGCTGGCCACATGACCTTGAAGGTGTCTACAGACAACGCTGGCTCTTTGGCTTAGAAATTGAGATAAGCACCAACCCCGAGTCGGACACAACTAGACATAACGTCAGGGGAAACCTTTACCTTTACTTTACAAATTAAGCACCAAAACATGTTATACAACATATTTGACAGAAAAAGTAGTTCAATACGCAGTAATGTTATGTTATAATTACTGTATTTACGAATTTAGCACCAAAATATCAAGATATATTGAAAACATTCACTACAAAAATGGCTTGGATAATCCAGAAGCTTGGATAAGCGAGTCTTGAATAAATGAGACTCTACTGTACCTTGAATTGTGTCTAAAAGTGCATAGAGAATTTGCATAGCTTCCTTTTGTCAGTTGAAGACAGATTTTTTTTTGCCAGTCAATGCCTACATTCATTTCCTGTTCTTCAGAGGTCATATTCAGCATCCCAACATTCTGTTCTGTTTTTCATCTCTCCTCTTACTCTTAAGTCTTGATGGTGAAAAGAAACAGCTAAAAAATAACCCCCTAGCTTCTTTTCATTTGATATTAAAGTTTGGAGAGAATTAACAAGCTAGAGTAGGGCAATCTATTATTTCCTTCCCCGGTTTAGCTTAAGACATGTACCTGATGAGTCTCTTAACAAGAGGAACTGTCACAGTTTTCAGCTACATCTTAATCATGCAAATGAGATTTAGCCAGGAGATATAAAATATTCAAAAGCTCTGCTCTAGCTCGCTGACAGCCCTGGCTAAATTTGGTGAATCAGGCCAGCTTAGCCTGAACTCCAAGCCTTGTCCTTTGTGTCGTTTGCAATCTTTTCCGAGAGTATTTTGATGTGCAAAAATGGCCCAGTGCTAAAATCTCCTTTGGCTAAATGTATGCTTGTGAAATTTATTTATTATTTATTTATTTACTGTACTTATACTCTTCCCTTCTTAACCTGAATAATGACTTTTTAAATAAATTACTATGTCAAGCAATATGCAGGAAAACTATTTCAGTGTCATTGTCTTGTTTCACCTTTGCGTGATATTTCCTTCTAAGAAAATTACAGGTTAAACTTGAATCACTGTTACCTTCCCAATTCTCGGAAAGGCAAATTATATGATGTCACTTGCAGATTGTTTCAAAGTTCCCTTCAATTGTGTGAAGCAAAGGACTATTTTAAGGCTTTATGGGTTAAATGTAGAATTAGCCGTGACTGATCCCTATCATGGTGCTGGAATATGGTGGCACCATATCCACAAATGTACAGTTGCTGCAAGGACTAATAGTATCACTATGATGTAAAATTTGGATTTAATTGTCCATTTTAAAAGGAAATTATTTCATTCCTTTTCATTTTGGCTGGATTTACATTGCCCTATATCCAGGATCAGATCCAAGATTATCTGCTTATCCCAGATTATCTGGCAGTGTAGACTCATATAATCAAGTTCAAATCAGATAGTCTGTGATCAGATCCTGGAACATAATAATAAAACAAAAACAGTACATATAATCAATTTAAAACTATAAAAATACATCATTAAAATACATTATAAAAAATGTTGGACTGAGTTGACTAAATCTCAATGTTACAATAGAAATATTGGATCAGTGGAACTTGGAAGACCTGCCTTAATTCAGTGAGCCTATTCTAGACCAAGACTAGCTCAGTAGCTCCTTTTGTCCCAAAAAAATCACTCTTTGTTTGAATGAAGCAGCTACTTAAGAGATTAACCTTGGCTTTCTGCAGCTAACACATTACTTGACAAATTTCCAATGTTTTGCATTATGTATTTCTTTACTTTTTGAGTAAGAGGGCAATGCAGCAACAACTTTTAGTACACAAAGAAAATCCAAAAAAAGCAATCCTGAAGTTGAAGCCATTTTTATTCTTAAATAAGATTCTGAGTTTTAGTAATCAACATAAATGTCTGCAGGTTTCTGAGTTCTTGAGTATTTAATGATGACTGTCTGGTATTTCTAATGGAGGAACAACTTCATTCGTCTCCAGAATAGTGTCACCTGGGAATATCTTGGGCTTGGAGACGACAACTCCATATGGCTGATACAGCAGGTGGTATTTTATGTAGTAGTGAGTAAGCCAAAAAGGAACAAGTATTCCAGTGAAAACAAATGCTCCAGCTTTGTAGGTTTTGTACACCTGAGTCCTCCACAGCCCACCAGGCTTGAGGAAGTTTTCACCCTTCACCTCCTTTGATTCCCCTCAAACCGTTACTGTGCTGCCCTTCCTCAATTCTTGGGCATATCTCTCTCTCCTCCTCACGTCATGCTGGTCCAAGTCTCTTCTCTTCTACCCATCTTCTGAATCTATTACTTTCCTTCAGCTCACCTTTCAGTTACTTTACTTGCAACTGGACTCCAGCTCTCTCCCTTTCATTGCTTTACTTCATGCTGCTGCTGTGTCTTCTCAAAGGGGTTGTAAACAGAGGACAGGTAAACATTAAGCAAGCAAGTAATTGATAAAGGCAAGCTATTGGAAGATAAGGAGGAGAAGGAAAGTGAGATAATTCAAGAGGAGGTAAAGCCACCTGGAAGTGCAAAAAGGTGGACTGGAGAGAAAAAGGTGGCAATGAGATGGCTTTCCTCCCAAAACTACTCATTGTTTTGCAGCCTTTACCTTTCTTTGCCGGATTCTTTTTCTTTAACACAAGTGGCACCATTGATTTCTGCGTGGTCTTTAAAAGGAGCTCTGCATAAAGCTAGACTTTCCTCCAAAAGCTAAACTTGTCAGCAGAGTTGTAAAACCAACTATGAGATGTGAGAGCTAACAAATGTCAATTATAGGTGTAAAACCTAAAGAGTCTCAAGGCTTGGTGAGATAGGGTTGTTTTTCAGAAAACAATTGTATAGAAGGGTGACTCTCATTGTGTCCCATAACTACTACTTCTATAATGGCCAGAGACATATTTTAAAGAAATGCTTTATTATTGTTGCCTTCTCCTCAAAGTTATGTCAAACAGAAAAATGTTGGCAATAGTCTAAAAATGTGACTTTGAACAACTGATTTTAATTGCCCATTGGTCATACTTACTTGTATAAACCAGGTTTACACATATTTGCACGTGACAGGTATAAGGGGAAATGTCATTGTAGTATGATAGAATGTTGTTATATTCAGATTTGGAACCTGAGAATGCCATATAGTAACAACTGAAAATCAAGGTTGACACATACTTGCAGATGGAAAGAGTATTTTACCATAATCAGTTTTCCAGGCATCTACATAATAAGATGTATAGCTGCATATTGGGTTTGCTCAGCTTCAGCTTCAGATGTGATAAAAGTTACTTATGTAAATATCTAGTGTTCCTTATCAGAATAAGGTGCGACTCAAATTGTAAAGTGAAGTTTGTAAATCAAGATGAGCTATCTTTATTGGGTTAAGAACAGGCTTCCTAGATTAGGTGTCTGCATAAATCTCTTCATGAGCAATGACACATGCCAGATGCAACCAAGAGAATGCACAGAGCAATCATGGAATAATAATAATCTGCTCTCCCCCCCTTTTGACTCCAAGAAACCATCAGCCTTACATTTATGAGCCTGTGTAAAGAATACCCTAGTTTGTCCATGCAGTCAGCCAGGTGAGATGATCATAAGTCATCCTCCTTTGGCTTTAGAGGAGGAAAGTCTGAAACATTTCAGGAAGTGTGCTTGCAATTTTTTTTTAAAAAATAGTGAGGCTTATGTTTTATTGACTGCATACCATATGGCGTCCTCACATTGTAAAAATGTTGGCTGACGGTATATAGAGGCACCTAAAATTCTTCTTCTTTTTCTTCTTATGGACATATGCTGTATCTCCCAAGGCATTCCTGGTTTTAATTTAAATTTTCTTGTTTGGCTCATTTATACTCTCCTATGGAAAGCCAAGTGATGTCATTCTATTTTTCATATACTTTCTGAAGTCTAGTTGGCAATCTGCAGCTTAGCACCACTTTATTGTTAACCCCCCTCAATTAAATGATACACATGTATAACCTGAAATGCAATTTCTTCCCAGAACCAGACACAAGCATATTTTAATCATTACCCAACACCATTCTCATGTTCCAGGATCTGAATGAATTAAAATTTCATCATACTGCACCGACAGCTTACCTTAATAAAGTAATCAGTTCTGGAGCATAATGTGTTTTTATGTCACTGATGCACACTGTACTCTTCTTTTCATACCTTGAATTTTATCATGTGATGAAAATTCCAAAACTGTTAAAGAGGATAAAGAAGCAATAGATAAGGGGAAAGAACAAAACTTTTACTGATATCGTTGCATCTTTTGCAATATGGTAGAAAATGCTCTGGGGACAAAGTGTTCCTTAAATATAAGAACAGGGCATGGGAAGGTTGCATAAAAAAGTGTCCTGGAAGGAGACTACAGTAGTAAGACATATATCCAACCATTTATTCAGCAGAAGTTTCTCCAGTGTCAAACGACCAGTTTATATGTGTCTTACCACTTTCTCCTCTCAATAACCTAGTTATTACAGGTCGCTGCTCACCCTTTTTTCCTTTTGACTCCACCTTCTTTCTCATTTGTTGGTGTATATTTGGAAATGTGGCTTGGAAAAGAAGGATGACTTCAGGGCATTCATATGTCGAAGTTTATAGTGCATAGTTAGTGTTTCATTCTTGAGCTATTGTGTGGTCTTTTCTGCTTTTTTTAAAAACAGAACCGATTGGCCTAGTTTTCCCTATCAAATCACATTTAAATTTCTGTCCAGGGGCTGCTCCCACTTGGATTGCTGCTTACCCAGCAGCCTGAAGCTGGAGAAAGAAGAGGGAGCCACATGCCGTCCTGTTTTAGCTGTTGCTGGGAGGAGGCAGGAGTGTAAGCAATAGGATGCCTTGAGAGATGTGAAAGCTATATGAAGCAAAGACTAGCAAGATAAGGAACTGATCTCAGGCCTAAATGGGGAGAACATGTTTGTCCTTTTTTTTAAGCTTGCCATCCTCTCATTTTTGCTTGGATGTTGTTGCAAGGAGGATTTCAACATTTACATACATCTGTGGTGTAGCCACAATGCCAAAACTGCCCCAACAGATATTCATAGGATGGTCAAGTGAACTTTGAAAATGTGGGAGCACGATAAAAACATTTAGCTCTTGTGTTGCTCTCCCAATTAACAAAAATAGATTTTGGGTTATGATCATTTTAAAATTTGGTGAACTTGTGGAAATGGTAAATTTTTCAATGTATGTATTTCAGTGCAAACTGGGTTTGCTTAGTTGTTCCACTAAGAAAATCTGCTCCCACCTTGTGCATTTGTTGCAGTTCCCTTTCACATTTGTTCCGGTTAATTTTTTAACACATGCATTTTTTTGTGTTTGTGACTTTTGGGTTTAAAATAAGGTGTATTTAACAATATTTTATTAATTATTCTTATTCACATGAATCCACAGACACATGTACCTGATGACTTTTGAACTTCAAGGAAGTTTTACAGAGCCATGATACACATGATAGAGATATAAAGAAATCTGTACTAGAAACAGATGCAAATTTCAATTTTCCCATCTTCAATGAGAAAAGATTTGTTAACACATTGAAACCATATGGTTGAATAAATGAGTTTATTTTTTCCAGATTTTAAAACCTTTTTGGCAAAAAAAGTATATGCATATAAATCATTAATTTCCACAGTTCTTGCCACAAAGCCAATTTTTTTGGCGAAAAAGACTTTTTGCAAATACATTCCCAAAATGTTTTAAAGTGTGCAAAATGAATCTCACCTAGTTGAAAAGTTGTTTATATTTTAAACTGTTTTTGTGCAACAATGAAAGAAACAAATGTATACATGCCTAATAGGATGGAAGTAAGTTCATGGATTGTACAAGTCATTTTGTACCACAGCATTCTAAACCTGAATACAAGGAAGAAATGGTAAACATGATAACTAGGTTATAAAGAGGAAGCTTCTGTAGGATATGTATAATTTGGCTGTTGGACACTGAAGAAATGTTTGCTAAATATATGATTAGATACATTTCTAACTAAAAATCATACTTTTCTTCTGGGATATTGTTTTGTGTATAGCATTGGACAGCTAAACTGTAGCAGAGTCAGAAGAAAAAGAGTTATGGATATTCAGACAAAGGGAATAGCAATGCTGGAAAGGGGCACAAAACTACATTGTGAGAGGAGAGGCTAAAGAGAAGCCTAGTGGGTAGATTTAAAGTTATTTCAAGATGAAGAAATAGATTCAAAATGGCCTTTACTTAGAATTATACAATCAACTCAACCATAAAATAATGTGGTCTTCAGTTCTAGCAGCAGGATCGCCCCATGTAAAATAGTTCCCTTCTTTCTGACTTTGTCCTAAGAAAATCAGCCAGTTCTGTTCATGCCCTTTCCACAAGGTGGGAATTGATGGAAATGTCCAGGCTGTTTGCATATAGAGAGGGAGGGCTGGCATGGTTAGGTATATACTCAAAAGAGAGCTTATGATTTTCAGCAGTCAAGGCATGGTTGAATCCCAAATTTGTAGAACATGTTTAAGGTGACAGATATTTATGTCACAATGCAACATCACAAGGCATTTCATTATTTCAGTGATGCAAAGATATTATATCCTATCTTGTTGACAGACACACAAATATAGTCCCATCCCACCATCCCTTCTCTGGCATATACATTATCTGGGTGAAAAAGTTGTAATGCAGGGGAAAAGCCCAGGAAACTTAAGCTGATAACACTGGTATTCTTTTACAAAATATAATAGAATTAGAACAATCTTTTCATATTTAAATTCCATCAGCAAAACTTTATAGCAAATGGAGCAGAGGTGAGCCATCAGGGGAAGGTTTACAGTCAGATGGGCTTTCCAGATTTTATGAAACCATTCTCCAAATTATACACAAGACTGATGTTAAAAACATATGAGAAGAGAAGTTTGAGCCGGGAGGATTATAAAACTTTAAAGAGGAATATTTCCTATATGCCAAAAACATTAAAGTTAACCTAGAGTCTTCTATGCATAAGGTCAGGTGGAAATCCAGCTATGAACTGAGAGAGCTAAAGAAGCTTGACTAGTGTAGGTTTGTAAATTAATCCTAGTGTCTCAATTCACACTCACAATAATTGTGCCTTTGCTGCTTTCCCTGACATGAAGATTTGGTAAGCATTTTGCAGTAGAGAGGAGGCAGTTCCAACTCATTATGAAGGCATGCAGTAGTAATAACTTAGATAATAAACTGCAGATTAATAGAGCAAGTTCCCCCCATATTTCAAATTCTCTCATTAAAATTTTCTCATTACTGCACTTTCTTTTTTTTAAAGGAAATATTAATATTTTAAAACAGCATAGTTGAAAATGGTTTGCTTAGTTTCTTGTTGCAAATTGTTTCTATAGCAATAGCCACACTTCTGAGATGCATCCAACATTAACACATGACCTGAATTCTAACATAGAGGCCATTGGAACTCAGTTACAGGTATGGAGCTGTCACCATCTACAATGACATGAATGAGGAAATACAGAGATTCTACAAGATTATAGCTTAGATCTTAAATGTTAATCATAGAGTGTAAATACTTCACACGTATAGTTGTGTGCCTACCTGCTTACCCAAGCACCAGCCAAGCCCTGTAGGGGTACAGCTGTGGACAGGGAGCAGGAGAAAACAGAAAGTGACCACCTCTCATCTCCCTGATATTTGCAGTGGTGTTTGAGAGAAAGAAAGAGGAAGAACACTTTTTCTACTCTATTCTCTCTTTCTTGGAAACTATAGAGGAGGTGACAGGCAATCCTTGGTGTCCAATCCTTGCCCTGTAGCAGTGGTCTCACCCAACTTGATTGTTTCCTGGCCATGGTGGTTTGGATGGGATACAAGAGACGAAAGTAGATTTTCTTTATGCCCTGTTCAAAATATGTCATGCACAAGCATAAAGCACACATCTGTTACTAACAGGAAGTCACCACATACATTCTGTGTTTTGGATAAAGGCAACATACTATATCTGCGTGAGAGATTGGGGGACCTCAGAATGAGACCTACATCAGATATAAATTCACCCAGTAAATTTTTAAAACTTCTCTATTACAACTGGTTCTGTGTCTGCCAACAGAGTATATTTGGGTGATGCCTTCATTTGAGTGATGAAATACTTTAGCATTTTCATGCCAGTTATATCAGGGATAGTGCATTTCCATGCTGTTGAGTTATAAGTGCCTAACTAGTTTCATGAAAGGCAGCATAATAATAATAATAATAATAATAATAATAATAATAATAATAATAATAATAATTATTATTATTATTATTATTATTATTATTATTATTATTTTACTACTGTATTTTTAGTGAGGGGTGGAAGAAGAGAAGCAGAGTAAAAACACACTACACCCCTGCTAGGTAGGCACGTGAATTCACCCCTATCATGGCCTTCTCCAGCTGTGCAATGGGACAGACTGTTTCATAGGCAAACAGTTGATTCCAATCCCCAAAACACTATAGAGTCCTGGTCAGAGTTTCACAGTCTCTGGCCTTGTATAATAGCTCATCAGCTTGAATAAACACCCTTGACCTCTGTCAGGGCCATGGGGCCAGATGATGAGGAGGGTTTCCTTCCAGCAGCAGAATCTGAGCTTCAGGAAAAGGAACAGCCTGATGCTACTAGGGCTGAGCAGGAACAGGCCTTTCCAGGAATGGAAGCACCTGAGATGGAGGAGAAGGAAGAGCAGGCATTGGCTCGCCCTGCCCGACTCCAGCTCAGGGTTGATGTCCAGCTGTTCAGCTGTGACAGTCTAATCGATTGGCTGAAAGAAGAAAATAGCAACTGCAGAGGTTTGTCAGGAGCTGCATAAAAGACAGGTGTTTGGAATAGTTGATTGCTGGAGGCAATTCATTGTTTGTGACTACAGCCATGAATCCTTGTTGCCCTTGAACCTTTGGCCTGCACTTGTGGATATTGGACTTGTGCTTTGAATCTTGGACTACGGTTGGACATGGGACCTGTGCTTGGAACCCATGTCAGACCTGGACTTGCAGTAACATCTGTGTATTTTGACTCCTTAGAATAGACATTGGAATTGGTTTGCTTGCTCCTGTTTACTGAACTGCCTATGGTGTTAAATCCTGCACTGCCTCTGATGACTCTTAGAAGGAAGTCTGCAGAACGCTGACAATACTCGCTATCTCAAGAAAACCTTCTCACAACAAGGATGGCGATAGATTACATATGCAGAGAATCATGGCAAGGCCTTTAAAAATGGCAGATGGTAAGCCACATGGCAAAGAAGGAAGTGAATATACAAGCCACTCCCATTCTTTGCTCTAGAGTTCAGGAAATGACTCGGCTGTCCCTCTAGGTCTGTGGTTCTCAACCTGTGTGTCCCCAGATAATTTGGCTTTCAACTCTCAGAAGTCCTAACAGCTGGTAAACTGGCTGGGATTTCTGGGAGTTGTAGGCCAAAACACCTGGGGACCCGCAGGTTGAGAACCACAGCTCTAGGTGGATCACATCTGTATTCTCTTAACCCTTTAGAGGACTGTGCTGTGAACACGTCTAATAAGAGCCATATTTTCCACACTGGAGGTAAGTACAATGCATTCCTATCTAATACAGCATTTTACCTGACCTGTATTTCCTTAAAGGAACTGATAGCTGTCTCATCTGAAACAACTTGATTAGGTATCTAATTTACTACATTCTTAATCTAATGTACTGCTTGACTCTCATAATACTTGACATTGAAAACTTAATAAAATGTTAGTATTGGATCTTACTTGTGTATATTACTATGAAACATTTCATGTTCTGCATAACTATTTGGGGGTGAACCCACTGAATTTCTGAGTAAGCATACATAGGGAAGGGAAGCACAAAATCTTCCCATGGACAGGGGAAATCTAAAATGTCATGACTACATATTTATGAGTCAGGCCTAATACTGTTAGAATTGCCACTAATGTGTGAATAATTGGTTGACAGTTTCCAAAGTATACTAGTCAAACACAATTTAGATCAGAGGTTTAACATGGCTTTATGGCTCACCTCACCTTGTATTCCATCACTGAAAATAGACAGCAAGTTAAAAAAAAAACCATCTCCAACTGGTTCATCCGTATCTACCTTACCACTTTGAGTAAAATGCAATTTCAATATTTTGCACTGATGTGCTGGCATATATAAACAACATTCATGGATATTACAGTATATAAACTTGGTTACAAAGGCTACTATTTGTATTTTAAAAAAATTAAATGAAATTGTTTCTTTAAAAATATATCATTACAGTTTGAAAATTTAAATCCATTAAATTTCCAAAACTTTTACTCCTGTGTAGTGCATACATATCTTTGTCTGAATTTGCATATTTTAATTAAAAGAATTGATGATATACAGCTCTGAAAATTTTAGGATGGCAGGCATTCATGAATACATTGATGCTTTAAGGTGCAAACAGAATTGCCCAAAGTGACAATTATGCAAGTAAAGGCTAATAATCAATTTTGAACTGAAAAAACATGGTGCAATGATTATGCAGAAGCAACAATTATGTGCTATTCATGCACAGTGGTGCATCTCCCAAAATGCACCCTTCCTCATGCTGAAAGAAAAAACAATAAAGACATTTATTTTTGCTTTAATCCTCATACAATTTTTAAATTTCCCCAATAGAGAGGAAAGTATTTGAAAAAATAAAGGTATTTGACGTGTTTCTTGAATTTGGTGAAACCCTAATGAAAATTCAGTATTGATGAGAATATTCAGCGGGTGATTTATTCTGTCTGTGTAAAAGTTTTACATGCATTTCTGTGCACAGGAAACAGAATTTCCTATGTAGAAAATGCCAGAAGTGCAACTTTCTCTGCTAAAACAATCACATGTGAATTTTGCAGAGTCCCAAGTACAACTTTTTTGCATCGAATTTTTTTCTGTGCATACAAAACATTTGGGTTTTTTTGCATGAACAAAAATGCATATATGAATTTTTCATAGAAAATGGCACGAAATAAATCCCAAACTGAAAGCAGTATAGAAAGCTGCACAGTTTTTAAAGTCTTTCTCAAAGTAGGAAAAAAATTGCTAAATTTACTTATTGCTTTCTTCTAGTACTATGTTAAGAATGACAACCCAATGTGGTGGTCATGTGTCCTCCTGGGAGGGGGCGGAGAAATGATTTTTTATTGATCAGTCAACTGGCATTATCAAAATACACAATATAACCCAATGTGGTGGTCATTATCTGAATCAGGACTGCACTTGCTTCTTTGTGGGGGAAAAAGTGATACTAAGTCATATGCCTGTGTTTAACCAAGTGCACAGAGTTAGCCATCTGAAATGTAAATTTCAAGATCATGTTTAAAGTGGTGGGAGTTAATTGCTTCTATATCACTGAAAGGTGAATCTGTTCTGAGGTTTAGTCCAAACTTTAATGTAGCTAATGAGATGATTGAATCTTCTGTGGTAATAGGATTTAGAAACCTGGTTAGTTCCTTTACAGTTCAGACTAAAACCAGTAGTGAATCTTTTCTATCCCAATGCCTGTTTTCCATAATAACTTTGCCTTGGTTAGATGACCACATTATTCAACATAATTCGGTATTTTTTACTTCTGTATCTATTTTGTTTCTGTTGGTATTATTTTGAATGTTAATTTTCAATGGAGCAATGTATAATACAAATAATGCTGAGAGATAGGAAACATACTTGTCTCATTCCTTTGCCTAAAGGGATTTTTCTCCCCTGACAGAAGAGGCATTTTTATTTACAAGCAACCATGTTAATGTTTCAGCATTACTGCTTCTTTTGAGAGTATTGTACTGGTAGTTTTGTTTAAAGTAATGCTGACTAAATTGTATACAATAAAATGAATTATTGGAGAGCTTTTTAAAAATAATCTGGTATGCACAATCCAGGCAGCCAGTGTGGTCTAGTGGTTTGAATACCAGATTCAGATACTGGGAAACACACTGAGTCTTTGAAACTTACTATCCCCAAGATTTATTTTGCATAAATTACCTTTTCGCTACATATATAAGATGTATGTTACCTGTCCGAACGTATTTCCCCCTATGAGCCTTCTAGAACTCTTAGATCATCGGGGGAGGCCCTGCTCTCGGTCCCACCAGCCTTGCAGGTAAGGCTGGTGGGAACGAGGACAGGGCCTTCTCGGTGGTGGCTCCTTGGCTGTGGAACACCCTCCCCAGCAACATACGGCAGATACCAACTCTCCTAGCCTTAAAGACATGGCTGTGCACACAAGCTTTTAATGAATAAGAACATGGACTTTACATGACCTGTACGAAGACTTGAGGATTCTGGATGAATGGATTTTAATCTTGGACATTCTTAAAATTTTATATAATGTGATTTTATTTTGTAATGGTACCTGTTTTATATGAACTTTTGTTTTGTAGATTGTTTTATATGAATTGTTGCTTTTACATTGTTTTTAGGCATTGAATTTTTTGCCTATTTACTGTAAGCCGCTTTGAGTCTCCTCGGAGAGAAAGGCAGGGTAAAAGTGATGTAAATAAATAAATAAATGTATATAAAGAATCGGGGGCCCTGGTGGCACAGTGCATTAAAGTGCTAAGCTGCTGAACTTGCAGACCAAAAGGTGCCATGTTCAAATCCCAGGAGCGGAATGAGCACCCGCTATTAGCCCCAACTCCTGCCAACCTAGCAGTTCGAAAACATGCAAATGTGAGTAGATCAATAGGTACCGCTCCAGCAGGAAGGTAATGGCGCTCCATGCAGTCATGCTGGCCACATGACCTTGGAGGTGTCTACGGTCTATGGAGGTGTCTTTGGCTTAGAAATGGAGATGATAACCAACCCCCAGTCAGTCACGACTGGACTTAACGTCAGGGGAAAACCTTTACCCCCTGTATAAAGAATCAAGGAAGCTCAAGTTCACAAGGGGTCTCATTTACAAAATATCTCATTATGTACCTATGTACTATTACAAGTTTTCCAAAATCTTGAAAAAACAAAACACAAAATTCAAAATACTTGTGGTCCCATGTATTTCAGATAAGGGATACTCATCCTGTACTGCATTTGGGGAGGAAACCATACAAAACCCTTTAAAAACAAGCAACTCTGTGTTGTTTTAAAGGGCTTTTCAGGTTATAATGGAGGATGAAGTACACCAAAAACAAACATATTGGGAATCATAGACAGACGGTAGGTGACCTACCACTGAATTAAAGTAAATGCTGTAAGGTAGCAATAGGAAAAATAAAGGAAGAATAGCAATCACTTGAAAGTTGACATGGTGAGGTGGTTTGAGTGTTGGTCTATGATACTGCAGACTAAAGTTCAGCTATGGAAACTAAGTCCCAACCTCTTAGTCTCACAGGAGGAAAAGGCAAACCATTTATGAACAATTTTTTTAAAAACAAATTCCCATGATAGGTTTGTCTTAGATTTGCCCTAAGGTGGAATTAACAGTCACACAACAACAAACCAATAATTTTGCTGGATTAAACCAAAGAACTATTAGGCCAGGATAGGAAAAAACAGGATGCCCACTACGTTGTCCTAGATACTTGTATTACAATCCCTATAGTCCTGGAGATTGGTCAAACCAGCTGAAGACAGGAGTTGTCATTAAGTTTGATATGATGTAGGTTAATTGACTCATAATATAGATCAGTATTCTATTTGTTTCAGGCAGGTTACAGCAAATACCTGTCACTACTTGTTTATTTAAACAGTTCAGTAAACATACTTCACATTTTGTCCCCATGGTCACTCAAAGACAACTCTCAATTTAAGAACAACACAATCCATTGGGGTAGATTCTATTAAAAAGCACAGCAGTGGTTGAGGCATCCTTTACAATTTGCCACTAGGTTCGCTTCCATCATGCTACGAAGAGGACACAGAGTGTTTGTTCTGCTTTCCCTATCTGCTTGTGCACTCTTTATTCTAGTAATTCTAGGTGTTGTAGGTCTTTTATTGTGAGAGCAGTGTATAATTTTAACTTATTTCCCTCTGATGCTAGTTTTGTTTCACAGTGGATTCTACATGGCTGCTACTTGAGTTTTGTAATGCTGGAGAACTGAGCTTTGCAGTCACCAATTCCATTTCTCATCATGTCAGTGCCATTTACTCAGGAGGCTGTGTGTCCCTATTTATCCTATGTCCTCTAGAGACTCAGGAGATGAGGAAGAGCTCATTTAGGGTAGATATCCTATAATTGAGAAGTACTGTGGCATTTCGAGGGTTTATCATTAAGACTGGCAAAAGTTGCCTGCTTGGCAACCGGGAACTATGCAAGCCTTTCCCTTGAATTCCTTGGAAAATGTCCAATTTTAAAATCCTAAATACTATAATTTGGGGCATTAAATTGCTACATTTCACTTCTTTTTTTTACATGACTGCAGTTATTCTGCTTTGAGCAGCCTTTGTTAGCTGAGCTGGCAGGATTTTCCTGGCAAGATGGCACTGTCCTCTTCTGAAATCTCTTTGGCTAATATATCTGTGGAAAGGATGATAAAGAAGAGGCAGTTGATGGGTGTAAGGCACTGACCCTTCAAAATAGCAAGTGTCTATATTTCCAATTTTTCCCTGGCAATGAACTGTCCAGATGTCGACCTGCCTAAAAGATTTTGCAATCTGAGACAAAAACTCAAATAGCCGATTTAAAATTCACAGCCATCCAAATCCATCCATGTTATTTTTGTACATGTGGCAGGAAATCCTCTAAGCATCTCTACCATCTCTGGCAGTGATAGGACAACAATAATGAAGTAATTGATTATCTGTTGCCCTTTCATGACACCCAAAATCTGCTGCTTGCCACAGCTGCCTTAATTTGTCATGTCATAATGTCAGCCTTCGGTGCCAACCTTTTGCCTCAACTGAAAATGTTAGAATTATGCATTTCATTAACTTTTACTACTATATCTATCTACCTTCCTGTGAGAACTTTTTTCTCAGTTGAAATAAGTCATGGAAGCTTATTTTAAATGATTTTGTAAAAGTAATCTTTGGTGGTTGCGGTGGTGAAATTAGTTTAAATGATAAGTGGTAGTAGGGGACAGCTACTTTTCCCACCACTTGTTTTCTCATTCCGAATTACCATTGTTGGGTGCCGTGTGTGCTTAGCTTTACAAACTTACCCTTGAAGCTCAAAAAGACAGCAGATGTGATTCAGTACAGAAAAATAGCAAAAAATAAATAAAAATGGTTCAAACACAAGGGTGTACAACTGCGCCAGAATTTTGTCCTGTGCACTTCCAATAGACCACTTTTAGGGATGGTCCTAATTGATCTTCTATCCCATTTTAAAATGTCCTGGTTTCTCTCTTCTCCCACATTTCTCAGTTACTACAAACTGAGTTGAAAGTGCAAAAAGTTGTAATCTATTAACTCAGCAAGGTGGTCGGGAAAAGGGTGAAAGGAATTTTCTCCTTTCCTACAGACTCAGAAAAAAACAACTGGTATGCTTTTTCTGTATGCTTTTTTTTTTTGTATGCTTTTTCATTTGTAACTTTTGCTCTCTTGACGGCATTCTGATGTAGTGGGGATTTTTTAAAAGTGGACTCCTGTAATTTTATGGTGTGGTTAACTTCTCAGTCAAAGTCATCATAGTACGTAATACATGGTTGTACTACTGAGATGGGAGGCAATTTTCACCCTGAGGGCTACACCGGTCTGTCAAGGTACACCAGATATAATTTCTAGTCACCATTTTAGAATAATTTATGGATTTAAAAAAAGCTTGTGGGGGCATTTAGTAGGATGGGAGGAGGCAAACCACTTTAAGGTTGGTCTGGGATGTTTTAATCTAGATTTGTTGTTTTTCTTGTGTGCCTTTACCTCGTTTATGACTTATGGGGCCTCTAAGGACCGCCAAAATCAGCCACTCTCATTGAATACAGTTGGCGCCCACCCAGGGGGCGTGGGGACCTGTCACTCCATGCCCCGCACCATCGCGGCTTCCACTCTGCCTCATCAAATGGGGGGAAGACTCCTAGACCCAGTTTGACCCATCGTCCCTAATAGAAAGATGGGGAGCCTCCTGTTGTCTGGCACTGACTTATTTTTGGCGGAGGCAGGTTTTTTTTCTGGTTTGGCCATGGAGCTGCACTGGAAGTAGTTTTATTTATTGTGATGGGAGCCGTCAGGCTCCGTGGCTGAACTTAAAAAACCTGTCACTGCTGTAAAAAAGAAGCCCGTGTGAAGAGGTCCTAAGATGAAGTTTTCTTGGCAAGATCTGTTTAGAGGGGTTTTGAATTTGCTTTCTTCTGAGATTGATAGAGTATGTTTCAATGGCTGAGTGACCTTTCAAACTTTAGTCTTCTAAATTGTACTCCAAATCTCAAACCACTACACCATGCTGACTCTACAGCTGTGTTGATCCTCACATTTTTAATACCTTTTTTGGAACCTAAAGGGTTTGAGAGGATTGCTCTCAGTACATGTTTGATACCTTGATTTTACTGATTTTCTCAGTTGCAGCTGAAAGAATAGCTATAACAATTTTGGAGGAAAGGGATAAAGTGATACCAGCTGCAGGGCTGCTTCCTATCATACCAGTCTTTTGAATCCTAAAATGTCTCTTCTGTAGATGTCCATGATTCAGTATGTGTCATATTTGAGTACTACATATACTCATGTGTATGTCAGACCCATATATAAGTTGAGGCCAGATTTTGGAGGGCCAGAATCATGGATTTTGAAAACATGTGGAAAATTCAGCCCAGCTTTGGGGTCAATTTTTGACTAAATTTTTTTTAGGCTCATAGCAAGATAGTTAATTAGATAAAGTTTGTAAAATTGGAAATCCCATGCCATCATGACAATACCTTCTTGCATTTCTAATTGCTTCTCTTAAATTTCCCAGGTTAATCCTTTTGTACCTGATACAAATCTTCATTGTTTGCCATTTTTGAATGATAACTGATGCCATTTTCCCTTCCCTGTAATCTGCAGCCCCATTCTGAGAACCCAGAAAGAACATGAGACTGTATATAACACCATGAAATTAATTTCTGATATCAGTGAGCAACTTTCTGATGCAGAGATGAGGGAGCTCAGTTTCACTGTTGTAGCAGAAAACTGGAGAAAAGGAAGTCCAGGTAAGGAACACAGTCATTTCCAGCATTGTTTGTTAGCATCCAGTTTGCTAGCATGCTTGTTCCTTGAGCAGAGACTATCCAAAACATTATAAAGGCAAGTTAGGGAAGTACAAATTCTGAATTCTCTGTCTTTTACATATCTTAATAAATTTGAATAACTGAAGTTACAACTGTCAGAAACAGCTCCAAAATTTCACATCACCAGATTTATAAATATGGTCCTGATCCCTCTATTGCTTTTCATTTTCATTTTTTCCTTTTGCCACATATTCTGCATCTCTGTATCAGTTAGGAATTGAAAAAATATTTTGAAATATTCTGAAAATCATGAAAATGTTTTTATTGTTGAGAAATTCTGCACTTTAATCCTCATACAGATTTTGTGCACAATGGCCCAAATTGAAAATAAATCTAAAAATTGCATGGTTTTTAAAGACTTTCTCACAACAGGAAAAATATGGTTTGAAACAGTTATTGCTTCCTTTGAGAAAAAAATGGTTAAGAATGACAACTCTGTTGTCACTTCCAATGTTTTATTTATTTCTTCCTGTTCTACAGTCTGAAGATAATTCTTATAACTCTCTGAAACAGTAGGCATGAAAACCATTTAATGTGAAATATACACATGTACAAGCAACTCCACTTTATGGTTAAATCTTGAGTCCAGTCTGCATTATATGAAAGGAAATAAGATTATTCTAGATTTTTTTCTGTTTACATGTGGTTGGGATCGAAAAAAAAAAAATCCTGATGGAATACTGTTTGTTTCTTTGCTTTATATCCAGCAGTCTCAGGCAGTGATTGAACAGTAAAAGATTTATTCTCAAGGCTTCTCTTTAAACACAAATAGCAATAGTCTGGCTTTGTATGTCAATTCACTCTGTAATAATGGCTTTTTTGCTCACCTTTCCTTGAACTCTACCATGTTGCCACCCAGCCCACCTTTTCCTAGCAACTGAGAAATCATAGTACTGTATATGTGAAATTATTTTCTTTTTCTTCTTCTCTTCAGCATGACCAGTGGTCTGAAATAATTACAACAATGTATCAGTAGGTCAATGATTTCATCTTGAGATTTAATCTGACCACTAGAGTAAGCTATCCAAAGTTCTGAATCTGTTTGGAGGATAGGTGTCAGTAACTAAAACAGCTTCTTTAAAGTTCAGACTAAAATCCACAATGGATTCATCAGGACAACCAAGATGAAAGCTACCACCTTCCCATAATGTTGCTTCTGGTGTTCCTGGGTATTTACCCTCTCTCTCTCTCTCTCTCTCTCTCTCTCTCTCTCTCTCTCTCTCTCTCTCTCTCTCTCTCTCTCTCTCTCTCTCTCTCGGCATGAGATTGAGAAAGAGGGAGAGAATATGCAGTGAGAGAAGCAAGGGTAAGGAGCAAAAAGCTCACACCTTTCTTGTTTTTTCTTTCTATTTCTTTTTCAGAAGTGGTACCAATTTGGTACTAAAAGTAGCGGACAGTGGCATCAGTTGTATGAAGGAGGTAGGGCAGCTCTGACTAATTGCACTCTCCTCTCAGAATTCCTGTATTTAGCACTATATATAGGATTCGAGTGCAGAGAAGTAAAGTGAATCTAACCATTGATTTCCACTTTTTATATTCATGCATTCAACTTTTTATGTTTTCTGGCTTCTTAAATGTAATTTCAGTACTTTGAGTCTGTTTACCAAGCATTTTCAGCATATCTTTCATGGAGCTAAAAGTGTCACCTGAAGTTTGTATGCCATCCTCATTAAGTCCAGATTTC
The DNA here is from genome assembly GCF_035594765.1 of Anolis carolinensis. Taxonomy (NCBI): domain Eukaryota; kingdom Metazoa; phylum Chordata; class Lepidosauria; order Squamata; family Anolidae; genus Anolis; species Anolis carolinensis. The sequence goes on along the minus strand of NC_085844.1, from coordinate 33,960,414 downwards.
TAACAGTTTGCAACAATTACATAGAAACACTTAATCCAGAAACATATTAGTGCAAAATTAAACAATATATTCAAGATTTCATGTAGTCTGAACCTTTGCTTTCTCCTTTAGAAACAAGTATTCAGGGTTGTAATCTGGAATGGGATCCTGCTTGAAGGAGTGGAGGTTTCAACCTTCCCCTTCATTGTACTTGTTTTCCTAAATCACCACTCTGTGGGCAGAGCCTTCAATGGATTTCATCATATCTGGAGATTTAGCACTGTGTGACACAGACACATATTTGTCTGATACCTTCAATATCACATCTCTCCTCATTTGTGCAATTTCACAGATTTGGCAAATCATGACCCTGAGATTGTCCTTCCACATCTTTTCATAGCCTACTGATCTACATTTCTACTTTTCCATATTTTATTTTATTTTTATTATTACTTCAGCTTTTAAAAAAAAACCAAAACAAATATAACTATAAAATATAGAATAATCAGAAAACAGATAACTTGGAAATAACAAAGGAATGGGGACAAAGAGGGTGAATCCCATCCCCTGACATCAAGTGGAAGGAACCCACAAAACCAAGGGAAGTGAGGGCCAGGATAACCATGGAGAGAAAGCAAACTGCTAGCAGGATGCACATGGCATTGTAAAATGGGGAATGTTACCAAGTGATGGATGAGCTTCAGTGCTACTTTGCTTGCCCCATGCAATAATATCCTTAGCTTTCATTGTGAACCCACTGGCTCCACTAAAAGTATTCATCCTTAAAGTTTAATATTATACTGATTTTTTACATTTTAGGAACATCACATAAAATGAATATAGCATCTGAAGGACATGTTATTAATAGACAGTCAGAATTGTAATCTAAGCTGGCAGGAACTACATTAGCATAAATTATTTTGAGATAATAAAAAGGACAATTTTAAGGTCAGAGCTTGTGACTGAGTTGATAATGATGAAAATCGGCACCTTGCATGTAGGGATATAATTTGGGGCAATCTGTCCAAATCTCCTCTGGTACCTTGACCACTGGAACAGTCATGTTCTGTTGGATTAGGTGTTGTGTCGATTTAATATACATGCAATTAAAACTGCCTTGTGTTAGTGTAAAAAGTGGCCTGAAATTGCTGAGCGCCAATGTGTGTATGAGATAAAAGCTAATCTTAATGACTCAGGATGTCACATCATGTCTTTAAAAAAAAAAGCTGCTTTGCATCAATGTACAATCTTTTCCACTTCTTTGAACCTGCTTAAGCAATATTTTCAATCTCATCTGAATAGGCAAGCTAAAAATAAACACAAAATTGATTTTTTGCTAAGCAAAACTGACTTGATAAAAATAATACATGCCTGACGAGTCTTTAATCTTCTGAGATCATTTTGCAGACAAGAGTGTCAGGAAAACCAATGTAAGAAAAATTGGTGTGTCTCTGTGTGTGTTGGGATGTTGTTGAGTAACAAGGTTTTCTATCCTAATTTTGTTCTCAGATATCTTTTTGAAACGCTAACAGCAATATTTTTTCCTCTTGATTTGTTTTGCAAATCAGAGGAACGGTGTTGCATATATTAAACCAAAGGCATTCTAATGTCACAGCAGGAAGTTCAAGACTCAACTGAAACATCACTTTACAGATGGAAACAGGGTCAGGCTTTTAACACCTCTTATTCTCTTATAGTCCATCTTCTTCCAACTTATGCATTACCACAGAGGGCTCTGGAATATAGTGATTCAATTCCTTGTTCTCCATTGACTTGAAAGCCAAAAAGAGGGGTTTTCTTTAAATTGAAAACACAATGTGTCGGAGAGGGTACATAAATGTCATATAATCTTCACAACTCGGAATGAATTTTAAAAAGCATTTGAAATAACCAGCCATTTGGTATTGTAGTGTACATGCAGGGCCGGCCCCACTATTGAGGCACCTGACGCCGCCGCCTCGGGCGCAGGCCCGGGGGGGCGCCGTCAGGCTGGGCGGGAGGCGGGGCACCGCCCTGATGGTGCCCCGCCTCCCGCCCAGTGCGCCCTGGCCCGTCTGGTCTTTTCTAGCAGGCCTGCAGGGACCTCCGCTGCAGTCTGGCCTGCTAGAAAAGGCCAGACGGGCGAGTGGGAGTAGAGTGGGAGGCGGAGCCAGCTCTGACGCCGGCCCCCCCCTGGCCCCGCCTCCCACGTTGCCAAGGCACGCTGGGCGGGGGGGAGCGGCGTCAGAGCTGGCTCCGCCTCCCACGCTACTCCCGCTCGCCCGTCTGGCCTTTTCTAGCAGGCCAGACTTCAGCGGAGGTCCCTCCAGGCCACGCTGCGTGGGAGGCGGGGCCAGGGCACGCTGGGCGGGGGGCGGGGCCAACTCTGGCCCCGCCCCCTCACTATTCGCCCTGGCCCCGCCTCCCACGCAGCGTGGGAGGCGGGGCCAGGGCACGGGAGGCGGGGCCGGTGGCGGGGGCGCTTTTCAGCACCCCCGCTTCACCTCAAAAAATATCTCCGGCCGGCCCTGTGTACATGTGTGGGCTTTGGTTGGACCATTTAGGCAAACTATGGTGGCCGTGGGGGAGAAACAAAATGTCTACACATAGACATACATATAGATTCAAATTTAGAAATCTTTTGGTGGAGAGGATAAATCCACTTAGATTTATTCCTCACTGACAAGTACAAGAAATTGACATACATGCTAACTAACCCTTCACTCTCATTTAAGCAAAGAAAAAAAAATCTCATTATAGGAAGTAAGATTATGAGCTGGTGATCCATGTGCCTAACTTAGTTTACTATCCGATAGAAATTGTAGATGGCAAATTTCAAGGTCCTGATCTCTCCTCAAATTTTTTGGATCTCCACTGAAGAGATTTACAAACTCCAGATACCTGTCAACAGTCTTTTAAAATACAGAATTATGAAAAAGATTGTTCCAATAACTGGATTTTTCTGTTAGCTTAAACAATGTGATTGCAGTGAGACAACAGGCTGGTGTGATTAAATCCCTAGATGAGACTAAAATTTACCATTGTATATGTCATATAGACATTTATTCTTAAGTATAACAAATGTTTAGCCCATCAGAACTAGTTGGAGCATAATGCCCATGAATACCCATCACTGGCAGCTATGCTATCTTGGGCTTTTGGAACTTGCAGTCCAACAACATTTGAAGAGTGCTCCCGCTTCACCTCTAGTTGTCATCAATTTAAGCAGAAGGTATATTTTAGGAAGCAAGAACAGAAAGTTTAACTGCCACAAACACTTTGCTTTGAGCTGTGTTTTCTATATTGCAGATGTAAATTTCCTATATTACGTTATTTTTTAATCATTCATAAACATGTCATTTCTCTTTCTAATTGGCTGAGAAACTACAATTCATTGTTAATTCAGTGTTTATTTTAATTCCAGTGGATGGAAGCATGGGGTTTTATGTCGTACTCAAAGGATCTATTAGACCACAGACAAAATATTACAAGAAAATGGTTGGAGGAAATTTTATTTCAGCAACATCATCATCAGCTTCCATCGTGCTACCAACTACATTATCCTGGTTGTTGCCACCCCAACCATTGGTAGGTTAAGGAAGAAATAATGATAGTAGCTGAGAAGTACAATTGAATAGATAACTCTCCACTGCCTTGAGTCCCTTCAGGGAAATAGGATGGTATATAAAAAAGTTTTTTATTTGTGCTACAGTTATTAACAAATTAAAGGAATGAAGCAAAATAAAGCACATTGTTAGCTTTCTTAGCAAAAAAAAGAAAGGATACCATCCATTTGTATCAATGTGTTACACTTGTCTCTTTCACACTATACTTTAATATCACTTATGGAAGTCTGTGATTTGGTGAAGTACTAGAGTTTTCTGTGATAGAATTCTAATTAATTGCATACTGTGAAAGAGAATTTGTATTTCATTTTTATGGAATGCAGAGTGACCAACCTGATTTAAGCTTAAATAATATCTCTCTTCCCAAGATAGCTTTATACTTCCAAATTACCTTGGCACCAAATTGTAAAACTCAGTATTCCTCAGAATGAACTCATGACAATTAAAATATATCTAAAATGGGTACAGCTTTATGTACTAGATTACTATTTTTAAAAATGAAAACTGGGAGTCCAAGCCAACTGATCATGTAAGCAAGTGCCAGGTGGCATGGCTAGAATCCAAGGAAAATTCACCCAAGTCGACAATATGGCAACATTACCTTATGTCCCTTTTCTTCTTAACTGTTTTTCATTTCTCACCCACTGATCACCAAATCATCCTCGCTGTCTCTTCCTCTAATGTATCAGGCATCAGGAATTTCCATTTTCTCTTTAGACTTTAATTTCACCTAGCAACAGACCCAGGAAGGCTCACCAGACAATGCTATTGTAAAAAAAGTAGAACCTCATAACTTCCAACTATCCTGATTTGGCAAGGAGAATTTTAATTACATCCTGATTCATCCTCCATCATTCCACTTTTTCCTTTGCTTATTTATTTTTTCTCACTCTTCCTTTCACTTGTCCTCTTCATCCTCCACTTGTTCTTTCTTTTTCCCACTTTTCATCTTTGTTCTCTACCTAGTTCAGTTCCTGAAAAATGAGTTCAAAAGGCAAAGTAGAAAAGGCAAAAGCAAAGTGCTGCATCATCTGTGTTCTTCTAAAACATTTAAGTAATAATAACAACAACAAAACCAGCAAGTTATTACCCATCTTTCCTTGTAGCTCAAGGCAGGGTACAACATGGAAGACCACACTTTAAAATTGCTTAGCCACGGGTATCCCACTTTTTATTTGTGAAACGTTGGATGAGGCTATAGGATCTACTTTGTTCCAGAAATAAGTAACGGTTGCAGTATCAAAGGCCAGGAGTCAAATAATTTGATGTTTTTATGCTTCATGTAAAAGAAGTTGTACACATTCAGACCAAACTTCAAGGAGTCTGATTTCAGCTAATAGCCTGGTGGCTGTTATAGGAAGTTTTTAATTAACATTAATCAATCCACTTAAAAACACTAATCTGAGAGATACATCTTCATAGTCTCCTTAGTATGCAAGCAAAATGTCAGCAGTTTTGGTTTCATTATCTTAGAGATAAGACAGATAGGAAGATAACCCTTACATTTTGTATTACTATAGATGAGTTTCCACGTGGGCTAATTTTATATTGTTTTCATATAATACCGTGTTTCCCCGAAAATAAGACCTCCCCAAAGAATAAGACCTAGCAGGGGTTTGGTGAGATTGCCAAATATAAGGCCTCCCCTGAAAGTAAGACCTAACAACTAAGGCTGCAGCAGAGTTCCATTGGGAAGCATGGCTGCAGGGCAGAACCAGCACTCATTCATACACCGGAGGGAGGGAGGGAAAGTGCTTGCTTTCTGTGCCTCCCGCCCTCCCTGCCTTGCCTTGCCTTGCCTGTCTCCCAGCCGCGGTTTGAAAAACCTTCCGTGGCTGCTGCTGCACTGCCGTTTCTTCCTTCCTTCCGTCTCCCTCCTGGCCATGCTGCCTTTTTCCCAGAGGCTTCTGATTGGCTCCTGGAGCCCGGGCAAGGGAGGGTGGGAGGGAAGGAAGGAAGAGGGCTTTCCACTCGTCCCCAAGGCTCCTTAAAGGTACAGGACGCATTGGGATTCTCCTCTCATCCTTATTCCTATCCTATGCCCTGAAACATTATTTTATACTATTATTCTATTGCCATATTATTATCATCATATTCTGTTACTATATTATATTCCATTATTATATTATCCTATTAATATATTTTATATCATTATATTATATTTTTCTATTATTATTATATCATTATATTATTATTCTATTATTATTCTATTATATTTTCATATTATTATATTATTATTCTGTTATTATATTCCATTTTATATTATCCTATTAATATATTTTATATCATTCTATTCCATTCTATTATTCTATTATATTATTCTATTATTATTATATTATTATGCTATTTTGTTATTATATCCCATTATTATATTATCCTAATAATACCATATTATTATCATATTCTGTTATTATTATATCCTATTATTATATTATCTAATTAATATATTGTATATCATTATATTATTATTATATTATCAAATTATTATTATAGTATATTATATTATTCATCATTCATGACTACATTGAAACTAGAATAGAGAGAAATCAGTGTGGAAACCTTGTGAAACCTAAACTGCAAGAGGTACCATAGAGTGTTGCACATGTAAATAATGGTAGTAACAAGAAATTCTTGATAGGATTCACAGTTTGTCTCATTATGCTGGTTTGTGATGACAACTACTTTACAGTATATAATAAATGTTCATTTTGTTGTTCAACAATAAATATGAGCTCTTCTTCATGGAAAAATAAGACATCCCCTGAAAATAAGACCTAGTGCATCTTTGGGAGCAAAAATTAATATAAGACCCTGTCTTATTTTCGGGGAAACAGGGTAATTAGCTGCAATAGTTCCAAATACTAACAAAGAATACAGTTTACCTCAGAGTAAATCTGCCTTGTTTCAGCCCAGAGTTCAGCAAAATTAATGCAGAATCTGAGGACATTGTTAGATGGCTTGGGAATGCATCTGTTCCACTGCACTGGCACATCCTAAATGTTGTCACTGCTCCTAGTCAGATATAGATCTCTGTCCAAGCTCTTGGCTGTTGCGTGTATTGCTGTTGATCTTCAAATGGGTTGCCTGTGTGACCAGCAAGAAAGTGGGGTGGCGCTCTCTTCCCAGTTGTGGGGGCACCTTTGATGAAATCAGAATGGGATGCCCACAGAGATTTGAGGTGGCTGAGAGCAGCATCAGTAACATGGGTATCACCAATTTTCCATGTGCTAATGAAGAGTGTTGGCATTGGTGTCCATTTCAGACAGTGGATCTGTCCTAATCAGAGCCAATGCCACTGTGCATCATATCTTGAAGCTCTGGGGTACTCTGAAGTTTGCAGCAAACTTTGGAAAAGCCCTCAACTTTGGTAAAAGCGGGGCAAAGTCAGTTCAAACTGAAAAACCCTATGATACCCATTGGAAGACACTGTGCATCATGAAGCCAACAGCCCATTCAAGATGAGTATGTTTATTGGGGGGGAGGGGGGTACTACCTCTCTTTTTATAATCCAATTGTAATCTTTTAGTTACTTTTAATTATGGGGCTGTCTTCTGACTAAGGGATAAAACTTGACATCATTCAGAATTTAGCTCACCCTGTACTTACTGGTTTTGTTTTGTGTTATTTCCTTTGTTAAGAATAAAAAAGCTGTTGATTATTTCATGGATCAGATATAAATGTAGCCTTTAATCACTAAAGACTTGTTTGATTCCTGATAAAATATTAAGAGGATGGAAACTACATGGGACACTAGACCCCTTCTACACTGCTATATATAAAATCCAGATAATCTGCTTTGAACGGAATTATATGGCAATGTAGAATCATATAATCCAGTTCAAATCAGATAATGTGGATTACCTGATTTGATAATCTGGATTGTATGGCAGTGTAGAAGGGGCCTGAGAATTCTGTTAGACCTTGGAGTCTGATGTATTGGGCAAAAGCTGAGATCTCTCCTCTGTCATTCTTGGAGAGTTAGAATCAGAGAATAGTAGAGTTGGAAGAGCCATCCAGTCCAACCCCCTGCCAAGAAGCAGGAAATGGCATTCAAAGCACCCCCGACAGATGGCTATCCAGCCTCTGCTTAAAAGCCTCCAAAGAAGGAGCCTCAACCACACTCCAGGGCAGAGAGTTCCACTGTCGAACAGCTCTCAGAGTGAGGAAGTTCTTCCTGATGTTCAGGTGAAATCTCATTTCCTGTAGTTTGAAGCCATTGTTCCACGTCTTAGTCTCCAGGGCAGCAGAAAACAAGCTTGCTCTCTCCTCCCTATGACTTCTGCTCACATCTTTATACATGTCTATCATGTCTCCTCTCAGCCTTCTCTTCTGCAGGCTAAACATGCCCAGTTCTTTAAGCCGCTCTTCATAGGGCTTGTTTTCCAGACCTTGATCATTTCACTTGCCCTCCTCTGGACCCATTCCAGCTTGTCAACATCTCCCTTCAATTGTGGTGCCTAGAATTGGACACAGTATTCCAGATGTGGTCTGACCAAGACATAATAGAGGGGTAGCATGACTTCCTTGGATCTAGATGCTATACTCCTATTGATGCAGGCCAAAATCCTATTGGCCTTTTTAGCAGCCACATCACATTGTTGGCTCATGTTTAACTTGTTGTCCATGAGGACTCCAAGATCTTTTTCACACGTACTGCTGTCGAGCCAGGCGTCCCCCATTCTGTATCTTTGCGTTCCATTTTTTCTGCCGAAGTGAAGTATCTTGCATTTGTCCCTGTTGAACTTCATTTTGTTAGTTTCGGTCCATCTCTCTAGTCTGTTAAGATCGTTTTGAATTCTGCTCCTGTCTTCTGGAGTGTTAGCTATCCCTCCCAGTTTGGTGTTGTCTGCAAACTTGATGATCGTGCCTTCTAAGCCTTCGTCTAAGTTGTTAATAAAGATGCTGAACAGAACCGGGCCCAGGACAGAACCCTGCGGCACTCCACTCATGACTTCTTTCCAAGATGAAGAAGATGCATTGGTGAGCACCCTTTGGGTTTGTTCACTTAGCCAATTACAGATCACCTAACTGTAGTTTTGTCTAGCCCACATTTTACTAGTTTGTTTGGCAGAAGGTTGTGGGGGACTTTGTTGAAGACCTTACTGAAATCCAGGTACGCTACATCCATGGCGTTCCCTGTATAGATCCAACTCGTAACTCTATCGAAAAAAGAGATCAGATTAGTCTGGCATGACTTTTTTTTTTTGGTAAATCCATGTTGACTATTAGCAATGACCGCATTTTATTATTATTATTATTATTATTATTATTATTAAACTTTATTTGTACCCCGCTAGCATCTCCCGAAGGACTCGATGCGGCTTACAAAGGCCAAGGCCTCAACACACAATATAACAATACAAAACAAAAGGCAAATTAAAAACAATTAAAACAGTATAAACAACAAGCAATAAACAATACGCTAAAACACAATAAAACTGGGCCGGGCCAGAGTAATGGGTACAAGATTAAAAGTGCTGATGTGACAGGTGATATATAAGGCTTCTAGGGCAAGTGCAGAGTGCGATATACGATCTTAGTTCTAATAAAGTGCTTATGGGACTTGGTATTGGAGATTTCCTATTAATCTGGGAAGGCACATTGGAACAGCCAGGTCTTCAAATACTTTCTGAAGACTGCCAATGTAGGGGCCTGTCTGAGATCCTTGGGGAGGGTGTTCCAGAGTCGGGGGGCCACCACGGAGAAGGCCCTGTCTCGTGTCCCCACCAACCGCGCTTGCGACGCAGGTGGGATCACGAGCAGGGCCTCTCCAGATGACCGAAGTGAACGCGTGGGTTCGTAGACGGAGATGCGGTCACGGAGGTAGGATGGTCCCAAACCGTTCAGGGCTTTGTAGGTAAGCACCTGCACCTTAAATTGGGCTCGGAAAGTAAATGGCAGCCAGTGGAGCTCCTTGAACAGGAGGGTTGACCTCTCTCTGTAAGGGGCCCCAGTTAACATCCTGGCTGCCGCTCGTTGGACCAGTTGGAACTTCCGAGCCATTTTCAAGGGCAGCCCCACATAGAGCGCATTACAGTAGTCCAGTCTGGAGGTGACCAAGGCATGGACCACCCCGGCCAGATCAGCCTTCGCGAGGTACGGTCGCAGTTGGCGCATGAGTCTCAATTGTGCGAAGGCCCTCCCAGACACCGCCGACGCCTGAGCCTCGAGCGTAAGCGATGAATCCAAGAGGACTCCCAGACTGCGGACCTGTGGCTTCAGGGGGAGTGTAACCCCGTCCAGCACAGGTTGCCACCCTATACCCCGTTCAGGTTTACGATCGACCAGGAGGACCTCTGTCTTGTCGGGATTGATCTTCAGCTTGTTCCTCCTCATCCAGATAGACACAGCGGCCAGACACTCGTCCAACACCCGAGAGGCCTCCTTGGAATTAGGTGGAAAAGAGTAGTAGAGTTGTGCGTCATCTGCATAGAGGTGACACCCAACTCCAAAACTCCGGATGACCTCTCCCAGCAGTTTCATGTAGATGTTAAAGAGCATGGGAGACAGAATAGAGCCTTGCGGGACCCCACAGCTCAAAGGCCAGGGGTCCGAGCAGGCGTCTCCCAGCTTCACCATCTGGGATCGACCCTCCAGGAAGGATCGGAGCCACGACAAAACCGTGCCCCCGAGACCCATCCCAGAGAGTCGTCCCAGAAGGATACCATGATCGATGGTATCGAAAGCCGCTGAGATGTCCAAGAGAACCAACAGGGTCACACTCCCCCTTTCCAGCTCTCTACGGAGGTCATCCACCAAAGCGACCAAGGCTGTCTCGGTGCCGTGACCAGGCCTGAAACCAGACTGTGACTGATCTAGGTAGTTGATGTCATCTAGAAAGCCCTGGAGCTGGGAGGCAACCACCCGTTCCAGCACCTTACCCAAGAAAGGGAGGTTGGAGATTGGTCTGAAATGGTTCAACACCGTGGAATCAAGGGAAACCTTTTTAAGGAGTGGACGAACCACAGCTTGTTTCAGGTAAGATGGAAAACCCCCCTGCTCCAACGATGCATTAATGATCAACACAAACCAATCAACCAGCCCCTCCCTGGCCGATTTAATTAGCCAAGACGGGCAAGGGTCCAGAACCGACGTGGTTGCCCTCACAGCCCCAAGGCTCCACCATGGTCTCAGGAAGAACAAGCCTAAAAGAAGCATTTGTTTCTAAGTGTTCACAGACCACATCCTTAATGATCGTTTCCAGAATCTTGCCTGGTATCGATGTGAGGCTGACCGGATGGTAATTGTTTGGGTCGTTCTTTTTTCCCTTCTTGAAGATAGGGACCACATTTGTCCTCCTCCAATCTGCTGGGACTTCTCCCGTTCTCCAAGAACTCTCGAAGATGATTGCCAGTGGTTCTGAAATAACTTCAGCTAGTTCCTTCAATACTCTTGGATGTAACTGATCTGGCCCTGGCGACTTGAATTTGTTTAGATTGGCCAGGTGTTCCTGGACAACTGGTTTCCCTATTTGGGGTTGAATTTTCCCTAATCCGTCATCCATTCCATGTTTGCTGAGGTTGAAAATTGCTTTCTTTTTGTGAGAAGACTGAGGCAAAGAAAGCATTAAGTAGTTCTGCCTTTTCCTTGTCCCTTGTCACCATCACCCCATCTTCTCCTCGCAGAGGCCCTATTGCCTCTTCCTTTTTCTAGCAATGTAAGCAAAAAAAGCCTTGTCCCTGGCAAGCCTGAGCTCATTTTGTGCTTTAGCCTTGCAAACCTTTTTCTTACAGGAGTTGGCTATACGTTTGAATTCTTCTTTGGTGATTTCTCCCTTTTTCCACTTCTTGTGCATGTCTCTTTTGAGTCTTAGCCCAGTTACAAGTTCTTTGGACATCCATTCTAGCTTCTTCACACTTGTCTTATTTTTTTTCTTTGTTGTCATTGTTTGCTTTTGCGTCTTGAGTATTTCACTTTTAAAAACTCCCATCCATCCATAACTCCCTTGTCTTTTAATATTAGCATCCATGGAATGCTGCTCAGTATTTCCTGCATGTGATGGGAAGGTTTTGCTTTTGTTGCATCTCTTGGTGAGTGAAGTTGCCTAGCGGGATCTGTATAGTGTTAAGTAATGTGCATGCACTTTATGTGCAGACTGCCAAAAACCACCTCTTTGTGTATTTGTTTATGTTGTTTTGTTTTCTGTATGTACTGTAAAGCATAGTTAGTAAAGGTGTCTTTTTCCGTGTGCGCCATTAGGCTAATATAGCTTCCCCAACCACTCAATTAACAGGGGACCATAGCCTGCTGTCAATCAACTTAAGTACCTGGCCTCTCTTTCAATACAACAGTCACACAACAGTTGGACTTTGACCACAGGAGCCAAGCCCACATTCAGTTTCCAATGCAATCTTAGCCAAAGCTTACCTAAAGCCAGGGAGCAAAGATGTCTTCTTGCTGCCTCAACTTCTGTGAGAACGAAACTGAGTTGGATTCTTTGGAATAACAAGAAGAGGTTGGAGGAAGTTTGATTTCCCCCCATGGTTGGCATTGTAATTTACAATCACTGACAAGCAGCTCACACCAACAAGCTAGAATTGCTGCCACTAGGTTTACTTTTCAAGCACTTAAAACAATCACATCTCTCCCAAGGTTTCATACTAACAAAACAACAAATGAATTCCAGATGCCTCCAGGATGCATGACTAAATGGCTCCCAAAAATAGGTTCTTTGCAACTTTCCCGTTAACTCACCAGAATAAAATATACTGACTTTGGGCAGGAATGACAGGGAGAAAAGATTAATTCTCCTGTATTCTTTTTGTCTAAATTGGATCTTTTTTACAGATTGCCAGAGGTGTGCCAGTGCTGTTTCCTATGAAAGAAAAGAAAAGCTCATTTTTAAATGTGTTATGTGGTGACAGCTTTAGCTGATGCTTTTGTCACTGTAGGCAAAGTGTAATATTGGAATATCCAACCCTGCTATAGTATAACATACTTAATTGTCTACTTGAGAATCAATATTGTTTTGTGCATTTTAATGTAGGCACACTAGATTGACAGAAATTGTTGAGAGCAAATTATCTGTAATAATTGTTAAAAAGAAGTTAACAACAATTGCACAGTTGTTCACAGCCAAGAGAAATCTACATCTCCATTATAGCAGTAGGCTTGAAAGTTTCGTATGAAATAGATATTTTTCTTAGTTTTGATATTTGTGACTTCTTCTCAGTTAAGGATGTTTTCCAATTGATAAATCTGCCACTTCTCTTTTGTCACACTAAACAATCTGTCTTTCTGGGATGGGAACTTTTACTTCCATAGTAGTATGCTATATTGAAATTAATGGGGCTGACTTATAGAGCATATGGATGTAGATAGAGGTAGTACACACAATGTATTGGGAAGCTATATATTTCAAAGACTTATTTACTTTTTGCAAAAGTTTTATCTATTCTGTACATTAATTAAATGACAGAAAGAACACAGTAGCCACATGATGCCTCAATGTGCATTCTGTAAGATAATAAAGCTGAATTAGGAAGAAATGAGAAGAAAATAGTCTTCAGCAAATATTGTAAATCAGTTAGGCACAGAAAGCATAACAATAAAACCTGAAAATAAACTCATACCTAGAATGGAGCACATCTGAAAATTTCAGATATGTAAGTAATCCAGCCTTTGAATGAACTAACATTTGAAACAACAACAATGTGTGTATCACTCTACGTAATCTGGAATGTTTAAAACATGCAAATTTGTCTTATGATAAAATGCTTATAGAAACAATGTGGTAGTGGAGTGGACACAAAATAGAGGGCTGACACTACTTTCTTCTCCTCCTATCAGGTGGACCCTACTAGCAAACTACTCCACATTATCATATATATGAATTCATGTTAAATTGTATGTTTTCTTTTCTAAATTTAATGTGATTTGATAGCCAAGACCACAACATGAGGGAAAATCTTGTTAAATGTGTTCTTCTTGTTTTTGGAAAACTTTCACATAATTAACCTTCTGTCTAGTATAATATGTTTTGTACCAGATGGAATTTTTTGTTTGCTTTAAAGATGTTTGTATCACAGTTTTCCTATATTGGCTAGTTAGAAATACTGTTACAAATGACTGCCCCAAAATGGGACTGATCAAAGAAATCATTATAAATCATATTGCATCTTCTGTTTGCTGTCACCAAATCTCCATGGATAATACTCATTTTATTGTATCTTGTCTGTAAAATATATCAGTCAGTCCTGGTCCTTGCAAGACTGAATTTTCAGGGTGTACCTAATTGTTTTCTTGAAATATCTAAGTAAGCAAATAAAATCTAGATTTCATGCAATTATCCTTAGTACTTAATATGAAATGCTGAGTTTCTCTCTCTCTCGCTCTCCCCCCCCCCCCCCCCAAGCTTGGTGTAGGTAGTTGCTTCGGGACTTTGGTACCACTTTCTGCACGGATGCAATATAAAACTCTAATAATTGCTACTGAGGAGGACTCTGAATTCCTCAGAATCTCATCTGTAGATTACTTAAGAGTAAAAGCGGTGAGTATTTTTTATAAAAGTCTAAATTGTATTTGGCAAATTAATCCCAGACTGAAAAAAGTGCAGTTTATGGGTACTTTTCCTCACTGGTGGTTTACAGTTGGATTAGTAACTTATCAATTGCACAGGTTTATGTGTAAACGTATTTGGATGCGCTGTGAACATGTTTGGAATACTTATTTCACCCTAGCTATTGTTAGAAAAGTGGGAGATGGCACATGGCTTCCATGTTAGAAGATGATGGTGAAACCACTCTGGATTTTACAACATATGTTAAGTGATCTTTTCCATATTGCTGAACTCTCTCCCGCAATGTGTACAGCATCTTGGGACTCTTCTACACTGTCCTTATATCCCAGGATCTGACCCCAGATTATCTGATTATCCCAGATCATATGGAAGTGGAGACTCATATAATCCAATTCAAAGCAAATAACTTGGGATCAGATCCCAGAATATAAGGACAGTGTAGAGGGGGCCGTGAATAGTTTCTGAAAAGTTTTGTCTCAAATTTATAAGTATGTGACACCACAGCAATGTAGAAACCACCAGCTCAGAGCCAACATGTCATAGTGGTTTGAATGTTGAATATCTTCTCAGCTATGGAAACCCACTAAATGACCCTGGACAAGTCACACTCTCTCAGACTCAGAGGAAGGCAAAGTCAACCCCCCTCAGAACAAATCTTGCTAAGAAAACTCCATGTACGTAGGTTCACCCTAATTTAGGGTTGCCATAAATTGGAAATGATTTGAAGGCACATCACCACAATAAAATCCCAATGATTAGATGTCACCTTAACATTTGTAGGGAGCTCCACTTTCAAGCTTACAGGATAAAAGAAACAAAACAGAAGAAAAAAGGCAGGCATAGTAAGGAAAACAGAATCAAGAAAAGTCAGAGCCCAGGTTTTTCCAGCTGCATACTGATCAGGAGGAGTGATAGCTAAGGAGAAGCCCTTGGGAAACAAAAAGTCAAATGGCAATTGGACTCAGTTGGGTAGATAACCTTTGCCGCAGTCTTCTTAAAACAGATGCCCTGTGTTATTTAAATATACTGAATCACTGAAGTCAGGTTTTTGATCATTAATAGAGTTTTGTCTGGAAACACTGTGGAAAAAATGGTTAGTGCAATTTCTCATTAACATACTTTTCTGAAAAAGAATGGAAACCTGTGGGAAGTTAAGGGTTGTATTAGTCTGAATGAGATGTTGAAAGGACAAAACATCTACTAAACACATTTCTGCCCCCAAATACCGAGGGGCTGTTTTACCAGGTTGGTGGCTTTCCTATTGCTACACATTTTTTTAAAAAAGGGTCTCTAAAATATGCTTGCAGGGTAAATGTAGTAAAAGTGTTCTCCATGTGCCCCAGAGAGTAGCGGGGCATTGGAAGGCATCCATCAATTATATCACATATAATACATAATCTGGATTACATATGCTGAAAGGGGACACACTTATCCAGAATCCTTTATTATTGCAGTCCACATTGGCCTCTGGAGAACTTCTCTAACTTTGCCTTAAAATCGGAAGTAAATGAATTTTTGAAAGAGCAACTGGGACCTGTTTGGTCTTTTGAAAGAGAATAAACCATATCAACAACACTTAAAAGGAAAAAAATGTATTTGTACTCTTGTATTTTCCTGCTTCTTGGCAGGGGGTTGGACTGGATGGCCCACAAGGGCTCTTCCAACTCTATGATTCCTAAAATTGTTTTTGGAAGATGCCATATAATTCCAGGAACACCTTCCCCATGATTTGGCTTAAGTAGGCAGTAATCATTTTCCAATGCCTTGAAGACCTTTCCACTGTTATAGTAGTATCAAATAAAATATCTGATATCATAATATGACTAATGAATGTTACAAATGGTCTTTTCTTTGTTCTTCCTAACAACAGATGTGGATTTGTGTCCTGAAAGACATGCATTCCTCTTCCAGACACAGCTCAAAGCCTAATTAAAAATAAAACGAAAAACTCCGTACAGGCAGTCCCCAAATTATGAACAAGATAGGTTCTGTAGGTTTGTTCTTAAGTCGAACCAAAGGAAATAATCAACAGAATGAATTATTGACTAGAAGCATAATTTCATTGTTTAGCATTTGAGGAAGTAATGTACATTTAATCCTCACTGTACTATTCTTAAAAAAAACTTTGCTGGATAAGATTACAAGATGTGTTGTTCATTTTTGATGATTTTCACATTCAGGATTCTTTAATGTACAATCTGTGAAAAATGTTGGCTTGTTGGTCAAAAAAAATGTTCTGCACATATATTGCTTTTGCTTAATATTTTTTCTGCACTAAACACTGAATATTTTATGTAAGATTTTTTATATAAATTGTTTCCAAAAATATTCTGATATGCAAAATGTTTCAGTTAACTTTATTCCCTTTTTGAGTGAGAAATTTTGATGTGTTGAAACTCTTTTTCTTGTCAAGAATATACATGGGATGGTCACAAGAGAAGTCACTAAAATTAAAGTTACCACAATATAACGGTCAAAAGGACTGAATTAACCATTCATGATACTAGAATAGTACAAGTCACTAGAGAAGATTATTATGCTTGGAAAGATGTAGAGCAGCAGGAAGAGAGAAAAGCTGTACCAGATGGATAAACAAAATCAAAGAAGACACAATTTTGCATCTGCAGGACCTGAACATGCTGTTGAGGATAGGGTGTCCTGGACGTGTCTCATTCACAGGGGCAGCATATGTTCAGATTGAGTTGAGGGCAGTTAACAACAAACTAAAAGCAGTATTCAGGATGTCAAGTGACTAACACAACTAAGATTTCAGGACAAAAGTCTGAAACCTAGAGGAAACCTCTTGTGATATTAAAGGGGCATGTCCTAGTGATATCACCAAGATAATATCCCAAAGGGCACCTCTTAAGGATGTAACTAGCCAAGATTCAACTAGGCTATGCCCTTTAAATAAAAAAGGAAGTATTGCAGATGAAGCAAATATTTGCCTCAAAACACCTCCTCTTTGACCTAAAAACTGGAGAAAAATGGCCAGGCCCTAGGATTTAAGACTAGAACTTGGAATCTGGCAGCTCTATCAAATGATATCTATAGTTAACAAGTGACAAATATATTAAGACAATCCTCACATCTAACTGTGTCTTGCATTCCTGCACTTACATATTAAATTCAGACATATTAGAACTAAATGCAAAATAAAAAGGTAAAGGTAAAGGTTTTCCCCTGACGTTAAGTCCAGTCGTGACCAACTCTGTGGGTTGGTGCTCATCTCCATTTCTAAGCCGAAGAGCCAGCGTTGTCTGTAGACACCTCCAAGGTCATGTGGCCGGCATGACTGCATGGAGCGCTGTTACCTTCCCACCAGAGGTAACCTATTGATCTACTCACATTTGCATGTTTTCGAACTGCTAGGTTTACAGAAGCTGGGGCTAACAGCGGGCGCTCATTCCGCTCCCGGGATTTGAACCTGGGACCTTTTGGTTCGCAAGTTCAGCAGCTCAGCGCTTTAACACACTGTGCCACCAGGGGCCCCAAATGCAAAATAGCTACCAATTACTTTCGCACCTATACCAGCTACAGGAGTTCTGCAGCATATCTGTTATACAAGTGACTGATTTTTCTGAATAGAATGTTATGACCATACATTATCCATCATTCCCGTCACATTAATACTAATTTCCATTTAAGTTCTAACTGAAGAATAAAATGCCCACATGAAGGCAAAACCAATAATAAATATGATTTTCACACTTTTCTGTACTTGGTTCCTCCTATAGAAAGTATATTTCCCCTCTTTATATTTGTCTCCCTATTGCTTCTTTTAAAATAGGTATTTGTTGCTACTCTTGAGTATAAAACTGTCTTTCAGGAAATAGCAAAGCGTGAACAGTTGGCAAAAGAAGAATTAATCCATGGCTCTCCATATTACAAAGACTGGCCTATGATATTTATATTTCAGCTGACTGCTCATTTAAAATGGAAGAAGTTTCCAAAAGGCCATGGTGAGTGTCATTTAAAATCAAACTCTCACACAAGCTTTGTGATCTGGTTTCATGGTGTGGAAAACAGAATAAATCTGGTCTGCTTCAGTTCATAACTAAGTATTTGAACAATGACAACAAATGTGTTTCTCGCCAAGTATGTCAACTACGGACCTAGTTCTTGGGTCTATAGTTAACATACTTTCCTTGATCAATAACAACAATTCTTCTTTTTCCTCCTCCTCCAAATTATTATTACTATCACTTTTTGCCCACCTTCCCCTATGAATCAAGATGGCGTAAGAGAACAGACACCACGTGATAACATCAATTGAAGCAGCATATAAAAACTAATAAATATAAAACAATAAATTCAACTTTTAAACCCATAATTTAAAAATAATTTGATATGCCTGACTTGGAACTGGGAAAAAAAATCTTCAGTTCATTTTTGTATCACTCATTTCAAGAACTGAATGTTTTGGAAAGTTGTGGGAGAATGCAGAGTTACCATTTTTAGTGGTACACCCTCTTTTAGTCTCAACTCTGTTCATATGTATCTGTACAAATGGAATACAACACTAAATGTTTGTTCCTGTCAGTTGTACTTTACTCCTTATTTATTTGGTTTCTATAAAAGCTAAACCATAAAGTCTAGAATGAAGTGTTGATTTGAATGGATGTATCATGTAGCTGATCTGCACTGAAAAAGAGAAACAACTTTCAAATGTCTTTCAATTAATTGATTGTTTAAATGCTAATTATCCCTTTCTCTGCTATGAGTGGTGCATTTTGATTATCTGATTGTGCCACAGCATGTGTCCTTCGATACTTAAGAGCATTAGCTGATAAAAGCAGTTTTAAAAAACAATGTATAAAGCAACATTTTGTATATTATCAGTAACATAATCTTATTAGAAATCCTCCTTTCACACGTTTTTCATTCATATGATTCATCTACTTACTCTTTTGACTAATCTTATTGAGATCAAAGTTTTCAACTATTTCCATTAGCTGCTGGAAACAGTTGAAAAAAATAACTGACTTATGAAAATAAGCAAATGTTGATTCAGTGGTTCTATACATTATTGTTTTTTGACTATATGGAAATTCATAGTGGTTTACAGTGACCTCCTAATATTTATACAGAACCACAGCCATGTTAGACTACAATGAAAGTATTCAAAAGCATCTCTGAGACTGAAAGAAAAAATTGCAACATAATATTTTATAGACTTGCATGTATCTATCTACACTGTAGAATGAATGAGATTTGACACCACTTTAACTGCAATGGGGTGCATCACTCAGAATGAGTCTCAATTAGAACAAACCTATTCAAAAATGTAAATGTGGTAAGTCAATGCTAGCAAATTTCACTCTTTCATTGGAACTAACCAACAGGACTACGAATTTGGACTATACTTTTATAATTTAATAAGCGAAAAACCTGACAGATTTTTAAAAAGTTCATTATATTTTGCAAAAAAACAGAAGGCAGAGCAACTGAGTAATAGGGGCCTAAGATTTCAATAGTTTCAAACAATTCCAGTACTAATTGAGTCCCTAGTACACTACAGTTTGTTTTATTGCTGAACCTTCAGACTGGTTTGTGATTACTCTTTAGACTGGAATTGCGAACTGTGATTCATGGCTTAAGTTCTGGTTTTTAGGCTTTATATAAACCATAGTTTGTCAATTCAGATGAGCTTGTTTAAATCAGAGTTTGTGCTAAAGAAGAAATAAATAATTGAATCTCAGCTAGTCAGGAGAGGAGGGAGCATATAAAACCACAGCACACTCTCAATCCTCCAGACCATGATTTAGAGCAATCTTTCTCAACCTCCAAATATTGGATTACAAATCCCTTCATCTTCAGACATCAGGGCTAAAGGTTGTGGAATGATGGTAATAACTGCACTCTAAGGTCTTCTATAGCAACCAAGGCAGGCTAAGGTTGCTATAGAGGACATATGTGAAACTTAAGGGCCATGGGCCAGATCTGGCCATGCATGCCATTTTATATGGCCCACCAGATGCTGGACTACAGCTGCTGCATTCCTCATCATTAGATGTCATGACTAGAGCCGACTAGAGAGTTGTGATACAGTAACATGTAGAAGGTAGCAGCTTGTTGGGTTTAATCAGGATAGTGGGGTTTGATTTAAGATACAAGATTGGAGATATTATGTCTGACTTTACAATATCCTTTAACCTTTCCTCAACCTCAGAGCCATAAGTGCTGTTGGGTTGCAATTCCCATTAGCCCCAGTATGCATAAAAAGTCAAAAGTGATGGGAGTTGCAATTCAATAACACCTGGAGATGCAAATTGAGTAAAAACTAAAGAGCACTGACCACTACGTAAAAAAATCTATAGTTGATCCTCTGTATCCATGGATTCAACGACCTTTTGAAGACAACCAGAAGCCAATATGGCCCTCAATGAAAATGATTTTGACACCTCTGCTTTAGAGAATATGGAAGTATTTCACATGAGCCAACCATAAATGCTGGTGTAATGAAGAAAGCCTTGGAATATGTTCAGTTCATGTGTTTCACATTTTTACTAAGCTGGATCGGAAGGAAAAAAGGATTTGCCACATAGATCTTTCAGACAGGTTCTTAAATGTTTGTTCCAATGAGTTCACTGAGAACAGGATTTCACTGCCCTCCCTGGATATGTAGAGCCCCCATATTTAAGAACAGGTGTTTGCAACATTGCAATTTTATCTCCTTCCCCCAACATCTCATTCTTATGTGGGAACTCTTCCATAGAGAAATCCATTATAGAACATCATGTACCTTTAATGGGTAAAAATGCTTTAGGATGAAAGGTGCTGCATAACTATAAAATATTACTGTACCTCACTCTGCTTAATTGGGACAGCTGCTTTATTATAAATCTCCCAGAAAGCTGGTTTAGTCTAATGATAGCTGACTGTTTCTGGCTAATTCTTAAGGGGGCCATATTAGCATACCTGTGAATAATGCAGATTGATTTAACACACTTAGTAGTTCAACAGTCCTGAAGAAGGTGGACTTTTAAGATATGGTCTTTCCAGACAAAAATTGAAAAAGTAAAATGTGTATGTGTGTGTCCATATGCTTTCAGCTTGAATCTGTGTCCCAGAGGGATATTAAAATATTAGATTTTTTTAAAAAAATTAAATACAACTATTGCAAACAATCGTTTATTTAAAAGACCCCACCAAGCATTCACCTTCCTCCTTTCTTGATGATGTTCACTGGAATGGGAGGTATAAACAACATCCCATGGCACTCCCATGGGCTTCGGTAGAGAACTCAGAAGATAATGCTGGAGCCAATAATACTATTGTCCTCTGAATTAAGGCCAAATAGCATCAAGGAATCAATTATGTAGAACCATGCTTCTTCTACATTGCTGCACAATCCAGTTCAAAGCAGATAATCTGGATATTAAATGGCAGTGTAGAAGGGCCCCCAGAAAAATTCTCATTTCCAAGCATAACTGTTGGAGATACAGTCATATTGGAAGGCCAATGTCCCTTTACATCAGTGATTCCCAACCTTTTCTAAGCATTAATTTTCTTGCAGCTGAAAAACTTTTATTTTTCATACATAATATTGATTTACCTATGAAAATAATACTTGTGCTTTGGATTTTTTTCAGATTTCTTGCTACATTAATGTGCAGAACAAAAAGATATTTTTATATGTTTTGATTAGCTTGTAATGATCAAGGTACACTGAGAGGAATTGGTGTCTGGAATGAAAGTTGCCACACCTTTCTGTGCCCATGTGCTCTTTGGTTAACTCTATACTCTCCCCACTCCTTTCTCTCTATTAGAGGGCTTTCGCCCTCTCCTTGTCACCAGCTGACTGCTCTGTCCTGTACACTCTGATTTATATATATATATAAATCATATATATATATATATATAATATATATATGTGTGTGTGTGTGTGTGTGTGTGTGTGTGTGTGTGACAATATATATTTATAAATGGTATATGAGTTTCCTAGAGGCATAAGACATGCAAAATAATTCACTGTTAATAACTCATTCTTTTATCTCCCCCAAAAACTCAAATTGACCCCCGTGGGAACTAGGACTCCGCATTAAAATGGTTAGCAAAAAGGAGTCCCAGCTTATGGCAGAGATATTGCTCATTGCATCTGTGGTGCTGACATTTAGGACCCATTCACACTAAGGAATTATAGTGCTACTCTTTCAATTTAATTTCAGTTCTATCCAATGAAACCTTGGGATGTGCAGTTTTGGAAGGGGTTATCAAAATTTACAAATAGAGCTTTGTAGTGCTTCACCGAACTACAAACCCCAGGATTCTGTAAGGTGGAACTCTTCTAGTTAAAGAGTAATAATCATTTTACTAGAGCGAGAAAGCCCCCTTTCTAGCCCCAAGGGGAGCTCCCTTCCCAGCGACCCAAGCCATGGGACCCAGAGAGGCCATTCCAGAAGCCTGCCCTTCAATATTAGCACAAATATTACATTATTTTAACTATTGTAATTTATTACAGCACTTTGGCTGTATATCCTGTATAATGATTTTAAAAAGATTGGTGGAAATTGATAAAAATCAGTTTATCAAATTTTGCATGAAGTGGGATGTAATATTTAATTGTGGGCAAGGGAAGGGGAAAAACAAAAGAGGGGAGAAAGGAGGAAACCTGATACATTTCAAAAGAGTGCATGCAACTCAAGAAAAACAAATCAAAACAAAAAGAACTGGAAACTCTAAAAATTTCCAGACATCTTTTCTGGATCTGGAGGCATCCTTATGGAGCAAATGTCATTGCAATATTGCACAAGAGTGAAGTGAATCACGCATATTCTATGGTGCCTGTTATAAGGCCCTTCCACACTACCCCTATATTCCAGGATCTGATCCCAGATTATCTTTTTATCCCAGATTATATGGCAGCAAAGATTCATATACAGTAGAGTCTCACTTATCCAGGACCCTCACCCGAATATAAGCTGAGGGGGGCTTTTTCAGTCTTAAAAAGAGGGCTGAAAAACTAGGCTTATACTCGAGTATATACAGTACCTTTTCTGTCAAATTTCTTGTATAGCATGATGTTTTGGTGCTTAATTTGTAAAATCATAACCTAATTTGATGTTTAATAGGCCTTTCCTTAATCTCTCCTTATTATCTAAGATATTTGCTTATCCAAGGTTCTGCCGGCCCATTTAGCTTGAATAAGTGAGACTCTACTGTAATCCAGTTTAAATCAGATAATTTGGGATCAGATCCTGGGATATAGGGCAGAAGATACTCTTTCTGTGTCATATACTATATTTTCTAGTTTAAATGTGCATAGGGAATTATGCATTGCAGCCATTAATGGAACACAATAGCCTACTAATTATCAAAGAATGACAGGCTCTAAAAAGAGCCCATAGTCAGTCATGGACTAATATTACCTGGGGAGGAGGTAGAGATAGGAACTAGCTAGTGAAAATCAATTAAGTAGTCAAATAAGGTGGAATCTTTCTAACCAACTGGTCTGAACTTGTCAAATTCTCTAGTGTATATCAATCGCATCAGAGCTCTTTGCTAGACAATTCTAAATGCTTTACCAAAATACTAATCCTGGGATTCCCATAGGATAGCACTATAGGAGGTATAGTAATATCCAACTGCTATATGAAGATATACAGCCAATATTTGCTCATTTCTACCTCACTTTGACAGATAGAACTTGTGATTTTCTATCTGTAGGTAGGAAAAAAAGGAATATAAACTTTTGCCTGTATTTGTAGAAGGGAATCATACTAATACTGAAATACTAATGTATTTCAGAAATAATGTTCTTTAGAAAGGGATTTATAATTTTAAAAACAACTGGGCGAAAGTGTGCGTCTTGGAAATATCCATGACCATTTCCAACACAGAAAGGAAGGTTTTATTTATCAGTGTTCTACATCATATTCATCCTGTCCACAGAATGTTAGTTATTAGAAAGCAAAATCCATTTCTGTCCTTTTCTAGAATTTCATCTTAATGAATTATGGATGTCTTTCAGTGTAGCACAATGTCTTCTTTAGACTGTTAAAGAATATTGTAATACTTATGAATTCTTATCACCTTTTCTTTTTTTATAGACCTCCTTTTCTTTTTAGAGGCTGTCGTTCTTTGATAATCTAGTAGGCTATTGTGTTCCATTAATGACTGCAATGCATAATTCCCTATGCACATTTAAACTAGAAAATATAGTATATGACACAGAAAGAGTATCTTCTGTACGTCTCATAAAAATTGAATAATTTCTCTTGGAAACTTTTTTCATGTAGCTTTCCTCAAAATATAATGTTTTCATTAAGATAAGACTCGGTGATTTTTACTTGTTTTTTTATTACATGACTGTTAACTGCCTTTCAGGTACAATATACAATAATGTGGATAGATGGAGAATAGAAACCCTCATTTATTCAGACAAACATTTCTTTTTAAATAATAATTTTTATTTTGCATTATCAAAAACGAACATCAAAATGAACATTTGCTCCAGCGGAATTTAATAGGGATTATTTTTGGTCAAATTATTTTCAAAATGAGATGTAATCAGATTTGTCCTGCTTTTAATAATTAACATGCTTGTGTAGATTTTAACAGAACAAAATTGGGATACAAGGTACATGCTTTTTCTTCACCCATTATGCTATGTGACAAAGCACAACATCTCTCTTTCCCTCATTTAATGCAAAGGTTATCAGCTTTCTGTCTTCATAAAAATCAGGTTACCAAAAGAAGAATTATATTTTGCTGCAGATAATAAAGAAAATTTAGAACACATTCTCAGTAAATGCATGGCAGTGGCCAGCCCTGAGGCTCTTCTGCACTACATAATTCTTGTGCTGTGATTCCACTTCAACTGCCATAGTTCCACTCTGTGGGATCCTGGGATTTACAATTTAGGGAGATGTACTTTGAATTCTGCACCTGAGAGCACTAGTACCTCTCCAAACTATAGACCTCAGGAGTCCATAGGATGCAGCCATAGCTGTTAAATATCACAGCACTTGTAATTGTTGCATGAAACATGTTGATTGCATTATTTGTCCCGTGTTCTACATGAATGATGAACACATCTTAGGTTACACCTTGTCTCACAGCACACTGCTTGTAGAATTCCTTTCCCAGACATATTAATCATTGAGCATTTTGGAGTATTGCTGGATTTCTATTCAAACACATTCAGGCTAGCTTGCACAAGAATGGAAAGATGACCTGCACTCAAAATTTGTACCCATTTGTAATGAGGTTTCGCTCTATCTTTCAGTACTTTGTTTACATAGTCTTCCTATCCCCTGGGCTGGACTGTAGTTGCCATATCTTGGCTAAACAGGGCTTCAAGGCAAAAGCTATTACAGACCCTCCAACATTTTCACAAATGAAAACCAGTACATGTATGCTCAAACAACACCAGAATGTAGTCAAGAGGGCAAAATATTAATTATGGACATTTTAAACACCACTGAAATGATTAATGTCAGAAGATTTATCAGAATTGGGTCTGTCAAATAAAAACCATTGGAGTGTATGCTATTACTTAGTTCTAAAATCACAGAAGGTCATTACCAGCTCAACCATGTGCACTAGCTGAAGAAAATTAAAAGACTAGTAGCTAGCAATGGGAATTTTAATTATAACCCAGCACCTGGCCCTTTTCTGGTTATTCTGGGACAACACAGATTTTACGTTGGAAATTTCTGGTTGCTAAAACAAGTCAACCACAGTTGGTTTAGCAATGTTCTATCAGTAATATACTGCAGAGAAATGAAAGGCTAATGTCCAACAAATTCCATGATAATATGAGGACATATGGCAATTGCTCAGATAGAGATCTTTCACAAGGATTTCTATTATGTTTCTTATTGAATTGGAGGAAAACTAGTTTTCATAATAAAGCCACTTTCCCTGTCAGTATTTGACCCTTTCAGTCTGGCATTGATCTGTTGCAATAGTTAAGCATTACAAATACAAACAGAAATGGAGTTCTGGTTGCTTTTGGTCTAACAACTCTGATGCCAGAGGTGCAACAGAGCACCATGGGGCCAGGTAGCTGAGTGATTAAGGCTGACATGAAAGATCCTGAGATCAGAATTTCATGACACAAGAGGGTTTAACCAACCCTTATTTCCTAGGCTACCATTGGTCTTTGCTGATGACATGGATGCACAGCAATGGATGACATGGATTACTAGCATTGGATGAATCTGCCAGTCTTGTTGATGATATGGGTGCATACCAATAGATGAATCTGTCAGGGTTGCTTTCTTTCACATTGTGTTTTTTTCCCGCTTCCTCTGTTTTATGAGGAAAACAACCTGAACAAAATCCTAATTTGTCTGTACTAGCTAAATAGAGTGCAGCTATTGCCAGGTTGAAGAGGTCTTTTCCATGCCATAGAGCCATTACAGATAAAGGGCCTGTCAGAAAGAGAAAAATTTAAAGGAGTTAATAACCCTATTAGCACCACAAACATGGCTGAATAATGGATTCCAAGCAATACTCTTAAGAACAAAAAGTCTGTATGGACAAAGTTATCAGCGTCACTTTGTCCCATATTTGAATTCTTCCTATCCTGTTTATGGTGTGATCAGTAAACATGCTTAGTCCTTCTCTAAAACCAAACAAGCCAAAAAGGCCTTGGAAATGTTACAATATGGTACGATGGCTGTGAAATTCTGGGAGATGTTGTCCAAAAAAAGTAATTTTCCCAAGCTTTGCTAGACAGTTGGATAAGGTCAGCTTTGTTTTGTCAAAAAATATAACTCTAAAATCAGCTCACAAATACAATAAAGGCACTTTTGTACAATTTAAAATGAAACAAAAGTGTTGTCAGTCAAGAACTGAGCTGACAAAATTACAGGAAGCCAATAATCTGAGATTAACTGTGGTGTGCTCTAAACTTTGTAGAAAAACCGGGAGAGGTTTAATTTGCTAATTATAGTCCAGAGGATGCCAACTACTACCCTGTATAGGTTTATTCTAACATCTGGTTTACCCTTGCCCCCAAAAGCACACTTTATTGCCAGCCTGAGTTAATCTGGTTTAAGACTCCAGCTTCTGGTTGGTACAGAAAGACTGAAATAACTACAAAGATTTGGGGAATTATATATTTTGTTGTTTGGGAACATCAGTTCATAATGACGGGCAGAGGATCAAGGATACAGATATAATTCATAAACTACTTCAAAAAGTTTAATGGTCTTAAACTTTATCCAAAGGCAGATAAAGACCAAAACTGGTCTCAGCTGGATGTCACAAGATGGAGGGGAAGTTGACCAGTTGTACAGTTTTGCCATCTCATTGTTGCAGGATTTCAGAATCTGCTGTCAGAAATGATGTAGTGTGTTGCTACTTTTCTTAAAGGCCTTATAAATCAGATTAATGATAGCTTCCAAAAAGTAACCTCAGCTAAGTGGAACAAATTATGTTTATATCGTATTTTTTATTGTTGTAGTGACCTTTGGCTATTGGCCCACAGGAAAAAAAGCCTTAGCCATAAAAAAGTACATGTGCCAAGTCAGCTCCCACCCTAACGCCAGTGGAATATTAGTTCTGGTCATTATTTCTTTGTTTAAATGGCACCTGGAGGCAATAATATTAGAGTTACAAATGTAACATTTATTTAAAATTAGATATGGCGGTCGTTTTGGGTTTTTTTTTTAAAGCAGCCTCAGCTACTTTTGTGAGTAGCTCTTTTATTCTCCCATCAATGGCCCTACCTTTCTATTGTGATAGGATTGCATGCCTCTGAAAGGCTATGCTAATGGTAGCAGTAGTAGGATTTTCCATGTCACACAAGCATTTGCTGCAGAGCCACACTAAATGCACAAAACAGCTACTGGCTAATAACTGTAGAGGGGATGACACTGGTGGAAAGTATCTCAGAGACAATTGCAGTGGCACCATAGTTAACATTTGTAAGTATTAAGCAAAGGAGGTACAATATACCTGTCTTTTACAATGAAAACCATATGATGAAACAATCCAAAATGAAACAACAGCACAACAGATATTACAGGGACATGGAATAAACAAACCTTGAATGAGGAGAGGCTGAACAGTGAAACCAGAAATGGCATTGCAATACTTGAAGTGAGCAAGCTAAATTGGACAGGGTAGAGCATTTTCAGTCTGATGTGCAATGCTCTACTCAGGAAATGAAAATCTAAAAAGAAATGGCTTGAACATTGTGAAGAGATGTAGCGAAAACAGTCAATGTGTATAATGCAAAGTCTCATCTAATAATATCAATATGATTTCAGGGAATATCCATCAATATAAATATAATCCACATTTATGCTCCAACTATGGAACCAGAATAAGAAATTAAAAGAATCTCTGCTGGAGTTCAGGAGGAAATTGAACCCACACCAAGATAGGGTGACTTGTTAATCATGACAGGTGTTTGGAACACAGAACAAAAGCTTAGGAAATGAAACAGGAGATCAACTAGCTGATTTTGATGAGGGCCACATTTCATTAATTATAAACATATTCTTCAAGCAAGCTAAGAAGTCAGGAGAGAATGCTTCTGGAACATGGCCATACAGCCTGGAAAACTCACAGCAACCGAAGCCAAGAAGTGTTGGTATACATGGAATTCACCTGATGGCTAATACAGAAATAAAACAGATTACATAATTGGATGCAGAAGATGGTGAAGAACTAATCAAAAAATAGAAGAAAGTTATTGATAAACACAAAACCAGCCATTGTGCCAAAATGCACAATGACGACTTTTCACATAATGGTGAACTGGAGATCTTCTATTAATCGGGTCGCTATAAGTTGAAATCAAATCGATAACAGTTTACAACAAAGACTATTATCTAGCCCATTTCAGTTTCTAGATGCATTTTTTCCTTCCTACTACAGTAATGACATGATGACAAGGATAAGTTCTATCCCCTTTCCCTCTCACTACAGGATTGCTTTCTCTTGTACAATCTGCCCCAAACACTTAGCTCCTCTGAAGGATGGCTGGCTACTCCAGAGGACCTTTACATAAGCTTTTCCACAACTGTGGAACATTCTGCCAGAAGAGATCTGGCAGCTAAATGAGCTGTTAGAATTTAAAATACATTTGAAGATAGGCCTACCCAGCCAGTTTTAATCATGAATTTTAAACTTGCATCTTATGTTTAATCTTTGTTCTGTGAATTTTAATATGTATTTTGTAGAAATATGTTTTAATATGCATATTTTATAGAGGAGGAGGAGCCATGATTGGCTGCCACGTGGTCCCGTTATGGATGGAAAAATGTGACGGCTGGGCCCTTGAAGTTACGGCCATCCAGCCAAGCCAAACAAGCCAAATTGCACAATCTTTATCCTTCATCCCCCCTTTTTTTCCATTACCCCATCTTTCTACTATCCAGTTTGATTATGTGTTTTAGCAATGTTATATTATACCCCACCTCAAGCCACGGGGAGAAGCAAGTAAGAAATAATAATAATAGTGATGATGATGATGATGATGATGATGTGGGGAAAAGAGAATGGCAGCAGTGGTCCATATGAGTAGTGAGACCACTACTCCCAATGCTCCAGAGCATGCTAATGAATGGCTAAACCCAGTTGCCAAGTTTCCTTCTACATTAGAAGGCAAAAGTCCCTAGACATTGTCTGGATGCCCAAGTGTGCCTTCTAGCCCAATTTAGAGTATGTGGTCCATGTAGATAGGCCCTGAGATGAAATATAGATAACAAATCCAGAATAACCTAAGGGAGTCTAGCAATAGGTTTTTGTGACATCTTAGGCTGGATCTACAGTGCCATATAATGCAGTTTCAGAAGGCAGATTGAACTATATGAAACTGCCATATAATCCACTTCAATGCAATTAATAGGTATCCAGCCTTAAAGAGCTGAAAAGATTCCTGTGGCGTCATAAAGGCCTGATAAATCCATGACAGCCAGAGTTATAGCTCACTACAGTCCATATAAGTTCGTTCTATAATAATGTCAGTCTTTAAGATCTAAATAGAGTAGAACTGGGCCCCTGGTGGCACAGTGTGTTAAAGCGCTGAGCTGCTGAACTTGCGGACCAAAAGGTCCCAGGTTCAAATCCTGGGAGCAGAGTGAGCGCCCAGCTCCTGCCAACCTAGCAGTTCGAAAACATGCAAATTTGAGTAGATCAATAGGTACCGCTCCAGCAGAAAGGTAACGGTGCTCCATGCAGTCATGCCGGCCACATGACCTTGGAGATGTCTATGGACAATTTCGGATCTTCGGCTTAGAAATGGAGATGAGCACCAACTCCCAGAGTCGGTCACGACTGGACTTGACGTCAGGGGAAACCTTTACCATTACCTAGAGTAGAACCATTAAATTAATGGGAACTTAATAACAATTATTTTAAGTTGCATTGATTCAATGAATGTACTGTGTTTGGGGCTCACAATTGGATCTAAGCTGCAATTGCTGAACCTTTCTTTAGTTTTATTGTTACAGACAAACATAGCTACCACAACATTCCACTAATTGTTCTGATTTAATTTCTAGTCGTGGTCTCTGGAAAATTGGCACCCTGTGGAAAACATAACATATGACATCCTTTACCAGCTCCTTTCTCCTACTTACTGGAGTCCCCATTATCAAGCTCTGCTGCTTTCAACATGCATTTGAGTTTTTATAATCCTATTGGTATTGTTCAGCATCCATAGTTATTTTCAGAGTCTTGTCTATTCCAAGGGTTTTGTGAGATTGTACTAACATAAGCACTGCCATATTAACATCCTTATCAATGGATGCCATGTATACATCTGACTGGCTTCCAGTGAGTCAAAGTTTAGGGTTTTGAGATTGCGCTGGAAAGTCTAGTATTAACAATTCAATTGCCTGAGGCTGGCCACAAAATATTTCAGATTGAGTGGAGTACAGTTAAATCAATGAAGATTATGTGTTAGGATTTGCTGAGAATGGTAAACCCTTGCATAGAATTCATGACATTCTATCATCCAGAAAGGATGGCAATTTAACAGCCTCCTATGCTGGCCATTTTAAGAGCATGCCCCTGCAATATTTTCATCTAGATGATTTTAGAGAGAATATTTTTGGAGTCCATACTGTGAAGGTGAAGTATTAAATTTAAATGCAGTTGCATCAGTAAAACTAGTCTCATTTTTGTGATGTAACTAAATCCCCTTTATGGTGACTTAATAAAAAGAGTAGAAAATTTGAGGCAAGGACATCAGCCACGATATGTTAAGCTCATATACTGATTAAATAGCCTCTTGGGTGATATTTAAATGTTGTAAACTCACACTTGCTCACCACTAATTTTAAGATGCAAAAAAGCATTTAAATAACCTCTAATCCAGCCTCTTATTTATGTGATAAGACATGAGGATTCCTTTCTAATTATCATGAATTCTGCACTTTGGAGCAGCTGCAATGCTTAATTCTATGATATGGTAGGGCTGCCTCATCTTTTTAGTATTCATGAAGGACATTCATCTATCCATAGACTTCTTTGATGCTTCTCATATATATGCATGAACCCATGGTTTGAAGATACTGAAATTCACTCTTGTGCAGAGGGCCAGCAAAATGTTCGGCAGTCATCATTTAAAATATTTGAAGTAAGATTAAGTGGTTCATAATATTCATCCTTTCCCTGGACTACTGTTGTTAGAGAGGCATATTTTAACAAAGCATTTTTTCTCCATGAATGCAGCTGTGAGCAGTGACCTTCCCATTTCTCCCTAGGTATTTAAATGTTAAGCAGTTCAAACAGAAGACTAAACTTGTACATAAGGCTATAACCTGAAAGCTTATATGGCCAATAGGGTTTGTGGAATCTACATGAAATTGCTATGCATGTAAACCCTCCCCCCATCTCTGATGTCTAAGATGTCATGTCTTTCTGCTGCTGGATCAAAGTGGTCAATACTATGTTTAAAACTAATTCATTAGTATTGGTCTTTGGGAAGGAGAAAATTACTTCATTATCATTAATGTTGGAAAGGTAGGGATTTGATTCATGGGATTAATCCCTGATTAATTTACCAGTTAAATCATTAATTCCTACATGATGAGATTTACAGACAATAATGTGTTTGGTTGTGATATTTGTCCCATCTTTGTTGCAGACTTACTTTGGATTATTTTAACTTGCCTTACCCAGTGTCAAAAATGATTGTAGTATGTGTTAGAGGTGTCTCGAAAGTATTGAAACTAAAGAATACTTGGTGAAAGGCAGAAAAGATTAGGTAGTTCAAGGCAGGGGCAGGCAGAAAAAATTGAGCTAAGTTTGAGAAATATCACATTATATCTGTAATGCAAGGATAATACATCTATATATATATATAAATGTAATGTTCATTTTACTATGGAGTAAACAACAAAACCATTGAACCAAATTTGTGACCAAATTTGGCCACAAAAGACATAGTCATCCAAAATATGTCTTTCAATTAAAAAAAAACCCTAGATGAATAGTCCAAATTTCTCCCCCTAACTGCCAGTTAAAAAGGTAGGCTCTGCTGCTTTTAGCCCCCCCCCCCCCGCTGCATTTAGGCCCCACCCCCTTCATATCCTAGCAACTCCTTCAGCCAAAATGGCACCCAGGGCACAGGCAGAGTGCACTTAGGCCTGATCCACACTGACTATAAAATAGAGATTATCTGATTTGAACTGGATTATATGGCAGTGTAAACTCAAGGTCCTTCCACACAGCTATATTACCCATTTATAATCTTATATTATTGGCTTTGAACTGGATTATCTTGAGTCCACACTGCCATATAATCCACTTCAGTGTGGATTTTATACAGCTGTGTCAAAGGGGCTTCATATAATCCACTTCTAAGCAGATAATATAAGATTATAAATATAATATGAAATAATTACTGTGGTATAATAATACAGAACAATATAATCTCTAAAACCAGGACAGTAAATAAAGAGCAACACTCTGAAAGCAGGGAAATTGGGAATTCCAGGAAGGAAACAATCAGGGCCAGCTAACACTTCTCAACAAAAGATTCCCCCAGGCAGGAAACAGCCAGGCTTTGAAGTTGCAAGGCCATTAAATGCTAATCAAGTTGCCTAAATGCAGCATTCATACCTGCCACACCGAGACTATTAATTGCTATTCAAACTGGCCAACCAATGATTCCGCAAGGTAGAAAGCGGCCAGGCTTGCAAGCAGCAAGGCTATACAGTGCTTTTCAAACTGGCCAACCAAGATTTCCCCTAGGTGAAAAATCCCCAGGCTTTGAAGCCACGAGGCTACTCCGTCCCATTCAACCTGGCCTAGCAAGGATGCCCTATGTAGAAAGTGGTCAGGCTTTTAAGTTGCAAGACTATTCATTGCCATTCAATCTGGCCAAACAATGATTCCCCTACAAAGGAAGTAGCCAGGCTTCAAAGCGGCTCTTTTGATTGAGGGTGCTACTCCAGCTACTCCAGAAAACAGCCAGGCTTTGAGGCTGCAAGGCTATTCACTGCTATTCCACCTGGCCAACAAATGATTCCCATAAGCCACAGCAACGTGTGGCCAGGCAAAGCTAGTATATATATATTTGGTCCATTCCCCTCCCATAATTAAATTTAAAATGGGGCAGAGTTCATAATTAATGTTTTAGTTAATCACTGTTTAGTGTATTGGTTTGTATTTGTGTTTAGTTTTAATTTTTAGTCTTCTTTTATTGTTTTTGTATTGTGTTAGAAGTTGTAGTCATATAACTCAATATATTTGGGGGGGGGGGTATTCCTCTCCCTTGTTTCCTTTTTTGTTTGAGTATTGTGGGTGGTGGGTTGTCTATGTATGTGTGTGGTCTTCTTTTTTCTTTTTTTTCTTTTCAAATTGTAATACACCCACAATGTGCATTACAAACATATACACATACACATACATAGACAACCCACCACCCACAGTACAGTAACCCCACAACCCACCCTCAGTTCTACCCACCACCTTGGTGGTCTTCCATGCAAGTACTTACTTACTAGAGTTAACCATAATTAGTTTCCAGTATCAAATAGGTTCTTTATCTTTAGATCCTTTTGGGGAGGTTATTCTACTAAATTATTTGGGACATCTTGCCTCACGTCTATTCATTTAGGCTTACTCTTTAGTTGCACTTAAATCTAACACTGGACTGTGGATAATATGTGGAATAAATTATTTTAAAATTAATTTTAATAGGATTAGTTGTATAATAATTTAAAACTTACTATTATGCATAACTTTAATTTCATTTTGTTTTAATCTATATTTTAAGCTGCCTTGCATATTGGGAGACCTGGGGGATACTGAAGATAGAAAGATAGATCAAACTTTCAGGATTGCAGTTAACTGTCCCTAGCTCTTCAGTACAAGGAGATGATTCGTCTTGTAGAAGTAAATTTCTACTAAGCCCTACTTATTCTATTAAACTGGAAAATTCTCTTGCACAAACCGTAAGGGAAGGGAGGGACCATTATTGTTCAGAGGAATTTCCCAGTGGATTTAATCACCAATGCTTTTAAAATAAAATTGCTTTCCACATGGTGGGAGCCATATGATTGTACAGATGTGAGACTGCTGCTCTCAGTATTCTGGCTAAGGCTGCTGGGAATAGCACTCCAGAAATATCTGGAAGAAAGCATGGTTCTATGATTTGAGATGAACTATTTCCAAAAAAGGGAAATCTGTCAACTTTGACTTTGTATCAGCATTGTGGTTCTAATATCGAAGAGTTGCAGATTTAGAGTTGCCTGATTTATTTTAGGGCTGGTCATGTTTTCTGCTTTGCACCCCATGTTTGATGGGGTTTAGCTCCCAAATCAGTACTTTCAGAAATGATACTTCCATTATGCCAGATCTAGGCAACAGAAAGAGAAACACAAGAGGCAGGGGATAGATTTACTAAGGATATTAACAGAATGTGCTCCTGCCACCACAGGAGCAGGCTCTTCTTTGCTGGTTGTGTTAATTATGCAGCTGTGAAAAGAGTTGCTCTTCTTAATGAAAATGTTCCATGTACTTAGTTGCTCCCTGCTAAATTTTCCTACTAGACAACATGACATTTCAGAATTGTGTGAAAGAAAAAGCTATGGAGTCTATGGGGGAAAGAAATAGCAATCTTTATGGCAATCTCCTTTGAAACCAGGAGTTAAAGAGAAAGAAATATCTGTTGGAATTCTGTTCACCACCAGCAGGGATGTAGCTCATTAGATCTGTTGATGTATGGAGAGGAAGTGGAGAGGAATTTTCCCCCTCTCATAATGCTTGAATCTGTGGTCATCCCATGAAGTGAAACAGTGGGGAATATAGGACAGACTACTTCACACAATGCAATCAAACTGTGGAATTTGCTTCCTGAAGATGTAGTGATGGCTGCCAGCATGGATGGCTTTAAAAGGGACTTATGGAAAAAAATTGCAAGTTAAGTCATTTGGTGGTAATGAGTCTTGATGGTTCTACATTACCTTGAGAACCAGGAGAAGTCTGCCTCTAGGAAGTAATTGTTGGGCAACAGCAGCAGGATAGTGCTATTGATCTATGCCCTACTTGTGGCCTTACCACAAGCTTCCAAGATTATCTAAATAGGTGGCTAGAGTAGTGATATCTTTCCTTTTGGATGATTCACTGTACACAAACTTCATTTCATGCACACAATTATTAAATATATTGTGCATAAAGTTACATTCATTCTATGTGTATATGAAACATAGATGCATTTAGTGTTTGGATGTGGATGCAATTGCCAAAATATGTACAGTATATGCAAGTATTCCAAAATTTTACAATTCCAAAATACGGATCACTTCTGGACTCAGATATTTTGGATAAGGGATCCTCAACCTGTACTAGAGTTCTGGAGTTTCTCCTATGACTCCAGGGCAACTCTTACTGTTTGGTAGAGTCATATGGCTGCCTCAGATAGAGGATTTGAGAAGTGAGAAAAACAGCAAATGATTAGTTCTATAATGTGATATTATTGTTTTTTCATTGCCAGGGAGGGAGAGATATGCCTGTGGGGTTTTCTGCCATCTGTGCAAAAATAACTTTGCGAGCATTAGAAATATTAAACCAAAGTCCAGTGCCAAACTTCAGTTTACATAGCTAGCTTCCTTCCCTTCCCTTTAGTACAGCTCTGCATTACATCAAGAACCTTCTCAAAAAGGATTGACATCTCTCACTTTCAGGGTTTTTGGAGTGCATTGGTGACTGTAGGATGAATGGGAAAATCCTTAGAAGCAATGGGATGCTGCAGAAGTGGCCTTGTTATATGCTTGTTTATATAATTGAGTGGGTCAGGTGCTGGTCTCCTGCAGACAGCAAAATATCCCAATTATCATTGGATAATGATTCAATATGCTCAATATGGCCTTCTCTAGCATTGTGTTGGTGGTATAAATAGACACAAGTACAATGTGATTCTGTATGTGACTTCATATAGCTGTTGTCGTGGAAGTAATAGATGATCTCCCTCAAGCAATGATCCCCAATCTCTTCAAGGTTCACCTTCTTCCTAATTCCATCTGGATGGAATTTTATGCTACATCTCCCAGTGTAGTGTCTCTTGACAGAATAGAAAATATATTTCAGTTCATACTGGGCTTAGGTGGGTGAGCACCACTTTGCATATTGCTCCAAAGCAGTGAAGAAGAATGCATTAGTGACTCACAGATTGTCTTTCCACATTTTTAGATTTTGTATAAAGGTGAGTTACATAGATGAATTGCATGGACTCATTTTATTCTGCCTACAGGCAGAGTCTCCTTGACCTATCAGCAGTCTTTGTTACCACTGATCATGGAATCTTCCCAGAACAGTTCTGTGGACTGACATATGAGTCACTGTATTAGATTGCTTTTCCCCCTAACTTCAGGGTTATTATAGGAGAGTAACACTAGGAAACTTCTGTGCAGCTCTAGGGCAGTGATGCTGTGGGATTTAATAATTTTCTTATTTCCCATCACATGAATCTGAGGGGAATAGGAGGATACCACACAAGTAAAGCCATTTCAATTTTAATTTGTAAATGGAACTGAGAGAAGAAAGAATAAAATGTGGTAACAAGATTGCTATATCCTCTTTGGATGAAGAAGGGGAAGAAGAGAGTCAAGATGAAAGGATCCAATTCAAACCAGAAGATGTTGATAGGAAGGAGCAGGGCCTGGTCCATCTCAGACAGCAGCTGCAAATGAGGAGGAGTCGTCAGTGGCACTTTACTCTTGAGTGGCACAAATTAGATTTGTAACTATGTGTGGCCTTCCTCTGCTAATTTTTTTGGAATGTAGAGGTGCTCATTTGTGCTCTCACCAGCTTTAATCATGACAAATATGAAGGTGATCTGCATTTTCTCCATTGCATTTGATTCAGTGTCTGGAAGCTGTGATGAGTTACATGAATAGAAGAAATGGAAGCCAACAAGGTGTAGATTCTATGGATGGCTAATTCCAGAATCCAGGAATTAGATAGATTGAATGGGAAAATGTAGCAGGTCTGAGAGGACCTTTCAGTTCAGACCTGTCACTGAGGATCTTGTTGGCAAGAAATAATTATGGTCACCTAACAGTGGTCTGTCACCTCCAGAAATCACAGTTTAGACTCCCAAACATTTATCTGGCATCCTGTTGTTTTTAGTGTTGTGCTATCATCAGCCAGGCAGAATATGTTCTTCAAAAAGTTTATTAGCTGAGATTGAACACATGCTGGGATTGCATTTATGGTGCTATTTTATGTAGTGAATCCTAAACAAAATTGAGGGATGTTATATAAAAAATATAACTTTTAACAATGTCATTTTTCTACTGCCGCCTAGTCCATTTGAAACTTAGAGTCACCTTGGCCTTTATGATACAGCCACTATTTTGTTATAAGTTGTCCATAAATCTGGGTTAGATGATGAGTGGTGCTAAGTTCACAGCCATTTTTGCATCAATGAGCTGTCACAAAGGAGCATATAATGGCAGCATTATACTTTGAAAGCATCTGCGTTTATTATTGCTATTTTTTTCCAGCCACAGAAAAAATGTTTGGTGCCAACTCAAGCTGAGCAATCCAGCTGGTGTAATGCAGGAGATTCATAGCTTCATTGATTTCTACAGAGCCTTTCTCTTGTACGCCTGCATCAAATAAAAGTTTGCAATGATTTTGTGCTACTCTACTTTGCTAGAGTCTGACTTCCCAGCTGTTTAGTCTGGCCAACTTGTGTGGCTTCTTCATCCCATTTTCCATTTGTACTTCCCTAATGAACAATCGCCAATGCTTTTCATGTATCCTATGTCTGAAGGCCAAATATTCATTATTTCAAAAGTTTTTCTTTTTCTTTTCTTTTTCTATCTTCCTTCTTTCTTTTTAATCAGCTCTGGGTGGATTGGGAAGAACAAAATGTGAAGTTGATCTCCCATCCCGCAAAGTAGATTGAGAATAGCCCAGCCAATGTTTGAACCTGGAAAAACTCCATTGGCACCAGAACACTATTTTATTCAAAATGGAATTCTGGATCAATTCAGGCACACATCTGTGTTATGTGTACTTCTGGGCAGGAAATGCATATTTGGAAAAAAATACTCTTCAGCTTGGAAAAGAGTAAGAGTTCATTAAGGAAGTAGGATTGTCTAGGAGTGAATAAACTAAATCTTAAGGTCTCATTTGGCTGCAAACCTATGAATGTTGAGAGTATATTCCATTGAACATAACAATAAACATCATTATACAGCATTGTAAATCTGGAATTAATTCTGTCCCAAATGTGTATTAATGAAACATATTAAGTATAAACAAAATGCAGAGAAGATAGAAAAGATTTTCTCATATCTCTCATTTGATTATCTTATGTTTGCATGGGGTACTTAGATCCTTTAGGGTAAAGCATTTCATTTCTATACTAAAAATTGGTTCATTCCAAGGAAAGCAACAATTGCATGCTTTCAAGCAATTTTCAACTTGTGTAGACCCTAAGGTGAACATATCATGAGATTTACTTGACAAGATTTGATCAGGGGGATTTGCCCATATCTTTGAGGCCAAGGAAGTGTGACTTGCCCAATATCACCCAGTGTGTTTCCATGACTTAAGCAGGATTCAAACCTCAGTCTCCCAGGGTCATACTACCTCTTCAGATGGGCTATCAGATGGTAATGATTACTGGTTTTAGCAGTTTTGCCACCAGTTCCCATCACACCTTGGAGAAGTACCTCCAAGCAGCTCCATGGTGAAACTGCCAAATAAAAAAAGTGCCATTGCCAAAAGATAGCCGGCAGTCAACCTGTTTTTCCATAGAAATCTACTGGTTGGCCCGGCTGCCGGATGCTTCCCCCCATGTGATAAGGTAGGGCTTGGGGTGACAGGTCCCCATGCTCCATGAGTGGGCACTGCCACGATCATCACTATCTGCAGCAGTCCTTAGTGATTCTGGCAGGATGTATGAGGAGGTCGCTGCATTCAAACCACTATAACATGCCTGCTGTATCTAGTTTGCAGCATGGAAATATGTGAGATATGAGTAAATGGGTACAACTTTCTTGAGTTTCAGCTTTTATTCATCTGGGAAGTATCAATATTACTGCATATTTCAAAAGTGATAGCAAGTTGTTACATTGGCCTTATATGCTTTTTTAATAGGACAGATATATTTCAGTCTTTGCTCTTTTCCCACTGTTAGGTAAAGACCTCTTATTTTAAAAAGATATTTATAATTAACTAGTTTTACAGACAGAATTTTTAATGGCATATGTACATATGCTGTACTTGAATTCTTATTGGAATGTTATTGCAGTGTTTTCAATGGTATTATAATGTTTTAAAATATTTGTATTCTAACTTGTTATTTTTTTTAAAAAATCTTACCAGGCTTCTAGCTGTGCCTTCTTGTGTCCCATGCAAAGA
Organism: Anolis carolinensis; assembly: GCF_035594765.1. Taxonomy (NCBI): domain Eukaryota; kingdom Metazoa; phylum Chordata; class Lepidosauria; order Squamata; family Anolidae; genus Anolis; species Anolis carolinensis. The sequence continues at coordinate 33,920,520 of NC_085844.1, read as the reverse complement.
GAAAGTCAAGATATGGAATAAACAAATAAATGAATAATAAGATTCAGAGATAAAATTCTTTTAAAGGATCACTAGAAAAATTGCTTAATTGGACATATACTAAAATGTGTAAAAACACTTAGGGAATGACCCCCCCCCCCAACACACCTATTGATATTGTTGTTCTTTTTGTTATAGTGTTTATGAAAGGAGGAGAAATCAGCGAATATATTGGATTCATTAAATCTGGACACTGCAATGCTTACCGAATAATTCCAGCCCTTGTGAAGCTACCTCTAGGGAAAATGGTAAGGAATTACATTTCCCCCTAGGATATCTACTCTGATATCTACTCAGACATTTACTCTGATATCCTAGAAAATGCATCTTCTGTTTCCTTACTTAGTTCTTGAAGGTGCTTTCATGAATAATAAAAAGTAAATATAAGAATAGGAGAACATGGAAAGTTCTCTTTAAGCTTTCACACCATAAAAGAAAAGAAACAAGAATCTTGCTGCAATGATTATTTGCAGTAATACCTTTTGTTGTGGCCTTGAGTTATGCAGTTCACATCTCTCATTGATTAAATAGGGTACTGCTGTTCCTGTTATTCAAATCAGAGAGTTTGTAATAGATCTGTGAAAGATTATCCAATGAAGTCATGTTTGAAAAGATATTTGAACATGTTCTTTGAGTTTCACCCATTTAATTGTTTTAGGATACAGTCATATTGTGTACCCATCAATCCTGCTTCAGGGAGGGCACTTGTCTATTTGAAAGCATCTTCTTTTTAAAGAATAAACCATTCTGTGGAACAAAATATAGCAATTGGGAAGGAACTGAACACATACTGCATATACTCATGGAGAAATCTAGTTGCTTTAGTCAAAAGATGGATGCCAAAAGCCTGAGTTGACTTATCTACAGATCAATGTAAAGACAGCACCCATACTCTCATTTGAAAAAAAAAAATCCACCTTTTCAATGCCTTTGTGGGAAAATAGTGATAATGTTGACTGGGGCACTGGCACATTCCCCTCTCTGTGTAATGACTATTAACATATCTATAGGTCACATTAAATCCATAATTTTGTCCATCAAATCTGTCCTTGAATTAAAACATGAGATCAGTTTATGTGGAAGTTTAAATGTTACTTCCAATTCATTCACACCATGACTTGTTGAAGACATTGCATAAAACATGTAAACATATGTTAGCATATGCAAGTCATATGCAAATCTGTATCTGCTATTGTATATAGAACCCAATTTCCCCCCATATGGATACAAGTAAGGAAAGGCTTATAAAGGGTTCCCAAAGTAATCTTCAGCCCATTCCCTATGTGTCTTTTAACCAAATGAATATTTTGGATGAGGCTACATATTTCATGCTATTGTCTTTAACGGTTTGCGATTCTTGCATACTAAGGAGCATATCCAAGCCCCACCCCTTTCCAGTTTTAAAATATTTCTAATCCATTGAAGGTGCAATTTATGACAGAGCTCTTCTCCCAATTAACTTCCTGTCAGTTCCATCAGGATTGATTAGTGAAACATCAGAAGCAGTCATAAGAAGGGAGGGGGGGGGGAGAGAAGACAGTCAGAGATCATCTTCTGGACCCAGAAACCGGGACATAACTGTAGAAAACACCCAAAAATACATGGGATAGAAGCTCCCAAACTTGCCTGGGTTAAATCTCTTCAGTGACAGAGAGTAAGTGGCAATGCACCAATGCATAAATCGCACCAAGCACTGACATTTTTCTCCCATAATCCTGCCTCATGAGTGTGGCATGGTAATTTTTTAAAAGTCAGGTTTCCCCTCAAGGGGAGTCTGGTGTAAAATCAGCTGCTTGGGCCTATTACAGAGTTGCTGGATCGGAGAGAAAAGTCAGAATCCTCTCAAGTGGTGCTATGTTTAAGATCAGCTGTTTGAGTAGTGGTATCCAAGGGGGAAGTCTGGTATTCCATAAGCTTTTTTCCCCAAGGTTTTTTCTTTTAAAAATGAAATGGGCAGGGACTACACTAGTTTGTGAGATAAATTGTTTGAAATATCAATTTCATGAAGAAGAATGAGAAATGCAAGGATGTCCTTTATAGAATCATAGAGTTGGAAGAGACCTCATGGACCATCCAGTCCAGCCCTCTGCCAAGAAGCAGGAAAATCACATTATAATACTATGGGACATAACACCACAGTAATATGCTGCCCCCCCCCTTTGTGGAATAGAGTCCTAAGAAGTGAGGCCCTGTTGTCTGCATATAAGCCCAAAGTAATTTTGCTATAGGAACCTTGCTGTTACATGTTACATTGTTTTTCAATATTTAACATTGTTATCAGTTCTACCTGTTATGTATTACACTCAGCCCTCCACATTCCTTTTCACCCTAACGAGTGAAAAACCTCCAAACAAAAAATATATATATTGGGAGAACACCTCTCTGGAAACCTCTGGATCCTCCAGCATAACTGACCATAGAATTGCACTGGAGGACCTAGACATGATTGGAGGGGAAACTCTTAAGCCTCCACTTCTGGCAAAAGTTGACAATAGAGTCGGACTGGAGAACCTAGAAACTCCTAAAGAGAGCATTTTAATGAAATTTACAAATAATCAAAATCACAAAACCTGCCAATGTGGAAGTCTGGCTATACTTCAGAGGTCTACTATATGTGTATACACATTCCTGAATGTGTGTGAGTTATTGCTTCTCACAACATGACTAGTTTGCTTGAGAAAACTGTAGGCAAGCTCTAAATTTTCACGGATGATTTCCTAGAGCAAATCTTTCCCCAAAGATGTATTTTTCACAGCTACCCAGCATTTTGCATGGATTTTTGTTATAAATTGTGTTTTGTGTATTTTCTAGTTTTAGATAGAACAATAGGAACAAGTAACAGTTGTTTTTTTTCAAATTTCCAAACAGATTAAACAATTGAGACATGTCCTCATTGGCCAGTTGAATCCAAAGGAATCCTTTGGAGAAATGAGCCTTCTTCTACAGATTCCATCTACGTATACACTGAAAGCAGCAACCACCGTTGAACTAGGAACTATTGAGGCTTCAGCCATACTTGGTAAATACAGTATAATTTTATTTCCCTTTTAATACTGGTGTTTTTCAAATAGATGTACAAGAAACATGGATAAGAACAATATGAATAGCTTAAAGCTAGTTTAGTTTTCTTTCCTTTCCCTAAATTATTGATATTAATGCTCTCTTTACCCCATGAGACACTTAATTGATAAATTCTACATTCAGGTAGTTCACTGATGGAGCACAAGTGTACTTACACCATCATTATGGGGAGGTAGCTGTTCCATCATCTCTACTTCTCTTTTGCCAGTTCAACAATACCCAAGAGGCTTTGGACACAAATTTGCTACATCCTCTTCTGATCAACCACAGGATTGGTTGATCAGAGAATATTCAAAGAAGTCAAAATCCTATTCCCAGGTGTGAAAGGGAGCCAACTAGAAAACACTTTAGAGGCTGATCAGAGAATGGCTTTCAAAGTTGTGACAGTGTAAAGCGGGTTTTTCTTTGCCAGGGTATGAAAACAGCTGGAAGGCACTCGGCTTCATCCTTGGATGCACAACAAATGCTGTAGGAAGACATGGCTGTAGCCGGGAAGGGGTGGGTGGGTTAAGGGTTCAACCCCTCCAAATGTGTCAGGTTTTAAAGAAAACTGGTTTACTCATGAATTTTAACTGGTTAACCAATTTATGAGTAAACCAGGTTTTTTTTTCCAACCTGACACATTTTGGGGGGGAGGGGGTTGAACCGTTAACCCTTCCCCCCATCTAGCTATGGCCCTGTAGGAAGAACCACAATGTTTTTCAAAATGGAAATGCCAGTGTAACTGGGAGTTACTCTAATGTATGCCTGTTATGGGAACTAGTGTGGTAAAACAGTGAACATTGGACAATGCCAGGAAACCAAGGTTATGTTTCCTGCTGGCCATCAAAATACACTGGGTGACCTTAGGTAAGACACACAACCTCACCCCAGAAAACCCTGAGATAGATTCACCTTAGGGCTGCCATACGTTGGAAACAACCTATGGCAAACAGGAACAGTGTCAGTTATATGATCCGTGCCTTAGACTTTATCAAAAATACAAACCTTTCCAGATAATAGTTTGAGTTATGACAAAATATTCATAAATCAATGAGAGACATCTCTAAAAGATTTGGCAAAACACTCAGAACAACAGAACAAACCAAAGCTTTCCCCTCATCTTACTACATACTTTCGTTAAAGAAGCAATGCATTCAATTGTGTGAATAATTGTTATCTTCTACATTTAGTTTTGCTTGGATCTCAACCAGCTACTGCCATTTACATGCCCTTGTATGCCCAAAGCCGTAATATTATGCTATATGCATTTGAGAAAGTGGACTGTAAGCCACAATAGCTCGTGCTAAAATACTTTTATTAGTATTAAAGATGACAAAAGATATGTGGTCGTTTTCCTGGAACAGACTAACATTGTTACCTCTTTGAAAATGTTGACAATATTAGGAGAAACAGCACTGTAGTAATAGCATTCTTTCAGGTAGTTATTTCATAAAGCTCCTAACCAAAGGTGCCTTGGGCATTGCAAAAATAACATTTTATAACATTTGAGTTATTAACCTTTGGTGCCCTGGCTAAAATCCAATACAGATTATTACGTTCTTCTTCCTTTGATTCCATTTGCAGATTGAATTGGAAGCAATTTTCCTTGGTTATTTTCTTTAACTATTGTTGTAAACTACTCAAGTCCCAAGGTGGCTGTGCAGAGGAAGTTGTGTCAATAATCCCTGACTTCTCCCATGAGGCTGGCTGAAGGCTACTTTTTGTACCATATAGGAACATGTGAAAATCTCTGTTCAAAGTGAAACAAATCAAAGAAAAGCAAACTCATATTGGAATGTAAATAGCCATTGTTATTTGGTGTGTGTTGTGTGTTTTAAAAGAAAAACATTGAACCTTTCATTTCAAAATCCTCAATTTAAACAAAAGTGCTAGAAAGACTATCAGTATTTTGCAGAAGCAGGGAAGACCCAAGAGAGCCTCTGGCTCGAAGTATTTATTGAAGCAAAGTCAAATAAAAATGGATGTTTTAAAGACTGTTATTTAAACATTATCAAGGTTGAACAGAGTTTGCTTAAGGTTTGTGAAAAGCTTTGGGTATCTTCTTACCTTTACCTGAAGCAAGTGCCCATGTTTGATTTTTCATTTCTTTCCATTGAAGTCTGATGGCATGAAGCACTGTAATGTAACTTAAAAGAAAAGGCAAAGTAAAGAAGGACCAAAGGTTATGAGACATCAGTTCTTGTGCTGAATAAAAATAATAAAAAGGAAATGTGTTCAGATTTCCTCTAAGCTATTGAGGATCTGAAAAAAATGCCACACATTTCAAAAACATGAAAGGTGTTTTATGTTATTGAAATAAGTTTTTTTGTTCAAAGACATGCAAAATAAGACGTGTAACTTGCTTGCAGTTGAGGTATGGTTTCTGTACTCTTCCATAGTTGTGTGAAACTTCAGTAACCTTTTGTGGCTGTAATGTGACAAATTGGACCTCTTTTCTCAAAATGGAGCATGTATAAGATCCTTCCATCTCCTATGCAGGAACATTCATTTGTTTATATTACTAGTTAATATCACTGTACAGTATAGTGTCCTGATTCAGTATAGTGTCAGGAAGAATAATGTCCACTCTACTCCTCTGTTGTTGAACCTCATCTGGAATACTCTATTCATTTGTCCATTTATAGATATCAGAGTTCAAGAATGCTATTGACAATCTGGTATAATAACCAAGCCCAATAAGAAGCAACAATATAGTGAACGTATAAGGAGTAGGCTTGTGCATTTCAGCTGAACCTTGATCCGTTTCTGCTGGCCAGACACCGGTAGACTGCACCCCCCAAAAATTAGTGTTGCACCCCAGGTCGGGTACCCCTAAGATCACAGCACCATGCAAGAGTCCAGAATATAAGCAAACAGTTTATTGTAGAATATATCAATAGATTAGGAAAAATGCAGGAATAGAGAAAGAAAAGGTATATTCGAAAAGGTTTAGCAATCAGCAATAATCCAATAATCCTGAAGTCTCAAACAGATTCAAAGGTAACACAGTCCAGAAATAGCCAAAAATCACAAGAACAGCTAAAGTCCATAAGCAAAAGGTATCCTGAGTAAAACTGATCATGAATATAAAACAGGAATATAGAAACTTCCAAAGAGCTTGACCTGAAATCAGGCCTAGCTCAAGCCTAGCTTCTTACTCCATATGCTACATTACTTGAACTAACTAAACTCCTTACCAATTAAAAGCCAGCCATGAAAGCATTCCGTCTCCCTCGAAATCTCTCCCCCACTTTCCCACGCAACCACTCTGCCCAGCAATGCCTATTAGAATCAGAATCATAGAGTTGGAAGAGACCTCGTGGGCCATCCAGTCCAACCCCCTGCGAAGAAGCAGGAAAATCACATTCAAAGCACTGTCTGCTCTGATCTGCAAATGAAGGTCTGTATTGATTTCTGTATCTTCAGGTTCTTTTTCCTGGGAGCCTTATGTATCACTTAATTTCCAACTCACCTCCTCCTTATCTAATGTGTCTGCTGTTCTGCTTGACACTGGAGGCCTGCACTTTCACTTTCCCAGTCAACTTTCTCACTGTGAGCAGCATCATTCCCTTGACTGCAATCTTCATCACTTCATGTTGCAGACTGATCTGCAACACTGGGCGGGTAGCCAGATACTATAGCCGTTTTCGTATCACAGCTGGAAAATATGGCCAGATCTGGCCCATTGGCAGCAATGGAGGGGACCCTCCCAGGGCTTCCCTTCCCATCATTTTAGGCAATGGCATAGTTTGACCTTATATCCTTCATTAAGATCTGGATTAAAAAGTATCAGAGTTAAGATACCACTCTTTCTGTGATCCGTTTCCCTTCTGTCTGTAGAGAACACCTGGGTTTTTAAAAAGGGCTTAAGATAGCACTCTTTCTGCACCTTGTTGATGGGAAGCTACCCACTGGCGTGGAAATCATTTATTGGACAGATGGCAAGCTATTTAACCTCAGCAGACTAAAAGCCAAAATCAAGATCACAATAAGATCTGTTATAGAACTCCAATATGTTGATTATAATGTAGTCTGTGCTCATTTAGAAGAAGACCTGCAAGCCACTCTAAACATCTTTGCAGAAGCATATGAAAAGTTTGGCCTCTCCCTGAACATTAAGAAAACCAAAGTGCTCTTTCAGCAGACACCAGCCAACCCCTCTGTAATGCCGGAAATACAGCTTAATGGTGTAATGTTAAAAAATGTTGACAATTTCTGCTACCTTGGCAGCTGCCTCTCCACAAAAGTCAGCATTGACACTGAAATACACCATCTGAGCTCTGTGAATGCAGCATTTTTCTGAATGAAACAGAGAGTCATTGAGGATTGGGACATTTGTAGGGATACCAAGATGCTTGTTTATAAAGCGATTGTCCTCCCAACCCTGTTATACGCCTGCAAAAAGTGGACCATCTACAGACGTCACACTCAACTTCTGGAATGATTCCATCAGCGTTGCCTCCAAAAAGTCCTGCAAATCTCTTGGGAAGGCAGGTGGACAAATGTCAGAATGCTGGAAGAAGCAAAGACCACCAGCTTTGAAGTGATGATCCTTTGCTATCAACTTCACTGGACTGACCACGTTGTCTGAATACCAGATCACCATCTCTGAAAGCAGTTACTATACTCCCAACTCAAGAATGGAAAATGGAATGTTAATGGACAGGAAAAGAGATTTAAAGATGGGCTTAAAGCCAACTCTGGCCCTTGACCATCTAATTGGAGATCAGCTGTGACCAACAGCATTGTGGAAGTCGAAGAGGCACAAATAGAGGGCAAAAGGGAGAGACGTGTCAAGAGGAAGGCTCGTCAAGCCAACCCTGACCGGGACCACCTTCCATCTGGAAATCTAATGTCCTCACTACGAAATAACATGATATACAATAAAACTATTTGTGTAGAATATTTACACAGGCATACACAAACACATCTCTATACATTCTAAGGACAACAGGACTTGTTGAGGGCCTCAAAATTTGCAGAGGAAATCTGCAAGATATATTACACTTAAGGTTTCCTCTGCAAATTTTAAGGGCTACAAATTATATTGAGACAAAGCAACCTGCCATTGTGATGATACCAATTGGCTGGAAAAGGGAAAATCTAGGAGTTGTGGGTTCCACTGTGGATTTATTCAGCATTGTCAGTATAGTAATCCACCAGCGTCTTATGTCTGAAATGAAGTATGCTAAACAAATCAAGTGTATAAAGTCATTATAAAAGACTAACAAGAAGTCAACTTTTGTATCACATAATTTTCCAGGCTGGCTTAAAAATAGTTGATTTTCTTCGTTCTTACTAAAGCTCTCCTAAAAGCAATAAATACAGGCATTTATATAATGCTAAATGTTCAAAGTCACAGTCATTTCAGGTTTCCTAATTTTTATAGACACATACATACACTATTTCTGTAAGGGGATGAAAAAACAGATATAAAGAAATAAAATATCAAGATTGTATTTATTTATATCCTGCCTTTCTTCTAATAATGGAACTCAAGGCAGAGAGTAACATGTTAAAACAATACAAAGTCAATAAAAGTGTAAATATAAGATTTTAAAAAACAATTAAACATTTTATAAGTTTAAAAAGTTAAAGTAAAAAATATTTAAATTCATTAAAATTAATTCCATACAAATTCTTAAATGCAATATAAAAAGCCCAACTTTCAGCAATATGCAAAACCAGGGCAGCACTAAAATGTTTTGACCTGCTGCTGGTATAAATGTTGTATCTTCCTCTATTAGCTTTAGTATACTATATGTTATAAAGTTATATTTTCCTTATAAACAACTTAAATAGCAAATCTTTAAAAAAACAGGAGTAAACCTTTACTTTATGATTTTCAAATAATATAGACCACACTTAAATAATTGCAAAGTGATTGTACACAGGGGTCTACAGTGAGGCTCTTAATTTTTTGTTAGCATATTAGTGAGATGTCATTTTATACAGAAAAAGTATATCTTCATGCAACTGTGCATGTGAATAGCAGCAAAGGCTGTTAAGAGCTACATATCCATTGCCCTTCCTAAACATCAGCTACTACACCCCAATCGTCTCTTTGGCGTGAATATCAAGAGAGGGGAGCTCAATCTACCTTCTGTCCTTCCCTCTTAAACAGATGATTGGTGCTTTCACTTGTTTTCTTGAAGGGCAGTGCAACACAGAGACTCAAAAGCTCAATCATAGCTGGAGATTATGGGTTTTCCTCTGAGCAGATAATTTATTTGTTTGAAATAAATTGTAACATTGTCCTTCAGCAACATAGATAAGAGGGTGGTCACATAAATTGCCAGTTTTCACTGTAAAGTGAAGAAAGAAGTGTATGAGAGAGTAGTAGGAGGCAGAGTAATGACACTGACAAGGCAGGTGATGAACAACAACCAGTCATTCCCCCTCCCCCCCCCAAAAAAAAACCCCTTATTCTTCGTAAACTATAACAAGTTGCTTTATTTACTAACAATTATCTATAATTAAACATATAATCTTATGAAGGAGAGAGCAAGAGAGAGGAAAAATATGGTTGTAGGTCATGGCAATGCACTATGAGAGCAAGGATAAAAAAGCAAATAAAGAGGAAGTCAGCAAACAAGCAATTAAGCTGTGGAGCTTTGCAATGGACCAATCCTGTTTAATTTCCTTGTAAAAATGCTGAGCAAGGACATGTCCAAGTTTGGTTATGGCACAACAATCATTCATAACCATGACAATCCAGTTAGACTACAAAGAACCCTCAAAGGTTTTCTCCAAATAATCAGAAGTAGTTCATGTAACATATATCTATGGCAGTGGTTCTCGACCTGGGGTCCCCATATGTTTTTGGCCTTCAACTCCCAGAAATCCTAACAGATGGTAAACTGGCAGGGATTTCTGGGAGTTTTAGGCCAAAAACATCTGGGGACCCCAGGTTGAGAACCACTGCTTTAATAATATAATAATAATAATTTATTCTTGTACCCCGCCCCATCTCCCCGAAGGGACTCGGGGCGGCTCACATGGGGCCTTGCCCAACATCACAATATAAAATCAAAACAAAAACACAAATTTACAACAATAAATATACACTGGGCCTGTGTATACCGTTTAGCCTGGTGTAAATGTGCAGCACATCCATCATTTACATGGGCAGGGGGTGTAACTGCTCTTATTTTATTTTTCATTTTCCCTTTTTTAATTCATTTTTAAGATTCAAATTTAACAGAAAAAATACAAATAAAGAAAACATGTATACATATTAAGCACACATAGCAAACGAACATAAACTAACACTTGTAAACAAACCTCCGAGGGTCCTAGCCACAGATGCAGTCAAAATGTTAGGAGAGAATGCTACTGGAACTTGATCATACAGCTCGAAAAACTCACAGCAACCTATAACTGCATTTTTTTTACCAATGTATATTTCTAACCTAATTACGTATAACTCTAAAATAGAAACATATATGCAAAAATTAGTTTTAAAAGATTTCCTGCTTCCTTTTTATTAGATTATCTATAGTTCTCTTTAAAAAATGGAAAACTTTTTATCAATGTGTTGTCAAAAGCCTTTCATGGCTGGAATTACTGGGTTGCTGTGAATTTTCTGGGCTGTATGGCCATGTTCCAGAAGCATTTTCTCCTGACGTTTTGCCCACATCTATGGCAGGCATAGATCTTTTTATCAATATATATCTGAAAGAGAGGAAAACACTCCAACTTCCTCCTTATATCCAGCAAATTATTTACTTCTGCTTGTTTTTATATTAACAAATAAATACCCCAACAGTTTATATCTGCAAACCTGTACACAAAGCGTTTTCCTCTCCCTCAGATATATATTGATTATTAAAAGGTTTCCATTCTTTTAAGAATGTTTCTAGTGATTTATTCCTCTCTGTATTTCTGCTGCTACTGCTCCTTGTTGTCCACAGAGTTCCATTGTGGCATCAGCAGAGGCAGCCACACAACGGGAAGAAGAGGGGAGATCAGCTGGTCATATGGGCGGCTCTACCAGTGTCAGAACAAGATACCCACATGATCTATGGTAGCAGTGACCCAATCATAACCCATTCCAATTCCTTATGCTGATAAGCGCATGGAAAAGATGATACTGCCAGTGTTCCATCTGGACAGGGCATTGGGCCAAATAAGCCCTGATCCAGATGTCCAGACTGCCCTCAATCCATTGTATACTCTGAAGTTTCCTAAGTGAGGCAAAACTGTTTAAAACAAAATACACAGAGATACTCACTGGAAGTACTTTTGTGCCATGAATTCAACCATCCTTCCATTTGCTATGAGCCGTGGGGTGGGGGTGTTGGCTTGTGTAGACAAGCCATCTTTCTTTCTATCTTTCTCTACTGATGTGCATCTTGAAGGGAAACATTCTAACTTCACATATCTACTGATGTGAAATCTGGAAGGAGTGGGAGAGATTGTATGGCAAGCAAAGCTATTTTTGTGGGAGGTGCATTTGCAATCTAGCGAATTGCAATCCACTTAGCTTAGCATTATTTGTTCTTTTTATATCCTAGATCTTCACTCTATTTACTGTTCACAATTTTGTTTCTTTTCAAGGACTGGCAGATGTGTTCTCTGTATTTTTAGACTTAAAATAAAAACAAAACAGAACTATAAATGAAGATATATTTGCTGGATGCAAAGAACAAACATTTTTTCCAATTTTGGTGCTTCTTTATTTTTCTGAATCCTTTAATACCCGCTCCTCCAATTTTGTGGGTGACTATAGGACATGGATTTGTAATGCTTCAAATGCAAAGAAAATGTTTTTTTAAAAAAAAATCTAGTACAAATTGGCTTCATCCTTCCATGTCACTTTGCTGTTGTGTAGACAGAATTCAAAATGTGGCTGTTGTGAGGCAGCAATTTATATACTTTGGACTATAGTTTCCAGAATCCACATACTGATTAGGATATTATGGAAACTGTGGCCCATAAAGTCTATTTTCCAATTGTTGCTTGGAATATAGTTCAAGTCTGAATGTTCATTCAGTGCATCTTAAAGTGTCTTATGGAGCTGAAATTCTGTATTTTGCTTTAAGTTCTAACATTTAGATTTTGACAGAGATTTCAAATTGTTCTTACTTCTCACCAACCCATTAAAATATATCAGGAATATTGGTAATAGCCACATATTTTTTTCTATCCTTCTCTTCTCTTTTGTGAGTACACTGGGTATTTCTAAACCTTCATCCAGTGTCTTGACTGAAGGGTTTTGAGCAGGAGAACAATGTCGAAAGGACTAGATGGAGGCAATCCTCCTTTCCTTCTCTTACTGTGGGAGGCGAAGTTTACTCCAGAGCTCTCATTGGCAAGGATATCTTAATTATGGCTTTGCTTCATTTGCCACATGTTTCAAAGAAGGCTTGCCAGCACATCATGGCTGATTTTTTCCCAAGGAACATTCTCATCATGAGATTATTATGTATTTTTCTTGAATCCACACATGTCTTTTAAAGCATGGCAGATTGCTTGGCTGTTTTAAAAAATTAAACAACCTCTGACAGGATGCAGCTGGCAGCCCTAGCCTTAGTTATATCGAAAAGTGTAGCCAGAGCTTCCATGGTGATCCAGACTAACTCCCAGCTCCTCCACCCACCAGCCTTGTTCTCTGGCAGAAGAAACAAGTCAAGCAATTGGCCAGTTGTGAAATGGCTATGTTTGATTGGAAATAAAATGAAGAAGGAAAACAGCCATGTATGGTAACATGATGATCACTTCTCAGAATCTGTTCTTTTGACATACAGGTTGATTTTAAACAGCAGGAGTCTTCTTGGGTGTCTAGTTCATTTCCTTATTTGACTAAACAGTGAAAATGGGAAGAAGTGAGAATGTGGGAAAAGGACAAAGGAATATCAAAAATGGTCTTGGGTCTGGAATGTCTTGACACAGATCTTGCAAACAACTCCCTCCTTTTTATCACTTGCCAACTCACCTATGTGTATATGCCTTCACATCACACCTACACTGACCATATAATGCAGTTTCATAATGCAGTTTAATTGCATTGAACAGCATTATCTGAGCCTACTTCTATAAAATGCAGCTAAATTACATTATGAAGCTGCATTATACGGCAGTATAGTTGGAGCCCAGGCATAATTGATCAAATACTGTGAATTTATGTGATATTATGATGCTTATTCCTAGCATTGTTTTAGTGTTCAAAGAGATGGCCATGTTAGTTTTAGTTGAAGGAATCAAGCAATTCTATAGCACCTTTAATACTAAGAAAAAGAAATTCCCTTTCCTCCCTCCCTCCCTCCCTCCCTCCCTCCCTCCCTTGTCTTGGATTGTGACTCAAAACAGCTCACAACTGATTAAAACATATAAAGTTCATAAAACACAAAAAAATCAAAAGATATTAAATGACCAATTAAAACATACATTATTAAACACATACACAAACTGTCACAAAAATAGAAAAATCCAGCATATAGTTTATATGAGACGGAGGTACTATTTTATTATCCCTGTGGAGACCACAAGGGGGTGCTAGAGAAAGAAACATAATCCATTTTTTGAGTTGAAGGAGGAAAACCATTTCCCCCATTTTTGCCATTTCCCCCTCCCACCTTTCCATATCATAAACCAGGGTTGTTTCCACAATGGGGACATGGGTGGGGGGAATAACAGGAGGACAGGGGAAAATGGTTTTCCTCCTTCAACCCACCCTCCACCCCTGTTAAATGGACTGTCCTTATCTCTCTAGCGCCCCCTAACTTATAATCAATCATCAAATGCCTGTCCAAACAAAAAAAAAATCTATGAAAAGAAAGTAGGTAAGCTGCCAGTCTAACCTCTCTAGACCCTCTCCCTTGTCCTCACTCAATATACCTGTGGGGGTGGTGAGAAGACAAAATGGCATAAAAGTAGATTCCACCCCATTCTCAATTTCAACTGATATTATTTCCAGAACTAAGTTTGTACAAAACTTGGCCCTGGCTTTCTAAAAAATCTGGGAGTCACTCAGATATTCCTATGTTTCAGGTCATCATGTCACACTATCAAATAACTCCCGTTATATATGGTCAGATGCTAAGCTTTTGACATAAACAGGAGCTTAAGTAATTAGCAAAATGGACCCCAAAGCCAGCACACATATTTTGCTGACTTGTTAAACTGCAACAGCAACCCATTATTCTTCAGGCCTTTGGCTGCAATTACTGCTTACTCCCCCTTTTCTCTCTCTAGTTGCTTATATAAATGCTAATTAATCTCATTTCATTAGCTTAGGTTTGCCACTTAATAGTCTTTACTATCTGTTTCCTTGCCTTGGATATGGAAACGCTATATCTGCTATAAAGTCATGTTTCACATGACATTGCAGTTGTCAGTATAGAAGACTCAAATCAATCTATTTTAGTTTTTCAAAAAAAATCCAAGCTATTTTTTTTTGGAAGAGTGATACTGGATCAGACCATAATCTTATAGCATTTAGCACAATTTGCATGATGTCTGGTCAGATGCCTAGGGGGAGGCAGAAATCAAGGTTTGTGCAACAGCAACCTCCCATTGTGCATTCAATTATACACTCTCTGTGCAGATTTATAGATCCACCCATTCATCCATCATTGGATGAAACTATATATCTATCCTGACTGTTTAACCATCAGTAGTCTGATTGTCCATGAATTTATCCATTTTCCTATTAAATCTCTCTAGTTTTATAGACATCACTACACTTTATGGTAGCAACTGCTTCAATTTAATAATGTTCTGTATATAGCAATATATTCTTTTCTCTGACTTCTCTGAATTCCCATCACTCAGATTAAATGGATCACCCAGCTTCTAGTATTTCATGAAAATAAGATAAAAACATTTGCAACAATTTGTATAATTTTATACATCCATATTATCCCCCTTTTTCCCCTCATGAGGCAGTTGTTCTAATCCCTTGCTTAATTTGGTAGCCCCTTTCTATGCTTTCTTTAACAGAGATAAGATGGGGCATATTGCATAGAATAAGTCCTCAGCTATAGCATTTTCCACATAGGAAACAGCATTTCCTATGAAAAAGCAAGAAGTGAAGGTACCATCACCAGGGGCTTGGAGGGAAGGGGCAGTGTTTGTTACCCTTGCTGGCCCTGGCTCAGCTCCTGGGGACTCACTCCTGGCAGAACTGAGTCCCTGACTCTGCAAAGCCAGCAAGCAACACCTGCTGCTCAGAGGCTGGAACATGAAAAGGATGTCACCTGCAGGGCCTCAGGCAAAAGCAAGAAGTGAAGGTACCATCACCAGGGGCTTGGAGGGAAGGGGCAGTGTTTGTTTCCCTTGCTGCCCCTGGCTCAGCTCCTGGGGACTCTGGCCGCTTGGTGTTGCCAGATTCCATCTTGACCCACCTCCGTTTCAGCATCCTGGGGTCAGCACAGAGATACTGGCATTTTTTCTTCTGGCCATGGTTCTTGACTCACCTGGGCCCTCTCGAGTGAATGCTAGTACTGCAACACCAGTTTTGTCTCATTGCCTGATGGAACATATGCTCCTTTAAAACTATGTTTTAATGTTTTATTGCATGTATATGTTTTAATTGTTTTATAATTTGATATGTTATATTTATTATTTGTTGTATAATGCGGCATTGAATTTTGCCATAATCTGTAAGCCGCTCTGAGTCCCCTTCGGGGTTGAGAAGAGCGGGGTATAAATATAGTAAATAAATAAATAAAATAAATAAATTTTATACAGAAAAAACCATATATTTTGGCAGAAATGTTTTTTTAGTTCAGAAACTGATTTTTCCATGTGCAAATCCTATTTTCTGTGCAAAATTGCCACATGTTGAATTTTGTGCAAACAAAATAAATAAATCCTCATATTCTCAAGATTTCCACCCCACTGAGGAGCTCCCTTCAGCTTAGAAACATGTTTTTCCGCTACTTTTCATATATTTTAAATACTTTTTCCATTCTTGTTTAATTGATCAACAATATCACTCTATGCTTGCACCTAATCCTGCAAATCAGCTCTGCTCTGGATGATCTGATCTAGTACAATAATTATGTGCTAATGATCTTGTCACACAGCCACCAGAGTTGCATGGGGAACCCAGCACCCCACAGCCCACATCTCCCGGCTCTAGTAAAGGGTGATCCCATGGGGCGGGGAAGCATAGATCACATGGCTTTTCTCATGTCTTCCTATGGCAACACAGGAAGCCTCCCATGTTGCCGTGGCAGTGGCATGCATCAGCTCTACATTACTTTACCCGCAGAGCCCTACCAGCATCATTTGATGGGAGCCAGTGGATTACCTGGGCTAAACCAGCACATGCTGTCTATTTTAGCCCTTTGCAGTGATGTTGTAAACTAAACAACCAAGAACAAATATGTTCAACTAATCTTGGGGGAAACACATGTGGCCTAGTGCCTTACTTTCCCTATACTTGCCTTAGATCCACCTTTCCTGATGTGATTATTTAATGTTGACATTTCAGATGGAACATCTGCTGCTTGGCCTTATTCTATCAGAAAAGCCAGCTGAGCCAGTTTGAGTAGTTTGAAAAGTTTGGCAAAAAACAACAACAAAACAAACAAACAAACAAAAAAACAAACAAAAAAAAAGCCCAGAGCCAACCACTTTGAACAAACAAACAAGAACAAACCCCCAAAGCCTAGCAGAGAACTCCTTCAAATATATTTGATCATGCGTTGCCTCCAGAGAATATTCACTCTACTTCTTGACATCAGATTGATCTGTCCCTGAAAAATCTTCCAATCCAAGTGCAGCCTCCTTCCTTTTTCTTATTAGACTGGATCATCTATGTTAGTCTGAGTAGAGTAAATTCATCAAGAGGAATTGAACATTTTAGTCACCAATTATGTGAATCATGTAGATTTCAGTGATTCTATTCCAGTTAGATTTAGCCCTTTGAGCTCATGTCTCTGATCAGAATCCATTTTTGGAGTCCCTGCTGGGGCACTCCATTATTTCCTAACAAAATAGATGGTTGGATTTACACCAAGGACATATCTGAGAAGATCTAATTTACAAGATAGACCAAATGGTATATCAGAACCGACTGTTGGGAGTCCTTTTTGGGAAACCTGTGATGACCCATGGGCCTTGTAGTCCTGCTCATGACATTGTGATGCCTGATGAAGAAGAAAACTTGGGTTTTTTACCTTCCCAGTCAGAACTGGATTCTTCCCAGACAGATTCTTCCCAGCCAGATCTGGGAACCTTGCACCTGCAAGAGGGTTATGTTCCAGAAGTATGTCAAACAAACACTGAGGCTACATCTCCTGTGTTTTCTCGCCATGAGTTTTGTAAACAACAGAGAGGTTTGGAAGCGGCCTCGCGCAGGAGTGCTAGAATAATTGCTAAGAATTTAGCCAATTAAGCCTGCTTTCCATGAGAATCTTTAAGGAGTCAAACATCTGGTCTCAGAGATTAGCTTTCGTTTCTGGTTCCCAGAGAACTGCTCTCGGCGGGAAAGTTAGACTCTATATAGGTGTTTTACCCGCGGAGTAACTTTGCGGAGTCAATTCGTCAGCCTCCGGAGCGAGTTGTGTCTGGACAGCGCGCTCCGATCCAAGCCTCGTTCCTGTTCAAGCCTTGTTCTTGTTTTCAAGCCTTCGCTCCTGTTTCCCAGCCTTGTTTACCTACGGACCTTGCCTCGCCTTTCAGGACTAAACCTTGCCTTGTTTCACGGATTTTACCAAGTAATTCCACGGATCTTGTTCTTGTTCCTTGTTACCTTGTGCCACGATTCAAGCCTTGTTTCCAAGTATCAAGTTAATTCCTAGCCTTGCTCAAGTTCATGGACTAAAGGACCTTGTCATCTCCCCTCACTTTGCCTGGCAAAGTGAGTGTTTCAGTTATTGGATTACAACTTTGGACCTTAATATTTCATATTGGACATTGTTTCTTTAGACTAATTTTGACCTTTCCTGAAAGGTCTGCTTCTGGACTAACTTTTACATTTGCTTTTATTAACTTTATATATTTCCTTAATAAAGATATTAGATAGAATCTGGCCTCTGCGTATGGTTATTGGTGCTCTGTAGCCTGGGTCGTGACAGTTTGACTCCGCCACCCTAAGCACCAATTAACCTCGGCCAGAATGTCTACCGGAGCCGGACCTGGACCGGGCGGCCAGCCGATTACCTACACCATCGACAAGGATGAGGTGGACCGAATCCGTGATAAGCTCAATGCACAGGATGGGGAAATAAAGGGTTTGAAGGAACGCGGAATCCGTCTTCCGGCCATGGCGTTGCCAACCAAGTTTACTGGAGAAGCTTCTAAGGTTCATGTTTTCCGTCGCCAATGCCAAGCTTATCTAGAGGCCCGTGCTGCCGAGTTTCCCCAAGAAGACATCAAGGTGGCGTGGGTTTACAGTCTTCTAGACGGGCCAGCGGCCAACTGGGCGACGGCACTGTTCGACCAAGCCTCTCCACACCTAAGATCAGCGCAACGCTTCTTGGACCACCTTAAAGAGACTTGGGGAATCGAGGACAATTTGGAGGCAGCCGGTCACAAACTCCGCCGCCTCTTCCAAGGAGACAGACCCATGTCTCAGTACATAGCCGAGTTCCGAGTGCTGGCCCACAACACCGGCTGGAACGATGTTGCCCTCAGAGGACAATTTCGGGAGGGTCTCAACATTGAAATGCTGGAGGAAATCTCCAAGGTGGATCCTCCCCAAACGCTTGAAGCACTCATCGATCAATGTTTACGGGCTGAAGTCATGATTGCCAACAGGAAACAGTGGGTACGAGGCCAGAGCGGTAGAGCTGGGGCAAAACCCCCCGCTCCCGCCAGCGTTCAGCCGCGTCCAGTGTGGAGACCCCCACCACCATCCCCATACCCCAGAGGGAGCGAGGAGGTGCCGATGCAGTTGGGCAATGTGCGTCCCAGATTAGATGCCGCCGAGAAGGCCCGCCGCCAACGCCTAAATCTCTGTTGGTATTGCGGAAATGGGGGCCACTTCGCCAGAGAGTGCCCAGCCAAAGGGAAGCCCGCCGCCCGTCTTGCGGCGGCGTCCTCCACGGAGACGAAGGCGTCTGAGGCGGCTGGCACACAGCCGGCGGGGGAAGCCAACGACCGGGCGTAGAGAGGCTCGCCAACCCGGTCAAGAAACCCATTCAAGAGCCGCCAACCGGGGTCCTGTTCCTTCTAGTGGTCACCTTATGGTCAGCAAAAAAGGGACCCGTCATGATCCACGCCATGATAGACTCAGGAGCTACCAACAATTTCATTGATAGAGAGTATGCCGACTCTCTGGGATTACAATATCATGACTTCAAGAATGCCCGTGTGGTGCAAGCCATCGATGGCCGCCCTCTCAAGACGGGCCCCGTAAGCCAGTGGTCGGAACCCACCAGGATGTGGATAAGGGAACATATGGAAGAGATTTCCTTCTTTGTTACTGAGGTTCCCCATTTCCCTGTGATTTTGGGGATTCCATGGCTGACACTTCACGACCCAAGCATCTCCTGGTCCAACAGAGAACTGCAGTTTGCTTCAAAGTACTGCCAAAACCATTGCCTCGTAGCCAAGGTCTGCCATGCCACAGACACCGAGCCCATTATCACCTTGCCAAAGAAGTACTCCGAGTATTGGGATGTATTCAATGAAAAAGAAGCCGAAAAATTACCCCCACATAGACCTTATGACTGTGCCATTGACTTCGTGGAGGGGGCCCCGATCCCGCGAGGGCATCTCTACTCCCTGACTGAACCAGAGCAAGAAGCTCTCAGGGAATTCATAGAGACAAACCTTCGCAAGGGATTCATCAGACCCTCTCAATCCCCAGCCGCCTCCCCAGTGATGTTTGTGAAGAAGAAGTCAGGGGAATTACGCTTGGTGGTGGACTATAGAGCATTGAACAATATCACTAAGCGGAACAGCTATCCCCTGCCCTTAATCTCGGATCTACTAGACCGACTTCGAGGAGCCAAGGTCTACACCAAGCTGGACCTACGGGGGGCTTATAATCTAGTTCGCATCAGAGAAGGGGACGAGTGGAAGACCGCCTTCCAGACTAAATTCGGATTATTCGAGTCCCGAGTTATGAATTATGGTTTATGCGGAGCTCCCGCAACGTTCCAGCATTTTGTCAATGACATTTTTCAGGACTATCTAGATCGGTTCTTGATCATCTACCTGGACGATTTTTTGGTGTTTTCTAGATCACAATCAGAACATGAGAACCACGTTAAAATGGTGTTACAACGATTGCGGGATCATGGACTTTATGCCAAGCTGGAAAAATGCGCTTTTGATCTACAAGAGGTAGATTTCCTGGGGTACCGCATCTCGCCCCTAGGGCTCTCCATGGACCCGACAAAAGTTTCAGCAGTATTGGAATGGCGGGCGCCAACCAACAAGAAAGAGGTGCAGCGATTCTTGGGGTTCGCGAACTATTACCGCAAGTTCATTCCAGATTTTGCCCGCTGGTCTGACCCAATCACCAGCTGCATCCGTGGAAAACAGCCCTTCCGCTGGACTGATCAAGCAGAGAAAGGGTTCCAGCAACTAAAGAAATTATTCACATCCCAGCCAATCCTTCAGCATCCAGATCCTGAAACCCTTTTTGTGGTGCAAGCGGACGCCTCTGATGTGGCAATTGGGGCTGTGCTCCTACAACCGGTGGGAGATCACCTTCATCCTTGTGCCTATTATTCTCGTCAACTAACCGCACCAGAGAGGAACTATACCATTTGGGAAAAAGAACTATTAGCCATAAAGGCAGCTTTTGAAACTTGGAGACATTGGCTGGAAGGGGCCAAATTTCCCATTGAAGTCCACACTGATCATCGGAATCTAGAACATCTAAGAACTGCCTGCAAGCTAAATCAGAGGCAGCAACGTTGGGCTTTATTCTTTGAACGTTTCAACTTCCAGATTCATTATGTGACCCCAGCCCAAACCAAGCAAGCAGACGCCCTGTCACGTAAACCGGAATACGCTGCAGGACGCAAGGAGACCTTTGAATCCCAACTACTACAACCCGAGAACTTTGCCACGCTCACAGTGGGGAACACCAAATCCACTCCCATTGATTCAACTCCCTCTACTCCAGGACCCATCTGTGCTCAAGAAATCAGGGCTAGTCAGCAAGCAGATGCCTGGGCGCAGGACCAACTTCGTCAAGGTCTGCATTTTCCCTTTTCGCTTAAAGATGGTCTGCTTTGCTATAGAAATCATGTTTATATCCCACCCGGACCGGGCAGGGAAAAAGCACTTCGTCTGTGTCATGACTGCAAACCAGCAGGGCATTTCGGACTATTTAAAACCATGCATCTGATCCTAAGAGATTTCTGGTGGCCCAAGATCCGCAAAGATGTGGAAAAATATGTCAACACCTGCCCAGTATGCCAGCGCTCCAAGATAAGAAGGGAGAAGCCCTCAGGGCTTCTACACCCCCTTCCTACCCCATCTCGCCCATGGGAAATAATTTCTGCGGATTTTATCACTGACTTACCACCTTCCTGTGGATTCACCACGATTCTAGTGGTGGTGGACCTTTTCACCAAGTTAGCCCATTTCATTCCCTGTGAAGGCCTTCCCACGGCCCAAGAGACTGCAGATTTATTCCTCCAACATGTTTTCAGACTACATGGATTGCCCAAGAGTTTGGTCACAGACCGTGGATCCCAATTCACCTCTCGTTTCTGGAAGGCACTACAAAAACTATTGGGCATAGACTCTCGTTTATCTTCAGCTCATCATCCCCAAACGGATGGGCAAACGGAGCGCACCAATGCCACTTTGGAACAGTACCTTCGCTGTTATGTAAACTACCAACAGGACAATTGGGCTTCTCTGTTACCACTGTCGGAGTTTGCCTACAACAATGGAGTCCAGGCTTCTACAAAAGAAACGCCGTTCTTTGCAAACTACGGCTTCCATCCACGTTTCTTTCCCCCTGTCATTGAAACTTCAGAAGTTCCCGCAGCAGAAGATTGGCTGCAGGAACTCACAGCGGTGCAACAACTTTTGCTCCAGCAACTGGAACAAGCCAAGGAGGACTATAAACGTCACGCGGACAAACATCGCCAGCCGGGCCCCGAAATCAAGGTAGGAGATCGGGTTTTTCTGTCCACTCGCTTTTTGCCCTCCCATCGCCCTTGCCGGAAGTTAGATGCCCGTTTCATTGGCCCCTATCCAGTGGTGGCGCAATTAAACCCCGTGACTTTCAAACTCCAACTTCCGCGTTCAATGCGCATTCACCCAGTGTTTCACCGCTCCCTGCTCCTTCCGGCGGATGGTGTGCGGCCAGATGTAGACCGGCCGGCCCCCGTCCCTATTTTGGTGGATGGGGAGGACGAGTTCGAGGTTCAGGACATTTTGGATTCTCGCTTTCACCGCCGCCGCCTGCAATATCTCATTGACTGGGTGGGTTTTGGCCCTGAGGAACGCTCTTGGGAAGACGCCTCCACAGTCCATGCTCCTGATCTAACCCGCCGCTTCCATCAGGCCTATCCCGACAAGCCACGACCTCGCGCCTCGGGGAGAGAGTCCCAGTTTGGGAGGGGGCTTGAGGAGGGGGATAGTGTGATGACCCATGGGCCTTGTAGTCCTGCTCATGACATTGTGATGCCTGATGAAGAAGAAAACTTGGGTTTTTTACCTTCCCAGTCAGAACTGGATTCTTCCCAGACAGATTCTTCCCAGCCAGATCTGGGAACCTTGCACCTGCAAGAGGGTTATGTTCCAGAAGTATGTCAAACAAACACTGAGGCTACATCTCCTGTGTTTTCTCGCCATGAGTTTTGTAAACAACAGAGAGGTTTGGAAGCGGCCTCGCGCAGGAGTGCTAGAATAATTGCTAAGAATTTAGCCAATTAAGCCTGCTTTCCATGAGAATCTTTAAGGAGTCAAACATCTGGTCTCAGAGATTAGCTTTCGTTTCTGGTTCCCAGAGAACTGCTCTCGGCGGGAAAGTTAGACTCTATATAGGTGTTTTACCCGCGGAGTAACTTTGCGGAGTCAATTCGTCAGCCTCCGGAGCGAGTTGTGTCTGGACAGCGCGCTCCGATCCAAGCCTCGTTCCTGTTCAAGCCTTGTTCTTGTTTTCAAGCCTTCGCTCCTGTTTCCCAGCCTTGTTTACCTACGGACCTTGCCTCGCCTTTCAGGACTAAACCTTGCCTTGTTTCACGGATTTTACCAAGTAATTCCACGGATCTTGTTCTTGTTCCTTGTTACCTTGTGCCACGATTCAAGCCTTGTTTCCAAGTATCAAGTTAATTCCTAGCCTTGCTCAAGTTCATGGACTAAAGGACCTTGTCATCTCCCCTCACTTTGCCTGGCAAAGTGAGTGTTTCGGTTATTGGATTACAACTTTGGACCTTAATATTTCATATTGGACATTGTTTCTTTAGACTAATTTTGACCTTTCCTGAAAGGTCTGCTTCTGGACTAACTTTTACATTTGCTTTTATTAACTTTATATATTTCCTTAATAAAGATATTAGATAGAATCTGGCCTCTGCGTATGGTTATTGGTGCTCTGTAGCCTGGGTCGTGACAAAACCCTAGAAATTAACTCAAGAGGGGATGGGTTATTAGCATATACACTCATGTCCACATACATGCACATGTAGTATGTAACAATTTGGCAAAGAGTAAGCCATTATTATCCCGATAAAACTGATCAGTTTGTGTTTGTGAGAGGTGAGACATATTGGCTTGCTAGAGACTTACAAATGTTAGCTTCATGTCCTCATTCATTTTAATGACAAAGGTATTACTCTATTAAAATGAAAATGTAATAGGAAGCGTGACCCTTGTTTTATGAAACTGTAGAGGTTTCGTGCAGTTTATTTAATCTATTCAGCAGAGTCTAATATGACAGTAAAACGAATTAGTTGAAACTTGGGGTATTTCCTGCTTGAAGTTGTCAGCCAGCAAAACCAAGGGAAACCACATTTTGAGTTACATAAATGTAACAATAGTTTCCTTGTGCTAACATCTATTTCCTTTTTTATTTAGACATCACATAACCCTGTTTCTTCCCTCAGCTTTATTTTAAAAACTAATTCCACATTTCTTTATGTTGCAGATTTAGATCCAGTGATTCAAATGCTCTTTCTACAAACTGTAAAGCCATCATTTGAAAATATCACTCACGTAAGTAGGATGTGTTTGGAAGATGAAAATGAAGAATTTGTTTTTCACCAGTTTTCACCTCAACATACTTTGTAAAGTAGATGAAATTTACAAACCATTGGTCTGTCAGCTGCCGGGATTACACTGCGGGTGCATCTAAACTATAGAATGAATGCAGTTTGACACCACTTTTAACTGTCATGGCTCAATGCAGTGAAATCATGGGATTTGTAGTTTGCATTCTTTTGCAGAGAAGGCTGAAGAGCTTGTAAAACTGCAACTCCCAGGATTTTATAGCACTGAGCCATGGCAGTTAAATCAGTGTCAAATGCATGAATTTTGCAGTGTAGATGCACCCTGAGTTAAACCAATAATGCAGCGACCAAGCTTTTGACCATATTGCAAGCACATTTGGATTCAAGACCTCATGATCTTGAATACAAGTATTGGATGTCATGCTTTTCCAATAGGGATTGTTTTTTTGTGAAGTACCAAGTAGTCAAGTGTTGCTATAGCAGCCAGGGTTTTTTGTTTGTTTGTTTGGTCTTCAAAGGGTCTTGGCAAATGGCTGATGGCTATACTTACCTGTAGCATTAGAAGCATCCTGTCTCTAAGTAGCAGTTGCAGGGGATCCGTTCTACTGAAATGCTATTGTGTTCCTGGGCTTCCTGTAGGGATCTTGTTGGCCACAGTGGTAACAAAGCGCTGGACTAAATGGCCCTTTGGTCTGTGCCAGGAGGGCTCTTCTCATGTACTAAAGTAATTGTACGACTAAAAAATTAAAACTGATGTAAAACAAACCCAACATAATTCTGCCACAGAGACTTTAAACACCACTGTTATGAAGTCCTCACAACTTCCATACCATCAAATATTCATGTTCCATTTAAATATTGTATAATCCAACATTTAATGTTTTATTAATTAGGCAAAACGTATTCATTTTCCTCTAACAGATACTGTTCTGCCTTATATTGATATAGTCTGAGTTTTATTTTCTGCATCCTTGTGGTTTGATTGCCTAAAAGAGTCTGTTGAGAATATTTTGAGGTTGGTGAGCCATCTTTTTTCCTCCCCTGTATGCGGAAGAACTGTAATGAACTCAGTGCCTATTCAGTTGCTATGTGTAGGATGTGTTTTGGGTCTTGTCAATCTGTGAAGTAAGGTGGGGAATCATTTATTTATCTTGATGCAATGTAATCCAGAGTGCTAGGATTAGGCACTCTTAAAATTATGTTCACATTTAAAATTGTGGAGCAAAATAAATATCACTATGTTCATTAAACATGGAACCCAAGAGATCAAATCCAAAGATATATTTTTATAGAACAGTCTATGGCTTTAACTCATAAATATTGCTTCTTATTCAGAGTGCAAGTTGTTAAAAAAAGTGTTATGTGGTGTGTAATATATAACTAATCTGTTACTAATCTATTATTTTTTTTAAATACCACCCCTTCAAAATGATAAAGACCAAAAAACAAGGTTTCAGGCTTATCAAATAAGCAATATGTATTATATTAAAATATAGCATTACCAAAAAGCACGACTATTAATTTGACTAATGAAAAAGTAATACATGTGGTATAGTGATTTGAGCTCTGGAGATCAGGGTATGAATCCCTTTCAGCTATGGATAGTTTTACAGTGTCATTAGCTTTCTCTGAAAAAGAGTGTTGGTGTATTTTCAAACTACAAGTCCCATGATTCCATAACATTGACAGTTAACGTGGTGTCAAACTGTTTTAATGCTACAGTGTAGATGCACCCTTAATTCTATTTATATGTGGAAGTGCATAATTTGAGCCAAAATATGTTAAATGATGAGCACATTTTGTATAGATTTAAAAATATTACAGATTGATACAGAAACAGAATATTTTGGGCAAATACATGGCAAAACACTTATTTATTGCTGGTTCTATTGAATAGTATCAATATTTTTAACCAAAGGGAATTATCAGTGTGCATGGTTCCCTATCAACAGGATTTTATTCCATCTACTGCTGACATTTCAGACGTTGTCAGCAGATAGCAGCGGTCCAAATTAGACATATCCGGCTTTCTTGCTCAGCCTTGGATGGAAACCTAGTACTGTACTTGACTTATATTTTTTGGTATTTTTCTTGATAGTATATATGAGGTAAACTCACTAGGGGGATATAATATTGCAACTTATCCTGGAAACATGACTGCAATATACTTGAGGATGTTGTGTCTATACTATGTTACCAAATGTTGGAAAATTTACTACCTCTTAATCCATTATTTTCTTCTGTTCTTAGATTAGTAGCTATGGAAATTCTGTGTTTTTAAAATATTAAATGTTTAAAGACCTGCAGCTGCACCAATCCTTTTCAGTGACCACTTCCAACTAGGGATACGGGAAATTCTCGGTCTCTATTACATTGTATTTCTCATAATGCCACCTGTATTCTCATTCCTTTGTCCACAAAAGGTTGAGATACATTTTTCTTTCTTATGCTGTTTTCACAGTAAAAATGGTTGTGTGCATCTATAATATGCATTATGCACATTGGCAAAAGCATGTCTGCTGATATTTTTTCATTATATGGATTTATAGCATATAACTCTCTCTCTCTCTCTCTCTCTCTCTCTCTCTCTCTATCTATCTATCTATATATATATAAATCAGAAAAATCTTTTTTTATTACAATAAGCAGAACTTGGTTTATTAATTTCAAAATGCATCACAAGACTCAAATGTGTTCATTGTGAAGGTGAGACACCTTTTATTTTCAGTTCAGTTCACCTCAGGAGGTGTGAAATGGCCATTTTTCCAAGGGTCTTTGCAATGAAATTATTTTCCATCTTCATTTCCAAGTAGCCAATTAATTCCATTTACCTCCAAACTCATTTCCTTTCTAACAAGACCAGCATTCATTAGGATATTTTTGCCTATTTCTACATTAGATGCTTGTTGTTGTTGTTGTTGTTGTTATTGCTGTTGCTGTTGCTGTTGCCACTGCTGCTGCTGCTGCTGCTGCTGCTGCTGCTGCTGCTGTTGTTGTTGTTATTGCTGTTGCTGTTGCTGTTGCCACTGCTGCTGCTGCTGCTGCTGCTGCTGTTGTTGTTGTTGTTGTTGCTGCTGCTGCTGCTGCTGCTGCTGCTGATAAATTCCTATAAATCTTGGGAATTTCCTCAAGCCTGCTGACATCTCTGTCTTGTATATAGATGATGCCATTTTGGTTGACATTTAGAGGATTAGTACAGATTATGAGATAGAGGGCACATTCCTAAGAGTTCACTTTGAAAGACATTTCAGTCAGAGGCTGAACACAAACAAGCAACCACTGACAATTATGAATATTCACATTTTATGAAATATTCCACAATAAAAAGTTATGATTGAGTCCATAATTAGTATGGTATTCCGCCCAAAAATACTTTCCCTATTTTTTCAGTGTAGAAAAGCCACTTTGATATCAATTAGTAATTTGCTTTATTTCCACATATCTTTATCAACCCTATCAGAAAGCTCAGGTGAAGCATCCCGCTTTTCTGCAAGGAAATAGGGAGTAGTGGGGCGAATCTGTCACTCCACATGCAGCTCCCTCTCGGCAACACTTTCCCCATCACATGGGGAAAGTGTCACCCTCATGTGGAGGCCGCTTGCTGGCTCCATTGCACGTAGTACAACACAGGAAGCCTCCTATGTTGGGTTGAAAGTATTGGGCAATGCTTTCACCCCGGTTGGGGGCAGGGCCTATACCAGAAGTCACACAATGTCATGTAATGTCTGGCGTGGGCCTCCATCCTCTAGATTGGGTGAAAGCGTCCTAGGACACTCCGCCTGATGAGGTCGCAAGTCTGCTTTATGATTAATATCTTGCCAAACATGGTGAACTCAAATAAAACATAAAAAAAAAAATAAAACATTGTACCTATCTGTCGCATGGTACAAATGTATGTCTGGAATTTTTATTTTAGGTTATAATTTGCAGCCATTTGTTTGAAAAGAAAATACTTTGAACCTTATGGGAGTTGCTTTCAAGCAAACCTCTATATGATTTGCAGAGACTTGAAAGTTACTGATAAATTATGTATTCATTATTATCCACTAAAAGATTGTTAAAGTAAATCTATATGTTAATATTATAAAGAGCACAGTTATAAAATATTAATTTAAGCTGGTGTTAAAATCTGTGGTCTGTTACAACATTGAAAATCTTACTAGAATGAATATTGAAAACCAATCTATTGTTTTAATCTCTTCCCTTTCCTCACTTGTGTCTGTTCTGTGCTTTGGAAAGAAAAAAAACAGCTGTTCTAAACCTTGAAACCCCCATTTCATATCCACCTACTCACTGGAAAGAAATGTGTGAAGTTAAAAATAAAAATATACAGGATAAATGTAGCAACTTGAAAGTGTTCTCTATAAACTAAGAGCTAGCTACACACCATCCTCTATCCTATCAAGAACAGTACTCAACAAAACAATGTTAAGATATTTTAAGGGTGAAAATAATCAGGATTTTTTTTTTTGGAAGAAAAAGCTAAAAATCACATTTTTCCCTATGAAGGGTCTGATTTACAACTAAGGTTCCAAATGCCCAGTTCCCTTATATTATCCGCTGCTTCTCTTATGGGAAATCACTTCCCTGTTTATTTATTATTTATTTCCAACATTCATATCCCACCCTTCTCACCCGAAAAGGCCTTTGCGGTCCTCCCTGTTCATCCGCTCGCTCGCTGGCTCCTTTGGCAGGCTTTTTCTTAATCCCTTCTTATTATGCAAGATTTTCGCTTATCCAAGCTTTAGCTTTAGCTTGGATAAGTGAGACTCTACTGTACTAGTTTTTCAAGCTAAGGGTGCACTGCAATAGCTCCTCATATTCTTCTTTGGAGTCAGTGGTGATGTCTGTATTAATGGCAGTAGGTACAGCATCAGCACATGAGAGATAACAGATAAGTCAGTTAATCTTTCAATTTAAATCAATTTATTTCTAAAAATCCTGAATAGCGTAATCTAATCACATGCTTAATCCCCCTTAAATTGCTTTGCAGAAGAAAAATCCTGCTTTGAAGAAAAACACTTATTACGGTATTTACATTTTGCCTAGTCTTTCCTCCATTGACTTTAGGGGGCAGAGTACATGGTTTTCTCACATTTATTTTATTTTATTGCATTTGTATGTATGCCATCTTTCAACCCAACTGATATACTATTTTACTAAATTATCAGTGCCACTAGTATACTGCAGTAACTCACACATTAATATGATAGCCATAAACACCCTGCACCTCAATTGAAAAATAGCTGTTGGCTATCAGAATTAGATTAAAAGACTTTTCTGAGCAGTAGTGCTTTTAGATATAATAATAATAATAATAATAATAATAATAATAATAATAATAATAATAATAACTTTATTTTTATACCCCGCCCCATCTCCCCGGAGGGACTCTGAGCGGCTTACATGGGGACAAAGCCCGACATATACAACAATAAAACAGTGAAGCGAATATTTCAACAATAAAACATCAACATCAATAAAACCATCATAAAAAACAACATACATATGTTCTTAAGGATATTATTTTAAATATTCATTAGAGGTAAAATAAATGCATTTCAAATTTATATGTTGGCCATATCTGTCAATAACTGAAAATATTAATATGCAGCATGATCCCTCTTATCTACAGATGTTATTGAAGTAAGGATCCCAGGATGAAAGACTGTTAAGAGAAAAATAAGATCTATTATAAAATGAGGTTATGGGCCAGCATCCTTTTAATAAGTTATATACTGCATCTTCTTAATAAGTTATATACTCAAAGGTAACTCCCCTTTTTTGGTCATAACATAGCACAGAATTCTCTACTGTGTGTAATGACCAAACTCCTTTATTCACAGATTTGATATCACTTACCCACACTCCAAAAATATTCCCCACTGAAATTGTTTGTGGGCCTCTCTGGGTTCTCCAGTGTGATTCTATTATTTGTTTTCAATCTAACTATAGACAAAAGATTGGGTTATTATCCCTGGTTTCAGATATCTGCGGGAATGGGTTGGAGCCTAGGAATGCATCCTGGAATGTATCCTGCACAAATACAGAAGGCAGTACAGTGTTCCCTCACTTATCGTGGGGTTACGTTCCAGGACCACCTGCAATAAGTAGGGGCACTATATTTATTTCAATATTTACACATTATATTAGTAGTTAGGTGGCTTTTCTCCCCTTCGCAAGCCTTCTTCGTGCGCTTCTTCTTGGCCTCCTCCTCTCTGGTGCCTGCCAGTTTTCCTTTTGCGCATGTGCCTCCCTCTTGTCAGCATCCAAAGTGATCCAGCTGGACACTGACAAGAGGAAGGGCGCATGCGCAAAAGGGAAACTGGTAGGTGCCACCGCTCAGAAAAAAACTGCGAAACAGTGAGGGAGTGAAAAACAAACCGCAAAGTAGTAAGGGAACACTGTATCATACTAGTCTCTATTTTTGCCAAAATAATACATAGCTAAAGATTAAACATTGATTATATTACATGAATTTTCCTGCCACTTTCTTCATAATTGTTCTTCTAAATCTTATGTCTGTGCTCCTTTAAATTCTTTGGGTACAGTTACACTGGCCACTTAGGTCAATATGTGGCTGAATCAACCACGTGGCAGCTAAATGCCAGATGGGCTGATCTGGTTGAACTCAGGGAAAGCTTCTTAACACTAAATCCTGCAAAGGGGCTGATCTAGCATTGTAGCCTTCTCTTAGATTAAGCTAACTAGGGGAAAAGGATTTGGGTTGCCCCCTGAATTAGGGACTGAATCTGGGCCAGTTTCTAATCATAACTGGCAGCAGCTGTTTTGACAGCCATCCCATGCTCCCCAGCTCAGGTGGCCTGGGAATGTGGGATGGCCTTTTGCCAGGCCGCAGCCTTGCTAAGGAGGCTGGCAGGGGATTGATTTGCTATTTTATCAAGATGTCAGCTTCACTTGACATCTCTCATCTCTTCCCTTCATTCCTGCTTTCTTCCCTTCATTTCCTCGTCTTAAATAATTCCTCCATTCCTTGTTCATCTCATCCATTCCCACCTCATGCCTCCCTTTCCCGTGTGTCCCTGAAACAGGTGCTGAACATGTGAGCAGCATCCTGTGCTTTTCCCCTCCTTTTTCTCTCCCTTTTCTGTCTTTCTACTTCATTCTGCTATCATGGATCAAAGAGTAAAAACTTCCATAAAAACCCCATGATAAAGGAGGGCAGCAAAGAGAGCAGGGAAGTTTGGAACATTATAGCAAAAACAATTCCACCAAATAATATTTCAGTGGTGTGGAAATCCTTGACTTAAGATTTTGAAGAAACAAAACATTAGGCCTCGATGTAATTAGTACTGGTGCATTGGTTCTTATCTTTGGGGAGTGAACTGTTAATATACAAAAAAAAAACATTCCCAGTGCTAATAATTAGTATTTGCATAATTATATTAATATTTTCTTGAAACTAGCTACAGATTAGTTGTAGTCATTTGGCATTTGAAAATCCTTCCTTTTAAGTTAAAGATATTATCTAGCAGCAGTAGCTTTTTGCAAAATGGGATTTGTACTTCTCAGCTTTCATATAATGCATGAAGAACCTTATAAACATTAAAAAGGTCATGATGTTATTCTTCTATGGAAAAGTACATTACTTACAATTCCTGCAACAAATGGCATGTAGAAGAAATCTCATCATAGTTCATATGAGAACCATTGTAGTCAAATCTAAATTAGCTTTCAGTGTTTACTTCTTTTTTTTTGCAGAAAACTGTGACCTGGTCATGAACAAGGATGTGAAAATTTGCTCAGCTGCATTTTTACTGAGTTTCATTGGGTTTTTCATAATTCCATGAGTATCCTCATCATGTTGATGGTCTTTATTTTTGCAAGACATTTTAAATACAATAGCCATCTAATGTTTATGATTACCCACTTTTTCCGTGTCAGGAGTGACTTGAGAAACTGTAAAAAGTTTCTGGTGTGAGAGAATTGGCCATCTGTAAGGACGTTGCCCAGGGGATGCCTGGATGTTTCTGTGGGAGGCTTTTCTCATGTCCCCACATGGGAATCAGGAGCTGACAGACAGCAGCTCACCCCACTTCCTGGATTTGAACTGCCAACTTTTCAGTCAGCAGGCCTGCTGGCACAAAGGTTTAACCCATTGTGCCACCAGGGCTCCGGCTACCCACTGATGAGAAGAAATAGAAAGAACTATTCATGTCTTCAT
The DNA here is from genome assembly GCF_035594765.1 of Anolis carolinensis. Classification (NCBI taxonomy): domain Eukaryota; kingdom Metazoa; phylum Chordata; class Lepidosauria; order Squamata; family Anolidae; genus Anolis; species Anolis carolinensis. The sequence goes on along the minus strand of NC_085844.1, from coordinate 33,888,135 downwards.
TAGTAAGTTGGCAATGAACCAGCTGGCCAAATTTGTTTTTTTTTTCTTTAAAAATGTCCTCTTTTTTTTCAAATCTAATGTAGAACATGACGCTGACTCCAAAATTAAATAAGTAAAATGACCACAGTATATGACATCCTGCCCCACAGTTGGGTACATTCAAGCTGTTGTGAATTAATGACTTGAAGAATACCTAGCCAGCTGGACTGTGGCCACTGTTTCAGTGTAACTCACTTCCAAACAGCTGTTAGCATCTAAGCAACAGAGGCACATCCTACAGTTGTCGAATTGCGAAACTTGCAAAGATTAGGTTCCTTGCTTAAAGCCAGAAGGAAAAGGGGACAAAGTCTAGTGAGATGTTCTTCACCTAGTCCAATACACCTGAAATATATGCTGTCTTGGTGACAGGAAAAAAAACTTCCTAGTTCAACCCTAGAGTGCTTGAACTGTAGGATAAAATGTTTCTCTCTTGTTCTCTTTGTTTTACCAACACAAAAGGCAACTTGATCATGTGTGGGTAATATATACAGATGCCTTCCTGTAATTCTGTTGTTACAGAAAATATATTGTAAAACTCTGTAAGATGAACCAGTTCTTGTATTCTCATGTAATAAATTATTATTTTTAGGCAATCAATAAAGTTGATAGCAATTTTAAAATATTTTGGAAGTCACATCTTCCGTGTTAAGTTATGAAAAGTTGCAACATGAGCTGAGCTTTCCTCCTTTTAATCTTGATGGCTGTAAAGTAATATGGGCTACATTTTCCCAAATTTTCTCAGTTTTCCCTATTTTTCCTTTATTGTCATGATATCATTGTATATAAAAAAGGGAGAGAGCTTAAATGACAGAAAGTCTGTACAGGGTTGTGAACCAAAATGTCCTCATCTCAAGGGTGTATCAATACCCAACTGATATTGCTGCTTGACTCCACCTGAAATATATGGCATCATCCCAGGGAATCCTAAAATTGAAAGGTCCATAGAACCTCTATCAGTGCTGTAACGCACTCTGTAACTAAAGTTCTAGAGTTCTCTAGCAGAAGATTCTGAGCACCTCACCCATCTATACATCTCAGGATTCTCTAGGTGGGACCATAATGCTGTAAAACCACCTTAAATGTAAAATAATATACTCTTAAGTCTGATATTTGAACCATTATTTCTGCAAATGCGTCTAACGCTTTCTCACACCAAAAATTTCACCACACTTTGAGAATAAAATTATCAGCAAGATTTAAATGTGCATTCAGCATGATATGTTCTAGCAGAACAAATGTGAATTAAGTGTGCTATGTTCTATCAAAACATGCTGAGTCTGTGTTTGAAGTTGAATACACTTACTGCTTACTGCAGACTTATGCTAGTGAGCCATCAGATTTCATCATGTCATCAGAGTCTTAAAGGAATTAATCTGCTATTTGCTAGTTTGCATCTTTCTGCAAAAGTCTCTATAGCTGCACAGATTCTTCCTCTGGTTGCCTACATGGAGACATCCAATGACCTGTGGATCACATGAAACCTCAGAGAAGCTCTCATGTGGCTTTTCAGTGCACTGGTCAGTTCCATTTTTTTCTGCCACTAAAACAGGGAAAACAGGAGAAATATATTATTGTCCATGTCATTATATTTCCGATTTATGGCTATGAAAGCTGACAAAAAGAGAATCACCTCATTTGAAATGTGGTATTGGAGTAGACTGTCAAAAAGACAAATAGATGTGTTTTAGAACAAATGAATCCTGAACTCTCTCTAAAAGCCAAACTGACTAAATTGAGGCTGCTGTACTTTAGACATATAATGAGATTAAATGACTTGTTAAAAAAGACAATAATGCTTGGTAAAGCTGAAGGCAGTAGGAAAAGATGAAGACTACATATTAAAATATGTGCTAACTAGCTGTGCCCGGCCCCGCGTTGCTGTGGTGAAGTATGGTGGTATGGGAAATAAATTATTGAGGTATTGGTGGTAAAGGTAAAGGGTAAAGGTTTTCCCCTGACGGAGCTTAGCCTTCTAACTGGCAGCAATTGGATAAAAACAATTATTCTTCTCCCTCTAATTAGGACTTTATTTTTCTTTTCTTTTTGTTGTATGAACGTAGAGGCATGGATGAGGGGTTGTGCTGCCAAGTTTAGTGTTTCTGGGATGTGTAGTTTTGTTGTTTTGTCCTAGGCCGAAATTTCATTACCCTTTTATATAGATAGATGGGATCTCTTATTTTCTCCACCTCTTCTTCCACAAGTTCAATCTTTACCTTCCAAGATATAACTAGATTAGATCAACACATGACAATAAAGTTTTATTTTCTTTTTCCCAGCCACTGGTACATTTGTTCCTTAAATAAAGCCCTCTAACCACTACATGCACTCTAATGTCTTAGAGATTTCTCATTTTTAGAGTTGCCATCAGTTGAAGCACACTTGACAACAATAAACAACAACAATGAGGGAACTCAGCTTACCCTTTGTGAGGACAACTTTAGCTACTTGTTTCAGAGAAAAGGGTTTGACAAAACCTAGAGATTTGGGGAGATGACTTGTGGATATCCTAAAGGGTAATGTAAGTGCTGCATGCGGGTACTTAAATGGATTTTTTCCAGGAGAAGCAAATTGCAGTTTCCAGGGCTATCTCAGTTCAGAAAATGCCATGATAGCGGCAGAGAATGCGTTTATCACTTCTTTCTACAGGATTACTGCACTTTACACAATCAGAGCTCAGGAAAGACTTCTGTTCTAGGCTAAAAACAGAAATGCTTAATGATGTGATCACATGGACTTTCTGTATCTTGAGTAGACTGGACTTCAGTTTTACTCTTCCTTGTGTTGATGTGTGAATTCTTAGGCTGAAAATGTCAGCAAACAACTTCTGCATGCATACTTCTATTTAAAAATAATAGCAATTACGAGAAGTAGTCTTTAGTTCTAAAAGAGTTCCAGTTCATGCACACTAATGTGCAAATAAGTCTTGGGAGAACCAAGTGGATTTTAAACTTAAGGACCAGGCTGAAAAGTATATGCATGTATATTTATCAGTAAACAGCTGCAATACAGAAATGATCTGAATATATAAAATGGTCATCAAAAGTAAAACATTAACAAAACTTAAACACACTTTTAATGTGAAATAGCTGTTGTTTTGCCCTAAGCAGGGAAAATATTATTTTTCTTTTGCCATTCATTAAAAGTTACTCTACATTTTAATGCATTTTCCCTTAAGCAGTAAAAGATAGAACATGAGCTAGTACCTGAACCATTTCATGAGGACACACTTTTTAAACTATAAAAATAACTAAAAGTTAGGTACAACTTTGGGAAAGATGGGAATTTATCCCTTATTAACTCAAAATCATAATGTAGTACTAAACCTTTAGCACTGGGAAAAGGTACTGTAGTTATTTTGAGATAGAGTTATTTGCAATGACTTATCTCTCAGCTCTCAATATCATGGATGCTGACCATAATAAACTGGTTTCTGACAATCTTTAAATTGTATCACTTGAAACGGAAATACAGGTAGATTTTGTAGTAATAATTAAATTAGAGGAACCCAATCCATCTATCCACCACTTTATTATTATTTTTTGTACTTTCTTCCAGGTTGGAACTCAAGGCTGCTTGAATGACTTACCCTCATACATGGAAAATATTTTTGTTTATCTAAAAGAGATTCCAGGTCAGATCTGGCTGTTCCCAGATTTGATTAATAAAATCTCTCAGGGAATCTCTAGGCCCTCCAGAGCAGATTTTCTCAAACTGTACTCCTCCAGATGTGTTGGACTTCAGTTCCACAATTCCTAACAGCTGATAAACTGACGGATTTCTGGGAGCTGAAGTTCAAAACACCTGGAAGAGCAGAGTTTGAGAAACACTGCTCCAGATTGACTCTATGGTCAATTTCTACCAGAGGTCTTGCTGGAGATCTAGAGATTTCTAGAGAGAACACTTCTCTAAGCAGTTGTAGATCCTTCCAGGGGCAGCTAACAACAGAGTTGTGATGAAACACTTAAAGATTCCTAGAGGGGCATTCTCTCGAGTATAAAAAGTGGGGTTATTTATGGTTTTCCTATTTTCATGGGATTCTTAACCCTCACAAAAAGGGAAGTCCTGTTGTATAGATCTCAGAAATAAAATTGAGAACAGGAAAACATCTGGGACTTCCTGGTCTTTCTAATCTGCCTGGATGCACCCTTTGATGCCTCCTGAAGCTTATTGCCAAGTGTGCCCTTAAATCCGCATTTCTCTACTTGGGGGTTGGGACCTCTGGGGAGGGATCGTGAGGGGGTTTCAGAGGGGTTGCCAAACACCAGAAGACACATATTTCAGATGGTCTTAGGAACTCAAATCCCTCCAGTATTTTCTGTTGGTCATGGGGGTTCTGTGTGGGAATTTTGGCCCAATTCTATCATTGGTGGTGTTCAAGGGGCTTCTTGATTGTAAGTGAACTATACATCCCAGCAACTACAACTCCCAAATGTAAAGGTCTATCTTCCCCAAACTCCGCCAATGTTCACATTTGGGCATATTGAGTATTTGTGCCAAATTTGGTCCAGATCCATCATTGTTTGGGGTCAACAGTGCTCTCTGGATGTAAGTGAACTACAACTCCAAAACAAAAGGTCGATGCCCACTAAACCCTTCCTTTATTTCCTGTTGTTCATGGGGGTTCTTTGTGCCAGGTTTGCTTCAGTTCCATCATTGGTGAAGCTCAAAATGCTCTTTGATTGTAGGTTAACTATAAATGCCAGCAACTACAACTCCGAAATGACAAAATCAACCCCCCCGCCACCCCACCAGTATTCAGATTTAGGCGTATCGGGTATTTGTGCCACATTTGGTCCAGTGAATGAAAATACATCCCTCATATCAAATATTTACATTATGATTCATAACAGTAGCAAAATTACAGTTATGAAGTAACAACGATAATAATTTTATGGTTGGGGGTCACCACAACATGAGGAACTGTATTAAGGGGTCACGGCATTAGGAAGGTTGAGAACCACTGGCTTAGATGAAAAAGCTAAATTTCCTACAATTCTCATGACACTTTGCTTACAGTTTTAGCAAGATATTGGAGACCTCTCCTTTGTCCACAACTGTTGCCACTGCCAGGATCACCACCAAAGCAGGAAGGAATGCAAGTGAACAAGTGGCTGGAAGAAGGGTTTTAGGGTTGAATGTGTGAGAGGATAGCAGTGATTTCCAATTATCTCTTTGGTTAGAGCTAAAAAAACAACATTTGTGGCCATAATGCTTGCTTTGCATTTGCGGTAGACATTATAAATCATTGAAATTTGGAAATCTGAGCTGAAGTGAGGATAACATTGGCAATATCACTAATTAATAATGTAAACTGTAGAAAACTAGCTATCTAACTGTTAACATCTGCTGTGCTAACATGCCATCCAATTAAAGATTAGGTTAGCAATATTTCTTTTGAACCAGATAAATAGGCTCCCAGTGATCTCATCATATATATTTTCATCTTTTTGGAATTCATTCTCTGCAAAATTTCTGATTTAATGAAAGTTACCCTGGTTACAAATGCAGCTGTTGCTGAAGAGCAAAGGAGTGGTCAGAACTGCAAAAACACGCCATCTCCACTCCCAGCCTCCATGGCCTTGGACACAACTCAGTACGTGTACATTGTGTCCTCCAAGGAACATGTATCTCTGTAGCTAGAGAGCTGCGCAGTGCTTTGAATTCTAGCTTGAGAACACAGGGAGGAAATCGATGGTAAAAAAATGTTCCAATAAGTTGATGTCATTAAATTTAGGGTTGGCTTGGCTTATATTTATGTGGGCTGGAAAATTGACACAATTTATTGAAACCAGTATAGAAAGATAGGTATCACTCCTCATGTGAATAAGCTTCTAGCTTAATTTATGGCAAAAATAAGACATGTTGATCTAATGAGGTGGTGGATGTGTGCATGTGTGTGTTAGAGAAGGAGAGCAAGTTCTGTTCTGTGATGGTGGAATCATAATCAATTCTAATATTCTGCTTTATCTTGGTCTGGCAGAAGGTGACGGGATGGATTTTTGCTTCATTCGTCTTCTATTTTGTCAATAGAAAATAATTGACCATTGGTACATGTAGAATTAAGGCAGTTTGATACCATTTTAACTGCCATAGCTCAGTGTTATGGAATTATGGGAGTTGTTTACAAAGTCTTTATCCTTCCCTATCAAAAAATGCTGGTTCTTCACCAAGCTATAAACCCCAGGATTCTATAACACTGAGCCATGGTAGTTCAAGTGGTGTCAAATTGCTTTAATTCTACATTGTAGATGCACTGTACATTTGCACTGGAGCTAGCATAATAGGTGATGCTGATTTGCATGCACGGGAAATGAAGGCATAAGGATCTTGTGTGTCCATGACCTCCACTGATGTGCAGAGTATGATTTCTTTGCGGAGTCACCACCAGGGGCGGTTCAACCATAAGGCAATTTAGGCAGTGGCTTAAGGCGCCATCATCTGGGGGGCGCAGTTGAGGCACTTCTTGAGGCATCTCCAAGTGCCCTAAAGCCAACTTTTTGTTCGCGCCTCTCACCTCCCTCTTCTCTTTGTGCGAGAAGGCGAAAGGCGTGCAGGCCAGCAGCACTAGCTTCCTGTTCTCGCTGTGTTCCTGCTCTTACCGTTGGCCTGCGCACCCCTGCCTCCGCCTCCTAGGTCCGCGGCCTCTCACCAGCCTCGGTGGCCTCGGTGGCCTCTTGCTTGGCTGCGATGCCTGCCCCCGCCTGACTGGCACCTGCGTCCGCCTGGTTGCAATGCCTGCTTCCCCGCTGCCTTCGCCTTCACCTTCCCTCCAAAGGCGGAGCGGCACTCCCGGACCATGATGTGCTTCTCCGTCCTCTCCAGGAAAAGTAGTCTCAAGCCCGTGGCACTGGAGCTGGCCAAGAATGCCCCTGATGCCCGCTACCGCCTTTCTTACTCTCAGCCCCCAGCCCCCCTGGCCCTGCACAGCCCGCCAAGTGGAGGAGGAGGCGAAGAGGCGGTGGCGGCAGCGCGGGTGGTGATGAACGCCGACTTCCCAAGCCCCTCGCTCAACCTGGACCTACGCGTCTCCATCTACAGCGCCCGGCGCCCGCTCCTCAGCCACAGTCACATCCAAGGGCAAGTCTACAACTTCCTCAAGACCCACCAGGTGGAAGTGCTTCATCTACCACTTCACTGTGTGAGTCAGCGGGGAAAAGAGGGTTGGGGAGCCCTTCAGAATCAGAATAGGAAGGAGGTTGTGAGGCCTGTTGGAAGCTAGGTAAGTGGGCTTTATATATATGTGGAAAGTCCAGGGTTGAGAAAGAGCTCTTGTCTGTTTGAGGCTAGTGTGAATGTTGCAATTGGCTTGGTTGATTAACATTTAATGGCTTTGCAGATTCAAAGCCTGGCTGCTTCCTCCCTGGGGGCATCCTTGGTTGGGAGGTGTTTGCTGGCCCTGATTGTTTCCTGTCTGAATTTCCCATTTTCAGAGTGTTGTTCTTTATTTACTGTCCTGATTTTAGAGTTTTTTTTTTTAATACCGGAGGCCAGATTCCCTTTTGGTAGCCTTTTAATTCTTATGGATTCCTAAGGACTCTTAGGGCTCTTCCACACAGCCATATAACCCAGAATATCAAAACAGAATAACCCACAATATCTGCTTTGAACTGGGTTATCTGAGTCCTATATCCCAGTTCAAAGTTTGGTGTTAAATTCGCAAATATAGCAATTCCTACATAACATTACCATGTATTGAACTGCTTTTTCTGTTGATTTGTTGTAAAACATGATGTTTTGGTGCTTAATTTGTAGAATCATAATGTAATTTGATGTTTAATAGGCTTTTCCTTAATCCCTCATTATCCAACATTTTCGCTTATCCAACGCTTTTATTTTTCAGTGATTGGTTACACTTGAAAATTACCTAGGGCCAGCCCTGGTCACCACCATCATATCATTTTTCCAATTTGGGTGGAAAAGTGGTGTAAACAGCTGTCTGTTCGCATTCCTAGGAGACCAGTGGTTATAGCAGGGGAAAGACTAATTACAAGCTACTACTTGTAATAGAATCATTGTTATTTTTTGCTGTATCCCTTACACTGATTTTAAGTCTGTATTTGCTTCTGCCTCCATTCCTTGGAATGTCGAAAACAAGTCAGTTTAGTTTTTCACTCCCAGTGGTTATAGAAATAGGTGTGCAAGGCCCAGTAACCCCCATCAGCCCACCCCATTTGGACAGGAAAATATCCCCTTTGGATATGGGGGTCTTATTGTCAATACACAAATTGTCTAATGAAATACTGATTTTGATTAAAAGGGAATTGTATCATCTTCTACCTTTAGACAGGAATCCCTATGCCCACCAATTGATTCCATGATTCTGGGTTTTTTAAAGGAATGGTTTATGCTCTTTCATAGAAAGTAAGGCCCCATCTACACTGGCATATAATGCAGTGTCAAAATGCAGTTTAACTGCATTAAACTGCATTATATGGCAGGATAGATAGTGCCTAGGACTGGAAATCACAGAACACTAAGTAATTTGCCCATTCTTTGGATTATAGCCATTGTCTCTTTGAATATATCATAAGCTGCCACATTTATAGGTTAGTCCCTATCTTGATCTTTACATCCACTCTTGAGTTCTACTATGGGTATTATATTATTTTTTCATTGCAGCCATGTTTTGTTTTAATTCTTTTAGAAATCTGTGGCAGATTTGGAATTGCTTTAAATGTCTTTGTGACCATCAGTAATGATTTTACATGGTCCTGTTAAACTCCTCTTCACTGGTTGGTAGCATTTTAATTTTCCCATCAGGATTTAGATACATATTTTCATTAACATCATTTTAACATGGAATTATATATATATATATATATATATATATATATATATATATATATATAATATATATACATACGCACACACACACACACACACACACACACCTACCTACCTACCTTGTAATTAATATTACTCTCCCCACACTCAGATTTTCTCATTAGTTTTTTTTTAATGCTGCTGGGGAACCATGTGCTTATTAATCTTGGATAATTTTTCTTTTAAGTGGCAATTCATGGGAAAAAAACACAGTATATGCAGAGTTATCCACACTCGTTCTGGGTCATGTATATATTAAGAGCAGAAATGGAGCACAAATTATGCTAACTTTCTAATCAGAAAATATTGGCAGTGATTATCTTAAAGGTCATATATTTTGTTTTAATTCAAGTGCAATTTTTTACAAACCAGCAAGTTCTGCAGTGCTTGTGAAATCATTAGAATGAATTCATTGAAAATGTTTAAATATCACTTCAACAACTTTTTGGCAGTGCTCCTGTACATACTCTAAAGACATCAGAGCCTGTCAGATCTTGGAAGCTAAGCAGGGTCAGCACCAGTTAGTTCTTGGATGGAAGACAGTTAATGAATACCAGGTATTGTAGGCTCTATTTCAAAGGAAAGAACAGACCAAACCGCCTCTAAGAAATCCTTGCCTATGAAAACCCTATGAAATTCATAGGGTCACAAAAAGTTGGCAGGCAACCTGAAGGCACACATATTTGAACATATAAAGACCTGAGAACTTGGTGTTGACAATCATGGCATGGTTCTTTCTTTCTGGGTGTGGGGAGAAATCTCAGGATTGAAAATATTTCTTCATCCCCCTGCCCCCCCCCCAAACAAACTCTATGTTGCAGGATTTCTAGTTTCTACCTGGTCACCTCTTCTCCTTCCTTTCTCACTCTCTCAGAGTTCCTCACATCATAACTGACACCACGGCTCAATAGAAGGCAGTAGTCATTTTGGGAAAATAGTGAGCTGCCTTAGAAGTTGCTGCATGTGTTATTATAAGATTATTGTTCTCTTTTTGGTGGTTAATTTTCACAGCTGTATTCCCACTTTCATCACCCTAACCCATATGGTTAGACTTGCTGTACAACTTCCTTTCATAGTCTGACATTTACATACAAAATTCTACAAAAAGCTGGCATAGATGTTTGTTTTAGTTCTGTTTACGCTGTTGATTACTTTCTCTTTTAACACATTATTTCATTTCTTTTCCCAAATTCTCTCACACATCTGCAAATTTGTCCCCCTCCATAGCTCTCAATTCTTGTCTATATTCCTTTTGTGCCCCATTTGCAATATTTCTCTCTTGTTTCCTCTTTCTTTGTGTCTGCCCCAACAATTCCTGCCTTCCCAATATTTTATCATTTAGACTTTTTGAGTTTTTCAAAACAGCAACATTTTAGGCAACTGTGGCTGATATTTAATGTTGGATGTTGGCTCACCCATGTGACATTATTTAGGTCTACCCTCTTTGATTTCATCAAGAGTTGTCCCACAAATTTAGATTTTGACCCTGAAATCTCATCCCTAGAATGCTTTTGGTCTATGTCCCTATGTACTTTCAGCTCCCTTGCTACTATCTATATGAGGTGCCCACAATGCATGTTCTTGCCTTGCAACAGAAGGGCAGATTCAGTGATCATTGAGTCCCTGTCAATTCTTCCAACTCTATAATTTCATTATTCATTTTCAAGGTAAACCTATAGTACAGTGACCATAATATTGTGGCATTATGCATTATAAATGTGTTTGGACTCTTTGGGAGACAAGCCTAGAAGACTTCAGTTCTAACAAGCTATTCTAGCTTTCATTTTGAGGCAAAAATCTAGTATAGAAACTAGACCTTGTGTTGCCTTTTTGGAGGAAAGAGTAATATTGAGCCTGTGTGACTAAACCAAGGGAAATTTGTTCAGTGGAGTAGTTATGTTTCTCTAGAGTCAGATGTTCTTGCTGTATGCTCCAGGATAATTTAACAAATAACTCTTCAGGGAAAACATCAATTGTAGTGCTGTTTACTATATTTAAATGCATGCCCCTTCATCAACTAGTTTCATTTTTAATATCATTTGTAAATTCCAGTTTTCCAATTTCTATTTTTTCTTCACTGACTATACTTGATATCCCCTCCAGTGCTTGATTTCATGCAGCTTATATTTTAAAATACAGGAAACCACTGTATTCTTCAGTGAGATGGCCCCAGGCCTGCTTTTAGATGAGCTCAAACTTAAAATGCATTATATGCCTTCCAAAATGAAGAATGGCACAACCCATCCCTGTAGCAATGTGAGTTGACATTACTCTTGCAGGATTTCAGGGGTCATCAGTTGTGCTCAAGATACCAATGAAACATTTATGATCTCATGGGGTTATGTTTTGGTACACTGGTTCCTTTTGTCGGAGCAAAATGTCTTTCGTCCAGTCACTATATGCTACAACATGGATGGTAGATGCTGTTTCTTCATTCTCAGCTTTAAGAGATGGTGGTCCTCATAAGTGTGCCCTCCTCTGATATTACACTATAGAGTTAAAAAATACAATTACAATAGGAAACTGTATTCACATTTATAAAACTGTTTCAAGTCTGGCACAATTTTTCTTCCTAGTGCAAATCTGTTCAGAAAAAAACGTACAGGATTTTGTTTTGTTCACTCTGAAATCATGCTTGATTTTTAAAGTAGCTTTAACCGTTGTCTATGAAGTGGATGACCCTGCAAGTTTCTGCTTTCCCTCTGCTTCCATCTTTTCTCACTTGTCACTTTCTGACTCCTAGCCACGGCTAGTTCCTTAGCAACAGTGTTCACCCCTAATATTGTATGGCAATCTGCAAGCTACGTGCATTTTCTTCTTGTCAGCCAGGGACACAGCACATTTCTTAGAGCTGAGCATCAGGGGTGTAGTGTATAGTTAGTTTGACTTCACATAGACTTCCTCTCAAAAGGGATTTATTAAATAAAATTACGTTCCTTTTGGCCTCTGTAAATATCATCTGTGCAGTTACTTAAATCAGCCTTTTATTTTATGTTCTCCATTAATCCAAAAATGGGCCCCAGGTGTTTCCTTACAACAATGATATATTCCTTGCTTATGTCTCCTTTAACCAGATCAGTTATAAACTGACCTTCTGTATATTCATCACAGTCAACAGCCAGAGTGTTTTATTTGTTTTAAGTGAACAAATTCTTTTAAAAACACAGTGTGGTTTATAGATTTTTTGTGAAGAAGAGATTTTGAAATGTTTATTTTAGGTCCACAATTAATATATTTATTAATGTCCTAGTCTATACATTCCTATATCTTAGTAAACAGGGATAGCCTTTTACAGATGAAGACCACCTTGGGTCTCTCCCTCCATTCCTCTCTCGGTCGTCTGAATGACTGAGTGAAAGAGACAGTTGTTAAAGAAAACTGGGTGGTTCTGAGAGAAACATATGTCTGTGTTTTCATAATAGCCTTCTTATATGAGGGACATTCTTTTTATTATTCAAGAGCAGTTATTCAACTCCAATGTGTCCTGCAGTGATAATATCCCATGACAAGTTGTTTTGAAATGAGGTATTTTATGTAAAAGCATATAAATTAAATCATGAAGTCTTGGAGGGATTATAAAATTAGGTAGTTCTTGAAGTTAGGCCACCAAAGGCTAAATAATTGAAAAAACATTGGGTTTAAACCATTCACCATTGTTCTGTTTCTTTGCAGGATGATCTGAAGCTTGCATATATAAAAAGGGAAATAGAAAAAGAATGGAAGCAGAAAAAGGTAATAAAATAATGGGCACCACAATGAAAGATCTTGGATTTGAAAATATCTAGTGGGAGATGATATGCAGCTGTTACAAAAATATAAATGAAATATTTGTATAATCAAAACAGTGTACAATGAAATTTCACCCTCTTAAAATGTTTCAGATTTTAAATGCATTCAGCAGTTGAAAATATATGTTAGAAACTACTCCTAGCACAACTCCCTCAAACCTGATGGAAACATCTGATTGTTGGCAAAATGGACCTCCTTCTCCCCATGCAAGTGACACACAATAAAAGTGGTAGTGGTGGGGTGGGGTGAAATGATTTTGTCAATATTGTCAAAACCATGATTAATTATCAGTTGTGACTACAAAACAGTTACCTAACCATAACTGTTTTGTATTCATGATTACTAATTAGTCATAATTTTGTCATATGCTGATGGAGTTGTTGGGCTAGGAGAAGTTACTTGGCCAAGTGCTTAGGTCATGGATGCAATGAGACAGACAGCTGGAGGGGACCCTTCAAGATCCTAACAAAACTATTTGCCTCAATGCACCCCGTAGCCAGTAAAGCAGTAGGAGCCTCCGGTGGCGTAATGGACTAAAGCCTTGTGACTTGAAGGTTGGGTTGCTGACCTGAAAGCTGCCAGGTTCGAATCCCACCCGGGGAGAGTGAGGATGAGCTCCCTCTATCAGCTCCAGCTCCATGCGGGGACATGAGAGAAGCCTTCCACAAGGATGGTAAAAACATCAAAACATCCGGGCGTCCCCTGGGCAACGTCCTTGCAGACGGCCAATTCTCTCACTCCAGAAGCGACTCAAGTTGCTCCTGACACGAAAAAAAAAAAATAATTTCCTTGCTCAAAGCACGGGAGGGATAGTTCACTCACAAGCCAGTGAAGGATCACTCCCTGCCTCTTTTACTCTTTGTGTTTGAGGTTGGAATGGTGTTGCTTTTATATCTGGGAAAGTTCTCTTTCACTGAAATTTTCATTTTGGCCACTGTTCAAAAAGGCAAAGGGTGGTGGAAGTGGTTGAATGGCTGGTGGTGTAAACAAGCCTACTGTCTTCTAAACAATAACTTAATTTGAGCAGACAAAAAACCCTCAAGAAGGTTCTCTACTTAGAGACATCTTCCTTCAAAATACAGTGATGTTTCAGTACATAATGCACATGTGAAGATTGCCAAAACAACAACACTCCCTTCCCCACCAAAAAACCTTATGCTAAAATCATCAGTATAAACTTCAAGGCTCAAACAACTTTTCACTTTTACAGGCTTTCTTCTATTAGCTTTCCCAATTCAATCATAGCCAAATTCCCATTTGTTCCTCAAACTATGGGTCATATTACAACTTATCTTTTTTGTTTCCCCAAAGAAACCTATAATTCCCCTATGGCTTTAGCTAGCTTTCATGTACTTCATTGCAGTAGAAACATTTAGTCCATGGAGCATTCTCTGACACTTCATACAATGCAGAGAAAAGCAGTATACTTAAAAGTTCAAGGAAGAACACCAAGGGTCAGATTTATAATCATTTATAATAACATCTCTGAAGACTGGATTATCTTTCTAAAATAAATAAAATAATTTTATTTATTTATTATTTATAACAGATGCAATAATTTTTTTAAATGCAATAATGTATAATACAGTATTTGTAAGAAAATTTGGAAATGCAGGTTGAAAGATGAATGCTAACTGATGACCAATTATTGAAATAGCAAGATGTGACACAGAAAGCTGGATTGGAAAAGAGCTACTTTTTAAAGATTTATATCCTATTTAGGTTAGGTTGAATCTGACAAGGGGGAAGAGTAAGGAGCAATCTGATTTGGGTTCAGAAGACTAAGGAGCCAGGTTTTGGATCAGGTCTGATCCACCTGCTTTTTTTCTAGTTTTATACCTTTCTAATCACTGGTCCCTTTCCCCATATTTTTCTCTATTTACCTATAGAATGGTTAAAAGTCAGTTGCTGATCAAACTATAGCTTTTTGCTGTTCTGTGGGTACAATCCAATAGGCACATGTTTTCCTTCTTGTGCAAGAAAGTCACAAGTTATCCCCATGCCCCACAAGATCATGTTTCTAAAACCTATTTAATATAAACTACATTGCCAGACTTACCTGGTCCACTCTGTCCCACCTGGGAAGATTGAGCCAGAAGTTTCACTGGGCTGACAAGGTTTTGACTCCCCCAAACCATTGCTTATGGCAGTATCAGTCTTTGGTACCATGGCAATAATTCCTCAATGCTGCTAACAGTTTTTTTTTCGTGTCAGGAGCAACCGGAGTTGCTTCTGGAGTGAGAGAATTGGCTGTCTGCAAGGAAGTTGCCCAGGGGACGCCCGGATGTTTTGATGTTTTCACCATCTTTGTGGGAGGCTTCTCTCATGTCCCCGCATGGAGCTGGAGCTGATAGAGGGAGCTCATCCGCACTCTCCCCGGGTGGGATTCGAACCTGGCAGCCTTCAGGTCAGCAACCCAACCTTCAAGTCACGAGGCTTTTATCCCCTAGGCCACCAGAGGCTTCTTTGCTAACAGTTAAGAATCTCATTCATAATCCATATACTATGTGTTTGTTCATTTTCCATATGGTGGGTCCCAGGAAGCTGTAATCTGTGGCAAACGTATGGGGCCATTTTTGCCCCTGCAGTTCCATAGAATAATGTAGCTCCTGCAAATTAGTGAAAAATTGCCTTAAATTTGCTGGAGAACGGGAACTGGGTGTTTATGTACAAAAAGTATATTTTTCGCCTCTTTGCTAGGATCACTTGAATTACTGCTGTTAAGACAACAACAAAACACAAAAGGAATCATGGGGAAAGGGAAAGAAAGAGAGAGCCCATCACAGATGATGCAAAATATTGTGCCATGCATGGATCAGAACATTCTTAAAACCACACTGAATTTCACAAAAACCTTTTTGGGTCCAAAGTTCTTATAAGGGAGACTTCCATGGGGGGAAAATGGGAACCTGCAGCAGCATATTCTGATGCCTATATTTCCTTCCAATTTACTTGTTCGTTTGCGTAATTCATCCCTAGCTCAGATTTGCTTTTCTCTCAAACTATTATTTTTGGGACATAGCTTATTGTTGCACTGATTGCTCCAAATGGGAAACAGTGCATTTTGTTATATGGAGGTTAAGCAACTTTGCTCAATTGGAATCTGTCGTTAAGGTAGCATGAATAAAAAATGTAGCAAATGAACTTCTAGTTTCTAAACAATCCAATTAATATAATTATTGGGATATAGCTATGAAGGGCCTGCATTTTGAATTTCCCCTAATTTAGTCTTTATTATTAAATATTTTCTTTGCTTTTAGCAGGACACAATACTGAATGAGACATTATTCTTCAATGGAATTAATCCTGGCTTTGGAAAATGGGCCCATGAGAAGCCAAATTTAGACAAGGGTCAGAAAAAGCATCAAGAACTCCATGGTGTTGCTGGAAGATCCATGCAGAAGAAAACAGTGATTCTGTGAAAGACAAGCAGTTTGTTTCCCTTTTCTTGTTGTCCCTGAAGTGTTTCAAAACTGTTTTTTCTATCTTTCTCTTCTTTCAATGGTCGAGCTTCAGTTACGCATTTCCCCGTGGTGTCTTTCTTTGTAAAACTCTTCTTGATTCCTGCATTATACATGATTTAATGTTTTTATTAAAGTTTTTTTAAAAATCAGAATTGTAGGTCATATAGCGCACAACCAAATGAGAAGCTGTCAACCAAAGAGGGTTTGTCTGCTGAAGTCTTTACATAGAAGATTTCCTGGAATAATATATATTTTGACTAGCATCAATAAAACATGTTTTTCCACGGTAATGCTTGTGATTATGATGGTACTTTTTGGAGCCACTGTGCTTACTAAAATCATAACATGGATGGAATGGATGTACTGCTAAATTTCTTGATGTTGTCATATCACCTTCTATTGGTACTTTAACCACTGATCGTATTATGCATATACAGCAATATATATATATATATATATATATATATATATATATATATATATATCCAGGACTATCTCAGTTATTTGAAATACAATGTGAGAAATGGCTCTCAACAGTGATATAAAGGGAGGATGCCAGATAGTCTAACCAAATTTTGGGTTGATGTTCTTCCCTTCCCCTTTTAGAGGTACACAAGGATACATATAATTATGTAGATGAGTTTGATATTGTGTAGAAAATAGTTTTTAAATTGTCTGAAATTTCATGTAACATGATAACTTAATAATTAGATTTGGATTTGGATTTATATCTACTTAACATGGCTGATCAAAGTTGCTCTCCTTCTCCCAAGCAGTACATTGTCATCTGAAAATGCTACACAAATAGTCAGAGGCACTACTTAACTGAGTAGCAGCAAAAATGAGATATGAATATATGACCTACTGACAGACACCACCTGGACATGGAAAGCGCCTTAAATGTATATTTAAATGTATAATTATGTATATTTTTAATGTATATTCTTAATTTTATTGTAATTTTTAATCTCGATGGAATATATATATATATATATATATATATATATATATAGTAAGCCGCCCTGAGTCCCCTGATGGGTGAGAAGGGCAGGGTAGAAGTGATGTAATAAATAATAATAATAAATAAACTGGGTAATACTTCCATTTATCCCTTCCTTGATGTTCTCCGATCACTCCTGGGTTCCTTCCTAGAGATAAAATGACCGAATATAACACGTATTTGTTCATTAGAGTATTCCATAACTAAGGCTATTGGACCATACTGTCAGTAAGGGAGGGTCTGTTTTAGTGATCTCAAATGCTTCACAGATATTTGGGAGACACAGCTGCATGGAATATACTGCACTGCAAAAAAAAAAAAAAATCTAACAAATGGGCATTGGCAACTTTGATGATTAGAAGCCTCCCATCCGCAAAAGATAAAAAATGGATACAAACCATAAACTGTGACAGCCTGCATGAACATTTAAATTGTGGGTGTTCTTTTTTCAAGAAGGCTACATTAGTGTGTGGTATAAAATCCCTGTGGATACCTATAGTATTATCATTTTCCTTTTTTTTTTGTAAGCAGGATAATGAAGAACCATATGTACCTTGGAGATTTTCCCTTCCCATAATAGATAGTAATGACGGATGCTATGGTTCACAGTTGTTTTTCCATTGCAGAGAACTTGACTGCTAAACAGCCAGATAAATTATCTGCAAGTAAAGTCACTAAGAGTATAATATAAATATTTTAGCCATTTTCCCTACATGCTGTAAGAATCCAGTTCTGCCCATTTTCATTAGTATTTACTTTTACACTGAAAATATTTTTTTTCTGTGTAAAAGTCATTTTGTGGGGACATGTAAGCTGCCCCGAGTCCCTTTGGGGAGATGGGGTGGGGTATAAAAATTAAGTTATTATTATTATTATTATTATTATTATTATTATTATTATTATTATTATGTTGTCATTGATTGAATGTGTCTATGTTAGCTGTGACTAATCAACTGGAGTCCAGTGCAGAATGATAATTTTAATTAGTTTCTACTTCTATTTTAGTGGCACTCAACAGTGGTATGATTTTAGGGGTCTGTTTTTACATTCCAATTTCTAATTGGGTACAGATGCCCAAGTACACAATTCACTCTTTTCTTCTCAGACTTGAAAGCCACATGCTTGCAAAATTCAGAGCATGTCCTTTTTTATTCAAGTCAGTCACTGTTTATTCAGCTTTCCCTATTAACTTTTACATAAAATCAATACAACAAGCACAGATAAAACTGCCTTACAAAAAAAGGAATCTTTAAGTGATAAATTGCATCCAATATTACTTCCATAACAAGCAAGACAAATTAGTGAGTTAAACAAAGCCCACAACAGAGTAGAGAATCACTACAAATCTATAACCCAACAGGAAAACCAATTTTGTGCTGTATGACAAATAAGTATATAAATTGTCCATGAAAAAAGATATATTTTTCTTTTTGAAAAGAGTGAATATAAATAGTTAATATTAAAATGTATGATGAACTGGAACATTAACTGTACTGGTTTTTTTTTAAAAAAGGAAAGGTATTTAGTTCTGATGCTGACATCAAACTAATTCTGACAGTGATTTGCATATCACTGCCTTCATTTTGAGTGTGATGAAGGCAACCCTTACCTTTGAAGAAAAAGCTTGGCTCTGTGATAATAATCAGAGACAAAAGATTCCCTTGAATAAATGCAAAGATGGCAAAATCCTGGAGGTGTTAATATATGCAAGATCATCCTTCATTGCAGTGATCACAGGTCCCACCTACCATGATTAATTCTGAGCTGTGTGGACTAGAGCTCTTCCTCTTTTAACCCAACTGATTAGCTATCATTATGCTTTTCCTCAAGCCTCAGAAAGACTTGAGGATTACTATATTCTTCCTCTATGCATAATTTTGAAACTAAATCGATTATAGAGACAATCCAACTCCAGTGATATAATCAGACCAGCTATATATTGTTTTTCTCATGCTTTTAAAAGAAGTTTATTTTAAAAGTTTCTTTTTCACCCCTAAAAAAAGTTTCTTCTCAGGTGAAGACTCTCTGACCCAAGTTCTGTTAGGCCTTGCTGCTTTCCTTCAAAGTTTTTCTGGGCTGCTTAATATCGGTGACATTTCTCAGTTCCCTAATCCAGAAATAGGAAGCTGTGACCTTTCAATTGTTGACTCTAATTTCCCTCAGTACCAATAAGCCAGAAGAATATTAAAAACAGTGTTCTTTCAACACCTCTGTGGTCACAGATATCACAACCCCGCTGTAATTGTGTAACAACCAAGGCGTTCTATGTTGTTGAGGGATGTACTGGATTTGCACCAAAGATTCTGGTGTATTTGGATTTTCTGTTAGCTTTCATACCAAAACAACTATGGGTTGTCCCCAACATACAAACATCTGGTTTACAAAGTACTCATAGTTATTAATGAGGCTGAGGCAAGAGGAAGTGAAAGAAATATACCTCTAGGAAGGGAAATTCACTACTGAAAGAGTTATCATGGGGAAAATGTGTCTCAACTGAAGCTTCATCACCAATCCTTCCATAAGACTGAAGAGAAATTTAAACTGAACCAGAAAGATTCATGATTTACTCTGTAACAACTTGTCCTTCAGGACAAAGAGAACAAGGGTCGTCCTTTTCTTGCTTCGGTTCCCTTTCCTCTTGTCAGAATGCCTCCCATTAGATGTCTCTAGACTGATATAGAGGCTTCTTAAACTTTTCCACTACTAACCCCTTCTTAACATGAGGCTAAATAGTTCCATTTTGCTGTTTTTGGCCAGAGACAGAATGGGGACTGCCAAGGGGCATCAAATGACGCTTGGCAGGTCCTGCCCACATTCCTCCCAAAGTAAAGGAGAAGTGTCAGAAGGCACTTCCTCCTCCACCATGAGGAGAAAAGTGTTTTTCAGGTAGCTCCAATGGAGCTACAAGCTCTTTCCTCCCCCTTTCCCCATATGATGGGGGAAAGGGCGGTGGGAAAATATGTGTTGCCACACATTTCTGCCCTTTCTCCCATATGATAGGAACAGTGACAGGGTGCTAACGTGTCCTGTCCCATCCCCACCGTATAATGGGGGAAGGAGGAGGGTGCATGAGGAACCTTCCTTTTTGCTGGCGATTGCGGGGCCATGTGAAGAGGTTCTAAAACAGCCACTAGGTGATGTTCGGAAAACTAGTATTGTTGCCAAATTTTTCAGGACCTCAACATTGAGCTAAAAAATATTTTATA
This sequence comes from Anolis carolinensis, assembly GCF_035594765.1. Classification (NCBI taxonomy): domain Eukaryota; kingdom Metazoa; phylum Chordata; class Lepidosauria; order Squamata; family Anolidae; genus Anolis; species Anolis carolinensis. Next base: position 33,867,814 of record NC_085844.1, on the reverse strand, counting down.
CGCAAGAATGAAATTAATTAGGCATGGACATATTTAGAGATGCTCACTTAATTTTTTTCTCTCTTAATGGCTGCAATCCTGTATCACAATTAAATTGCATAACTCTTATGTTCCCACACTATCTTAACTACTTGGAAGGTGAACTGGGTGTGCAGGGAACAGATCAGACACTATATAGTTGAATCAAACAAGAATTTATTAACTGTCAAAAATTTAGACTTTGTCTTCTCCAGAGTCTCACTATAAAGTCTTTATAAGAGAAGTAAAGTCTTTGAGAGATAGATACAGTTCTGGACAAAATGAGGTTCTTTAATCTTTATTTCTTCTTATTGTCTCTTTCTTGTATGGTGTTCAACTGTCTCTAAGATGATCTCAATATTTAACTCTGTCTGGACTTGAATACATCTCCAATTGGACTTGAATACAGCTCTAACTGGAAATGTCATTTTGTAGACCTTTTGTCTCTCCTTTCTCTTCACCTTCCATTCATGAAAAGGCTGACTTTTGCAAGAACCAGAAGTGCCTTGCCTGAGGTAGCACCCCTGAGGGGATTCTTAAAGGGGCAGGATGACAGATGTTCAAACTGACCCCTCCAGAAAAGGTACATGAATATTAATCCCTCTAACTAAAAAGGGCTTGAGTAGGGGTAAACAGTGAGGGTCTTCATGGGGCACGACAATAATGGTAAATATACTTGGCTATGTAGCAGAGGTGTTCAGGAATCCTATCTGTGAATTGTGAAGATACTTAATGGGACACTAGTAAGAGTGGTCCTAATGTATATCACTGCTCTCTAGTCACATCTGTCCCAAGGTACATTGGTTACATAACCAGCTCTTTTATGTAGCAACATTACTGGATACGGACCTTACGGAACTGTCCAGTTCTAATTCCTGTAGACACAAATCTACTTATGAAGATTTATGAAGCCCCCAACAGGATTCCAACCTGCATTACATCATTATTCATCTCAACATTTGTCCCCTTCTACAATAGAATCATACACTTTCATGAGTAAATACGTTTATCATAAGTCCTGATTACTATCAAAAATGAAAAAGCAAACCAATTATAGTTCCATAGTCATAGTAGTGCTATAGTTTAAATGGGTTTCCATTGCAAAACTACACAAATTTACATACAGTGTGATTGTCCTAACACAAATATATTTTTCTCTATATATCTATGTAGAGAAAGATAGATAGAATGTGTGCGTGTGAATGTGCAAATTCATAATCTTTATTTGCCTTGGTTCTGCTAAAAACTACACACTCCTTCCCGTCAATCTTTTATTTGAGATGATATTATGCAAATATTTATTTCACCTGAAAATCAAGAAGAACAATTGCATTCATAGTGCTACATAAAACATTCTGAATTCACCTCTTCATTGTAGAATAGAACACGACATCGCAAATTAATTTATGCTGCTAGCCAATACTGTTAAGAAATGATATAGACATGAGTCACGTTAGTGCAGAAGAAATGGTAATAAGGATATAAATAAAATGCCTGACAGCCCCGCCATTTATTTCAATGAAATTAATCGACATCAAATCCTATTAATTCCATCAGCATGAAAGAAGAGACAATATATTGTTTAGTAACATGGCAATGTTTTCATGTACAAACACTTTCAAATGTAACAATGATGTGGATATATTAAAATCCTAGTATAAATGCTTATTATTCTATACATATCCATAAATTTGATCATCTAATCGGACCAAAATAATAGGCAGAATATATCTAGTCCATCAACTACTTTAGGTACCTGCCAAACACATATTTTGGATTTCTGGTCTTTTTTGTTTGCTTGTTTTACTATAGAATATAAATTTATTAACCATTTTTGAATACATCATATATTTGGCCAAAGGCTGACATTCCAAATATTTTTATGCACATTTGGGCCTGATTGTCAAACTTACATTATTTCAGTTCACTGCTATTTTGCAACCTTGGTATCGAACAAATATGAAGCCCTGAATGTTCTACAGCAAAAATATGTGTCATTCTTTTCAGCATCACCTAGACAATTTTCTTGCCCCTATCCCACTTGTATTTATGTATACCAGATGTGTAATTTGGGTACAGGCAGTCCCCAAATTACAAAACAAGATTGGTTCTGCAGGTTTGTTCTTAAGCTTAATTTGTATGTAAGTTGGAATAGGTACTTTTTAAAGTGTAAATCAAGCCAAATATATATTTTTCAGCTTTGGATTGCATAGGGAAAGGTTAATACCTTTGTTTTGGCATCTGTGCCTCTGTTCAAAAGATTTCACCTCACTGTCCATCCCTGTGATAATTGGATTTTGAAACAAAATCCAATTATAACGCTTTCAGAATTTCCTTCACTCCTAGGAATTTCCTAGGAATTTCCTTCATAGGAGTAGATTTCTCTCACTTCCTGTTGACTTATTCCCATTCTTAATTATGAGTCACTAGCAAGTTGGATGTTTGTAACTCAGGGGCTGCCTGTATTTTTATTCCTAAATTGTGTCACATTATAGTGTTGTGTTCAGAAATGTTTCCAGCTTCCTAAACTCATTACCTTCACAATATGCCTACAATGAAGCCATTCCTCCTATTCCAGTATTCCTGCAGTTGGCATGAGGATAGGCATGGTTTACCTTCCTCTAAGCTAGCATTTTCAGGTGCCCCTGGTCTTTTAGATAATGTGGGGTTTTTTGATGTTATTCACACAAACACACATTCACACAAACACATTTCTTTCAGTCTTTCTTATTGTTCCATATCTTGCTTTCTGCAAGGTAAGTAATCAAATCAAATTTTGATACATTTTCAAATTGATTTCATGTAAAGCTTTTTTCTAAAGCACATTTTTAAAAATCATTTCAGTTTGGAGTTTATATGTGTGTATGTATATATACACACACACACACACAATTGGGGAGAATGATACACAGGCACACACTCCATTGGAGTGTGTGTGTGTGTGTGTGTGTGTATCTTTGACTTGTCACTGTTTATTCACTTATGTATAATGAGCTTTTAATGATTGAAGCAAAAAACAGGAGGAATCCTTTGAATTCAAGTTGAGCTCACAAACTATCCTCCAGCCTTGTCAGTTGAGGCCAGAGAAAGGCTCCAAGCACTGAGAAGCAAAGCATGGTACGAGTTGGGTCGATACAGGGAATGCTGTGGATGTAGCCTACCTGGATTTCAGTAAGGCCTTTGACAAAGTCCCCCACGACCTTCTGGCAAATAAACTAGTAAAATGTGGGCTAGACAAAACTACGGTTAGGTGGATCTGCAATTGGCTAAGCGAACGAACCCAAAGGGTGCTCACCAATGCGTCATCTTCATCATGGAAAGAAGTGACAAGTGGAGTGCCGCAGGGTTCTGTCCTGGGCCCGGTTCTGTTCAACATCTTTATTAACGACTTAGACGAAGGGTTAGAAGGCATGATCATCAAGTTTGCAGACGACACAAAACTGGGAGGGATAGCTAACACTCCAGAAGACAGGAGCAGAATTCAAAACGATCTTGACAGACTAGAGAGATGGGCCGAAACTAATAAAATGAAGTTCAACAGGGACAAATGCAAGATACTTCATTTTGGCAGAAAAAATGGAAATCAAAGATACAGAATGGGGGACGCCTGGCTTGACAGCAGTGTGTGCGAAAAAGACCTTGGAGTCCTCGTGGACAACAAGTTAAACATGAGCCAACAATGTGATGCAGCAGCTAAAAAAGCCAACGGGATTCTGGCCTGCATCAATAGGGGAATAGCATCTAGATCCAGGGAAGTCATGTTCCCCCTCTATTCTGCCTTGGTCAGACCACACCTGGAATACTGCGTCCAATTCTGGGCACCACAGTTGAAGGGAGATGTTGACAAGCTGGAAAGCGTCCCGAGGAGGGCGACTAAAATGATTAAGGGTCTGGAGAACAAGCCCTATGAGGAGCGGCTTAAAGAGCTGGGCATGTTTAGCCTGCAGAAGAGAAGGCTGAGAGGAGACATGATAGCCATGTACAAATACGTGAAGTCATAGGGAGGAGGGAGCAAGCTTATTTTCTGCTGCCCTGCAGACTAGGACACGGAACAATGGCTTCAAACTACAGGAAAGGAGATTCCACCTGAACATCAGGAAGAACTTCTTCACTGTGAGGGCTGTTCGACAGTGGAACTCTCTCCCCCGGGCTGTGGTGGAGGCTCCTTCCTTGGAGGCTTTTAAGCAGAGGCTGGATGGCCATCTGTCGGGGGTGCTTTGAATGCGATTTCCTGCTTCTTGGCAGGGGGTTGGACTGGATGGCCCATGAGGTCTCTTCCAACTCTACTATTCTATGATTCTATGATTCTATGATTTACTGAAGCCAATTTTATTCCTAATATCTAACAAGCTAAGTGTGCAATACTGAGAAGAAATGGAAGTCTTCTGCTGAAAGGCTAGGGACAACAGCAGGGCCGGTTCTTAATGGAGGCCCATGAAGCCGCTGCTTTGGGTGCAGCCCTTGCTGGGCGCTCTCGAAGCGGCGGCGGCGGCAGTGGCGGCAGTGGCGGCAGCGACCATTGGGTTGCTCGCTGCGGAACAAGGAAGTACTTGCTATTCTCGTGAAATTTTGCGAAATCTCGCGAAATCTCACGAGAATAGCAAGTACTTCCTTGTTCCACGCTGAGCGACCTAATGGTCGCCGCCGCTGCCACTGGTAAGTTGGGGGGGGCATAATTTCGGGGGGGGGGGGGCTAGGTTCGCTTACATACGGAAAAAACCTAGGGCAACAGTCAGCTGCCACCAAAGCCTTTCGCATGTGTCCAGACTTGCCAAAACTTCAGAAAACCCTAAGAAAGGGAAGACTTAATTATCTCTAAGAGTTCTCAGAAAGAAGAAAAAGTGAGGCTAAGCTTTAGTCAAGATAAGGTCAGGATTAACCCATTTCTCTTGACTAAATGAACTTCTTTTTCAAAATGTTTCCTGCAGAAGAGTGCTTTTCAGTGTTTTAGAAAGTTTCTCAGAATAGACATTGTTTTTTTTTTTTAGGAAAGGTTCCAAACTGGTTAAAAGACATGAAGAATCTCTTTAGCTTTTCCCTTGAAGTATTAACTTCTAGGCAGAGAGCACATGTTATAATTGTGTCAGTTCAAACAAAAATGTGCTGTGTTTCTGTTCTAAAGGCACTGAAAACCTATTTATGTTGTTTGCTGGTGATTGCTGATTTCACTGCTCCTAGTTTATTATGTATGGGGAACGTATAAAGCAGACGGAACAGAGATTATGCAAATCCCCAAGGAAGTAAAGCAACTGCTTCCTTTGGAATTTGGCTGAATTCACTGCTGAGAAGTGCAAGATACAGTATAACTTAAAACTTCAGATCGAAAAAGTATATATGACTGGATTATGCTCCATCAGATAACCCAAATCCTTCATAGCCACCATGACGCCAGCACAATGCATCTGGTCTAAGCTTTATTATAAACAACTGATATGATGTGAAATCCATCCTGCGAAACAGATTATATTGCAGTCCCTTTAGATAAGCACAGTGTAACATCAGAGGTAATGAGACACAGCAGGAGTTCCATTCTGTAATAGGTATGTCAATAGCTAGACCTGCTGCCCAATTTCAGCAAAGGCCTTTGTCCCAAGAGGAGATTTATTACAGATTTCTAGAAATACCAGCCAATTCCAAGCTGTTAAATGAGAGAGGAGTCCAAGTAATTCCCCAGTTTCTGCAAATACAAGCCTGCCCAAAGGTGTGTCGATTTAAGGGCATCTGTGTTTTATGGAAAGCAAGCAAAGGAGAAACAAATCTGAAAGGGTGATAAAAATACTTTACAATAGCAAATACTGGCTTACTGTTCCTTGCAACTATGAAGTATGGCTGAAATGCTAATCTGCAAAGAAGTGTGATTCAAGTGCTCTACAAAACTTGTGGAAGAGTGGAAAAATTCAGATTGAGGGAGGAGCAGAATATTTCCACCTCTAAAACCCATGGGCCATATTTCATCACTTACTTCCATTGGTGTGCCTCCAATACCATGTACCTTAATCCCACTACCACCATTAGAAGTATGTGTGGTCTGCTTACCATGTGTAAATGCATAGGCACACAAAATAAGGGAAACAGCAGCCTGAATCACTGTAGAAAGAGAAAATTGCAGTAGATGGAACAGCATCTTTGGAACATCACTGCAGGATATATTTATAGTTCATTCCCCTGTCAGTTTTGTGTGGTAGGAATCAGTTGTACACAACTGGTTGACACTTTACTGACTGCTGCATAGTTTAATGATAGTGCACTTATAGGGAATGAAACCTTAAAGAAGTGTGTTGGCAAATGGACATGTAGATGAAGAGATGAATAGATGGAAGCAAAAAGGCAAGGCCCCATGTAAGCCGCTCCAAGTCCCTCCGGGGAGATGGGGCGGGGTATAAAAATAAAGTTATTATTATTATATTATTATATTATAAGGTTTGGACTTGGGCATTTTAAGTTTCCTTCATCAATTAAAAAAACAAAACGAATTCAGTTCCAAATTTTCTTTGCTTTGCTTTTCAGAAAATCAAAGGTTGTCAACTTGATTACATACAAGATCCTCCCCTCCATTTCTTTTCTTTTTTTTGAAATATTTTTTATTGAATCCTCCCCTCCATTTCCACACACTTCTGAAACAGTTTATAGATGAAGCAACATAGATCCCATCATATGACATAAGAGGACTTCTGCCTCTTGCCCATGCTGCTTCATCTGTTAACTGTTCCTGAAGTGTAGGGAAATGGGGGGGAACTGGACGCAGTGTGAAAGCATCTTCTGAGATCCCAATATGTGTGTGAACAGGAGAAAGCAAGGAAAAATATGTGGGATGTGATCTGTCAAATTTGTTCGCATTGAATTGCTTCAGTGATGTGGACTAATGGACATTTCTATGGGTAGTCTCCTACTGTCCACTGATGCTCCATTTCTCTCCCAAAGTCCTGCTTCATGGGCCTGGCATGGTTATTTTTGTAATTAATGTAATCATTTGGAATACCGCAATTTCAAGATGTCACCACTTTGTTTTTCCTGACATTTCTCTTTCATAGTGATCTTGGATTTCAAAATTACGCTACTGCTACCTTTTAAACTTTATTTTCCCTCTTTTTTGACCAACTATTGTAAGATTTAGTGTCTAGTAAATTTTGGACTTCTGTAATTGAGAATAAGGATACTGGGAGGGAAAGGAAAGAAGCCCATAGAAAGAAATGGTATCTGTCTTAAGATGCCTTCTGTTTTCTTGAGAGTAAGGAGATTGTGAGGGAAAGTAGAGGAGCCCAGAGAAGTTGTGTCTGCCTTAAGAATGATGCCTTGTGTCTCCTCTATGGATGGTTGAGCTAGAGGTGGGAGAAGGTGATCCTGTAGGACAGGGGAAAGTGAACGTTCTTGAAAGACAGACTCATACAAAGGAGACGGTTCCACATGCAAAGAAGATAATTTCCCCCATTTCTCTCAGCTCTGTCTGATTAAGTCCTTAGATAATGGATTTCATTTATATGTGTGTGTGTCATAACATAGAAAAGCAAGGCGCATGCGCACGCACTTTTAATAGCATAAGGGACGGTTAACTCCCATGTGTTATTTGTTTTGCTGTCTGTGCCCTTATGCAGAAGATTTCACCTCACTCTCTTTCACTGTGATAATTGAATTTTGAATAATATGGCTTGTTGTGGATACAAGGATTGGTGAGAAAGCTTCAGTGGAAACATATTTTTCCCATGATAATTCTTTCAGGAGTGAATTCCACTTCTGAGGGGTAGATTTCTCTCACTTTCTGTTGTCTCACCCCGTTTGTAAATATGAGTTGTTTGTAAGTCAGATGTTTATAACTCGGGGACTGCCTGGCAACTTGTGATAAGGCTGGGATTAACACGGCTATAATGGTGTTAGAGTGCCATGTGATAACCAAGATTTGTTTGGGAAAAGCACAGAGAGGCTAATCCAATTCTGAATCCAAGTAGGAGCAATAGGTATATCCTCACTGTAGAATGGCTCCAGTACATGAAGTCCTGGGATTTAGTTGATGAGGTAGTTAGAATTAGAACATACACCTGCCATACAGCTCTCTTGCAGCTATGTACCTAATCAGATTACAGATGGACAAATTCCATAGGAGGCAATCACAACAATTAGGGCACTATCAAACTGCATTTTTCACTTATGTCTCTCAACAAGTAGCACACAAACAACTTTCTAATGAACAGGTTTACCAGAGATCCTGTGCCTTGCAGCACTTCGGGAAGATTCACAGGAATAGCTTTGATTTTTCTCAGATCTTTGGAGAAAGGGATTTCCAAAGCTTGAGCAAAAGATGCTATCTTTGAAGCGGAATATCATATCATAGAAAAGCAAGGCTTCAATTTCCATGAAAAGTATGCACATCTCACTATTTCTTGGTAGTACCAATATATGAATCCAGTAAGCATTCTTATATCAGGGGTCTTTTCAGAACATTCATTTATATCATTCTGGTACCACTTTAAATGCCATGACCAAAGCCTTGTAGCTCAGCAAACTACAAATCCAAGGATTTCATAGGACACACCCATTAGAACTAGTGGTATTAAATTGCTTTAACAGTGCAGTTTGAAAGGGACACAGGCATGCTCATTTTTTCAGTATGTCAATTCTGATTGACAGGTGCTTTCCAGAGTCTTGCACAGAGATATTTCCCATCAGCTGATCTGCTTGTTTTGTTTCATTTCTGTTGCATTTCTCTGCATCCTAGTAGCATTGCCATCACACTCAAATCTCCTAATAGCTTGCAAGACTTTCTTTTTCTTTTTGTACATATTCTGATACGTAGCTTTTGTGATGTAAATGTAAACTTACTCCTTCTTTGTTAGACTGCTTTTTTGCACATTTTTTCCAAATAAATACAGTCAGTTTTTGAATAATGCAAAGGAAAAGGAACCTAATTGTTAATGTTTTTCTCCCAGTCACGGGAAACCAAAAGAAGTTCATGTAGATAATGTGTTGGAGGAATCTGTAAATGCACATTTCCTTTCATTGACTATACTGAACACTGAACTTTTCTTTTACAATGCAAAGCATGTTCTTCCGTCATTCCATCTTCTTGTTTGACCCTTATGTGAGAGCTACTGCACAAAGAATCCAGTGAAGGAAGCAAAATAGCCATGCTTTGAGGAAATGTAAACAGCTTGTAACTATCCCTACCATCTTAAGTACATTTACTGTAGCCTTAAATAAGTAATTTTGAAATTCTATTTCCCAGTGAAAATGACACTTCTCCCTATAAGCCTGAGCAATGATTTAGCATTCATGTAGGCATGACAGTTTTTGGAAAGCTGCCTACCCAGAAATGCATGCATCATTTTTAAGGCTCACATTACTAGCTGTGTATTTCCACAAGTGTCTAGATGTCAATAAAAATGAGCTCCAGGGAAAAAGAAGCAAAAAGGGGAGGGGATGTTTTTTCAAGCAGATACGAATTTGGTAAACTATGCAGGCATGAAAAACCTGGGACATAAATCTTTTAAATTCAAGCCTTATTATAAAAACATCTCTGCCTCCCAGAATCAGTATGGATAGGTCATAAGATGGCCTACTTTCAGTTGCTCTGCTATATACAAGCAAAACCATGATAGTAAAATAATAGTTAAAAACTGTTTGCAAGTTTTGCTTTATCCCATAGTACTTTAGAAGCTTAAGAAGAGTTGCTTTTTCACCTTATTCTCCTCTTGCCTTGAAGGTCAATTGTGTCTTAGTACATAATACATCAACCTGAAGAAAACACAGTGCCTTCTAATTGCTTATTTTAAAGCCTGCTGTGAAAAAACACAGGTTAAACATATTGTCAGAGAAATGGAAATTGATGTGTTGCTTGGCAAATAGGAACAACTCCAGCCAAGGTGTAAAATCTCCTGTGAGGTTTAGTCCTCTCATATGTCTGATATCTTTCAGCTGCCAACAAACATCTGTGTGGGATGTAATGGAATATTGAAAGGTTCAGAAGTTAATTTCAACAAATGGTAGAATGCAAAGGAAAGTTTTATGATGAAACTTGTGCGGATAAAAAGGTACTAGTAGAGTTCATTGTCTTTAAAGTTTAGAAGGTATAATCATATTTCACCTCAAAACTATTCAATTTATGATATTGAAAAAATAACATACATTTCTGTTAATGGTGCAGAAACTAATGATTTTTGCTAAAGGGACTTTTGCCCTATTCAGGTATTCTAAAAGGGGTTAAACTGAATGCATGAACAGAAAGAACATGTTAGCTCTGCCTCTCTGTCCTTGATCTCTACCTGGAGAGTGATAGAAATGGAGTAGGTGTTCAGTTCATATGTATATTTTCTGTGTGATCAAAAATCATGCTTTCAGAAATCATGGCTTGCACGTGGATTATGCCAGGGGAATACATGAGGCCAGCCAATCACATCTCATGGAAGGAGAGCAAACACAAGAGAAAGGTCTATAGTGATGGTCTAGAGAAGTGGTTCTCAACCTGTGTGTCCCCAGATGTTTTGGCCAACTCCCAGAAATCCTAACAGTTGGTAAACTGGTTGGGATTTCTGGGAGTTGTAGGCCAAAACACCTGAGGACTCACAGGTTGAGAACCACTGGTCTAGAGCAGTGTTCCTCAAACTGTGCTCCTCTAGGTGTTTTGTACTTCAGTTCCCAGAAATCCCAGAGAGCTAACAGAGAAATAAACTTTCATTGTGAAATCCAGAATCATTGAGCAAGAAAGGATCAGATAGATTAGATAGCCTGCATATGCAACCTGCAAAATCCTGAGCACACTGAGGACTGTGCGGTTGCATGGGGCATTTATAAAACACCAATGAAGAGCAAGTGTGTAAACAAACTGTAGGGTTAACAGAAGAATTCCTTTCAAGAGTGTACAATCATGCGTTGCAACTGTGACTGTTCAGCACATTTTCACTGTTAAATTATTCTGCCTCATAATTGATTAATTAGTGGATGAAACTTAAACAAATTTGCATCTTGGCAAGACCTCGATGTAGATTCCTTTTTGACTACATTGAGGAAAATATGAAACCTCTTACAATTCAATCAGTAAGTCATTCAAAGGAAAGAATAGCTTTGATGTTTTTCTTCTTGAGTTCTTTTTACACACATATAAAGGACCTAGTACTTAAAATAAATATGAAACAGGGAGCATTTAACTCTTGCCCTCACTACTCAAAAGCAGTGTAAATAAGTGTAAATAAGATGTTGCAATATTGAAACAATAAAAAATATTGGGGGAAAATACATATAATGAAATGCAAAAACAATCCAACCACTGAATGGCCTATCAGATTAATTAAATACATAACACTTTGACATAATAAAATCTCCTTGGCCTACTAAAAAAATCCCCTGATAGCAATATGAGCACAACATGGTGGGATCATTTACTTTCCGCTGCTTTGACATTTATGAAAATATCATGGAGATAAGTACCTCAGAAGTTCTGCAGATCAAGAGAAAAATTCGTCCTTAAATGCTAAGACATAACCTGATCAAATGGGTCCTTTGACGCCTCTGCTGGTCATGTATCAACTTAACATGCTTGTTTTTATGGCAAAAAGTAATGCATTTACCTTTAGTATTTTTCCCCTTGCCCATGTAGAATTGAATTGCTCTATTTCAATTTCATTTTTAACCCAAATGGTACAGATTGGCATACAATGCAGACAGATACTTCAAAGGGAGAATCATTTTCAGTTGCCAGGTCATAAGTCGCTGTTCAGAAATCTGACACTCTGCTTTATATTCATTCAACAAGCTTGTTTACCAGCCTGGCCCTTCTTCCAGGCCTGACATGTTTCTGAATAGATATTAATCATGTTTATGCTTCCTTCTTTGAGCCCCTATCTTTTTCTTGATTTAAATCTTGCTAAAATTGTGTACAAATTTCACCTTGAGCCATGTCTTGACTGCACATTGTCTCTCATTATCTCGAGCTACAGGTGCTTTTACCAAGGTACCAGTTCATACAAAAACAACATCTGAATAAAAAGGTTTTAGCCTGCCACCAGAAGGACAGGAAGTTCCAGAGTTGAGGGGCAGCCACCAAGAAGGTCCGCTCTCTTATTCCCACCAACTGAGCATGAGTTGTAGGTGGGACCAAGAAAAGGGCCTTTCCTGAAGATCTCAGGGCCTGGGCAGGCTCATATTAAGGGGATGCGGTCAATCCTCTCCTTTTAATAATGGATGAGGGGAACATACTTAAAAAGAGCGAAAGAGACCGGGGATCTGTTAATCTGAGGAGTTACAGTGAGGGAATGGTAAATTGCATTGCTCATCTTAAAATATCTGTATCTGTACACATACAAATAGAAAGAAAATATAAATGAGGAAAAAGAATGAGATTACAGCCTGAAAAAAAGAAAGGAATAAAGGAACACCTACTTCTATTAGGGGATCCAGCATGAAGGCAGTAACAAGAGACAAAGTTGAGAAGCTTCCTGCGATGTGGCATGACATAGAAGCAGCACTCATATCCCATTACCGCACTCTTCTCTAAAGTGGAAAAAGAAAGACAGCCTTCCAGCCTGAGCATTTTCCACCTGCATGACACCCATTGGTAATGTCGGGGACCCCAAAAAATGCACTACACCCACCATTTTAGGTGCTTATGATAGAAGAGAATGTCAGCAACCATTTTTAATGGGAATTCATTGTGCAGACTCTGTGTTTTCCATCATTTTGGGCACTTGAGGTAGAGCAGAACTATTGTGGCATTTTACATAGAAGCTTAAGCTAGTCTCTTCAAGTCTCACCCCTGTTATGTAAACCCCATTTAAAATGGTCAGTGCCACTTTGCTCCACTTCAAGTGCCCAAAATGGCAAAACTGAGCTTTTCCAACATTAACCAATAGATAAGGTAACACATGTTCTTTGGGTTGATTTCTTTTGTCAATATTTGTTTAACATGTACAAAAAATACTAATTTTTATCTCAATCTAGACACTGACCTTTCAAAGGAAAATAAACAATAACATTCTCTGTCAGAAGAAATGCTTCACAGCCTGAGCTTCCATGTCACTGGTGTGGTGATTCTAAATTTTTGGCTGAAACCTAATGTAGCTGTTCAAGATGTCAAACTCCCATCTCAAAAACAGACTCAGTGTCTTGGATAGCAATTTTAAATTTGGGCTAAAACCCAAAGTTGATTTATTCCCCCAATGGCATCGAAACCATCTGTTGCTAAAAATTAACCACTATAAGTCAAGAAAGTGAGATGTGAACCAGGAACACCCACTTTAATTCTTGCCTTCTTATCAATGAATGTAGCAGTTAACATTATTGTTGTTGTTGCTTATTTATATCCCTCTTTTTCTCTCCACACAAAAACTCAAAGTGGCTCACAATGAAAAGCATTACAATACAACTTTGGTCTCTGTGAGAATAATAGGCAGATCTTCATTACAAGGATGTTCATGAAGTATATTAATATCTAGAAAGTTATCCTGTTCCCTCACTACTTCGCGGTTCACTTTTTGCAGATTCACTGTTTCATGGTTTTTCAATAAACTCTAAAAGAATATTATAAATAATAAAAAAAATTACCATTTACAGCCTAAGAAAGGGAGGAAGGAGAAGCCGAAGGGAGAGAAAAGTAGCCCAAGTAGCAACAGGAGGAAAAGGAAGCAATTTATCAATACACGATTGGTTGATAAAGACTTAAAACAGTGTATAACTACTAAAATAATGTATAAATATTAAAATAAACATAGTGTCCCTACGTCACAGATTTTCACTTATTGCGGGTGGTCCTGGAATGTAACCCCAGCGATAAGTGAGGGAACACTGTACATGTCCCACCCACCTTCCAAATACTATTCCCATTTTTGTTCATTCCCCCATTCAGTACAGTTTTACATTATAGCTTGGTGCTCCAGCTAACTCTCGTTTAAACAAGGAGGTGGTTCAGGCAGAAATCTTTTGTTATATCAGAATGTCCCACCCTTCCAATTTCTCAGCTGACCTTAATTTAGGCAAGTGCTTACATGAACTTTCCTAGCTTGGCAGTTCTGCAAAGGCCTGGCATTGCATTTTCCCCTTTCCTGCAGTCCTAGCAGTGGTAGGAGGAGTAATGTGGTGGGACTTTGGTGATCTGTAAGAAGAAATGACTATGTTCTGTCTCCAAGATTGCACCTAAAATCACAAGGGAAAAAGTAATGAGCTACAATGCTAAGCTATTGTACTGATTGCTCAGTAAGGGCAAATTTACACTGATCATTTAGGTCGGTTAAAAGTTGTATCAGCCCACAAGTGGCTGGCTACAAATGACATATGGGATGATATGGCTTAATCTGTGGAAACCCGTTTACCATGCTGTACCCCAGGTTAAAAATAACAGAGAAACCCCAAATCCTGCACTGGAATTCAGGCTTCCCTTTGAGTTAGGACAATTCAGATAGTAACTAGCCACAGCTGTTCCAGTAGCCACCCAATGCTTCCCACACCAAAGCAGCACAGGAACACAAGAACACTGTCTCCTCCTGCCCAGGAATTCCTTCTCTGGGAATTGCTGCTAGTTATAGCAGTGAGACAGCAACCTGCCTCATGTTTGGAGGTTCCCTTCCATATTCCATGTCATTTGACTTGTGAAGATGGCTGGGAGGAAGGAAAGGGGGACTGTAGCTAGCAGCAACACATGGGGAGTTGGGTCTGTGCCTAGTAGTTTCAAATCAGGTTCAGTGTGGCTGAGAAAGGGGGGGGGGGGGTCTGAGCTGGAACAACTCAGGGAGTCCTTGTTGAGCTGAAGCTGACATCTTGCATACTGAATCCAGCCTGCTTTATTTGTCAGTATAGAACTAGCCTAAGTGGCAAATGGTATATTACAGGGAGCACTGTCAATATTTTAATTTGTAAGTGCATGTGCGTGCATGGTTTTGTTTTTTCAATATGTCAAATCAGCCTAGGAAGGATATGAGTCAGGACAGGTGGAAAAAATTGTTTGATCTTTTTCTTTATCATTTTTATTTGAATCTCATTATCCCCAAGTGCCTTTTACACCCTTCCTTTTTAAAAAAGTGATAAAGAATGATGACGCACATGCAATCGTAATAACATGGGATGATTCAGGAAATGAGGAGGAACAGAAATAATGAATAAGCACTTTTAATTAAATGCAAATACCATGACACAAACAAGAAGGAAATGAAGAAGGGAACAGAATGTACCATTTGAGACTTGACTTGTTCACTGAAATTTCTGTAGATGTTTTAGTTGAGATGGCTTTTGGTGGAAATGTGTGCTCCACTGCAGTTGATATAACGACTATCATTTTTGGATCTGCATTTAATATCAGCCTGTCATTTTATATTCCAGCAAGAGCTGGCATATTGCTGACTTCGCCTCAGATTGACATAAACTTCAGATGACTTTAGAGCACTGAAATGTAGCAACCTTTTTGGAGGCTGGGATCCAGGGAAGTCTCCAGAATTGCTTATCATTGTTACCAGGAGTTGTTGGCTTTGGTGAACAAGTGTTCCATGTGACTTGGGAATCAAAGGGATGTTGAAACTAAAAGCTGAGAAAGGCTAATTACTCCCAATCAGAGCAGACCCATTCAAATCAATCATTGAAGGAAGAATCAATGCATAGATAAATCCCACTGATTTATGCCTAATCTAGACAAACCCTCCCAAAATTTAGGTCAATGTGTGAGTGAAAATTTCACTTTTGTTCATTTTAATAAGAATTTATCACAATATGTAATTTTCTGCATTCTCAAAATGGAAAGAAGATTTAAAAACAAAAAAGTGACAGATTTTTCCATCCAGACACAGACCTTTGAATGCTTGACTCCCAAAGCAAACTATGGTCCTGTTTACTTATTGGACTTGAATTTGGTTTGCTATATTTTTCTGAGGGGTATCTCATAATTAACATCTATTTGACAAACAAGTACAATATGCTCTTCTCAGTGCTGAAATAGCTTGACCTATTGAATTTGTGCAAATGGGTGATAATTTTGTGTCATTTTGAAGACTTCACCCAAACGTCTACATCTGTTTATAGGAGAATTTTTGGCCCTTTAATGGCCTTATTCAGTCATTTCTCCATGTGTGAGGGGTTTAAAAATTTTTAAAGGGTTTTTTATTTAAAAATGGGGGAATATCTCATTTCAAACCCTTCTTGGCCACTTTCCTTATACAGAAAGTGGTGTGTCTGAAAAGAACAGTTCAGAAATCAGAGCTCTTAACTGCATAAATAGCCACACACACAGGGACATCTTCTCTTCCTCTGACTTTCATGCCTGGATTAGTATTTATAGTAAGATAGGTTCTGGGCAAGGAAAAGAGTGAAGCGGATTGAGGAACCTAGATGAATAGTTAGCTTAACTATTCAGACAAAAGTGTGCATCAAGATCTTAAAATGGGATAGCCATTATATGCATTTAACACTAGTCATATCTATGTTAACTGAGTAAATAATTATACTGAAATTTCTGGGATTGGAATATGTGGAGAAAGGTATTAAGTATACTCAGGTGAGAAATCTGAAAAGTATTTATCCTTTCTGTCTTGCCTATTCATTCTTTTGGGTGGTGGACAAATTGGCAAACGTTTCTTTACAGCAACTTTATTGTATTTGCAGCTTCTGAAATTGGATTTTTCTACTTCTGGCCACAATCCCATGCACTGTTATGCTCACTTAGGAGCAATGAAAATCAATGGGGCTTGAATGCTTACAACCTTCTCTTACACTGTGGCTTCTTTAGTTTCAAAATATGTATATTGTTTCTCCAAAAATCTAGCCATTAATGACTACTTACTGCTGATCTCAGTAGAACAGAACTCCATATGGAAGTTACAACCTCTCCAGTTACCTAGTACCTAAGTAATGTATAACTTTATTTCATAGCCAACTTTAACTTTAACTGATGCCTTTCTCATCAAGTAACTTGATGAGAAAAGGCTTGTCTTTATATTAGGATTGTACAAATAAGTCCTATGTAACTCAAAAGGTGGCTGCCACAAACTATGTTGAATTGGTTGAGACTGTATCAGATATTCATTGAAAAACTATAGCAAAATGTGCTGCAAGGGGTCCCACAAAAAGAAAGTTTTTGCATTTTAATAAACATTTTCCATTTTTTAATGATAGAATCAATTAGGACATTTCATTTATAACCCAGGTAAATTGTGTTACATATTGTTATAGTAAAGCCTTTGGCCATGTAGAGCATATGAAACTATGGATCACCAAAAGAAATGGATATGCCACAACATTGAATTGCTCTATACCTAACCAATAATCAGAAAAGAGGCCATTGCCAGGATAGGTTATGGAGAAACAGAGAAACAGAATGATTTCCAGTTGGCAAGGGGGCAAAAAGGCTGGATTTTATCACTCTGTTAATTTGTATGCAGAACATACACAGGAAGGGGGCAAGAAAAGGAGAAGAAATAACAAGATATGTACATGATCCTATATTACTAGCAAAAAAATAGCAGACATCTCGAATGTCTTTTTATGAAAGTCAAGAAAAAAACCCCTCAATATAATTCTAATTATCCTTAGTTTGTAATATGGCATCAAGTTACAAGAAAGTCACAATGACAGGATCTCAGTAATACATGACTGAAGTCCAAGTAGGTAAGTGCAACAAGCTGTGGATTATGAATCTGAAAAAAATGAGCTAGAAATTTTCAAAACAGGTTAAGGTGAGACATTGTTCCCAAAGTTATCCACAATCTTTATGTGTAATCAGATGAACACAGTATTGTTATCACTGAGATTGTCTCACCAAGTTGCATGACGCAAACCTTAGCTTTTTAGTTTCCCTCCAACAATGATGTTTAAACACATGCAGCACAGATGTTCTGGCTTGTGTCATGTCTATGCTACTTTGCCATTACCATAACCTTTTTCTATGATTGTGTGCTTTTTGACATCAAATTGCTAGCAAAGCTACAGCTGAGGCATAGAGAATGGCATCAAATGATACATTTTCATTTCCTCTTGATAAGTACTTTCACATGTGCTAGCTAAAAGCATTTCACTGTCCATGGTGTTTATTTCTCTGTTGCTTTGGAAGTGGCTGCAGTGTTTTTACTAGCTTTCATGGGAAAATCCTTTACCATTTAATTAATAGGCCCACAGCAGCCTGGAGGAGTCACAATCCATCTCTGTCAAGGCCATGTGCCAAGTCAATTCTGATATGCTCTTTTCCAACCTGGATAAAGTGCTCAAGGAAATACTTCTTTTTTATTGTTCACAGAAATACAAGGCAATAGCTGCCTCTCACCAAAGATCCAGCAACCAGTCCTGAAATACATTCATTCACATAGACATTTCTGCTAGCAAGCTTGGAAGGAGTGCTACTATTCCACAAACTAGGATTATTGCAGGAGGAACTGGAAGTGTTTGGATTTTCTTGAGTGTCGTTAAGTGCATTTTTTTTGCATGCAGCATGGTTTAAAATGATCACTACACCTAATTGACAGTGTCCATGCACCTTTCTTATCAGATGGAGCAACTAGTATTTCTGTGTGTATTGCATAAAACCATGGCATAACCTCTCTCTGTGTTGCATTATTAGGCACAAGGACATCTATATTCATATAAATGCATTTTACATACCTCAGCATCAAGTGAAACACCCTGCCTTTCTCTTGTCCCCTTTCATCATTGGGAAAAAAAACAACCTTATATTCCTGGAAGACCCTTGCCTGTGACAACAAGCCGCTTAGAACAAAGGTTGAAACAATAAAGATGACTGGTGGTGGCAAACAACTGTTGGACATCTGGCGAAGACATTCATGTGTTCCTTATTGATTATGTGACTTATCACAATTTATACTGTGGTAGAAATTGCAAGCACAGAGTATGGCACATTGATTTTGTGTGTTTGCATATTAACACCAAACATGCTAATTTGAATTACATTATAATCTTTGTTTTCAAAGAATGATATTAGTGTTTGTCCTAACAGAGAGAGAGAGAAAAGCATTACAAATGGCAGTGAAATCGTATGAATACTCAGACTGGATCTGAATCTACAATCACATTTGATATTTTTTTTTGCTGCATTATATCAAAGGGGTTTCCTTTCAGAGATGTGAACCCTTGGTCTAAGTCAAAGGATTTGTTTCTTATGGCTATTAGCCTGTGTGGAGCAAGGCCTGAGGTATTGAACATAGTATATTCTGCATTGTATCAGCATGAGATACAGCTGAAACAATCAATGTTAATTAATATCATGATCATGATCATGATCATCATCATGACCATTATCATCATCATCATCATCATCATCATGATCATCATCATGATCGTCATCATCATCATCATCATTGATTAGGGTTACTGGAGTGAAAACTGGTTTCCCATACCTTTCATGGTTGTGTAGAAGAGGTAATTTCAGTGACCATTAGAGGTATAAAAGCCATCTCCAGTTTTCACTTTGGCAGATCCATCATGGATAACAGATAGTAGAAATAGTGATGTATGAAAGATAGCCATGGACCTGTTATGCATCCAGCTGATAGTGGCTAGAGCCCTAGTGGTGTGATCATTTTTCCCAGTGTTGAAAAACCGTAACAAGGAAAAGCAAAGAGAACATTCCAGCTTTGAGTAGAGCACTGTCTTGCTTCCTTAATGGCAGGAACCCCTATGGTCTTTCCCCTCCTGTGCAGCCATTCAGTTGTGCTAGGAAACAGCAACAAGGTTCTGGGCAGGAACTGCTCCTGGCATGTTTGTGCATTATCATCTATTCAATTTAAGGATGCTTGCTTTCAACTGCATATGTTAGGATTAGTTTAATACCTTGAGAAGAGATAGGGCAGACCTTAAAAATACTCCCACTGTACCCAGAGATTATCAGCTTTGCACAGTGAGTGATCACAGATTGTTTTTTTGCCAGGTATTTAAAAGCTGGTTCTCTAAGTTCATTATACATTTGCTTTGATAGATTGTAATGTCAAAAGTTACACTAAAAAGCGTAACTGAGTATTTTATTTCTGCCAGCTCTAACAATTATTGCAGTCTGCATAGCTGACATTACTAATCACACACAGAGCAGGGGCACCGCAGTAAAGAATGTATTAAATGAATGTTAAAAAATGACACCTATAAATTTGAAAATTATTTTGACACCAATTTTCTATTTTATTTCATTTTAAACATTTGATTCCTTTCTTTTCAATCCATGAATTTCTAAAATAATAATGGATAGAAATACAAAATTACAGCTAATGAGGACATGGCAAGCCAATAGAAGCAAAATTGAAAGGAACAGATTCAGAAACTCTGAGGAAAATGAGCGGGGAAACAGATTTCCCTAGCACCAAAAATATTATTATTATTATTATTATTATTATTATTGTATGACACAGCAAACAGGATAGGTATGCTGGATTATTATTATTATTATTATTATTATTATTAATCAACATCATATTTATTTCTTCCCCAACTTTTCCCCCATAACAACTTAAGGCAGTTTTCAATAACATGGTATAACCCCCCTCAAAAGAAAATTTAAACATAGCAAATGCAAAAGTTAAAAAACAATTTATAAGAATTAAATATTTGTGTCATGAATACAAATTAAAATTAAGATACAATAAACATACTTGTACAATTAAAATTACATTTAAAACTACCTCCCCAACTTCCAGCCACAACCTCCTTAGCAGTATGCAATGCATCCTCCCACAAATACCTGAAGGCAAAGAAATAACTTAATTTGCTTGCAAATCAGGGATGGGGCCATCATGATCTCCCCTGAGAGGGAGTTCCAAAGTCTGGCAATAGCCACTGAAAAGACCCTCTCACTTGTTCCCACCAAATGCTCTTGAGTGGGTGATGGAACAGTGAGATTGCAGCTTATGCAGTGACAAACCAACCTTGTTCAATACTGGGACTCTATCACATAACAAGTCCTCTTTCCAGCCATTCAGTCTATTGGCAGGGAGACCTCTTGAAGGGCTGCTGGGACACATCTTAATTCACAGGAGAAGGCAGCCTTAAAAGCACATTAGTTTATTTTGTTCTCACATGAAAGACTGATGTCAAAAGTTTTCTAACTGATACATGAGACAGTTATGGGTTTTTGTGAATTTTCAGTAATTTTTTAAATTTTGATCCTTTTTAGTTGAAAGAATCTTTATACATTCCATTAAGGTGATTGTAGTGTACACTCAGCTCACTAGCAGGGGATTGAAGCCCACAAGGCAGAAGGAAGACTCAAAAGGGAAAAGCATTCATGTATTTACCTGCTTGTGATCTCAACCCTTTCTTTAGTCGCTGTTGACATTTCCAGAATACTATCCACTCCTTTAAATAAAGCCAGCTTGAGTAGAAAAACAGGAGATCAGGATTGGGGAAACCCAGGGCCTTTTGGGGTATTGCTGGAACACATTTTCAATCAACTGTTACCATTGGCTTTCTCTTCCTGAAACTGATGGGAGCTGACATTCAAAGATTTCTAGAGACCAATGATATCTGGAAGGAGAACAGTCTATAAAGTGAACAGTACTAGTGCATATTCTCAACTCAAAATTTCCTAGGAAACTCCCAAAAGGCAATTTCCACACACACATTAATTGACAAGGAATTGATTCATCGTGGCCCCAACAACTGGTTCTCATGACACAAGATATTATATCCTTCTTGCTTCTCTTAAACCAGAGCAAAACACTTCTTCAGAATTGTTTATTCAATAGAAGAACTAGTGGAGTTAGTGACAGAGAAAAGCTAATGAGTCATGTGGGATATCTTTCTGCCAGGAGAAGATTAAGACTGTTTATTTTTCCAAACTCCAAAATGATGGAGCTTCCAGAGTGTTCCATGTCACTTGTAGTTAAGAGTGTTTTTAAAAGCACTTCTCCTTTTTCCCCTCTCTCCCTCTTTTTAATTCTCCTTTTTGTAATCAATCAGCTGAAGTAACAAATGAATATAGACAGACACAAAATTGGAAAACATTTCACCAGTGTGCATCATGTAGGGCAAGATTAGTTTTAAATGAGGCTTTATAGGATTTTATTGCATGAACTTGCCATTCCACTATAGTTGTGCTATCATTGATAATAGATACATAGATATAGTGTGTACAATAGATACACTCCAAACACAAAATTGACTTCATTTGTCAATTCATGGTCTGGTGATTGTACTTTCCCATCCCCTCATCACTTTACCTTTTTGCACTATTGGTGTTCCATATTTTATTTTACTTTATTTTATAGCATTTTTGCAATTCCATTTTGGGAATATTGTGGGAGAGAGGGAGAGAATCTCCCTCTCTGATGTCACTTTTCTGCCAGCACATAAGCAGAAAAGACCCATTGACCAAGATAGGTGATGGGAATATTGTGAAATTACAAGCCATTGGTGAATTTTACCTGACAGAAGATATTTACTTCTTGGGAGGAGAGCAATGACCAATCTCGATAAAATAATGAAGAGTAGAAACATCACACTCACAACAAAGTTCGCATAGTTAAAGCAATGGTATTCCCTGTAGTAACATATGGATGCAAGAGCTGGACCATAAGGAAGGCTGAATGAAGGAGATACACACATTTGAACTGTGGTGTTGGAGGTAAATTCTGAGAGTGCCTTTTACTGCAAGAAGATCCAACCAGTCCATACTCCAGGAAATAATACCCAGCTGCTGAACTGGAGGGAAGGATATTAGAGACAAAGATGAAGTACTTTGGTCACATAATGAGAAGACAGGAAAGCTTGGAGAAAATAATGATGCTGGGGAAAATGGAAGGAAAAAAGAAAGAAGGGCCAACCAAGGGTAAGATGGGTGGATGGTATCCTTGAAGTGACTGGCTTGACCTTGAAGAAACTGGGTGTGGTGATGGCCAACAGGGAGCTGACGGAACAAATAAACAACAACAAAAACCTGCTAATAGCTTGAGCTAGAATGATCACAGGAAAGGCCCAGACCAGCAGTGAGATGTGCATAGACCATAAGCTATAGTGATGATCCAGCTGCAATGCCAGTTTGCCTGCCTTGTGTGACAAAGTCCTTTCTATGAGTCTATTTAAGGTCAGAGTAACATGATACATGGTAAAACAGTTATGGCGAAACATATATTTATGGAATAAATTCAACTATGCATGAAGCATAGGGCACTGTGAATTGTGTAGAGCCAGTGTTCTGAACCATCTGTGTCCCTCTGCAATCTAATGGTTTAAGATTGCTTCAAAATGTGCATGTCTGTGTGAGAAAGTTGTGTACATAATTATATATGAAATGCAACATAGGAATAATGTCTTGTTTATTATTTTTAAAGGCAGTAAAATTGGCATGGTTGAAGTACTAAAGCCATCATCCAATTGTATAAGTCATACTTATTAAGTCTTTATTTTATTTTAAATGTTGATATCTTGCCTTCCAGTAAGTTTAAGGTACACCAGATAGCTTCTTCCTCTATCACTTTATCTTGACAACACTGAGAGGTATATCAGCCTGAAAAAGAGAAATTAACTTGAAGTCCTCTGCTGCATTTTATTGCTCAGTGAAGACTTAGAACCCAGATCTCCTAAATCCCAATAGAACAGTCTAATCACAACAGAAACCTTTCCTGTTCTACTTTGATTTAACACAAATGCAGCTCATTTGTAAATGAAACTAAAAAGTGTACAATTTGGAAGCAAGTAACAGAATCAAGTAGAGCAAGCAGTGACGGATCCAACAGGCAAAAGAAATCCTAAAAAAAAAAAATATCAAAGACTTTGAAGTGACCTCTAAGAGCCATCCAATCCAACCCCTTCCATGCAGGAACACCCAGTCAAAGCACTCTCGAAAGAGGGCCATTCAATCTGTTTTAAAAACTCCAAAGAAGGAGACTCCACCACACTCCTAAACAGCATATTCCACTTTTGAACAGTTCTTAGCATCTCAGAGTTAAATGTGATGTTAATTGGACCATTCATGGATGTAGCTGTCTCTTGTGAGATAGGTCATAGCTTTCTGCAACCTTTCCTTTAGGAATCATTGATCTTCCAGTGGACAATTGTATACCTTCCCGAGGTTGCAAATCTTTGATTCTTGTCACACCAACATTTTTTCCTATCTAACATGAGGTTGAAACAATGTGTTGAGTTTGTATATAGTCTCACCCTGTTCCTTCAACTTTGTTCTCTCAGTGCAGGAAGCATTGCGTATCCTCTGTAATTAGGGCTTCCTCGTGCCTGCTATCTCTACCTCTTTCAGTCAGGACATGGATAACAGGTAATGGCACATCATATACTCTTGAAACTGATGTTGCACTAGGGATCTAGGGATGAGGGAGGGAGGGAGGTCAGTTGAGGTGTATGTGAACCAGTGGTTTATTCTTTTAATATAGCAAATCTATCCAGCATAAGCAGGGGTTCATTATGAACATGTACAATAAAGCAGGGTATATGATATTACTTCTGTACCTTTCTGAACTATAGCATATTTCCTCTTCTGTCTTTCCAGTTATGAAATTTGGCCTCTACTAGGAAACTACAACTGGATACCTTGTAGATTTCCACAAAATGCAAGTTAACTGTAAATCTTTGGACATCTTTTCAAATACATCCTTATGTAATCCCTGGCCATGTCTGGATAATGTTTTTCCCCTCCTTTCTTCTTCTGTTTTCATTTCTTTTTCTCCTTTTACTGTTTGCTTTATGCACTTTTGTGCATTGGCTAAGAAATCCTGAGAGAGGCAGTTCTCACTGTATTTCTGGTTCAGATCCAAACCTGAAGTTGATGGAAACCTCACAGGAAAGCCTTGTCTAGCAAAAAGAAAAGAAAAAAAACTTGGCCCAGTTGCATGCACTTTGTTTAATTCATCCTTTCAAAGAAGAAGAAGAAGAAGAAGGAATCAAGGAATCACTTTTCTAGATAGTGTTTTGATTCTCCAGAGGCTGCTGTGGCTAATATCTGACTACTGAAATAAATTAACATGAAGATGAAGGATTTTTTTCTCAAGAAAAAAATCACCACCAAATTTGAGAGAGTATTTGCTTTTTCAAGTTAAGATACTTGTTTCTTCTGTCCAGTTGTTGTTGTTCCTGCTGCTCATGGGTGTATGGGAGTTACATTATATACACTTGAAAAAGAGCCTGTGTGGCTTATCCTTTGCTAAGCTATGTTATGACTTGTAAGGAATGGATGGATATACAGACAGACAGACAGACAGAACTATATATCTTGGGTAAAGACTATCTGAAATATCTCTTTATACATGACAGACTTTCAGATCTGTGGGAGGAAGGTTTTCTCTCAGTCCCACACGCTTCTCAGGCACATATTGAACTTGAAGATATTTTTATTTATTAATATCCCATAGGGCTTTTTTCCCCTCAAAATTGAGAGTCAAAGCAGCTTTAAGAATTTACATTCTTACTCTTTATTTCTTCATGGGAAGGTGATAGTATTGCAATCACACCATTATAAGTATACTGTGCAAAGCAGTGTTGTGGACATACTAAAGTTTTGAAAAAGTTACTTTTTGGACTACGACTTCTAGAATCCTCCAGTCAGCATAAAGATGTAGACATGCTGCCTGTGGGATTCTGGACACTATTTCCCCCCAAAAGGAAATTTACCAGTCTCAGGTGTTGTGCAAAACTAATGTCTTAATCACCCAAGGAAAAAAAGCACAAAGTAGCTGCACGCAATAACATCCTGTGGAAACTTACTGGCAGTGCATGGGGGGCAGACCCACAATTAATAAGAGCATCAGCCCTGGCCTTGTCTTACTCAACTGCTGAGTATGTCTGTTTAAAGCTACAGACAATGTGGTCGCTGTTGCCTGCTTTTGGTCTAAAACTATTTAGCTGCTTGTGATTCCTTTTATTTTATCACTTTTAAACTTATTTATTATGCAATGCTTTTGATACAAAATAAATAAATAAAGTCACGCGAGACATGAACTCCATTTCCACCAAGTGTATCTGTCAAGGACAGAACGCCACCAGATAAGATTCAACACAGTTTATTAAAGATACAGAACCAAAAATGCTCGTAAAGAACAAAGAGCCAGGCAAACATTCGCCTTCAATATGAAAAGTCACTCAAAAACGGTTCAAAAGCTAAACCAGATTAAACAGGAGTTTAATTCGGGTTAAACCAAAAATGCTTACTTCAGCCTGGGACTTTAAACAAACAAAAGCTGGTAAACAAAGATTCAATAGAACATAAATACTGGCAGCAGATTCCTCTCTGCTACTCAACAGCTGTGGTTGAGCAACTAAGTTGTTACTCCTCCGTGCAGCGGGCGAACTCCAAGTCCAAACACATCAATCAGGGTTGCAGCGGTCAGCGGGGTCCCAATCCAGTCCGAGGTCGAAGGCCAGGTGCAGGCGTCTTAGGTTCCACGAAATCCTCCGATAGCCAAAGAGAGGGTAGTCCAAGGTCGTAGTCAGCCAGTCAGTCAGTCAGCCAGTCCAGCGTCAATTCCGAGTAGGTAAATAATGTCCGTCAAGAAGACGACGGAGGTCCAAGCTAATAAGATTAAACACAGGTTGCACAACAAAAGCCCACACAGTTCCTCCCGCCGTCTATGCCCAGTGTCCTTGGTAACTTACGTATTCAGCAAACGAAACACACCCGTCTTCAGGAAATTCCCAACAAGAGCCCAAGCGTTCGTCCAGATTACCTTGCCCAACGCAATTAGCCCTGGATTCAAGACCCCATTTTATGCCAGTTACAACTCCTCATCGCTATCAGGTGTTACCCTAATTCCAGGTGCCTCATCATCATCATCCTCATCAGAGCTAAAACATCTTTGACTACGCCCCACAGCATCCCCAGCTGTGGATCCCGTCCCATCCCTCCAACTCGTCCACGGGTCCGATCCTGCAACCCGCCAGTCGCTTCCCATGCTATCATTACCAGGAACATCCAAATCCTCCCTCACACGAGTCCATTCCATGCCATCCTCCTCTGAGCTAACCACCTCTTCCTCCATTCTCTCAGTAAAACCCTCAAAGGAGTCTTCGTCAGTTGATTCTGCAAATATGTCCCGCAGCCGTTTCCTCTCTCGCTCCTCAATAGAGTCTGACTCTCGAGGAGTCTTATGACCACGTCTCCCAGTATTGGAGCCATAAGGCTCAACCATAACAGTATCTCTGGTACACTGAAGCTTAAAATGTAGAGTTTACTCTCTTTCCCTCTTCTGCTTTTTTGGAATTTTAAATGGGGAACTGATAAAGGTATAATTAAAATCTTGCAGGTTAAGTACATCTCATGAATTATTAAACCAAAGCACAAACAACAAATCCTGTAAAGAACGTCATACACGCCTCCTTGGGTTTTGACAAAAAACAGCCTTGCCAAGGTCACATTGGCATTTAAAGGGTCTGTCTGCATGTCTCAGATAACTTCCTGCAACTTACTTGAGCAGCTTTAATGTTCCTAAGAGTCTCAGAGAGGGAAGCAAAAGAATGGCCACCTTGGGAGTCCCTTAACTATCTAGTAGTGCATTTTTGAAAGATTTTTTTGCGGGTGGGTGATTTACTGCAGTGGAGAGCGATATATTTCCCTTACATGGATTTACTGGAAGACACTGTATTTTAATTAAATACACAAGGTAACAACTTGCTGCAAAATCAAGAAAGGAGGGTGCTGGCACCTGAGCATCTTCATTAAGCATTTTGATTGCCTTCACCCTCCTGCAAAGACAACTTGTTTACTCCTGATTATTGGAAGCATGTTATGCAGAAATGTGCCTAATCAAAGCTTGACTAGGTCTAATGCTTCTCTTTCTGAGAAGCATCATGTTTTATTTATTTCATCCAAGGGTACCTCACTGGGACATTTTCTAGAGTGCAGAAGGCATGGGGAATAAAATCCTCAGTCTGAATGGCTTGCTTATAACAGAAGTGTGACAACTAGTGCAAGTCCACAAGGCAATGTTCCCAGACTGGGCAGTTAGCAAGCAGAGATCATCAGTTTACCAACTGGCCCACCAATGTCATGATCAAGAATGGGGCATGTACAGTGAGACATGAAATGACAGGAGATGATGGAGCCTTTTGTTTTGAAAATAAGAAACTGGAGGATGGGGTTGTGATGTGATTGGGACAGAAGCTTTGGGAAAGCCTATTGAAGTCTGCCAATCTGTTGCTTCAAAGAGAGCAGACTATAAATTCAATCATTCCTAACATCTCTAATATGGTCACTAGGAATAATGGGATTTGTCCCAACACAATCTGGAGAATAATTGGTTGGTGTCAAGTGAATGAAGGAAACAGAGTTCATATAAGAAGTTAAACTGACCCCCCCCCCCCCCTGAAATTTTGCATTTGTGAGAACTGTTTTGGTTAATGTATATTCTGTTCTCACTATCAACTCATGTAACTCTATGTTGACTCAGTAATTGTACCTTTTCTTTCATGGTGAGAGGCTACTTTTGCTCATTAATTGCACCATAGTCCATATGTGATAGCACTTTCCCTAAGTATGTGCACATGCAAACTCTAATAGAATGTGTCTCTTTAACTGTAAGTGGTGGCACACTGGCGATTGCTATGTAAGGTTACCTATTCACTCCAGTGGTGCAACCCAGTGTAACTCTGTGAGTCTCCTTCCAAGTTGGCAACTCACTAGCAACTCCTAAGATAAGCCCCTGGTTTTGCTCCTGGAAGTAGTGGGATATAATGATGGGATAAAAATAAAGTTTATTATTTATTAATTAAACAAATACTGAGCAGATTATTCCTTTGATGTCTTGTTCTCATGCAGACTGTCACAACTTGAAAGTCCTCCACAGGATGCCTGAATCAAATGAGACACTATCAACATTTCCTCATACCCCTTGTGCCTCTGGATCCTAAAACAGCAGGCATGTAGCCGGGAAGGGGGGGGGGCTTGAGGGGCTTCAGCCTCCCCCCCCCCCCGAAATTCTCAGGGTGGTCCACGAGAAGGCCTTAAATTTATAATTTAAACTGTTATGTTTAGTCATATCATGATCTGATCACCATGCTCAATATATCCCATATGCATCGGGATATTGGTATACAAAATCCTGGCTACGGGGCTGTAAAGCAGTATACTGTACCGTCAAAATGATATTCAAAGGCAATAGAAGTAATATGGTGATGAGGACTACAGCATTCTACTGTGGTCTTTGTTTTCTCAGCAGTTGGCCCTTAACATTTACTATACATTTTTAAAAGTCAAGAATGTTGGCATTTGCTTTACTGAGCCCCACAATCATTATCCTATAAAACAACTCCATCTACAAGAATGAAATGTCAATGCAGAGAAACAGTTAATGTTTGCTTCATCCTCATGAGGAACTAGGTTGTGAGATTTAGGACAGATATATGATAAGTGGTGCCCATGTTGACAAAACTGATTTTTATAGAACAGATGTGTCAGTCTTGACAAATTATACCAGAACAAAAGCAACAGATTCTGTGGTTCTGCTTGAAGTTTCTCCATCACACTAAGCTGATCTTGGATTACATCAACAAGTTTCCACACAGCTGCACTACTTGCCTGCCTGCAAACAAAGACAAGCACACATGGTCACAGACCTTCAATTCTATAAGTTTGGCTGACTAAATGCATCTTGGCCAGTGTGGGCGTGTGGTAAATTGCTGCTGGAAAATGAGAGGGCAAGGGAGGGATTGTGGTTAGGTGACCAACCCAAAGGGTGCTGCTCACCAATGGTTACTCTTCATCCTGGAAAGAAATGATTAATGGAGTGCCACAGGGTTCTGTCCTGGGCCCAGTGTTGTTCAACATCTTTATTAATGGTTTAGATTAAGGTTTAGAAGGTGTGCTTATCAAGTGTGCAGATGACACCAAATTGGGAGGGATAGCTAATACTTCAGAAGACAGGATCAGAATTCCAAATGACCTCAACAGATTAGAGGCCTGGGCCAAAACTAACAAAATGAATTTCAACAGATACTTCATTTAGGCAGAAAAAAAAATGAAATTCACAAATACAGGATGGGAAATGCCTGGCTCAACAATAGCAATAGTGCCTCTCTATTCTGCTTTGGTAAGACAGAACCTGTAATACTGTGTCCAATTCTGGGCACCACAATTCAAGGGGGATGTTGACAAGCTGGAAGGTGTCCAGAGGGGGGAACTAAAATGATCAAAGGTCTTGAGACCAAGCCCATGGTAGCTATGTTTAAATATTTGAAAGGCTGTCATAAGGAAGAGGGGGGCAGGCTTGCTTTCTGCTGGCCTGGAGACTAGGGCTCAGAGCAATGGGTTCAAATTATAATAAAGGAGATTCTACCTGAACATTAGGAAGAACTTCCTGACCATATGAGCTGTTCAACAGTAGAACTCTCTGCCCCAGAGTGTGATGGAAGCTCCTTCCTTGGAGGCTTTTAAATAGAGGCTAGATGGCCATCTGTCAGGGGTGCTTTGATTGTGCTTTTCCTGCATGGCAGGGGTTGGACTAGATGGCCCATGTTGTCTCTTCCAACTCCATGATTCATGTTAGGTACTTGAATCACCATTTCTATCTCTTAGGGCTACTTTGTCTATAAAAGCTTGATTACATTTTCTCAGGGCTCTGCCTCTTTGTCTAGAATTAAAAGCAAGGGGACCTTTAATGACAAAGTAATACAAAAGACACCATAATATTCTGAATATTTACTGAGAAGCAAGTCTCAGTGAACTCGGACAATATAACTCACAAGCGATGGTTCCACACAGACACATAATGCGGAAACACCAGTTCTGGCCCTTGGTGGTGGCAGGACATCTCTTCAGGACTGTCTACCTGAAGACAGTTTCGTGCTGCTGTACAGGGGCCCAGCTGTCACCCCCTCTCTGTCTATGTCTCTGCAAGATACAGAAGTGACAGGGGCACTTATTATTGGCAGCCTCTCTTCCTGGTTCCATGCCATGTGACTGGCCAAGGAACTTGGGAGGAGTGAAAGGGGAAAGCTCTCCATTCCCTTCTCCCAGGCTCCTTTGCCAGTCACATGGAACTTGAAAGAGAGGCCACCAATGAGTAGGTGGATCCACTTACTGCCACTGTAGCTGGCAGTGAGAGGATCAGAGAAGGCAAGAGGGGGTGGGCATTCAACATATCCAGGCCATCAGAGCCTAAGGAGTTCAGGATGGCTGTCAAGACATCTGCAACTGGTTCCACATAGGAACCAGTGGTGGGTGTCTGCACAATGAAAAATATGTAAAAGTCCAAATACTGGTGCAGGATTTAGGCTTTTCCATGTGTTTTTTTTTAACCTCTTGTGCTGCTACATTTCCACAGCTACCAATGGGCTGATCCAACCTAAATGGTCAGTGTAGATGGGGCCAAGGACTAGTTACCCAGAATTACAGACTAAAGGTAAGAAAGGACAATCTGTAACCCTCCTAGTATTTCAGTTCACATACCGCTCCACTACATGGTCACCTAAATCCAGGGTCATGCCATAACATTGCTGCTTCAGTCTAGTCCCAAATTCAGTGTAGGTGTTTTTATGCTTTGCTCCCAAATGGTGGCAGCACCAGGAGCAAAGCCCAGCCATTCAGTGAGGCCAAACTGTTTCAGTTGCATTGGATGACCATCCTTACTTTTGTTACCCTTTTTCACTGTGGCAACTAGCTATGGAGCTCATACCTATTGACAGATGCTTTTGCTAGAACATCAAATGTCCTTAACACAGAAGAAACAGAGGTGCAAGGAGGCAAATCCCTCAGCCCGTGCATGGTCCATTGCAGTGAGGCTTCCCCCTTCACACATGGGAAGTGTTGCCTGAGCAGTGAGGATCCATTCTGGCTCCATTAGAGCCAGCACAATATAGGCAGGCTCCCATGTTGGGAGAGAAACATCGTACAGCGTTTCTGCTCCAATCGTGGTTGGGGCCTCCACTGGAAGTCCAGCAAGGTTGTGGGATGGGCAGCGAGCCATCACTAGACTGGCAGGGGATCATCATAGGACACTTCCCAATCCCCATCTGATGAGGTGGTGAGACAGCTGCTTGGCCTTTGCTTTTTAAACTTAAAAAGAAGGGAGTTTTTCTCTTCTGTTCGTTAACTTCTAGAGCTTGCACCATTTTGCCATTGGCATTAAGCTGTTACAATCCCTTAAGTATTGGCTGTTTATTTGTGCATTTATGTCTGTTTATTTATGCACTTAAAAAGACACATCATACTTCATTTTGAGTTGCATCTTCATTTCCCACTGAAATATTGTTTCCATTTCCTAACTTTATTTTGTTCTTTGCTTGATCTGGCCTGTGAACTACTTAAACTACCAAACATCTGGATTAAATAAACTAAAACCATTCTGGGAATATATTTGCATATTCATTGTTTGGTAACCTTTGACTAAGATGTAACACTTTCTTCATTTTTTGCCCTTTATACAGAGTTTTCCATCTGTTTGGTGTTTAACTTGCACATCTAAAATAGAAATGTTCACTGGATAAACATCTTTTGAATGATATCTAGTGTGCAAACATCCATTATTTCATTGTAGATTTAGAAGATTTATCCATAAGATGAAATGAAATTCTTTATGAATTTACTAAAAGGTAATTCCACTGATTTGGATCTAGCTTCAGGCACAAGCATGTTCCAGATTTGTTTCCAAAAGGCACTAAATCGTAAATCCTGTTAAAAAACAACAACCTTGAAATAGCCTTTTTCTCTATCATTCCTCTCTAATACTGAGGCCAAAACGGATTTTGATCAGGATCACCAGTCATGTAGTTTTATGATGCTGTCCCCATTAAGGTAAAGAATTTGCATAGAGAAAGTTTTTTAAAAATCAACAAGGAGTTCATAGATGAAAGATCCCAAGCCTCCCGATATTGTACCTTGCTGAGATCCATTGTTTCAAGGATATTCTTTTATGTGGTTTACTTTAAGCATTATAGTACTTTAGGTCACATAACAAAAGAAAGTAAGATAGGGGGTAGGGAGAGGATTTCATTTGCTGATTTGCACAGGAGGATTTTTTTTTTTGCATCAAAATCAGACACCCAATAATCTTTGCTTTAGATAAGCACAGTTTGCCTTCTCAAAATTCAAATAAAGTGCCAGGGGGTCAGAAGCTTCACTTGTCCAAAAGATTGGTTGCAAAATGTCTGCCGTAGTCAAGTGGACCAAACCATTTTTATCTATTTTAAATACTTAATATCTTTCTCATTCTCCCTCCACCAGACTCTCTTTATCTACACATCTGGATTGGATCAGACAGGACCTGCCAAGGACTTTTTCTGAATCACTTGGTTAAATCCAGTTTATCTACATGACTGTACTCCCCTTTAGGAGGATGCTCATGTTTTGAGTTCTGCTGCGGAAAAGCTTCACTTTATTTCTCTACACTGACAGGAATACTTGTAAGAGCGAGAGATGGGATTAGCAATGGTTGCCCCCAGGCGTTGCAACTCCCTTGCATAGATACTAGACTGGTGCCCTTCCATTTTTCTTTCTGCAGACAAATTCTGAGTGGTCCTTGAGGATGGATTCTACATCTTCTACACTTTTTCAACCAATTTTTAAATTTTTTACAGTTAAACTTAGTTAAAAATTCACACAATACAACCATTGTTTAAACTTTAAACAGTGGTTGTATTGTGCGAATTTTTAACTAAGTTTCTTTTTAAAATCTGTTGCAGGCTGCTTTGTTTCCCCAAAAAGAAAAAAAAATCACTAGAGGTGTGCAAAGCTTCAGACATCCATTTCGTAACTTGAAGATTCATATGATTCCAGGTTCTCTAAGTTGCACAAATTTATAAGGCAAATTAAGTTTCTGTGGATTTTCATGGATGGATAGAGATTGAGCATCCCTAATTCAAATTGTAAAATACTCTAAAATCCAAAATTGTCCACATGGCTGACTGAGATAGTGTCACATTTCCTTTTTGATGGTTCCATGTATGCAATGTTTGTTTTGTGCAAATAATTAAAAATATACTGTTAACATTTCCCTTAGGCTATGTGTTCCAAAATCAGAAAAAAATATCCAAAATATTTGTGGTCCCAAGCATTTCAAATAAGGGATAGTCAACTTGTACTGCTAAAAAGAGATTGTCACAGCCTTCCTAGTGTCGCCTATACAGTGTTATTTTAAGAAAGTGTATTTGGCCATGAAGGCGATTTATCTTTAGAAGCTCTGAGCATGGTTTCCACAGCAACAACTAAATGGTTAGTGATTATCCATTTGTTTACATTCAGGAAGCACAATGGTTTGAACACAGTTTGTACCTGTGCAATTTTCTCTGATTATGCTTTTATATATGGCACACATGTACAAACAAAGCCACCTTTTACTTAAAGGCACATATTGTTGTCCTCTACCACAAATCAACCTGAGACAGAGCCAGGGAAATGTGCGAGATAATTCTCTATCCTTTCTGTTAACAAAGAGAAGAAAAGTGCACTTGGCATTACATCTACAATACTTTTATTTAGCATTATTAGCAACCCAGATTAGAAGAAATCGAACACATGTGAAGAGTATTAAAGAGCCCAACAGCCCATCCTGTGGTATCTCAGCAGGAATATAGTTCTCTTTTGTAGAAACCCCAATTTCCACTAAAAAAAACTCCCTGCTGTTTTATTTCTGACTATTTGTCTAGTTAATCACTGCCAAGTAGGCTTCACTTGTGCCAAGGCTTTGGAGAAGGCAGAAGGTGAAATTGATATGGCCTAAATATGTAAGCTTTGTTTTGAAAACCAAAGGACTTTGAAAGCACGTGTCTTGATTTGATTCTTCTTGTTTATTTAATTAATTATGATATACTTGGTCTCATTCAGAAAGTGTTCATATTTGGCACCTAGAAATAATGAGGGCAGATAATTTACATGCATTTAATAGGGGAGATGAAAATATTAAAGATTTTTTAAAATCTTAATCATTAATCAAAATGGAGACTGTAGTCATGAAATGTGACAAAGGTTAAGACTATGAAAGGAGTAGGTGAACAATAAAGTTATAGTCAGTCAACCCTCTATATCCACTGATTCTACATCCAAGGCTTGAAAATACAGATTGAGCATCCCTTATCTAGAATTCTAAAATCCAAAGTACTCCAAAATCCAAAATCCATTTAGGTGCCTTAGATAACTCCACTCAAAGCCTCAAAGACAAAGCCTGAGGTGGTGGGGGGAGGAATTTCGGCCCCACACAAAGCCATTTCCTGCTTCTTGGCAGGGGGTTGGACTGGATGGCCCATGAGGTCTCTTCCAACTCTACTATTCTATGATTCTATGATTCTATGAAAAACCAGTGGGCCAATGGAGAGATACTGCCTTTGAAGCCTCTTTCCTTTGTCATGTGTTGAGGGGCAGCAGCACTTTATATGAACATGGCTGCCCCTTGTGCTTGCATCTTTCCTTCGACATGACCTACCCACTCTTAGTTCAGTGAGATGACAGCCCATGTGATCAAATGTTTTACATTTATATATTGTAATTTTATATTGTATTTAATAGTTTTAATGGATTTTATGTATTGTTTGATATTGTTTTTGTGTGGGCATCAAATTGTTGCCATTGTTGTAAGCCACCCTGAGTCCCTTCGGGTGAGAAGGGTGGGATACAAATGTTGGAAATAAATAAATAAATGTGGACCAAAAGGCTGGTTGAAGGCTGTACATAATGTGACCTAACTGTGGGGGTGCTCCAGAGTTTCAGCCAAACTCCAAAACATTCCCCAGCATTTTTAAACCCAGGACTAAACAGGAGTAATCAGCTTACTGTGATAAAGACTAGAAGTCTGTGGATATCATAAAGATAGCCATGAACAACTTGATGGTCAGCCCATGTGGACAAGCCCTTTATCCATAACCCCCAAGTTATATTTTATAGTGAAAAGGGAATATCTATTAGATAAATAAGTTCAATTGTGCTTTCACAAGTACTTACAATTTAGCTAAACTAAGAAGTAATTATATCTGTGAGTGGGTCTTGAACAGATATTAGAATTCATACACTACAATTTGCAGAAAAGGAAAACAAGGCCTCAATTTGTTGCCTTTCCAGAGAAATCAATAATGTGAAAAGGCATTATAAGTATCCCTAAGCTTCCCCCCCCCCCCCGCAAACAACATCTCATGGTTTGAAATACAGAATAATCTACTATTGATCGATATAAAACTTTAATAAAAAATAAAACATAAAAGGGAAGAAAATAATTTGAAATGTGTGTATATGTACTAAACTGCTTCTTTCTATGAAGAAAGTGAGGATCTGTAAACACTTTCTCCATAAAGATGAATAAATGGACTAATTACAAATAAAGGAAACATGCCACCTTTTGGTAAATCTACAGCATATTTCATTTTAATGAAGCGAATGTTCTTCTTACACAGGAAATATCTAAAGAACTGTGTTTATTACTAACTTGTCAGATATGTAAATATAGGTAATAGGAAGTAAGATCTCACATTAATGCTGAGGAAGAAACAGTTGTGTCCCTGTTCCCAAGTAATGTTTTCCATTAGTAATACATTTTTTTCTGAAAATTAATACCAACCAATTAAAATAATTATATAATAGTCTTTCCTAGGTGACACAAGTATTAACATGCCAGGAGCCCTTCTTATTGCCCATACATTGGAGATGTAGGTAGGAAGAGAAGATAGATTGTTCACCAAGTTGCCTACTTAAAAACATCATGCAAATGTTTCACACTTACTTAAAAAAAATCATGCAAATGTTCCCCTCACTTCCCGACCATTAGAGTTGGAATAGAAGAGGTGGAATGATGTGGGAGGACCAGAGGGAGAACTTTGTCTTTCTTGTCCATTTGGAAACTACACAAGGGTGGAATCTCCCATTCAGGGCCGGCCGGAGATATTTTTTGATGTAAAGCGGGGGCGCTGAAAAGCGCCCCCGCCACCGGCGCCCTGGCCCCGCCCAGCGTGCCCTGGCCCCGCCTCCCACGCTGCGTGGGAGGCGGGGCCAGGGCGAATAGTGAGGGGGCGGGGCCAGAGTTGGCCCCGCCCCC
Organism: Anolis carolinensis; assembly: GCF_035594765.1. Classification (NCBI taxonomy): domain Eukaryota; kingdom Metazoa; phylum Chordata; class Lepidosauria; order Squamata; family Anolidae; genus Anolis; species Anolis carolinensis. The sequence goes on along the minus strand of NC_085844.1, from coordinate 33,830,948 downwards.
CGTGCCCTGGCCCCGCCTCCCACGCAGCGTGGGAGGCGGGGCCAGGGCACGCTGGGCGGGGGGGGCGGCATCAGAGCTGGCCCCGCCTCCCACGTTACCCCCGCTCGCCCGTCTGGCCTTGTGTAGCAGGCCAGACTCAGCGGAGGTTTCTCCAGGCCGCGATTGCGGCCTGGAGGAACCTCCGCTGAGTCTGGCCTGCTACAAAAGGCCAGACGGGCGAGCGGGGGTAACGTGGGAGGCGGGGCCAGCTCTGACGCCGCTCCCCCCCCCCCCCGCCCAGCGTGCCTTGGCCCTGCCTCCCACGCAACGTGGGAGGCGGGGCCAGGGCACGCTGGGCGGGGGGGCGGCGTCAGAGCTGGCCCCGCCTCCCACGTTACCCCCGCTCGCCCGTCTGGCCTTGTGTAGCAGGCCAGACGGGCGAGCGGGGGTAACGTGGGAGGCGGGGCCAGCTCTGACGCCGCTCCCCCCCCCCCCGCCCAGCGTGCCTTGGCCCTGCCTCCCACGCAACGTGGGAGGCGGGGCCAGGGCACGCTGGGCGGGGGGGGCGGCGTCAGAGCTGGCCCCGCCTCCCACGTTACCCCCGCTCGCCCGTCTGGCCTTGTGTAGCAGGCCAGACGGGCGAGCGGGGGTAACGTGGGAGGCGGGGCCAGCTCTGACGCCGCTCCCCCCCCCCCCCCCGCCCAGCGTGCCTTGGCCCTGCCTCCCACGCAACGTGGGAGGCGGGGCCAGGGCACGCTGGGCGGGGGGGCGGCGTCAGAGCTGGCCCCGCCTCCCACGTTACCCCCGCTCGCCCGTCTGGCCTTTTCTAGCAGGCCAGACGGGCCAGGGCGCACTGGGCGGGAGGCGGGGCACCGTCAGGGCGGTGCCCCGCCTCCCGCCCAGCCTGACGGCGCCCCCCCGGGCCTGCGCCCGAGGCGGCGGCGTCAGCTGCCGCATGAGTGGGGCCGGCCCTGCTCCCATTTCTGGCTTCTTTATCCTACCCTACCTTTTATTCTGTTTCAAATTATTGTGAATGTCTGTGAATTCTGAGAAAAAGCAACGAGCTGTTCTCACTGTATTAGCCAACTCTTGTTTCATGGAGGGAAACTATTAACAGTGCATCCCAATAATCTAAAGGTGAAACTCTTTTTCTCTTCTTTTGAATCTGTAGTCACCATCTTAAAGCTGCAGACAGACAGAATGACCCAGCATAGTCCCAATTCACCAGGCCAGATTTCTGTACTTTTTTCTTTCTCTCTCTTACATTTTTGACCATCATGTTTGGTGAGTCGTTTTGACAAACCTTAAAACTTACTGTATATCACTTACATATTACTTTTCTAACCATTCAAATATTCAAAATAGTTTGTAATATATTCTATTACTGATTATCTTTAATATTGAAATCATATCAGAATCACAGCAAAACTTGTTTTTATTAAAGCTGTAACTGCTTTTATTCAGGCTGTGCCTGCCCTATGGTTATGTATATAATAAGTCAAAGTAAGTTGCATGTATCTATTGATGTTTGTATTTTCCAAGATGACTCCCACATGCAGAGAGCACTGTGAACAGGCCTGTAACGAGGGGGGGGGGTTAGGGGTTCAACCCCCCCCCCCGAAAATTTTCAGGTTATAAAAAAAACCTGGTTTACTCATGAATTTTAACTGGTTAACCAAATCCCCATGCTAAGTCTATGAGACACAAAACATTAAAAGTCCCTCCAGGCACTATCTCAAGCAGATATTGACAGGTTTGTAGCGGGTGTGTGTGGGTGTGTGCTAGGGTTCAACCCCCCCCCCCAAATTTTCAAAACCCCTCCCGAAATTTTTTTTCTGGCTATGGCCCTGACTGTGAACCACACCCACATGGGATCTGGCCCAAACTGGATAGACATAAACATCATGACCAAAACAAATGCTGCCAGTGTTTGGGGGGATGGACACAGGACTGATGGGAGCTGTAGTCCAACGATATCCAGAAAGCACGGTCAATTCCACCAATGATGGATCTGGACCAAACTTGGCACACATACCCAACATAACCAATTTTAAATACTAGTGGAGTTTAGGGTGTGTGGATTGATCCAGGGTGATGAGAGTTGTAGTTCACCCACATCTAGAAAGCACTGTGAACCCCACTGATGGATTTGGACTGAGCTTGGCACACATACCCAACCTGACCAACTTCAAATACTGGAGGGGTTTAGGGGGGAGCTGCAGTGGCGCAATGGGTTAAACCTTTGTACTGGTTGAACTGCTGCCCTGAAGATCTGAAGGTTGGAAGTTTGAATCTGTGAGACAGGATGAGCTTTCATTTGTCAGCCCCAACTTCCATGCGGGGACATGAGAGAAGCCTCCCAGCAGGATGGTAAGACATCCGGGCATCCCCTGGGCAACGTCTCTGTTGATGGCTGATTCTCTCACACCAGAAGTGACTTGCAGTATATTCTCAATTTGTTTCCGAGATGATAAAAAGGGGTGGGGGATTGACCCAGGATTCTTGGAGTTGTGGTTCACCCATATCCTTATGCATTTTGTTAGGAGTCCATTCGTAAAATCCAAAATCAATCAATGAGTATTTCAAATGTTTATCCTTACAAAATACCTAACCTAGGCATCACCAGGTACCTAAGCTAGTATTATAAAAATAACTTCAACAAGTTTAAATGTATTGGTTTTAACAGCTAATCTATTTAATGAAACAGGAAACAGTCAATAATAGCAAATCCTATTGATTTTATCATACAGTTTAGAGGTATCCTCTAAGAATTTGCTCAGTTCTCCATAGTGACCCTTACACAGCCAATCAGTAGCAAAGGGGTGAAGTAACTTGGAGCTATCTTGATATTCTTGTGCCGGTGGGAAGGAGTAGTTCTTCCTCAATGACTAATGTAAATGTTTTGATTGAGATTTACCCTCTGTCAATGGTCCTATTGCAGGATTGTATCCTTCTTTGTCACAATTTCAAGTAGTCATTATTTGTATAATCCTAAATGCTTAAAAAGCAGTGGTGTGTTCACTAATCTCCCATTAAGGAAACCTATGTGTATATATCTGGCAACCTACCTCAAAGGACGGCACTTTTACTAGTACCCCTTGCTGCCTGGATGACTGGTGTGGGAACAGCATGAGCTATCAGTACAGCATGAGCTTTCAGACAAAACCACATAAAAGAGAGAAGAGGGAAAAGAATCACTTTCTCCTTTCCCCCTCCCTTCTCTGATTTGCTTGTCACTCTGGTTATCATCCTTACAGATGCCAAGCAGTGACCAGCACCATTTTTGTGCCCAGTGAGCTCCACAGTGTCCAGAATGATGGGGCAATAACAATGCAATGGCTAGAATGACTGTCCATTGATTATCCAATCATGGGGAAAGCAGGATGGTGTTATAAATAGCCACAACTGCTTCTTGAATAGGAAGTGGCACAATTGTTTACAAGGGCCCAAAACCATGTTTACTCCAGATTCTCGGGGGAAAGTCAAAGCAACTTAAGACTTACATTAATGTGATTCAATGCCACATTAACTGGCCTTTGCATTAGTTAACTTGAAAGAGTTCTTTGCATCACGGAGCTGATTCGTTCACATAGGACTGGTTTGTCTCCCTTCAGGCTGAAGGATCAGTGTTGATGAGCCTTATGAGTGTTTCCAGATAGATTGTTTCAAAGAGTTTGATAAAGGAAATCATGCTGATATTCTGAATTGTTTTCCTTTAAAAAAATTGCAATAGTAAGGGAGGGGGGAGATTAAAAAAAGAATTTTTAAAAATATGGGATGGTATTGATATGGAATAATCTAATCTGCAAATCTTATTCAATTTGATGAATGAGGCAAGGGGATTGAGTGCAAGTTGTGGCAAATGTGGATTGTTGGAAATGGGATTCTTTTCAGAATTTTCATATGCCATTGGCCAGAACGTTCTTGGTGCTCTTTGCTTATAATTGCCTGTGGATACTGTCTAGGGTCATAAGGCAGTAGGGAAGAAAGGCAGTCAAAATCTCTGAACTACTAAATTTCTCTTCTTGACACCACAGCCTATATCAGCATAACTACTACACCAACAGGATTCTGATCTTTATATCCCATACCAGATTTTTCATGTTCCATTCTCCTGTCTTGTTTACTCCTGCCTATAAGGAAAAGAAGTAAACATAATTGGAACAAATCACTCAAGCTAATAGTTTAGTCATCACTTTGATCACAAATTGAAAATACCTTCCAAAAAAACAAGTTATGAAAATCTGTTATACTTCCAAGGTTTGTATTAAAGGCCAACCTCAAATTTATAGGCATTTTTCTTAGGAAATTGGCATCTGTGCCCAGTAGATCTATGAATGTGCTGCCTTGCAAAATTCAAGTGAAGCATTAGGAAGATTAGTATTCAGATAGAATTGATGTAGCCGAGTCATTTGATAATTGCTCAAGTGAATGTACAAAAGTAGCTGACTGTCTCACTACTAGTTCACTTCATAATCTGCTAAACCAATAACAGCTCGTGATTAAAGACTCCACAATCTACTTATGGTTGAAATATTGATCTAAACATTGTTGGTAAATGCACCTGAATCTCACATAATAAAAGTCGACACTTTCTTCATCACCTCAGATGATAAGGAGGATGCAAATGATTCTTCACCAGAAGCATAAAGAAAAAGGGATAGCTCACAACTAATATTGCCTGTTTACATAATTAATTAAAATATGAGCCCTTTTAGTTATCATCAACAATTCTACAACCTAATCGGTTGTGAAACAAAATGTTTTCTCTTCCTGTACCTCATTGTCATCTCAGCACCCATAGCAGAACACAGGATGCATCAAGTCTTGAACCATGATATATTCCTCCACCATCATTTAGTGAGATGACATCTCAATAATGATAAAGGATCATACACAATTGCACCATGAAATGTTTGCCATTATCCCTCAGTAAGTTACAACTGTAATGTAATTTAATTATTGGGGAAATGATAAATAACAGTTAACTCGTTATTTGCAGTTATTAAACATTGCTTATAACTTGGGTTGGAGAACCTCATTTTGACTTAAAGAACCTGTGAACATTTGTCATAAATCCTTGAGCTATGCATTCCTTGGTGTAAGAATTGAGAACATGTGTTTTTCCTCTTTGTATAGGACTCCAACTCCTGTACTTTCTGCTGCCAGATTGCAGTCCTGCAACAGCTAAAGGGCTATATATTCCCTAATCTGCTTTAATCCTGATCTTAATTTTGCCTAGACCACTAGTTTGCTAATGATGTGCAACATTCGATTAAAAAAAACTATCAGCACCTGAAACTTGAAGACACACAAAGACTGAAATTTGAAAAATCCTGTGTACCATTCACACTTGCTTCTTAAAAGAACTGCCATGAATTAGGAGCAGTTTGCACTTAATGTGTCCATTTTTATTGAACTCCTTGTTCTTCCTACTGCTTTTTAGCTCAGCCTACAATTGGTACACAAGGTTGGGGTCAAAGACAGAAATGTGATAACATATTGGACTTTCTTAGAGTGCACAGTCCCCAATTGATATCAAAATGAAATTATTTTTCAGCACAGAATGAATTTCTGCAGTGCACTTTCTTCAGGAGATCACAATTCGGAAGTGTTCTGAGCAGAGCAATGAAATAAATTGCTTTGTTCACGTAGGGGAAGGACTGTAAATGTCACCATTGTAAGTTGATGGAGGTGAGGAGGAGAGTATCCTTTTTACAAGAAAAGCAACTAAAATGAAAATTTCCGGTGAAGATATCTCCAGGGGGAGAAGGCACAGTGAAATGGGAGTTAGAGAGTGAAAGGAAAACAATGTCACAGCTGACAGCCAGATCACCCTCCCCAAGTAAGATAGTATCTTCAATTTAGCTGTATGCCATCTCCTGGAAATACTTGATTATGGTGTGTATGTACCATTCCTAACTGATAGTTGGAAAAATGTAGAGAAATTCAGTGACCCTAAAGTTGCATTAAGAGCATAGTTGAGGAATACAGTGAGAGCAATTGAAACATGCAAAGTGAGGAAATGCAAAAGAAAGCAATCCATGCTTTCAGAGGCTGGCATGTTGTTAAGGCAACTTGGGATAATTAAAGGGAATGATTTGGATGTGCTGTAATATTGCAAAGTCATTGGCTGACAACAAAACTTTAAACTCATTTTTAAATAAAGAAGATTGTAGCAGAAGATAAGCTGCAAGTACTTTACCAAAATTATGGTGTAATGTCATATATGAATCATGACTCGGAACTTTGTATGTTTTTAATCTGTTTTATTTTATTTATATGTTTTAACTTATATATTTTAGCTGTTTATAATTTAATGTGGTTTATTTATTGTTATGTGTATGATGTGGCATTGAATTGTTATCGTACTTTGTAAGCCTCTCTGAGTCCCCCTTGGGGCGAAAAGACAGGGGACAAATATAGTAAGTAAATAAATGAATTAGTTAGTCTGTGATATTCACTGCCAAACATAGGGTTGGAATTTAATAAATTAATACTTCATTTGGTGATGTGGAATTACAGTTATTATGCAGGCCATTTGGTACAGAAAAGCAAGTCACTTAAAAGGCTGGAATATATTTGAGGTATACCATACTATTTATATGCTATATGTTATGATAGGGTTTTGTGTGCATTTATGTTTTAAAACTTGAAAAATAAATAAATAAATTGCTGTATTTCATACAAATGGTGGCTCTTTGCCACTTCACTGGTCTTGAAGTATGGTACCATTGAGAACAAAGAGCAACACTCAGACAAAAGACCATTCTTCTGGTTTCTTTGGTACTTCATATATGAGTCCTTTTTAGCAGCACCTTACCTTACTTAACACTTTCCTCAGACACTTGTTTCTTGATGGAGTAGTAGTGCTGCTAGTACTATTCAGCAAAAGATATTGTGCAGGTATTTCTAATTTTGTTTTATTAAAAGAAAACAAGATGGAAGTGGCATCAGCAAAACAGTAGTTACAAATGGACCATGTTGAGTATTTGACCATACAGTTAAAATCTTGTTGGTGTCCTCACTTTCATAAGCTTCCTAATGGAAGTGGTTGGATATATTTGTGTGAAATGTTTGTGTTCAGTTCATGGCTTCAAGGGAGTAATTGGCATGCAGTACGTTTAAACATGTGGACATACTTCATTCGGTTGAACAAAACAAGGCTAATTTAAGGCAAGAAATGCATAACTCCGCATATGTAAATTTAAGCTATACCATCCTGACATTGGATTTCAGTCAGTGTAAACTTCTGTCAACTAAGTATAGCAATTGCATAATAAAAGCTTCATCTGGAAGCATGCAATTACATAATTGATTTCTCTCTAGCTATCATTTTGTTCACACTAACTCACAGCTTCTCTAGGGATGTCTGAGAAATTCATTTAGTTTGCATTCCAGTGCAGATTTACCCAATTAGCATTTCTTCCCAGACCTAAACAGAAACTGGGTCATAGTTTGCCAGGAAAATCAATGCACTTGTGAAATTTGTCATTTCTAAAATATGCACCAAATGCATATACTTTTAAATGTATTTTTGCAAATATATAGAAAATTAATGAATTTTGATGCAGGTTACAAGGAGGGAAATTGCAATCCAGTGAAGAATTTGGGTGCCACAGAGTTGACAACAAGAAAATAAGAGCATAACTAAAATCAAGGTTGATAAAATCACCTATTCCTAGAAAAGTGAGTTTCCATCCAGTATGGATGAACAAACTTCAGAGTTCTATGGATATGTACTTTGAAGCAAGGAAACTTCATAGAATATTTTCTGGTTATAGTAATAATAAACATTATGAGCTAGGAAAAGGTATCAATGTCCCTCAAGATGTTTTTGCACTGCAATTCTCATAAACCCTCATCACTGACTATGCTATTATGGATAATGAGAACTGAATGCCAAATATACATAAAGGGCTGCGGTTTTACCCCAGTGGTGTTTGTTTGCTAAAATGCTTGTTGAATAATGAATGGCAGTTATCCTACTAGTGTACTTGGAGAATTGAGCTTGTGGTCACTATGGCCACATATACACTAACCCCACGTTTTGCAACCTGAATAAAGCAGCACTGGAACCTCTTATAAGGAGCAACAAGTTGAAGGAAAAGTTCACACACACTACTTTGCTGTGAATATCATTTTTTTTTTTAAAAAAAAAAAAGAAAAATGCTTTTACCTGGATTAAGAAGAGCCTTATGCCTCTTATTACTTTTAAGCATGCAGGAGCAGTCATAACGCAGTCTTATATTTCACCAGGGTTGCAGAGGCTTTAATTATGATGATTATTAAAGATATTCCCACAGTACTCAACATTTCTCTTTGGTAAGTTTAGAGCATTATTAAATTGCCTTTTGCACCAGCATATATAGAAAATGATTGACCTTCTGTCTTAAAAGACATCATGATTCTTTCTAATCTTGACTGGTTAACACCTATTGAGCACACATGGTGAAAGCAGTAAGGGGAAAAATCAATCTAAAACAATCATTTTTTATTTTTTATAATAGAAAGGATAAACTTAGATTTATAAAAATTTCCCTGACTCTTATGACCTTTTCGTTACTCTAAGTTCATTTCGGTCTGAATTCATATAAATTTATCAATGTGGCAAAATAGACTTTAAAATGTTGCATTATAATTTGCAACACAGTTGTGTGGGCACCTTTCATAACATGTGCAAAGTATGAGCATTTTATTCTGTCTTTGAATCTAAAGTATATCTTATAACCATAAGGTAGAATCATGTATTATCTATACTTAAGTAAGTATACCTAAATAATCTCTCCTAGCTCGATCTTCTCAAACCTATCAGAAATACCTTCACATATGCTCCAGTTGCAGGCAGAATAGATCTTCTTCCCATGACTACATAGATTTGGGGGAATTACAATCATGATTGTAATATCACGAATCAGTAAGAAGCTATCATGAGTGTGTCACAGTCACCTAGAATTACAGGTTGGAACTGTTCTGTATTCATGATTGCTACAATCATAACTTCCCCCCAGCCTCCTGGATTGGACTGGAGCATTTACTTGGCTAAGACGTATACCGAATTAAGTATCTGATACAAGAGTCTGGCTATTGAATCTTAAAGATGGAATCGACCACAAGGGCAATTTGAACCAACTCTCTAGCAAAAAGGAACACATGGTCAAGAACTCCTGAAAGAAGCCCATTCAAACTCAGTTTGAAGGCCTCTATAGATGGAAAGTCCACCACCCTCTAAGGCAAACCATTTCACACCATCTTCTATGTTGCATCACTTTAGGGTTTTATCATGTTACCTTTCAGTCTGTTCTTCTCCATGCCAGATATATTCAATTTTGTAAGGTTTAGCTTCCAGACCCTTGATCATTTTGGTCTCCCTTTCTTTAAACATTTTTCTAATTATATCTGTATGGAATTTCCTAAAATATATAATTTTAGGGACCACTTTATTTGATATATACTTTTAAAAAATATTATGAGAGTGCAAAATTCTGAGAACTGCAGAATTGACATTCAAAAGTGTGCCAGTTTTCTTATAATTTCAGCACATATAAATTTAGTAAGCATATACAAAATATCTGATCTAATGGATTATACTGTATCTCTGTTAAAAGCCAGCTATATATTATACCTAAATTGGGTTATGAGAAGATGGTTTGTCCAACTCCAAGTACTCTGTCCATATGCACTGAAGACAAAATTTTCCCACTGAATCCAGATATTCCTCCTCATATGCATCAGATATCCATTAAATTCAGAAGACATTTCCCTGTAAACTCTATGTGGATTTCTTTGACTAAATTAGAGTTAAGGTACTCAATTATATATTTAGGGAAGAAACAGAAATTGATGATTGCTCTATCAGGATTTGTGCCTATCTTGACCTGATTTCCTTTTCAAGATTTCAACAGAGATGGTCTGAATTTTAACTTAATCACTAAATTTTCTAATTCAGAGTTTCTCAAACTGGGCTTCTCCAGATGTTTTGGACTTCAGCTCCCACAGTTCTTAACAGCTAGTAAGCTGGCTGTGATTTCTGGGAGCTAAAGCCCAAAACACCTTGAGGAGAAGAAATTGAAAAACACTCTTCTGATCAATTGGACTAGAATTCATTTTAACTAATTCAGGATTAAAATTAATGAAAATTTCCAAAGTTCTTCACTTTCAGGAGAAAAAGAAAGTAAAAGGTTAATTTAAAGAAATTTATTACAAACCTAAATTTCTTTTAGAATAGAAATAACTTGGATTTTTAAAAAGCCATATGCAGGAGAAGTTGAGATAAGCTGATGGACGTATAAGAGATGACCCATGAGAGATGGCATACCTATTTTTAAATGTCTGAAGAAATGTAATGTAGAAGACGAAACTTGTTTTGTGCTGCTCCAGAGCCTAGAACAAAAGCCTATGATCTCGAATTAAAAGAAAATAAATTATACTAAGAGCTTCTTTACTGTAAGATCTGCTTAGCAATGGAATGGACTACCTCAGATGGTGGTGGGTTCTTTAAAGGTTTTTAAACAGAGAATGCTTTAGTTGTGTATTCCTAGTTGGCAGGGTATCACAGTCCCTAAGATTCTCTGATTCCATGATTGTATTACACCTGTTTTACCTCAAAACAAGTCTTTAAAAAACTGTATTAATTTTGTATTAAGTTCCCCATTATGAATTAATAGCAGAATTTCTATAAATGTCTCCCATAGAGACTTGGGATGCTTCCAGGCTTCTATTGTGATATGTCTTATGTACAGACTCAGGACCTGTACATTGTCTTCTACCTGTAACCCTACTATGTTTTCCCTAGTGCTTCATCCATCTTTTTTAGTTCTATAAAAAAAGGTCAAGAAGGAAAACACAGAATAGCTACACAATGCCTTTTTATTCGTAGCATAAAAGCCATCCATCTGGAAGCACCCTCTGATTCTAGCTCACTTGAGTTGAATGAAACAGATGCGACAGGATTACTCATGGGATGCTGAACTCTTGAAATTTCACACATGCGTCACCATTCAGGAAGCAAGCTGGAAGTCAGCTCAGGCTGACTGAAGGAGGTGCTTTCAACCTCGTATTTTCAGAGGGAAAGCTTGTGCTACACTTCCAATGAAAATTAATATTATGTATGAATGTGTGTGTGTGTGGGAGACCATCCATGACCCCCTCAACTTGATATTGACTCTGTTTGTGCAAATATTAGCAAAGCCCACATTTGGTGCTATGTTCATATGATAAAACTCTCAGATATAACTGCAGCATACCATACACAGAAGCCTTACAGGGTAATTTTCTAAACATTGTGGATAATCAGAGAAGAATATACTGCAATTATCATGGCTAGTAATAACACAATATTGTAATTTTAAAGTTAGAAATGGTTGAGGTTTAGACAAAAAGTAATAGAAGGTGAAATGTGATGAAGAATCTGCACTTATATTGTCTTTGCAAAGTACTAAAGTGCACTGCGATGCGTGAAGTGTGCTGGGGAGAAGGGTTTTTGTCCTTATCTCAGTTCTAGGTTGACTTGATCATCAAACCTTCTTGAAATAATTAATAGAGACAAGCAGCACATTTTAGTTAATCCTAATACTCCCTCGTGAAAAATCAAACTCTTGATGCTTCTTTTGATGGGCTGCAGGAAATGTATTTTCTTTTTCTTTTTTAGCATATTTGGTAAGGGACTTAATTTGAAAGAAAGTGAAGCAGAACTTGTACCTAGAATTTTGAAAGAAAAAGATCTTAAGAAACCAAGAAAACTGTGAACTGTTTTTGTGGAGTGAAAATCGTTAAGGGTTCTATCGAGTCATCAAACCCCTGTTCTTGCAAAAATGACTCTATTAGTTCTGGTTAAGGAACCAGGTATCCAAAAACACAGATGTAGTGATCTACTATTCAAACTAAAACACAGCCTTAATGTATTGTACTCCCATTGCATTAACCATCACACCTTAATTGCAATGGCTTAACTCTTTTACAATTGGCTAAGTCAGAGGTATTAACTCTGATATCATTTAGAAAATGCCAGGTAACAATGATGTGCATTACAGGTATTACCACTATCCCTGCATCATCTTGGCTCATAATACCCATATGGTCAGAATCTCCATATGGTCTTTAAAGTCAGCTGTTAAAGGCCAATGGTCTACTTTGCAGGACCAACAGAGACATATTCGTTGTCTACGACTAAAAACCCAATATTGGTAATGGCTTCTGTGTCATAAACAAACCATATAGGTTATAGTCCATACTTTAAGGAACTATATTAAAGGTGCTGAATCTAGTTTAATGATGTGATAGGAAATCCACCAGTTCACATAAGACCTTGTCCAAGTATACTTGCCGGATTTTCCATATCAAAAAATAGTCAAAACATGATCTTCCTCTTCATTCATTAGCTGCTATTAGGAGTTCTTATGTAAACTATCAGCTAGTAACAAAAAATATCAGCATCACTCGATCTTCTAACAAAAAATGCAGAATTTTCCTTCTGTTTTTGTTTGCCCAAAAATTCTTCTTCAGTGGCCAAGATTACAACTGATTTGGGACACATGAAGCACTTCTTTCCTTTTTGCTTTTTATAATTTTTCTTTTAAAATCACCAAATATAAAAATAATGCACTCCTTGGAGAAGGAAAATTAACATTGCTACACTGACACTTAGCATTATTAATTAAGTACTGACTTTTTCTTAATGATTTTTCTTTGCCATAGGCAGGCTATAAAGGAGTCAGTAAAGTGCATTGCAAAGCTTGGGAACATTGAATTCTTCTAAAATAATAGGGCAGTCATTTTTGGATTATTTTCAGCATACCTGGAGGCCGCCTCCACATAGATTAAATGACATCCTTTTATGTTTTTGAATTTTTAAAGCACTGAAGCAAAGGAGTGCTTAGTGGGGTTCTCCTTACACTGAATGCAAGAATGAGAGGGTCATTTTCATCATTTTTTTCTTCCTTTTGTCTCCTTAAAAGCTGTTTCTGAAGGTTAGCTGACCTTCTGGAGCAGCTTGAATGATGACATAGGCAGGTCCTATAGACAGAACAGAAGGAACCAGCAACAATTACTTCTCACTCCTCCATTAGATTTTGGATGGGAAGAACTCCTTTTTTCATGGAGAAGATTTGTTTCATTTGGAATGAGGGCTAATTAGCTATTCTCTTCTTGTAGATTCAAAAGGTCAAGGGTATTGCTTAATTGTTAGTCAATATCAAAGAGCAGGAAACAGTTGTTTTCCTTGTGTCTATCTTTGTATTTCTCCAAGCCGTGTAAAAATAATGATTTCAAACTCCAGTCTTTCAAGTGTCACATTAATCCATTGCAAGTAACAATCTTATTAGTTTCCCATTGTATTAATAATTAGCTGTTTGCCTTCCCAAGTAGGTTTAATGAAAAACTGCCCTTTGATTGCCCGAAGCATCTAATTTATCTGCTCCCCAAGCCAATCAGAACAAAGCAAGTCAATAGCACCACAATGAAATACTTTCGCCCCGAACCACCATCCATCAGATGAAATGATTAAAACTATGTCAATCATTTGGAAAAAGTAACAACAGTCATTGAAAGGAAGCATTGTTACAAGGTCATTTTTTTCTTGCTTTTCATCAATGCCTTTTGTTTGCTTATTTAAAAAGTTATTTGCTATCTGTTTAACAGCAGGAGATGTTGGGACAACTTTCACTTTCATTGGTGTTGTCTTGTGATTTATCATTCTTTCCAATCTACCAATATGTATTTGTTTAAAAGAAGATTTACAGCTAAGAATGTGCAATGTGAGCCATTCAATTCACTCTCACTAAAAATGCAGAAGGGGCTTTAAAAAACCCGCAAATGTGTTACATTGCAATCCAAGGAACTCCTTTCTGGTGGCTGCCCTCCAAGATTCATCAACAGATTAATATACCTGTTCTATGGAGTAAGAACTACTGGCAGAAATGCTTTAAAAGTAGTGTGATGAGGAAAGAGCTGGATTTCAACAGATCTAAACCATTTCCAACCCAGGTTAATAGCCAAAATGCTAGAGATGCTGGAAAAATCCGAATGCAATCCATTTGATATTGGATTTATCATGTTCCAACAAACCAGAAGTCATATAGGAAAGGGTAATGGAATCACCAGTCACTGAAAAATTTGCAAAGAGTTACATAAATGCAAAATGTTGTAATGCTTTTAAATTTTCACACACTTTGTTGTGGACAAAAGGGAAATAATTTCTGTATCAGCTGGGTAAGATCAACATGTCTTCCATCTATCTCTTTGCTTTCCCATTGAATTAATTTCCTTCCCTACTTTTTCTTTTCATTGAATTCCCATTCCTGGTCAAGTAAGGAGGCATGGAGGCATATTATCATACCTACATACTAATGTAAAACAAAACATGGCAACATATTTTTACAGTGAAATTCATTATACAGATGTGTGGAATCTTGCTGTTCCAATCCAATATCTATGTCAACCCTGTGGCAGGACTCCTGCCATTTATTATATTGATGTTCTTTGATTGCAATATTAGTTTCAACAAAGTATGAAAAGATATCATAACATATTAATATAAAACAATACAGCAGGACTCCTGTAACTGTTGAACCCATAGCCACACTGCCCTGCTCCTGTTCCAGCTGCCTGGTGCACCACTGCTTCCTTCTTTTCCTTCTGGTGCTCTGTCCACTCCCCAATGTCACAGCTTTACTTTCCCACGCTGGTCAAATGCCCAGCCAGCGAGAGGTTTTGTGTGTGTGTGTGCGTGTCACACAATTCTCGTGTGAAAGAATTGGCTGTCTGCAAGGACATTGTCCAGGGGACACCCGGACATCCTTGTGGGAAACTTCTCTCATGTCCCTGTGGAGAACTGGAGCTTACAGAGGGAGCTCATCCACGCTCTCCTCGGATTCAAACAAGTCAACAACTCAACCTTCAAGTCAACAGTCCTGCCGGTATTGTGCCACTGGGGGCTCCTCTAATGAGAGGGGTGGCCAGAGGGTATTGAGACAGACAGTGAGTGACTGCCTCTCTGAATGAGCCCAGAGACGATTGGCAATGGAAGTGTGAAAGAATAAATTAGGAAGAGGGCAAAGGAAAAAAAAGTAAGAGAACATATGACAGATGGAAAACAGCTGAAGGCAGGAGGCCAAATGTTCAGAGAGAAGCAAAGGAGGACAAAAGTAGAAGCTGTTGGAAGTAGAAAAAAACAGAAATGAGAGAAATTGATAGAAGAGGCTAATGAGAGTGGATGATGTTGGAACAGAGGCAGAGAGACAGGAAAATGGCAGGAAAGGATGCACAAAGAAAGGGCAAGGAAGAGATGGCAAAAGAGGGAACCATAAATGTAGTGATAGGTGAAAGGAAAGAAGTAGGAGAGAGGAATGGGAGTTTGTTCAGAGTTTTTAATTAATTCAAACAATGTCTCATTGCTGGTCCCAGTTGGTTCTGTCCATTTCATTAATTTCCCTCAGGATTATAAAAAGTCTACCAGTGCTTCAATTCTCTGCAGTGTTATACTTCACTGATAAACAGATGTTTTGGCTTTGTTTGGGAAATCAAGCCATCCTTAAATAGTGAACGGATAAATACATTTCGATAGAGACTTTCACAAGTGACAAGTTCCACTTTTGGGCTCAGTGTGTTTGAGTTTTAAATGAAATGTATAATTGTTCCAGAAGCTTTGTTTCAAGGCTATTTCAAGGCCATTTGATTCCTTATTATCAAAAGTTCAAGTTTTTTTCTGACTGCTTTATAGGGAATGCTAAAATACAACAATGCATATGTGGTATAACAGACAAAGAATCAACTTCACCAGGCTTGTGTCTCACTGAATGTTTATATTTCACTGGCCCAGAACAGACAATGGCTGATATTTCTTCATGTAGTAAAATTGATAGTGGCAGCTCTAGTGAGGAATCTTCTGGTTTTAGACTGAATTTACAGACTTTTCTTGGTTAGAAATCCATGTAATAGATCTTCTCTCTATTACCCTTTATTTATTCAGGAAGTTTGATCTGAGAGATTATTTTTCTATTTTTTGCTTTTAGATCTTGCCTTTTGCTGTATCTATTGAGCCTGATTGCTCTTCATATTCTGAGCTTGTTTTCTATTCCTACCTACAGTGGTATCACTAAAGTTGGTGTCACCTGGTGCAGTAACTCATGGTGTCACCTCGATAAACCTCCAACTGCATCTAACCATACAGAATTCTGCCTATAGCACCTGGTATTCATTGGTGGTCTTCCATCCAAAGTCAGATAGGATCTGATACATTTAGTGTATTTACTTGAACCATATTGTTCAATGCCCTCTATGAATGGCAGCTTTGGATAAATGAAAATAATAAAGAGTGCTCTCTCAGGAAGATCAACCTAGTGGTGTAGTGAAGAGATTTTCAAATTTCTAGTTTTTGTGGGTCACATGTTGTGTTATTATATTGTCATCTGCACCCCCCCCCCAGTGGCTGTGAGGAAATTGCTGCAGAGGACATTATACCTCAGGGAACCCATATATTCCCAGTTTTAACAGAGGCTCTGCTTCCTGGCATATTCTCACTTCCTCCTTCCCCACCTCCCTCGGAGCATATTAATTCTTCAGTCACCCAGCAAGAAAGATTTCCTCTTCCAAATATTCTTCTGTGCTTTTCCTGGGTACTGAGCAGAACGAGGAGGTGGAGAGAAATAGCTATGGAGGACAATGTCAATCAACACATTTTAAATGCATTTGAACTGGATGGTAGCTACCCTTTTGCACAGTGGACATGGCTGTGGAGATTGTGCAGCTGCAGGAATAGCAGGAATAGAAGTGAAACTATGGAACCTATCGCTTGTGGGGGAGCAAATGAAAACTGTCACAGCCATTGAGCAAGCATGAACATGTTCCTCTACATGTGCCTCTCATAGGCAGTAATTTTGATGCCACCACCTCTGATGGTGTCACCCAGTGTAATTCACATTCCCAACACCTCCAAGAGATTTCACTGCCTACCTTCTGTTGTGCTTTTTGACCCTTGTCCTGACATCTACTACTCTATAGATCTTACTTCACTCCAGTTGGCATTGATCTAGTCCTGCCTTCCATGAACTCATTTTGCTTTCTTCTGCTATTCTCTAATAGCCTTCAGTAAGATTTTTTTTCACATAGTTGAAAATTCTTCTTTATTCGTTTAGTCGTTTCCGACTCTTTGTGACCTCATGGACCAGTCCACGCCAGAGCTCCCTGTCAGCCGTTGCTGCCCCCAGTTCCTTCAAGGACAAGCCAGTCACTTCAAGGATACCATCCATCCATCTCGCCCTTATTCGGCCTCTCTTCCTTCTTCCTTCCATTTTCCCCAACATCACGATCTTTTCCAAGCTTTCCTGTCTTCTCATGATGTGGCCAAAATACTTCATCTTTGCCTCTAATATCCTTCCCTCCAGTGAGTTGAAAATTACTTATTACTTATCATCCTCATAGTTGCAAAAGCTCATTTTCTGGTTACCATTTCTGATTTGTCATATGCCAAATACTGGTTTGTTAATATCTGTTTAACTCTTGGTACATATTGCATTTCAGTTGTCTCAGAACCCAATGATGACGATCTCACACAGATCCATTCAATCAAGCATGTCTGTAATAACTCAAAAGTTGTGGAAACCTTCTGCAAAATGTGTTTATATTGAATGCATTTGATGAAATGGGCTATATTCCACACACAAAAAAACCGCATACCATAATAACAACTATTTGACCTTAAGGTACCACAAGACTCGTCATAATTATATTCTTTGACTAAATGATCCATGAATATGTTCTCAAGTTACAAAATGATGCAAAATAAACAAGCACTTGGATATCATACAGTATCGTTAGACACAATAGATAGGATATGGAAAACCAATTCTTCATAGAAGTACTATCTTCTCTAGGGAGTGTCTTTAATGCTAAGAATGAAACAGCAGTAAGTAACCACAAAAACTGCTATGAGGTATACATGGCAGAATGTTTGTATATAACCAGCAGTAATAATAGCATTCATGCAATATGGGAAGCATTTAAAGAATAGCTCCCTGTGGAGTTATTTTGCATAATTCTATTAGGTAATAATGCTCACTTATGGAAGTGAGAAATTGTGAAATAATGAGGGAACAACCAGCAAGGGAGATATCAGTTTTCTTAATTATCGCTGACAAGAATACAGTGTTTTGGCCAGCAGTAGAAATGCTTTGAGGGCCATTCCATACTTTGGTGAACCAAATATTATTTTCTACACAAAAAAGCTAATTTTTGCTCAGCAAAATGCTTCTTTTTATGCAAGTTACCCACATGCATTTTTTCCCGCAGAATAAGCTCCCAAATGCAGAATTTTCTGTATGTGAAACAGATTCTTTTTGGAAATAACATTCTTGTGAAAAATTGGTATTTCCATGTAGAAAATGCTACTGCATGCATACAAAATCCTGTTTTCTGTGCAAAATAACACATGATTGGTGTGGGGAATGAATCCCAAACAGTCTGGAATTCCTCTTGTTTCTTCACACTTGAAAAGCATGTTCCCCCCCAGAAATTACAAAAAAAGCTTTCATATATTCTTTTCATTCACAGTATTCAGTCCTAAAGATTGTGTGCTTTTAATGCCAGTTCAAAGAGGGTTGGTATAATTAGCCCTAATGGAAAGGAAGCAATTATTTTATTCATTTCTAAGAATCCTAAGTTGCCTTTTAAAGCTGTCACAGAAACTAAATCTGTGAGACTTGGGAAACAAATAGCCAAAATTGTATCTTAGCATTTAAAAGTCAATAGTGGCAACAAATAATTATAATAAAAGGATAGTAAGATTTACGTCTAGTGCCATAATTCAATAAGCAAGTTTTATATTCTATCCTATAGTGGTTCAATTTTATGTATTTCTCGGTGTTCTTACTGAAATTTCTCTTATGTTGGTCCTTTCCTATAGTGTCGATTTAATAATATTTGGGTTACAGAGTTCAAGCACTTGGATGTATTTCAAAATAATTTTCTCACTAAAACCACATAAACTCTATAAGCAATGTTATACTCTACTTCAACACATACTTGCATATTTGAGGTAGACATGTAAAATCTATCTATAAATCCTTATACTTTTTGGTACAAGTCACATAGCCCTGTTCCAAATGTTTTTAAGACATATATTTTGATGAAGTATTTCAGTACAGTGAATGATGTTAAAAGCAATTACTTTGTATAATAAGAGAAGTAATTTGTCCCCAAAAGAATTGGAGAAATTGTTTGAGCAATCAACACAGCTATGAGCAAGGCATTGTTTTGTAATTTTGTTATTTTTTTACTCAATCATGGGCCTTCGGAATGATTAATGCTTTTGGAGGGATTTTGGTTATTATAAAAACCTCTGAATAAAAATGGTTGTAAGCACTCACAAGACAAGCCAAAGACTGTAGTTCAGAAACACTTACTATCGCATCAGATGGACAAAATTGCCCTTCCTAAACCAGTTTCACCCATCTTTAAGGAAAGAGCCTGCTGGCTTCCATCACACAACATTGATCTACTTCCAATGGGGCTCTGTGTCTGAAGAGAGATTAAATTCGCATAGGAGGCAGTGCTGGCAACACAGAAGGTTTCCCGTGTTGCATCAAGGGGGGAAGCCATGTGGCAACACTTTCCCCAGTGGGATGAGGTGAGGGGAAGGCAGGTGGTACGGGGTGTGGGGAAGCGGGTTCCCCATGCCCCCCACCAGGCCCCACCAGAGTCTCCATGACAAATTTAGGAGTAAATCTGATGAGATCCATAGTCTTACACCATCAAAATACTTAAGACATTTGGACAATGTTTGTGTTACCTGCATGAGGTCTGTGTTAGCATCTTCCCTGTCCATGCGATTTTAGTCATTCTTTACAGTGAAAAGGTAACTTTCTGAAACTATCTGTGGCAATTCTCCCATATGATTTAGGACACTTGAAAACCAACATTCAAAACTGCATAGAGAACCTCTCCTTTAAAAGTTCTCTTCCATGTATAGAAGGCAACAGAAATGATATGAAGGAGTACTGAGCTACCATGCTCTTCCTCCTCCTACCTTTAATGTATAAAGTTAATGTGATAGTTCTATTGAAATATTTTAGTTCTAAATGGGAAAATACATCTGTTTACTATATTGTATTGTAATTTGCATGTATTGCACACATTTAAGATGTAGGAATTAATTAGTCTTTTAGGAAATGAGACACATTTGCAATAACTATCCATTAAAATAGTAAATATTTTCAAGATTATTTAAAAAGTCACAGCAACGAGAAGGCTGTGAGACTATTTTGATTTGCAATATGTACTATTCAGGTATTTTTGGATTGCATAGTCTAAATGTGTTGTGGATCGGAATGCTAGCTCAGCTCCATTCTCAAATTTGGGATTCGAAATCTCACTCCTCTAGAAGGGTCTCCTTTACAGAAAGTTTCCTTGAACATGTGGTTACTAAGGAAAATATGCAAGAAGGAAGCAGACATATCATACATCACCCAGCACCATCCAAGAGGGCCAAAGAACATCAGCAACAGGGAGCTTGGAGGAAAGGGCAGTGTTTGTCTCCTGCAGGCTGCCTTTGACCTCAGCTCCTGATGACCAGCTCCTTGCAGACCCGGCCCTGACCTTCTGGCTGAAGGAGGGCCCTGCAGAAAACACCTGCTTCCTCCAGAGATTGGGGCATGAAAGGAGGATGCTGGCAGGGGCCCAGTCACCCAGTACCATCCAAGAGGGCCAAAGAAGGCTAATAGGGTATATCTTGATGCTGTTTTTATATTTTAATATCTTAATGTTAATGGTTTTAAATTGTATTTATATGTTGATTGTTTCTATTGATTTTATGTTATGTTTTATTTGCTTTGTATAATGAGGCATTGCATTTTTGCCTAAATGTATGTTGTATGCTGCTCTGAGTCCCCTGCAGGGTGAGAAGAGCAGGATAGAAATGAAGTTAATAATAATAATAATAATAATAATAATAATAATAATAATAATAATAATAATACATTCCTTGGTCATGTGTATAGGCTACACACTTGAGTAATGCCCAGATATGGGTCCAGTTACACTCCTTTGTGTGAAAACTGCATTTGAAAGAAAGAAACAGCTGAGACATTGTGTGATACAATTTATTGTTTTGAGTAATCTTGTGTTCATTTTATTGTGTAGTTTCAGTGACGTAAACTGAAAAAAATGAAAAACAAGTACGTATGCACTAATGTATTTCCTCCTTCAGCAAGTCAAATATCCCCAATTATAGTGATTTATGCTGTGACACTACCTGCATTTGAGTAAAAGACCTAATTCTAGCAAAGCTGGTTGGTGGAGGTTAGTTATAATTATGGCATCAGTGTCACAACAATAACTAAGATTGTGTGTATGTGGCAAAATAAAACTGACTTACCCTGAAACCACTCTGAGCACATGGCATACAGTTGGCTCCAGTACTGCTTCCCTTTGTTAATCTGGCACAAGGGAACCACAAAACCCTAGTGTTTTAAGATGTGGGCAGTTGCATTCAGTGGCCCAATCCAGTGTCTACACATCAAACACACTCACTATGTCACTAGCTAGAAGTAGGATCGCCTTGCTGGTGATGTCACTTTAGGTGATTACATGGCTATTTTGGAAGATATAGCTGCAGCTCAGGTAGAAACTGTGTGTACAGAACACATTAACGACCACTATTAGTCACAATTGTAACACTATTGCGACAATGATGACTGCCCCACAACCTATTTTACTAGGATTCAGTGGTATGGGGAAATTGAGATCCAATCCTGCTGGTCATCAGACAACAGCTGAATTTCTGTCAGATTTGTGTGGGTCAGGCCAAGAAAGGTAAGTGATGTAGAATATTAGCTAAAAAATTTATTCAGGCATATTTTTTCAGACTCCTCTTTTAATCTCACTCAGTGAGAAGAAAAGCTGATGATGAAATATGACCTCTGGAAGCAGAAGAGCAAGTAGCTTTTAGGAGAAAGAGTTTATCCAGACACACACAGGAAACTAATTCATATGTAGTTTGAGATGCAAAGAATGTCTGGTGGTGCTGGCTTTGAGATTGTTCAAGGTCCAAAAATCTTTCTAGAACTAGCCTAGCGAGGCCAGATAAATATGTACTAATCAGAAGAGGAAACAGCAGCAAGCTAGGCAGACCCTGGATGGATATAGGCCTCAGTAGATATTCCAATGTTATACACTTTGATGCCAGTGTTTGTGTTTTGGATTCAACTCACACATTTATAGGATAATGTGAATGGCTTGTTACCTTTGTTTTGCTTATCCGGGGGGGGGGGGGGGGTTCCTGTGTGTTCCAGATGCTAGTTCTGTAGATTACTGTTTGTTGTATAAAATGTAAACTTTTCATGTTAGGTGCAGCACCCCTGAAGGACTCTTTAAAAGCAAACCAAAGTGGGAATATTAAGCCATGATATTGTTTTAAAAGGTTTGTATTGAAACATTTTACAGCACCAATAAAAGAAAAGATACTGCAAATCCCACTGGAAATTCCTTCCAACAAAATTACCTTTAAACTAATCTACCAGGCTACAATTGATGTCTTCTGTTGACAAGGCCTCAAGGGCTTTCCTTGATAGGATTTTACTTCAAAGCAAGCAGTCTGAGTTGCAGACAAAGAGAGCTTAGCTTGCTATGCAAGGTGAGTTTAAATTTCACTGCTCTGCATTGAACTTAGTAAATTTCGGTTCTAGCTATTTCAAGCAGAGCAGCCATCATAGAATCATAGAGTCATAGAGTTGGAAGGGACCACATGGGCCATCTAGCCCAACCCCCTGACATGCAGGAAAAGCCTATCAAAGTACCCTCATCCAGCCTCTGTTCAAAAGTCTCCAAAGGAGGAGTTTCTGCCACATCCAAGGCAAAGAGTTTCACTGCTGAACCGCTCTCATGGTCAGGAAGTTCTTCCTAATGTTCAAATGGAATTGCCTTTCCTGTAATTTGAATCCATTGCTCCAAACCCTAGTCTCCAGGGCAACAGAAGCAGGTCTGCTCCCTCCGCCTTATGATATCCTTTCAAATATTTAAACGTGGCTATCATGTCTCCTCTCAACCTTCTGCAGGCTAAACATACTCAGCTCTTTAAGACACTCCTTATAGGGTGTTGGTTTCCAGACCTTTGATCATTTTAGTTGCTCTTTTCTGGACACCTTCCAGGTTGTCAATATCTCTTTTAAACTGTGGTGCCCAGAACTGAACACAGTATTCCAGGTGAAGTCTAGCCAAAGTAGAATAGAGAAGCACCATGATTTCCCTTGATCTACACACTATATTCCTTTTGATGCAGCCCAAAATCCCATTGGCTTTTTTAGCTGCTGCATCACATTGTTGGCTCATGTTTAACTTGTTGTCCACTAAGACTCCAATAATATTTTTCACACGGACTGTTGTCGAGCCAGACACCACCCATCCTGTATCTTTGCATTTCATTTTTTCTGCCTAAGTGTAATATCTTACATTTCCCCTTGTTGGAATTAATTTTGTTAGTTTTGGCCCAGCTCTCTAATCTGTTAAGGTCATTTTGAATTCTTATCCTGTCCTCTGGAATATTAGCTATCCCCTCTAATTTGGTGTCATCTGCAAACTTGATAAGCACACCCTCTAAACCTTCACCCAAGTCATTAATAAAGATGGGCTCAGGACCTAATCCTGTAGCTCTCCACGAGTCACTTCTTTCCAGGATGAAGAGGAAACATTGGTAAGTACCCTTTGTGTTCCCGAGAAGCCATAACAAATATAATGCATTAAACAATTATGTAGTAGACTGGTTAACTGGGAACTATGCCAGCTGGAAAGTAGTAAATAGAGGGTGTATTGAAAGGCAAAATAAATTTCCCATGCAAATATGCCCCGAACCACTAAAAGTGTAAAAAGGAGTTCATTGACACTGTATAGCTATAGCGCTATGATTCAATTTTAATTACCATAGCAACAATCTATGGCATCCTAGAGTTTAGTAGAAAGTGGGAGGTACTTAGCATTATCAGCCACAGCATTCTAGTGCCTCAAATGACAAAGCCCAGGATTTCATAGAATGCGTCTGTGGCAATTAAAGTGGAATATAGCACTTTAATCCTTCATATTAATCCTGACACCTTTCTGTTACAGATCTTTTATATCTTCTTTGGAATCCTGGCACTAAACATTTCATAAAATAGTGAGAATTCCAACCAGTGTAGTTTATTCAATCTAAATTTAAATAAATTAATGGAATATAGATTTGTTAGTAGAAGTAAGCTATTATTAATATTTCTGTTTGGAGGCAATTTTCCTATGTGTACCAGAAGCTGGGAAGAAAGAATATCAAGAGCTTGTGAACTTTCTGAAAGTTGAAGGCTAGTCACTGCATGCATCAAAATGTGGAACTAAAAAATATTAAATTTGATTCAGAAAGACAGTTCTAATGCATTCTTCCCATTCTTTTGTGTTACTGCACTAGATCTTTCAATTTTTTGGAAAACCTTGGCTCTGGAGTGCAAAAACTGAAAGTAAATAGAACAAAAATGGGGAATTTCTGACATTTTGAATGTCAACTCTGTCAAAGTTTTAAAGTTGAGTAAAGCTGAAATCAGAGCAGGAGGTTTCTCTCACTATGAAACAGCCCTCATTTTTCATTTATTTTTAAGGTCTTTCCCAATAGCTCACCCCCCCCCCCCCCCGGTTCTATGGCTTTCCACTTCCTCTAAAGGAGAAAAGTGATAATCATGTATGAAAAGTTAAAGTGAATGAGTAGACAGACAGCACTCCATATGTTGATTGAAAGATGGTCACTTGCTTTATTTGTTTTTAAAAGCCCAACACATTCAGATCGCTATTGTCCTTTTTCAAGAGCTACACTTTACATAGAAATTTCTGGAGTTGTATAAATACTCTCTAAAGAAATGGACCATTAAGCAAAGAGCGATTCTCAACTTCCTCCACCACCAAAATGCTTATTATTTAAAAGCAATGGTTATACATTTTCAGTGTGATTTTTTTGAGGATATTTTTTGAAAAAGGAGCAACCAGTGGTATTATTAACAGTGACATTGATGACATCATTCATTCACTCAGCTAGTTGGATTTGGCCATGAAAATATTTCCCTGAAGTCCCAAATGAGGGCAATGTCTTTCAAAAAGCAGTGTCCTTGTTCTAAATGCATGCCATTGACCTCAGAGACACTACCATGTGCTCATATCTGACTGGCTGTGTGACAAAGGCCACTTTTACAAAAAGTAAAAACTAATTTTCTTTTCTTTTAAAATTCTTGGCTAGCTAGTTCTGTCTACAAATATATAAAACAGCTAATGGTGCTGAAACTGCAGTTGATTGGGATTGTGAAGAGCAGTGAAGTAAAACAGTAAAAATTAGCTTCAGGGAATTGTTGGGAAACGGAGGGTTGCTTCACTTTTTATGCCAAAATATTTCATGAGAAAGCCTTTAAAACATGAGATTTTTTAAAATATATATATTTCCTACCCCTTGATTGCTAAGCAGTGAAGTATTGCAAACAGGGCATATCTGGTTCATTCCTTTTGCTTCTAATGATCTGGTTACAGTTTATCACCGCTACAGTTCTCTGATTCAGTCTTCATTTCAGATTCAGTAGCATAGATAACTTATCTCACTCATGCCTTGATTTTGTCATTTTATTTAAGGGACACCATTTTACTACACCATTTTCTGTAATGGGACTTGAGTATTTATTGATTTTGGTATCCTTGGGGGTCCTGAAACAAAACTGTAGCAGATAACAAAGGCCCAGAGCACAACACACTTCTGCAACAAAACATTGCAGAAACATCCTGTTGGAGCACAAGAATACTGTTGAATCCTATTCTTGCTGCTCTCTTGGAGGTACTGTTGACTCTTAGTGCTATTGCTTAATTTTTATCGATAATGACATGCTAAGGACTCCCCTGATTTGGCCAAACAGAATGGCAAAATATGCTTATGAGTGTAGGGGAAGATGTACAAGAGGACAGGGCTCCTGTTTCTTTAATAGCATTTTTCTGATACACTTGAGAAATCCCCTTTCTTACAGCACTATTCAAAGTGTGGAAGTTCTCTGTAGTTTTGCATCTGGCTATCCCGATGGCACAATGAGTTAAACTACTGAGCTGCTGAACTTGCTGACCAAAAGGTCAGCAGTTTGAATTGGGGAGTGGGATGAGCTCCCATTGTTAGCCCCGGCTTCTGCCAACCTAACAGTTTGAAAACATGCAAATGTGAGTAGATCAATAGGTCCCGCTCTGGTGGGAAGGTAATGGCAATCCATGCAGTCATGCTGGTCACATGACCTTGGAGGTGTCTACACTGGTTCTTCAGCTTAGAAATGAAGATGAGCATCAACCCCGAGAGTCAGACACAACTAGACTTAATGTCAGGGGAAAACTTTTACCTTCACCTATCCTTATTGTGGCATCTACAAGATTGCTACAGAATGAACTTATGCAAAAAGGCAGGGTATATAATGACTGTGATATCTAAAAGCTACCTTTATTTAAAGCAAGTACAGTATTAGGCATAAAGTGATAAAATAGACCATCCTCTCTTCTCTCTCCATCTCCTTACTACCAATGTAATTTCCAATTTGATATTTGTATTATTTCAGTCAATGCTAGATAGTGTAATTGATTTAGAAAACTAAATAATGCCTGACAGACCATTTCCACTATCTAGCAGTGAATTTCTTTCTGTATAACTTTGGAGCATGTCAATATGATCATGTATCCTGTTTTAAGGTGACAGACATCTACTTGAAGTTTGAAGTTATGTCCCGTTAAAGAGCTCACCTACACAGGCATTAAAACTGGGACTCACATTGAGTTGGCGATTGACTGTTTCTCCATTTCTTTTGAGTATTGTAGGATATGCTGGATTAAACTGGCTTTGCTGTGCTTCAGGAAAAGTTGGGGGATACTCTTCAACCTTTAGTGTATCCACGGCCTTAGGATAGTGTGGACAGCTGGAGCAGGTCCACTGCAGATTAGGTCTAATTCAGATCAGTACATTGCTACAGCTGGCTGGAAGCAGCAACAGTGACATGGAAGGTGAGGTGATAGTCCACTGGGGTTGATGCTGTCTTAGGCTGACTGGAGATGTGAACTCTAACCCTTCACCACAGTGGGGTTGGGAGGCTGCATGTGGCTGCCTTCTGGGCCAGTCCTGAGCATTTCTGCTCAGGACTGGTCTAATTCTATCATCAAGTGTTTTATTATGTCCCAAGTCTAACTTAAAGATAATGACCAACAATAATAAAAGTGAAGAAAAGCCTTGAAGTTGCTAATCAGTAAAAATTAACGCATGGAGATCAGCTTGATCAGGCACATAAGCCAACCAGTAATATTATTTCATACTTGGGGGAAGGGGAGGAGTATTACGAGTCAGATGCCAGCCAATATATAAATAACTCAGTTTATTGCAGAAACAACACAAAAGAGCCTAGAAAACAACCAAAAATGGCTCAAAAAAGAACTAACCCCCCCCCCCCCAAACTCAGGATATAATCCGGATTATCCTGGGAAATAATCCGGATTAAAACAAACTACGCTGGAAACTCGTTCCACCTACTCGTTGGAGCTTAGCAAACACAGGAAAGCTATCAGAAACAACTCACAGCGACCAGCGGCCACACCGTGCCCCGAAACGTCGTTGTGAAGCCAATCCACGTTGTAAAGGAGAAGTCACAGCCGCCACATCCGGTCCACGTTGTTAGGGAGAAGTCACAGGTATCGAGTTCCAATCCGCGTCGTTAGGGAGTAGCCACAAGCACCGAGTTCCAGTCCACGTCGCTAGGGAGAAGTCACAGTATCGAGTTCCAATCCGCATTGTTAGGGAAAAGTCGCAGGCTTCGATTTCCAGTCCAAGGTAAACACAAAGAGCCAAAGTGATGGAGGCAAGCCGGCAGCTATTGCATAAAACCAACACAAGACAATCCAGCGCAAACCCACACAATGCCAGCCCCCGTTGCCACTAAAAACCCGGGTTAACACTTACGTCCCAAAGCAGTCTTCCAAACATGTCTTCTGAAACAGAGATCCCGAAAGCGCCCAACAAACACCTTGCCGATTGCAAGATTACATTAGCAACAAACTTACTTTTATTTACAAATCCTCCTCAGAACTTGAGCCAGCTAACGCCCTATCCACAGCTGAACCCTGTTGCTGCAACTCCTCATCAGAGCTGGAATCGCTCAACACCCCACCAACCCCACCTCCAGCTGCTGCCCTTCTACGATCTCTCCAGACAGTCCACCTTCTATCCAAACCCATAATTCCCCAGGATCCAGCTGTATCTTCGCTGTGCCATCCCTCCAATGTACCACTGCTTGTGGATTCCTCAAAAACATCCCGGATCTCTTGAACCTTAGTCCAATCCATCTCTTCACTCCCAGAGTCCGATATCCCATCCTCCTGACTCCCAGCCCCACAATCCCCTTCAAAACCCTCAAAGAAATCATAATCAGTGGGTTCCATAAGAATTTCCCGGATTCTCCTCCTTTGTTGTTCCTCATTGGAGTCTTGCTCACGAGTCGTTTTCCTGCCTCTTCTAACACAACTAGTAGAATCTCTACTTAAAGACTCCATCACAACAAGGAGCATATCTTTAAATAGGTATAGTGATTTCTAAATTTGCTTATGTGGTTCAGAATTAGCAAATGCAGTTTTATACTCTCTTTTTTAGTGATCATTTGCCACTCAAAATAGAAATTTCCTATACCTTTCAATGTAATGAAACTGTTCTGATAGACAAATAATGTTGTGATGCAAAATCTGGACATTTATAGTTGAGTCTAAATGTACGTATTTTAAGACATATGCCCAATCCAAATCAGGTCAGAGTTAATGTTAGAATAATGAAAAACAACTAAGTCTTTTAGGTTCTCCCAGAATGGAGTAAGTTTTTTACTTTCATCACCCTCGTGGGTAGGGGATAGTTCCTTTTTTGATAAAAGCACAGTACTCTTACATTGACCGCAGATACGTTTACTGAAGTTTTTTGGGGGAGGGTCAATGTTTTTACTAAAATGTCTAGACCTACATATACCAGTATACATACTAACCGCTGTCCATAGCCTCATTTCCTTTGACTGCTATTAATTTTCAGGGCCTTTTGCTTTTCATTCACTTTTTGTCCATTTGGAAAACTTTTTCTCATTCTACCCACCAAGTCACTTACAGAAAGCAAGGGAGTAACAAAAGTCTTTGACTAATGGAAACAATAAAAGATTATTTGATTTTTTCATTGTTTCTCATGGTAAACCAGCCTACTGTGATGTGTACACAATTGTGGAATATATGAACATTATGGACCAAAAATGATCATTGTTACCTCCCACTCTAAGAACACACAGAGAGACATTTCTGTCAAGCAAATAGTGAGGAGGAAGTGAGCACATTTATTCGAATTCAATCTAGTTTTCAGTTTTAAATGCCTCTATCTCAGGACAGTTTGGAATAACCTCCTCTGTTATATAGTCCAATAGAGTTCAGATACCATATTTGCCTGACACAGACCCAGCTGAAATAGCTTTTCAGTTTCTGTTGGCAATAAAACAAGACAAAGAACAATGTGCATGTAATTGGATCTGCAGATGTGTGAACCATTTGGGAAAAAATACTGTATTGTTTTATTATTAAGATTTTGAGATTTTTAAAAATTCTTCTTTGCATTGCTTGGGAACAGTTTCAGAGTTTTGAAACAATTAGGCAAATCCTTTTGTTGCTCCTTTCCCGTCTATATGTTGTCAGTCTTGCAGCTGGATTTTTGCTCTTTCTTTATAAAGCTGATATTATTCACAAACGGTATGAGATGCAAAATTGCTGTGAACTTTATTCTTCCAGTCAGACGTGACTTTTTGAAATGACAGCAAATTCAGCCTGAGCCCCAAAGAAGTGACCAATTTGCCATATGGTAACAGTTTCATCCTTACTTTAGCTAATTACAATGTGGCACAGATTTCTCTTTTTGTTGCCAGATACTCTCATGTGTGGCACAGTTTAGGGCCTTATCATGTGACAAGGATTCCTCACAGTTATCATTTTGTAAATTTATTGTGTCTCTTACTAATTCGTTGTATATGACATTGGAAAGAAACCTCCTCAACTAAGCTATAAAGTCTTACAATTGGAGTAGCATTTAAAATGTTTTGAGATTTGACATTTAAAATTTCTATTCAAAAAGTATTTTATTTTTTTAAATGCATGTTTGTCATTTTTGAAAAGCATTTTTAAATAATTACAATAGTTAGGGTGATGTTTTCTATTGGAATATCTTTTGACACACAAAAAAATCCCTTTGGCATTATTGTCTATTTTATAAAGAATAGAAGATGAAAGGAGGAGGAGAAAGGAGGAGGAAAAAGAAATGGATTCTTCCACAAGAATGAGATTCTAAATCTAACCTGAAAATAATACTAAATTTACTGTACTAATCATACTGAAACTGTTATAAAGCATTTGACGAGGTCCCTTTTTAAAATGAGAAATTGCAATCCTATCTCAAAAGTCATGTAAATGTAAGTGATGAAGGGACAGCTAACATCTAAATGTCCTAGTTTATCAGGAACAGCTCTAATTTTTCAGCTGCCTTTACTATGCCCCAATTTCTTTCCCTTCCTCCTATTAAAAATCAATACTGGCCGTAAAGTATTTTCACATACCCCAAATTAGCCTTGGTGGTTAAACATAATGCTGTATTGTACCTGAGAAAGTTTGTGGTCAAGTCAGTCTTGCGTTATGGGACAGTATAAAAATGTGAAGCATACGGTTCATATCTAGCAATAAAATCTCTTAAGAACACATCTAAAATGCAAGACAAAAGCAACAAAGGTAGAAGTGAATCAAACGTGCACCTGAACAGATGTAAAGCCCTGGAACTAAGCAGTGCTTCAATGCACCGAAGAGAGCAACTCCAACCCAGTTCCAGAATGAGCAGTGTCTGTGGCTTCATGACCATAGAGGACTTGGGCTTTTTTCCCAGCCCCTCTGCTGCAATGTGCTTGTGTGGATCACCAGAGCACCTATTCCTTAATCAGTTTTGTCATTTGATGTGCTTTACACCTATGTGTGCTGATGTTCAGTATCCATCGATTTTACTTATCCCAGTTCTCTGATGCATGTTGTTTTGCGTGTTCGTGCCCTGCATCATTTAATGCCACATCTTTGAAATGCCTTCAGTCCACATTAAGTGGTCAGTGTAGATGTGTCCTTAGATAAACAGCTGCCAGATTTAGACCCCCAGGTGTTGTTGGATATGAACACCTAGAAGTTTCATCCAATAATGTCAATTGTTAGAGATTCTTGGATTTGTAGCCCAACAACTTCTAGGAACACAAGACTAGTAAGCACTGCTTTAGACAGTGAGCTGAATTGACACCTTTATTTTAGAAAGAGTTCTGTTAAATCTTTTCCATTTATTGGCTTCTTGACTATCCTTTACTTTTTTCTTTTTTCTTTTTTTTTACCAAAAACACTACTAGGAACTGGGGTGCCACAGCCGTACCTGTAAAGAGACAATACTCTCAATCCTGTAACACACATTTAGTGTTTCATGAATTGGAACATGAATACATTTTATATATGTATCCATAGCCTTTAAAACTTGATGACAATAGTAACCCAGACATATATTGTAGGAAGTGAATATACATAGCAAGATTAGTAAATGGAAAATCTGCATATTAAAAAATGTCTGCTAGACAACAGCAATACAGATGGCTGTGTCTAGCTTTGTAGTATTCTGTAGCTGTTTCTATTGCTCCCTGAGGTACTGACTTGTTCTGTTGCCATGGTGTAAAAACTATCCATCCATGCAATAGTGTGATGTTTTGTCACTACTTCCTAGTTCCTGGTTTTTTGTCTAGGAAAGAAGATTAGCATGCCTCCACAGTCTTAAAAAAGTATTCATACTGATAAGACTTTCCGTTCAGAGAGGTCAATCAAATTTTGTCCCTCCCTTTAAATTATTCTATTTCTTGAAGAAAAATGTCTCATCTTTAAGGGAGAAATTCATCACTTTTAAGCTACAGAAGTCCACTGTCATTTTCACAATGATCGCTCTTCTTGCTTTGCCCTCAAGGAGAAAGCATTGTACCAGAAATATACTTTTCGATTGTTTTAGGCATGAATAATTCTGTGATTTTCACCTTCTCATACATTTGAATGCTTTCAAATTTAAGTTCTTTCCAGCTTGTTAATAAAGACATCAGTCATTTAAGAGAAACTGAGAAAAATTTTCACACAGTTCTCAGAGATATTGTATCTGAATGTAAGAAGAATTACGATTCATTCTCACAATGTGTACACCCTGTCCAGATGACATTAAACTGCTGCTATTCTTTGGCTGCTCATTTTGGGGATTTCTTAAACACTTGCTAATCCCATTAATGGGATTTCACTTTTTTCTGGATACCATCATAGGGAGTGTCCACGCTCTACAATTGCAGCACTTTGATAGAATTCAAACTCTTTTGTGTCTATTATATCAAATCCTTACATCTGTAGTTGGAGGTACAGTAGAGTCTCACTTATCCAACACTCGCTTATCCAACGTTCTGGATTATCCAACACATTTTTGTAGTCAATGTTTTCAATACATCGTGATATTTTGGTGCCAAATTCGTAAATACAGTAATTACTACATAGCATTACTGTGTATTGAACTACCTTTTCTGTCAAATTCATTGTATAACATGATGTTTTGGTGCTTAATTTGTAACATCATAACCTAATTTGATATTTAATAGGCTTTTCCTTAATCCCTCCTTATTATCCAAGATATTCGCTTATCCAACATTCTGCTGGCCCATTTATGTTGGATAAGTGAGACTTTACTGTACTTAGAATTCTCTGCTTGAAAATCTTGTGCTATAGTTCAGGAGAGTTCCACTAGAGCAGTGCTATCTAAATTCATGGTGCTTGAAACACTGATTGTCTACAAATATCAGTTAAAATTCTATGGGGAAAAAACAAGAATTATAGAAAATTTGTAGAAATAGGGCACAGGTCCCTGGCAGATTAGAAGAAAATACTGGTCCTACACATCAGAGAGCCTGGACTAGAGCTATCTAGCCAAAAAATCCAAGTATGGTACCAGGGGCGGTTCAACCATTAGGCAAAGTAAGCGGTTGTTGAAGGCACCATCCTCTAGGGGGCGCCTAGGAGGCACCGTTGAGGCACCTCTGCCCAGGCGTGACCTTCCTGCCTCTGCAGCCTGGCCTGCCTCTGCGGTCGTGGCCTGACCTTCACCCTCAAGGCCAGGTCTCCAGGCTGCCTGGCCATGTTCCAGAAGCTTTCTCTCCAGACGGTAATCCCACACCTATGGCAGGCATCCTCAGAGGTTGTGAGGTCTGTTGGAAGCTAGGTAAGTGGGGTTTATATATCTGTGGAAAGTCCAGGGTGGGAGAAAGAGCTCTTGTCTGTTTGAGGCTAGTGTGAATGTTGCAATTGGCCAGCTTGATTAGCATTTAATGGCCTTGCAGGTTCAAAGCCTGGCTGCTTCCTCCCTGGGGGTATCCTTGGTTGGGAGGTGTTACCTGGTCCTGATTGTTTCCTGTCTGGATTTCCCCTGTTTTCAGAGTGTTGTCCTTTATTTACTGTCCTGATTTTAGAGTTTTTTTAATACCAGATTCCCTTTCGGTGGCCTTTTAATTCCTATGGATTCATAAGGACCCTCAGGACTCTTCCACACAGCAATATAACCCAGAATATCAAGGCAGAATAACCCACAATATCTGCTTTGACCTGGATTATCTGCGTCCACACTGCCA
This sequence comes from Anolis carolinensis, assembly GCF_035594765.1. Classification (NCBI taxonomy): domain Eukaryota; kingdom Metazoa; phylum Chordata; class Lepidosauria; order Squamata; family Anolidae; genus Anolis; species Anolis carolinensis. Next base: position 33,797,235 of record NC_085844.1, on the reverse strand, counting down.
TATAATCCAGTTCAAAGCAGATAATGTGCATGCCCATCCAATACCTCCACAATCATAACAATAATCCCGTCAGACAATCATACAGTTAGGACAGACCCCTCAACCCCATCCAGCCCAAACCATTTCTGCAATAGAGGACACAATCCAAGTACACCCAACAGATGACCATCCAGCCTGTAAATAATAACAATAACAATAATAATAACAATATCATGGAATCCTAAGGTTAGGAGAGACCCCTAAGGATCATCCAGTTCAACTTCCTTCTACCAGTCCAAACACTCCTAACACATGGCCATCCAACCTCTACATAATAATGATAATATTCATAAAGATAATAAAAACAATAATAATCATAATACAACCATACAATCCGAGAGTTTGGAGAGACCCTAAAGGGCCATCCAGTCCAACCCTTCTACCATGAAGGACACAATACAAGCACTCTTGACAGATGGCTATCCACCCTCTTCATACGCCATAGCAACGCATGGCCAGGCACAGCTAGTTTGTTGTAAAACATGAGGTTTTGGTGCTTAATTTGTAAAACCATAATATAATGGGATGTTTAACAGGCTTTTCCTTAATCCCTTATTATCCAACATTTTCACTTATGCAACACTTTTATTTTTCAGTGATTGGTTTGGGGGGGGGGCAAAATTCTGTTCGCTTATACTTGAAAATTACCTAGGGCTGGCCCTGTACGGTACCTCATTTACCTACAAATTTGTAGATTCTATCTAATCGAGCCACAACAAAATGTTATCAACGGCTAATGGGTTAAACCCTTGTGCCGGCAGGACTGCTGACCAAAAGGTCATCAGTTCAAATCTCCCATCTGTTCAGCTCCAGATTCCCATGTGGGGACATGAGAGAAGCCTCCCACGTCATGGTAAAACATCCGGGCATCCCTTGGGCAACTTCCTTGCAGATGGCAAATTCTCTCAGACCAGAAACAATTTGCAGTTTCTCAAGTTGCTCTTGACATGAAAAAGAAAACCCTAAAAAACAGCTAATTGTGCATTGTGGCTATACCCATGAATTGGTGTCCGAAAAAACTGCCATCCGTGGGAAGATAAATGCAGTTCTGGAGCCTGACCTATTTTGCTTCTTTTTCTTTCCAAAATTTGGTAGACATTTTCTTGCCTTTTCATAATAATTCTGTCTTATGGCCTTCATTGGAAGCAAACAATTTGTTGTTGTTATGTGAATTTTTATATTATTTTAAAAGCAGACTTTCTGAGATGCTGTGTTACTTAGGGCTAATTTTCAGACTAAATTATTATGAGGATTCAGCTGAGTTTTACAGCTGTGTGGCATTGGCATCCCTGCTATTATTGATAATACTCCTCTAATAAATGATACACCAACCACTGTGCTTTCATTCATCAGTGTAGAATGAAATGACTGCATTACTTGCTTTAGTCATTGCTGGAAAAATGTGTTATGTATTTAGTTATCCAATAAAAAGTACAGCTACAGATCAGAATCCCTAAACTCTTACAGCACGTTTTTGCTCTGGTTTCATGCTCACTATTTATGTTTTCTTCCTCTCTATTAAAATGGCATGTTTCTCTGAGCTTAAAAGAAATCACACCCACACCATCTGTCCCTTCAAATTGTTATTGCTCTCCCCTTTCATTTAAAAATGTAATTTAATGACATCAGCAGAGAGGTGCAGCTATCTGATAGCTTTTTGGTTAATGCTATTGTTTTTAGTACAGTTCTGCATGGCACATTTTAGGTCAGTTTTGATTCTCTATGTTATTCTCCGTCTGTTAAGAATCACCACCATCCCACTTATATTGGTAAATGGCTAGAGGCAGTATTTTTACACTTGTTCCATATTCTTTCAAAAACTAAAACAGAACAACCAGATCAGGATTAGCTTGTCATTGCCAAAGGCCACTCAGTGCAAGATTATTAGTGTAGTGTATCTACACTATAGAAATCATGTGGGGTGGAGGAAGAGCAGGGACCTCTTCACACAGGACATTTTTGCCCTGTTTTGCTGCTATTATGCACATCTTGAATGGGGCCTGCCGTGCACCATCACATAACACACTAATATGGCCCTAGCCATATTCCTCCCCAAGTGGAGGGAAAGCGTCAAAAGGCACTTTCTCCTCTACTGCGAGGAGGGAGTGATGTTTGGGTAGCTCAGACAGAAATAACTGCACTTTCTTTCCCTTTTTGCTGTGTGATGGCAGAAAGTGTGCCAGGACATTGTGTGTTGCCGCCCTTTCTGCCATCTGATGGGGGAGGGAAAGAATGCTGTTTGATAAGGGGAAAATGGAGGGCGCCACGCCTCGCATGACTTCTCTTTTGTGGTGCAATGGCAGGGCTTGAAAGGGCTGTGTGAAGAGAGTGCAAACATTGCCTCTCTAGATGTTGTTGAACTTCAGAGCCCAACATTTCTCCCAAAGCTGATGGGAGATTCAGTAAACAAAATCTGGATAAAGCATCCCTTCTGAATTTGAGTCTAGATTCAGTTTGGTTTTGCTGAGTAAAGAAAGAAAGAGATGAAGCAGGCTATAATTGCAAGTATCAAGAGAGGAAAGTATTGGAAATATTATCTGATCACAACTGAAAGTAAGCCAGGTTAACTCTTTTGTTCAATGAAATCAGGGGAAGGCATGGCTCTGTTGTAGGTCAAGCACCTTTATCATGGATTACCGTGAATAGTCATTCTCAAAATATTGGAGACTTCATCATTTGGGATCATAGCTCAGTGATCAAGCACTTATTATGCACGTTGAACGTTCTAGGTGTAATACCCAGCAAGTTCCATTAAGGTGATAATCCTATGCCACCTACTTGGCAGTGAACACAATGGAATGTACTTTTAATTACATTAGAATCAGTTTCTGTTCTTCAATATCTTTAGGCTGAAAGAGGCCTTTGCCCTGAAGAGCTGCTGCAGCTGTTGATCTGGCTGAGGCTGTGGCAAGTACTGAAGGTTAGTATTTATTTATTTGGAAACTTTCTAGACCACCCTTCAGCTTAATACATTCCAGAGAAATGTAGAATAATACAAGTACAATATAATCAAAACATATAATCATTCTTCATATAACATAAAAGGAAACTAATATAGATGCAATAAAATCAATTCTAAGTGTGTCAGTAAATAAGTATGTGTTGATGTATTTTTGAAGAAGTTGTAACATCATCATTGGTAGAACTCCCCTTTAGAGTTTGTTTCAAAGTATTGGCTTGAAGAAGGTCACTTCTGCTTCCCTAGACTGCTTGTGGGCATTGACATTGGCATTTTGATAGTTTTGGGAGCAGAGGCAAAAGTAAGCTTATCTCCCACTTGTACTGGGGTGTCTCTTTATGGCCACCAACTGGAAGTGACTAGTTTCCCTTTAGAATGGCTAGGTTGTGTTATTGTGTAAAACCTACTGGGGAAAACATTGGCTACAAAATAAATAATATGGCAGCCATCTATGACCATCTATGATCAATAAAATAATATGGTACTGTCAGCATTTTGGAAAATAAAATGACACCTGTTGGTTTGCAACTGGCCATTGGTGATGCTTCTAAAGAGATTATGATATTTTTCCTCAATAGGAAGTAAACATCTTGTTGTTGTTGTCAACCACCCTCACGCCCACACCTCCCCACACATATACCTCATCATGTAGAATCTTTTCAGATAATTTCACTTCCTTACCACAATTTCTTTGAATTCTACCATTCATTCCATTCTTTGTCCCCCATAATTCCAGGCTGAAGGTTCAAAGCTGTAGGCTACATGGACCAAGAGCTAGACAGAGCATATGGAAGATTTAGTAAGTAATTTTTAAAAAGTAATTTATTACAGAATATTTTACAAACCCCAAATAATGTTGCCTTTATATATATATATATATATATATATATATATATATATATATATATGAAAACACAAGTCTGGTTGCTCGTAATTTGCTGCCTTTTAATTCTTTTAAGTTCTTTTAAATCAGGTTGGATTGATGGTCTTTGTGGCCTCTACAATTATATTATGATTCTATTAATTTAAGGGTGTACTTATATTTTTAATTTTCTTTAAATGTTTCCCAAGTAATTTCTAGCATCTTCAAAGTAACAGAAAAAGTTAACAATTAAATATTCCCTGGTGCTTGTAGCTTAGTATCTACTACTTACTCCAAATTCTTCAAAATCAGCTGATACTATCTCATATCAGCTTCTATTATTCAAGCAAATTAAATCAGCAAGGGAATGGTGGTGAGAGTTTAACATTTTTAATGTTGATAATAACATTATTGTATCTGTTTGGGGGCAAGATTTCTACCAGCACTTAGCTCTTCATCTGCCATTATTACTTCAGAGGCCCGCATTTCATTATTTTGTAATGAATCTTCTAATTGCTTTACATTTTCAGACCATTTAAAATATAATTTGTTTTTAATTTGGATTTGCTATATGTGTTTTTATTTTATTGCACCAACACTTAGTAATATACTATAATAGAGAACTGAAAACAATTTTAAAATTATTAATTAGAGTGCCAGTTCTAAGCTTTTTCAAATTAGCTACTGCAATTCCTACAAACTTTTTAAAAGTAGCATTTTCTATTATATTTCTAGACGTTACTTGAAAAGAGAATTGAATCTTACAAACTGCCAGATGTGATGCCCATGAAACTGAACTTCACCCCAACAACCACAAGAAATCCCAAGGTAGTAGTAGTACGTGGCTCCACCATTTGCTATGCTCACACCCAATAATTTTTAAGTAACTGTCATTCTACACAAGGTATGAAATTATCCATTGCGTGACAATCATTATGCGATGTAGACATGTTGACAACAGCAGTCCTGATTGTTAGAGAAAAGAACTAAATTGCAATCACCCAGTTCTTTGAAACCAATTAAATCTATGTTCTGATAATTATCATAGCATAATAAAGCAAATATTTAGAGTTTTCAGTTCATGGGAAGAGGCAAGAATTTATTTCAGTCCTCTTAATTATTTCATGTAGACCACACCAATGCAATGCCTTAAATCTATACTGTTTTTTAAAATTAAAAAACAACTAAAGAATTATCTTCTAAGCTAAGCCGTATGTTGTACTTTGAATAAGTCTGGCAATTCTTTGACATTTAAGCAATAAATTCTTCATTGTTTGAAAAGACAACATTACTATATTATCTTCAGTAATTGAAAAGAAAGAATACATGCCCTGCAGGAAGTCCAAAATAAAGTGAAATCATATGAAGTCAAACAAACCTATCTTATAAACACCATATGTGTGGGCTTTTTGAGACAAAAGAAAAAAAATTGATTGGTTGAAAAGAAACTTGCTGTAATACAGATGGCTGTAGTATCCTGGAAAATTGTGGTAATATGATAAATGAATACATAAAAATCATATTATTTTATTCCAAGAAAGACGAACTTAAAAAACGTAATTACCCAACGTTGTCTGATTTTCTTTATAAAAAAGGAAAACTGTTACATAACCACCGTGTCCCATTTCTCATGTTACATATGTTACAGATTATCTTGCCAGCAGACTCATCCACAGCCTCAAAGGCACTAAAGAAAGGTTGCGTCCCCCGCCATGAATACAAAGTCAGAGTCAGACTAGGTGATTTGTTACATGTGTAGTGAAACTGCTAGATCATAACTTTCTTTTTTTTTAAAGACAAATGTAGCCACTTTGCCCATTATCCAAATTTAGATAATGGCATAGAGGGAAAGATAGTTTCTTCTTTCACTATGTTGTGGTTCCAACTTTTTTCAAACAAACTAGGAGAAAAAGATATCCAACAATGCTATATAATTGTTTAAAACAATAGTTTTCAAAGTATTTATTGATACATTGTAATATGAATTGGTTTTGTGCATTCTTTTACGTACAGGGAATGGCCTATCACAATAATCATAATAATAAACATAATAATCATAGTCATAAAAATTCATAGTATAATTCCCCAGAAGCCTCTACACTAATGTTGTTGAGGGGAGTGTGAAACATGGGTTTTTTGCATCACTAAATTATAGCTTGACTTATTTATTTATTATTTATTTCAAATATTTCTATCCCGCCCTTTTCATCCGGAGGGACTCAGGGTGGCGTACAATTGGCAACAATTCGATGCCGATACATCATTAAAAACAACAACATATAAAAATATATTACAACCAATTAAATACAGTATAAAAATATAAAACATAAAACATATGCTTAAAATCCGTTCGTCCAATATCCTCCAACTTTATCCATATAACTTCTTAGTTACTAGGCTATTCTATCTCTCCATAAGAATGGCTCCACAGATGAGTCTTTGTAGATGTGAAAGTGAAAACTAGAGACACAGACCCTATTTCAGCAGGGGTTGCTTGTTACCTGGTAGTATGACAAATAACACCTGCTGAAATTCTTCCTCTACACAACTGTTACAGCCTCAGGAATCTTCCAATCTGGCAGCCCTATGAGGACCAAATTTCGGAACATGGGCCAAGGATCCCTTAGATGGCCATGAAATATAAGTGATGTTGAGTATGCTGTGGATATGTGGACAGTCACATAAATCATTTTCATTTTCCAAAGTACTTTTTTGGGTTTCATGTGGCAAGGGAGAAAATGGGATTGCCTGGGGTCTGGGTAGGAGACCAACTGGGCCTGTATTCTTTCTTCTCCTCACATTTTTAGAGAGGCTGTCCTGGTATTCTGGCCTGCTATGGCAACTGGTGATGTCTTTTCTTTTTTGAAAAAAGGAATAAAGAAAAGGACAATGTTGTCACCTTTCCAGCCTTGTGCCTGAGGTCGTGCTCCTTCTCTAGAAGCACAAAAAAAAAAGATAAATTGGGCTCCTTTTATTTTCTACCAAGATTTCTTCTGTCAAATGAGTTGCTGGTAAAAGAAAAAGAAATTCATTTATTCTGTTGCTGATATGTATAAGTACAGGGGGGAGCAGAGGGGTGGAGTGCCTCCAGTAATAAAAGGAACTTCAAACTAAGAGCCCTTCTATATTGACCATATAATGCAGCTCCAAGTTCACTCAAGACTGCAGCAGCCACAAAATGCATACCCCAATTCACACTGCATGACGGATTAAATGGGAAACAGCACATTTAAAAAGTCATAAGAAAGTCCTATGTAAGCCATATAATGTGCTGCAGCTGAAGCAAGTATACTCCAAACTGGATCCACAAAATGTGGAGAGCATTGTTGACACACATCCTTGCTGAAGCACAGTAAAGAATCTTGAACAGGGCTGCCAAAAAACACCCCAAGGATATAGCTCAGGAGGCGGCTAACAGACCCCCCTGGGAGGGGTAATTTATTACCTCCACTGCTGTCACTTTTCCTTTTACAAAAACTTTTAATGCTTCTGGTGTGTTAATGTGCATCTCTGCAGAATATTGGGGGGGGGGCAATCCTGTAAAACAGTTTGAGGCCAATTTCTGTGGTAAGTGAGGACCTTCCTAGCCTCAAACTGGTTCTAGATCTGTCAATCTAATCACAGTTCCTCTCAAACTGGTTACAAATTGAATTATAGTGCCATGTAGAAATGCTTTTAGAAATACTGTACCACCAAATGGGTGTTTTTACAGGAAACTGGACAAATCAGTTCCCAGGATGACGTGAGAGGGTGCATTTATGCTCATGTTCTGCTTATAGGTTTCCCATATTCATCTATCTGGCCCCTGTAGAAAACAGAATGCTTTACTAGTACACAGGTCTTTGTTCTGACCAAGCAGCCAGTGAAAAGCAGTGGTCCCAGTGTATTGTGCAGTGGTGAACCTGTGCAGAGTTTTATCCCATAGCAATGAACTTGTTGCTATAAGATTGTGCATGGGTTCACTACCCCAATGCAAAAGAACTAGAGTTGTACACAAAACCTATTTTCCTTCTTTTCATCTCTTCTTTTGTACTTCTGTTACCTTTGGGAGCACATAACAAAAAGGCCTCCCCCCCATGAAAATTAACTTGACATGAAAGCAAGTGGGAGCCAATCATTGCTTTTGCTCAATAAAATTACAAAAAACTATCTTCTGTGTGTGACTTGGTGTCAACAGCAAGGTGAACTATTCTGAGGTGCGACACAGGGGAAGAGAGGAGATTGGCCTGGTTGGCAAACTAAACCCTTACAAAGACAACTTAGCAAACTGCATTATGGCGGCATTATGCATGACATTCACTTAGTGACTCCATAGCTCAGCTGTCTATCGTTTGAATTAAATGTATAATAGCACTCAGAATGAACTTAACATACGCTGCCTTGCTAATTACATACCAAATCCTTAACTTTCCCATTCCTTTTGACATTTTTGAAAACCCTTACCTAGGCATTTCAAACGGTTTGACTCAAAAGCTTGGGCAGGCATGAGAAATGTCTTAGTTGTGTGATAAAATGTGCCTGGTAAGGAAACTTAAGCCTTAATTTTTATGATCTCTCGCCAAACATTACTTTCAGTGTTTTCTTTCTGGCCTAACAATTTGACCAAAAAAAGGGAAGGAGGATAAAAGAGGGGGGGAAAGCAATATAATGGCAGTTACAGTCTATTTGGTTTTCAAAATGTTCATATTATTCTGGAAGCAAAATTGTTAGCTACAATGAGCAATTTTCCCTAATGTGCTTACTTCAACAGATTTTCTAAGACTGATTCCTCTGTTGTGATTCACATCTTCAAGCATGCTGTGTAAAATATTCAATGCTACCTGAATCTATAGCAGCTGTATGTTCTCAAACAACAGAGGTTTCTCAGAGTTGAAAACTTAATATTCAAAATATTATACTGAAGGAAAGAAGCAAGGTTTTTTTATATATAGCATAGAAATAGAGAAGACTGATCACACCAAGAATTCTGGGGTTTGTGTTGCTTTAAAATTCATCAGTTTGCAGCATTTTTAAAAAAGAATTCAGGCAGCTTCAATAGGAAAATAACTACACATACAACTATGAATATCTACAACATTCTAGCATTCTTAATATGCTCAAAAAGTAGGATGTTTTGAAGCCCACATTCACTGAACAAGATTGCCATCAACCACATTTGCTTCTCCTTTCATTTCTTCCTACTAAGAGTGATGTACTTTGGTGTTGTGAAAATTGAAGTGGTGTAATAGTTGGAGTAGTTCATTGAGAAATCCAATAAATAAATTCCATAACCTCTTTTTTCCTACTTTGATATTTTTCTCTTCTATTGGTTTTAGACTGTGAGCTGTTTATAAATGAGAAATTTATTTAGTTTGCTTATGAAATTCCTTAAAGTGCCACATGCTTGATAGTATTGTAGTAAACCTAACTTTCAAGAACTATAATTCCTTGTTGTAATTGACAGTCATGGCCTAAAATCACCATTCTAAAAAAAAATCCTGGATGGATAAGATTAATCATGGATGTCAAAATATGAATCCAGAGATGCCCTTCCAGAAACAGAAGGCTTCTTCAGGGCATGGAAGGATTTTTCTGGACTTTGACAAGATGCATATAGAGAACAAGTTTGATCCAATTGAGTCTTTGTTTGCAGGAGCCATTGAACAATCTCATACAAAGTAATATAATGTGCCTTGATGTGCACTTTATGTTATTTTCACATTGTACAGAATCTTCTGATAGTTCTTGTGCATCAATGTAACTTTAATAGATCTGAATCTTTAGGAAAATAGCAAATAGCACTGAGATGAAGTCCAAGATGTGCCTTCATCTCAGTGCTATTTGCTATTTTCCTAAAGATTCAGATCTAATTACATTAAAAAGGGTATTGCTTCAGGAATGACTTAAAGCAGTGGTTCTCAACCTGTGGGTCCCCAGATGTTTTAGCCTTCAACTCCCAGAAATCCTAACAGCTAGTAAACTGGTTGAGATTTCTGGGAGTTGTAGGCCAAAACACCTGGGAACCACAGGTTGAGAACCACTGACTTAAAGCATATCTACATGAGTGTATAGCCTTTAGTTAAAAGCAACCTGTAACTGATGCTTTTCCCAATAAAAAGCATAACTGTATTGTGATACAGCTGCAATTTGATGATGGCAATGCCATCCCTTTTCTGTGATAACTGTAATATTCAAAGTTACTTCATTGTGACAAACATGTGGTTTTATTATGTGTTGGTGATGCCTTGTGCTCTGTTGTGGATGCTGAGATGACAAACAGGTAGAAAGTATGTTTTGTACTAAGGACCAGCAGCATCTAGCATTCAGAATTTTACAGCAGAGCGTTTGCATCAGAGGCTAAAGTGCTTAACCTTATGATGGTGAAGCTACTCTGCTGACATGATGATAAACAAGCATGCTAATGAATACCATATGCAGAATGGGGAAACACACAAATTGTCCCATTGGCCTCCCATTACATAGCAGGACACATTGCACATCAGGACACATTGCACCATGCTGCTGGCTTCACTCACACAGTAATTATCCCAATGACTTAGGACCTCTCATCAACAGTGTTTTACAAGGGCACAGTTCAGTTTTACAAATTCATAATCTGTTTCTGAAGACATAATGTATTGATTTCCTAATAGGATTCCAATCTACCTAGTTTGTTTATTTTATGAAATGGGAAAGGAATAAAAAATGCAACATGGTTTTTTAAAATAAAGAAACCATGTCTATAATGGTAATAAATTGCTTTGTGTGTACATGGAACTATATTTTTCAAAATAGCTTCTCATGTTCTGGCATTAGGAAAATATAACATGATATTTTAGCAAGAAAGCATCCAACGGTTTTCTTATGGCCATACCGACATCAACATCCTCCCAAGCCATTAGGCATCCCAGACAGCAGAAAAGAAAAAAGATCACTGTTACTTCACATCCAGTGGAAATAACTCCTATGTATGAAAACATATTTTTCTTCCCTACTCATTTTCAGTACTTTCTGCCTAACAACCTCAAAAATTTGACTCCCTATGTTATTATTTTCTCATTGTAATAAATATATATTTTCCTCAGGAGATTTCAAAAGAGATGGTGTGCTGTGAAACAAATGAACAGAAGAGCTGAAACAGCTTTAGGCAAGTCATCCACATTTTCCTGATACCATAAATCCCTATTTAGATCAAATGAAGGAAGGTTGGCAGAGCTCCTAATGAACTCTAGTTCACTGCAGCACAGGCTCATTGAAGACAGAGCTGGAGCAGCTATCCATCTTTGGCATAACTTGCTTCAGCAGCATTGAAAGAATACTTTCAATGAAAAAAAGCATGAAACGTGCAGTTTTTAAGCTCAATTTACCCTTTCTTGTTTTCATTCCTTTTTTTTTTGTTTCTTTTCCATTTACTGTTGTTTCCACTTGCTTATTTTTTTTTTCTTTCACTTTGTTTTCATCCTTTGGCCCCAAAAAGTGGTATGTGGCATTAGAATGACATTTGAATAGTGACCTCATCAGAAGAGATACATTTTGGCAGCAATGCCAATTCCTCTTTAGTTTTGCAACAGAACTCAACAGCTCCCATCCCACAACACTAAATGCCACGAGAAAGCTTAACTTCCTTGTCCAGAGGTTCCACAATTGAAGCACTGCTATGGAGAAAGCCCTGCTATGAGTACCCACCAACCTAACTTCACAAAATGTTGGGACACACAACAGGGCCTCCTCAAAAGATCTCAAATTCCTGACAACCCATAATTTTCTTCTGACTTTATATGATATATGTATTCTGCTCAATTAGCTATTCAGGGGCCCTATCATAGTACACAATTATAGTACTGTGATTCCATTTTAACTGCTTTGGCTGCACACTGTGAAATCCTAGAGTTTGTAGTTTGATGAGGCTATCTGGCTGAGAACTCTAAGTACCCCTTCTTAAACTACAAATCCCAAGATTCCACTAGCTGGAAGGGCAATTGGGATCAAAGTGCTATAACTGTGTATTGTGAAAGAGTCCCAACTCAAATGGATACCCTTTTTAGGGCTTCTTATGCTTTTAGGACTTCTTACAAAGTTATGCTTTGTGTTATAATCCCAAAAATCCTCAGCCAGCCTATCTACTGGTCATGACTGGGAATTTTGGGAGCTGTAGTGAAAAACAAACAGTTCCAAATGCTAACTTTTCACATTTCCTATAGGGAAAAGAAACCCTGCTAACATAGTTAAAACCTGAACAAGATTTAAATATTTTAGATGATAGCTGAAACTACAAAAGCACACAAGTTTGGTTTCATTCATTTAATTTAGAAAGGGAAGGAACACCTTGCTATTAGATGGAACTATAATAAGACTTGACTCAATTCTACTGTATCTTTTTTATGGTATTTAATCAAACTATCAACATTACTGTAGAATTTATGTATCATTTCCTCATGGAAGGAGATCATGAAGAACTGTTTAAAAATGAAAAGTGGACAAGTTTGTACTCCTGTGAGTATAAAGCACCATATGGGCTATTTGAATGGGAAAGGTCTGCTAATGAAGCATTTCTCAAACAAAGCCATCTGTCGATATACATGACATGGCAATTCATAAAATAGTACAACTTTTCCAATAGAAATTGACTTTCTGTGTTTACACTAGCCAGGAAGAAAGAAAGATTGGGTCAGTGTAGTTCAGAAGTCATTTGGAAACATTAGTTGAAAAGAACAAGTGAATGTCCCCAGATGAACGGATGAATGTGATTTTTGCAAGCCTGACCCATGTGGACAGACAGGTTTTGTGAGTTTATAATATCAAAATTTTCTAACTTTTGGTGAGGATTGATCTAGCAATAATTTATGTCAAAAAGGTCATAATCCTGTACTGAAAGGCATTTATTTTCACTTACGTCCATGGAAAGAGCAGTTTGGAGGGCTCTAACTTTGACCATTGTCACATCTCGAATGTAATTGTTAATCAAGCCATGTGAATTTTTCATATCTCCAAAAGCTGTGTTGTTGAAGGTTTCATGGCCGGAATCACAGGTTTGTTGTGTGTTTTCCGGGCTGCATAGCCATGTTCCAGAAGAATTCTCTCCTGACGATTCACCCAAATCTATGGCAGGCATCCTCAGAGGTACCTCACAATCTCTGAGGATGCCTGCCACAGATGTGGGTGAAATGTCAGGAGAGAATGCTTCTGGACCATGGCCATGCAGCCCGGAAAACATACAACTCTCCAAAAGTTGTTGAGCAGCAATTCATAGCACTTCTCACCATTAGTCATGCTGGCTAGACTGCTGGAAGGTACAGTTCCAAAACACCTGAGGGACACAGAATTCACCCCAATCCTTGCCCTATTATCCTTTCAGCGCAAGCAAAAAAAAAAAAAAAAGCAAAAACCCATGAAACCCTTGCACATCCTTAAATGAAAGGAAATATTCGCTACGCATTCCCAGTACTGGGACTGATTTTAGAACTTCTCCTTCTTAAGCCACATCTACACTACAATATAATGCAATTTGAAAGTGCATTGTATGGGCAGTGTAGACTCATATAATGAAGTTTAACTGCATTGAATTGCATTATATGAGAGTACACTGACCATATACAGTTTCAAATTGTATTATATGGCAGTGGAGATGGGGCTTTAAACTGAAAATCAATAGAACTGGAACAAAGGACCAAAAAAAAGCAGAAAAGTGGAGTAGGGAAATATGGTAATTCTTACATGCTATCTGAATACTATGTCAGTGTTGCAACAGGACAAATCTCCCTTTGACATAATACATTTTTCTAAGTCTTTATAGTCTATAATACTATGACATGGACTTATAAGGAGTTAATATGCCTTTTTCATGGGGATAACTCCAAACGTAATCTGGATTTTGAATACTTTCTTTTTGGAATATTGCCAACCTTAATGCTAATGTGGATGGTGCTAATCTTAATCACACACATATATGGTGCACACTCACAATATCTATCTATACATTGTGTGTGTGTAAGAGAAGCATAATCCACATTACTGGTAAAACTGGCAATGTCACAAAAAATAAAGTCTTCAAAATCCAGATCATATAAAAGAATTCTCTCTATCCCCCTCTGTATGTATGTGTGTGCATGCATAGAAATAAGAAAAACTATTCAAAAAGGTGCTGCAGAATGTATTTCCCTAAATCCAGCTGCTGGTGGTCTCAACTAGAGCAGGCCCATTAAACCAATAGGATTTATGCCCCTCGGCAATTGGTCAGTTTGACCTACTCCAGTTGGGAAAAGTAATTGCATTTATTTCATAATTAACTACTGGAATTCACAGTCACACAATATGATAATGGCCACTGGCACAACTAGCTTCCAAAATGCAAATTGAATTTAAAGGTTCATATTCTTAATACTAAATACTAGCAGTTAATTCTAATGACAAGCAGCTTGTTCAGGTACTTAGTACTGATATTAAAATTCTGTTGCATCATGATGATATCAAGAGAAGTTATCAGATTTTTTAAAAGTAATTTTTATCGGCTTTGTAATCCAGCATGAAGCAGCTGGCTTTGAAACCGAACATAGATTTATTTGCCAGTCTAAGGCCTTCCCTTGGTTATAAGAAAAATTCCAAAATCCATATTAGTGTCGTACCTTTAATGGGACAAATAAAAGGGCACACAAATGTGTCATCCATAAGAACCCTGGGAGCTTTCCTATTCAAGTTGCTGTTAAGTGCCTTTTCTTGTTTAGTTACACACTAAAAAAGAAAAATTGCTTTGCCTACTTCCAGGCATTAAATAATGCTGTAGTATACTTAGTGTCTCAATAAAAAAATTCTGTTTGATGGTTTGCAGATAAACCCTATGTGCTTTAACTCAAACTACTAAATAATCAATTCTTTCAATGGGGTTCTGTTTATGTTGTTGTTCTTTTCCTAAGGAGGGAAAAAAACCCTTCACGATTAGTCTTATTTTTCATTCCGTGAACACAAAATGGGCAAGTGTGTAGCTAATGCACTTCTTTTGAAAAGTTCTCTGACACTACATTGTTAAGAAGGAAAGAAAATGAGTGCTGAGGTTCTTGACTACTAAAAATATTAATTGTAATGAAGAACAGTATACAATCGAATTCCATCAAAATAGGAACAGAAGGATAAATCTGTCAGATTCAGTTTCTGTTTCTAGTTTTCACAGTCTTGTTTGCTTTACTATGAAATCTGATAATTTTTCCATCCTAAAAAGTTCAGTATATATCCTAATGTTGGAGGTATTTAAAAAGAAATGTTTGCAATTTTTATAGTATTTTCCATGCAATTTTCAGCAAGCAACTTCTCTAATATAATGCATTTCAATGCTATTTTCATGATATATTTCATAATGTTTGCACTTCCTCCAACGTATTTGTTTGCATATATATATTGGCCATTATAAAATTCAGATAAAATTTTTAAATACTGCCATTTTCAAATATTCTGTTTTGAGCTTTGAAGTGCAAAATTGGATAATTTTACATGAAAAGTCTGGTGGAACAAACACCTTTGCACTAAGGCCAAGATTAAGGCCTTCATCAAACAGAGCAAGGGGAAAGTGGAGGGCACAATCTTAAACCATTCCCTCCTGTCTTTCCACCAACTTTCCCCTGCTTTCTCCTTCTAAAAGCTGTTTGGAGTCGGGTAACACCCATGGGATTTGGGCTCCATTTCAATGTGCTAAGGAAACAGAGCCAGACAAATTCCCATGGGAAGTGCCCTCCCGTGGAGCTCCGTTTCCTAGGTACATGGAAATGAAGCATGAAAAACATCTCTGATAAGGTCCTACATTGCACACCTTCACATAATTTGTCCATCCCTGTGGAAGAAATCCATGCAGGAATATATGAACTGTTGTTTTGTAGATTGTTTTATATGAATTGTTGTTTTTACATTGTTTTTAGGCATTGAATTTTTGCCTATTTACTGTAAGCCGCTTTGAGTCTCCTCGGAGAGAAAGGCGGGGTAAAAGTGATATAAATAAATAAATAAATAAATAAGGTAGTAAAGGTAAAGGTTTTCTCCTGACATTAAGTCTAGTTATGTCTGACTCTGGGGGTTGGTGCTCATCTCCATTTCTAAGCCCAAGAGCCTGCATTGTCCGTAGATACCTCCAAGGTCATGTGGCCGGCATGACTGCATGGAGCGCTGTTATCTTCCTGCAGAAGCGGTACCTATTGATTTACTCACATTTGCATGTTTTTAACAGCTGGGTTGGCAGAAGCTCGGGCTAACAGCAGGAGCTCACTCCGTTCCCTGGATTTGAACGGCCAACCTTTTAGTCAGCAAGTTCAGCAGTTTAACCCGCTGTGCCACCAGGAGCTCCAGCAGGAATATGGTAATATCTAAAATTAACTGAAAACCGAACAAATAGGAGCTTCTGAGGTTATCATGTGAATTTTGCCCCAAGACTGCAATACTGAATTACCTGGTGACATCTGTTACAAATTAAGAATTTTCATTTATTTCTTTCCTACCACCATGAATTTGAGTTTGTTACGGGTTTTAACTATTTATTTATTTATTGCCTTCATATTTCTGCTTTCCTTTGTAGGATAGATACATATGTCTGCACAAAAAACCTGTAAGATAGGTTATGCTGAGAAAGAATTAGTCCAAGGTCACTCAAAGAATTTCATAGTTTAATAGGGCTTTGAATCCAGTTCTTACCAACTCTGCTCCACCACTCTAACAACCATCATTCATAATTGCCTTTCCTTCTCTCTACATTACTAATGGGAAGCACAGATATAGCTTTTTGCATGAATTTATGAAGATTCTTTTGAGTGTGTGGGTGGTTATACACACATGCACATCTATATGTTGAATAAAATACAACAAAAAATACAATAAAGAACAACTATGGTACGATTGTTTATATGGATCTGCTAAAACTCTTCCAAAATAGGAGTAGATATGGCTAGAGGATCCCCATAGGAAATCTTTTAACATTACATCTGTATATCTGTGACACAATGCACATTTCTGAGTTGTTTGATATAAAATCCTGATTTAATCACTCCACTATAACCCATGGTCTTTTCACTTTATACAAATCAACCTTTTTTTTAACATCCACAAACAGTCCTTATTCCATCATTGACTTGTAAAAATTAAAAAGAAAGAAAATAAAAGAAAAGAATATACAGCTACAGAATACTGGAATGGGAAATGATGTCAGTAGTCATTTAGCCAACTACTGACAGTTGACTAGACAATGTTAGATCAGCATCCTACTAGTGACATGTACATGCATAATCAGAAGTTACCTTGATGTATTAGGATCATTCAGTTTTTGAGGAGTCAGAAATTCATTACCTCTCTTGGGTAATGACCAGGATTTACCTTCCTACTATAGGACTTCCATTCCATAGCTATTACTTTAGTTCTCAAACATTTTCAGTTGTAGAGCCTTTTTTGAAACAAAAGTTTATTGTGGCGCCCAAAGAAAATTTTATATATTATATTACATATTTAATAAGTATATATATCAGATATGAACAAACTTTCAGACACAGGGGCCACATTATGCTTTAAAATGTGACAGATGGGCCAGGCCAGAGGCAAATGGATGGAGAGAGTCTGTGTGAACTAATTGAAAAAAAGAATTGAACAAATTCCTATACATACTGCCATTCATCAATAATAATAATAATAATAATAATAATAATAATAATAATAATAATAATAATAATAGCAGCAGCAGCAGCAGCAGCAACCTCAGAGGCCACTTTTTGGTCATTGCCAAAGTCAGAATTCCATTCTGACTGACTGAAAAATGACAAAAAATCCCCCAAACCCACATTTGGTCAGTTGCAGTATCACTTCCCTGACTATCATCTATGTTTCCATAGAGAGTGGTGTAAGCAGCAAAGATGCTTTCAGTTATACAGCACTAATGTCATGCTCAGAGATGCTACAAAACATCCTAGATAAAGTAAAAGAGATGGATGTGATTTTGCTGCTCCCATCATTCTGTACTGGGCTATAGGTTCTTCAGGTGGGGGTTGCCACAGACAAAATATGGGTTTGATAAAACAGTCATTGTTACACCACCCCCATTTCCTTTAAGAAGATTGAAGCTTCTTTGCCTTATACCTGTTGTTCTGAATCATTTGGATTTTCTGGAGTGTACTTTATTCATCATATAGATTGCTAGGTTTGCCAAAACAATCCAATTTCTCTTCCCCTTAAGTATCTTGAAGGCTTGGTCTATCAGGAAATGAACAAGTTACAGCTTTATACTAAGATTGATTTGAGTAACACATATAAGCAAGTTACATACTTTCCTTAGCAGCATGGATCACATAGGCCTTTCATCAGTGTAGGTATGTTTTATAACATCACTTTTCTTTCCAGTAATGCTTCCACATGCATCATTTGAAGTAATAGTTTAAAAAAAAAAAACAGGTCCCATTGGTAGCAATGGCATTCTCCTTATTTACAGCTGTTCCTAGTCATGTGAAAGATATCATACAGAAAGGGTAGGGAGTTCTATTTTAATACACCAGAAAGACCACAACATGCATTCACCCAGCCATTCTGCCACCTGCAGCATCTGCCCAAATACATGGATGTGGAAAATGAAAATGAAATTGTTGTGCTGTCCACTTAGTTTATATATGTTAGAGCTTCAATGTTCATTTTAGGTTGTTGTTTATAAGTTCAGTTACTTCTGACTCTTCATGACTTCATGGACCAGCCCACAGCAGAGCTCCCTGTCAGCCATCGCTAACCCCAGCTCCTTCAAGGTCAAGCCAGTCACTTCAAGGATACCATCCATCTTGCCCTTGGTCAGCCCTTCTTCCTTTTTCCTTCCATTTTCCTTTCATTATCTTCTCCAAGCTTTCCTGTCTTCTCATGATGTGGCCAAAGTACTTCATCTTTGCCTCTAATATCCTTCCCTCCAGTGAGCAGTCGGGCTTTATTTCCTGGAGAATGGACTGGTTGGATCTTTTTGCAGTCCAAGGCATTCTCAGAATTTTCCTCCAACACCACAGTTCAAAAGCATCTATCTTCCTCCTCTCAGCCTTCCTTATAGTCCAGCTCTCGCATCTGTAGGTTACTATGTGGAATACCATTGCTTTAGCTATGTGGATCTTCATTTCCAGTACTCTTCACTATTTTATCGGGTTTGGTCATTGCTATCCTCCCAAGAAGTAAACATCTTCTGATTTCTTGGCTGCAGTCTGTGTCTGCAGTAATCTTTCCTCATTTTAGGAGGAAAGGAGAATCTGGAGGGGTTTTTTTACTTTCCAAAATGCCTTTTCCATTCACTAATGTCTTGTTGCTGCTTCTGTTAGGAATGTTCTGCCATCATTAGCTGTATTTGTTTTTCTTAAGAGAACACTGTAGGGAGAGACAGATGATTAAAAAAAACCTTCATCATTTTCCTGAACTGAAGGGAAGTGATGAGCATTACGTTTGTGCTTCCCCATGGAAATGCTGATATTTAGAGAGCTTTCAGTGTAATAAGTGGTGGAGGTTGGAAAATCCTTTAGTGGAACACTAAAACCTATAAAACTGAAAAATAAATCCTCTAAAAAATAGATTTTCTTCTGCCTGATCTCATGAGGGTGAGGCTGAAGTTACCCATAATGTACTTTCTGGCCTCAGGAGGGATCCAGTCATTGGAAAAGCATAAAAAACTCTAGCAACACAGGCCCTTCTGCACATTTCAGTAGAAGTTGGAAAACTGAACTGCAAAGAGGCACAGCTTCATTTTTCAGCAAAATCTCTTGTTTAGTCCTCAGTGGCAAGAAGTAATTGAGCTACACTTTATATGCTGCATTTATATCCCACATTTCCTTCCACAAGGTTTTCTCTCATACAAGCTTGTGTTTTCATTGACGTACATTCTGGTGC
The DNA here is from genome assembly GCF_035594765.1 of Anolis carolinensis. Classification (NCBI taxonomy): domain Eukaryota; kingdom Metazoa; phylum Chordata; class Lepidosauria; order Squamata; family Anolidae; genus Anolis; species Anolis carolinensis. The sequence continues at coordinate 33,777,532 of NC_085844.1, read as the reverse complement.
CTTCCCCTGACTGCTTCCCCCATTTTGTCTATTTACTTCTATTTTGTGTGTTTTAAATTGCCAAGCTAGAAGTTGATGGCAATAAAACCTGATCAGCAAGAACGTTTTGGCATAAGAATGCCTCTGGCTTAAATCCATCTCTTCCACACACTAATATAATCAAATCTAAAACCTACCACTTATTGACAATTGCAACAAATTTGTGTACTGTTAAAACATTTCCATCTAATATATATTCAAGGATCTGTTAGGCCTTTTGAAGAAAGTAGCCCTGGTGTATCTTTTTGCCTCCTGGAAAACACTCTGTTCAATTACACCATAGGATTTTGTGTTTCTTAAAAATATAATTGCCTTTAGATTTCCATGCTTATTATACTGGTGGGAGCACCACCATAAGCAAATGCTCTGATTCTTGCAGCACATGCCACCTCATCATACAAAGGTTTTTTGGCCTCTTGATCCTCTTTGGGGATGGTGCCTGCCAAGTGGCATCCCATGATGCAGGACAAGGCCCTGCCTCATTGATTGCTGAAGGGGTGAGGAAGTGTCACAAGATGCTTCCTCAGCAACAATAGAAGGTAAGATGTCTTTTGGATACTTTTTGGTTCTTTTCCCCTATCTGATGGGGGGAAAGGCAACACACATTGCCACTTTTTCCCCTGTCTGATGAGGGCAGGGACAGGGTGTCAACATACCTTGTCCCAATGCCCCATGTGATGATCTCCAGACCAGCACAGGTTCATACTCTTGGGATATTTCCTTTCATTTTGCAATGCATCTCAATTAGTGGTTCATGCCAACAATCTGCAACATTTTTTTCTGTTCTTCACTGGCTTGCTTAGTCTCTGACCAGTGATGTCCCCTTTTCTTCTGTTTTCTGCACAGCCATTTTTATTAACCACCACCTTCACCCTCCGCTTCCTGCTTTACTTTTGTCTGCTTCTAACTTACTCCATTCCCAAACTCTCTCAATCTTTCCTTCCCACTTTGTCATCTTTGCAGATTTCAAAAGCACACCGAGAAAACAAATGACAGACCTATTTGACAGTGGAGACTAGATGGAATGGTTTGTATTATGTGAATTCTAAATAAAAGTGCACGAAGATCTGTGCAGGAATCAGACACTGAAACATAATAATCTATGCATTTTGCATTATGTCCCCCCAGGAGGCTTATGGATCCGGACAGATTCCTGACAGCTCTTGGGGATCTTCCTGCCCCTTTGGTAGGTGATCCTGTTAAAGCTCTAGCAGACCTCTGGAACATGGAGGTTGCCAGAGCAGTTGACACAATTGCTCGTGGACATCTCCTTTCACAAAGTAGAGACAAATCAGCTCCCTGGTATTGGCAGTGATGAAGCAAGTGAAATGGAGGCTAGAGCAGTGTTGGCACCAAACTCATAGTGAATCTGATCAAGCTCAGGCTAAAGTGTATTTAAAATCCTACTCCATGGCTATGAAGGCAGCACAAAAATCATTTATTGCCACCAACATTGCATCTGCAAAGAACCACCCAAAAGAGCTGTTTTGAGGGGTCAGAGGACTTTTAAACTGCTTAGCCAGGGATCCCTGACCAATCAACAGCTCATTGTGAAGAGTTCGCTAGGTTCTTTGCAGATAAAGTCACTCAGATCTGTTCCAACCTAGACGTCAGTATTAATGTAGTCTCTGTGGATGTAAGTGAGGCATCTGCTTGCCCTATTTTAATGGATTTATTTCACCTTGTTCAGCCTGATGATGTGCACAAGATCTTGGGAGAAATGAAGGCAACCACCTGTCCTCTGGACCCCTGCATTTCGTTCTCTTCCTGGTTCCCATTTTGTTCAACCTCTATGATTCTCACCTGTATTTATTTACTGTTCTTATTTCATGCTGAAGACCTGATGAAGCTTTTAAGCACATTTTGTGAAAACTTTTCCTCCTTGACCAATATACATATATTTACACCTTTTTATATATATTTTAAAATTGTGTATATTTTAGTCGCTCACATTTTAAAATATGAGCATTATTTTGTGTTCGCTTTCTGTACCCATAAAAATTAGAATCAGTGTGGGATAGTGATTGCCATGTTGGACTTGAACTCCAGGAGACCAGGTTTAAATCTCTACTCAGCTAAGGAAACTCACTGGGTGACACCGGGGAAGCCACATTATTTCAGGACAAGAGGAAGACAATGGCAAATCTCCTGTAAACAGATCTTTCCAAGATAATCCTAGGAAAGGATTGCCATAAAATGACATTGATTTGAAAGCAATAACAACAATCTTACCAATTGGAACATATGAGGTATATTTTTTTCCTGAAAAGGTTTCAGAAGGTAAGAAAATGTTGAGTCCAATAAAACTCCTCTTTGTCCCAAGCAAGTCCCATTCCAGGAAACCTAGCAATTCTAGGAAGTCTAGCAAGTCCCATTCCTCTCTCTCTCTCTCTTCCTTATCCTTAAGCTGTGTGTCTTTGCCATTTATTCTCCACTCCTTTTTAAATTATTTTGGCCTTGCTTCTAATAAAAAAAATCAATTTCCTTAGTTAAGCCCTGAAGTCTCTGTATTTTTGCTTTCCCCCTCACTTCCCGTAATTCTTAACTTGACAGTCAACTAACTAGACTGGGAATCCCAAGAAGGAATGGACAAATCTGTCAATTTAACTTTGTCTTGATTTCTAATTTTATTCTCCTGTTTGTTGTTACTACTGCTTTATATTTTTCTTTCATATGCTTTTCATGATTATTTTAGATATTTACTTTCTGTATTTTTATTGCATATGTCAGCTTGTAAATCACTTTGGGGGGTGAACAGGAAGAAAAGAATGGAATAAATATTTCAAAATAATAAAAAAATGTAAAAGTACTTGCCAGATACCTATTTCTTTAGCTTGAATTGCAGCTGAACATTTAAAGCATTCTCAGAAGCCATTGTATATCTTCAGAAGATTCAGCTTAAAATGTAAATATTTTAGAGCTTTTCATAGCATAAATGAAACTCTGATCAGATACACATTTCCTATGGAGATTATGGTTATTAATGATACCTCTTTCATCAAAGCAGCTAGTAGCTATAGTTCTTCATTTCATAAATACAACACAGAAATGTTTGTTGCTGTTTTTGCTGGAGCAGCCCAGAGCTCGAATAATTATTTTTGTGGGAGTTTCTGAGAACTTTTATTTTAGAAGTGATTTGGCCAAGCTCTTCAATATAGGTTGAACAACCTAGGATCTCATCACAATTACCAGTTTAAGCATCTTAGGATGCTTGCCAGCCAGTCGAGGGATGGATAGGCATGCAGCCCATCACACAACATCCCTCAACTTCTGGTGGAGGCCCTGCCCCCAACTGGCATGGAAGCATCCTAAGACACTTCCTTGTCAACAATGGAAACCTCCCATGTTGTGCATGTCAGAGCGCAGTAGAGCCAACACTCTTCTGCCACAGTTGGGCTATATTTCCCCTGTTTGATGAGAGAAGCGTTGCTGAGCCAACGCAGCATGCAGAGCAATAGACTCACTCTATGTGTCACACTTGCTGGAAAAATGGTAGTGTGAGGACTTTTCTGGGGGTATACCTCCTTGAGATATCCTTTTCATATTTTTAATTAATGTCAGGAATAGAAGAGGAAGCTTATCTGTTATTTTTGTCCTTTTCAACTAGACTAGACTGAGGTCCTTCCTCCTTTGTATATAGGCAAAAAGACAAATGGGGACTTTTTCTGAGAATTTTATGTAAGGGGTTTTGTAAGTCTAGCAAGTCCCATTTTAGAAAGTCTAGCAATTCTAGGAAGTCTAGAAAGTGATTTGGATGTAGAAGAAGGAACCTCCCTGCTCCCCATGCTGCATTAACAATAAGGACATTCTCCACCCACCTAATTAAAGGGGGGAAGAGGGAAGAGAGAGGGTGGAAGGGAGAGCGGGAGAGATGCAGTTATATATTATGAATTAGGTGGAACATCATGACTGAGATCCTTATCAGGGAAACATAGCATAAAATTCCGCCCGGTATAACTGCACTATATATCCTGCCTCATTCCCAAAATTGCTTTTTATCTTCTGCAGCTTCCTGTGTACTGGCTGGTGTAGAACAATGATGGAAAAGCATTCAACTGTGGTCTTATACATGGAGGTATGGCAAAGCGATACTGCAACCTTCTAATAGTCCTTTGAAGAATTATGTAATTGTTATGTGATATAGGAAAACATGGCTGGATGCTTTTTCCATGCTTTACAAACACTAAATAACATTTTGGGAGGAGAGTGCAACAGCAAGAAAGTGGGTTTTGTGTGGTGGGGATCTGGTCATTGTATGATGTTGGTAGAGAATTTTGACATTAGCAATAACCAAAATAATTGTGTATAGAGGTACAAGTTGGGCACACCTACATAAGTCACTACGGGATGCCAGCTGAAGTGGGAACCTAACATGGCTAGCTTCTACCCAATGAAAATAAATAGGCACTTATGAAACACATAATTCATATTTTTTGCAAAAGTTCTTAATTTTACAGACAGCTCCTACAATTTTCTTTCAGGTTGAAACTAGTATTCAAGAATGACAGGGAAAATGATCAAAGAAAATAAGAAAAAAAACCCCTAACAAATGATGAGATTTAATGAAATTGTTTGCACAACTAATAGACCTTTCAAAATTTCAGTAAGATAAAGCCTCTGCCACATGAGCATTGCTTTCCAGTTCTGTACAGCTCTCCATTTTTATGACAGTTTACCAAGTTCTGCTGACATAGAAATCCAGCTGAAATTATGAAATAAGGCAGTAAGATTTATTGAAAATATTTTTACACACAAAACCCTTATCTATTTCTACACATAACAATTTCCCAAAACTCTGAGAGATCTAAATACTATGCAAAGATTATCCAAAATTGTCATCTCTATGAGAATAGATAGCAATTTTTGCAAAAACCAGACATTTCTGAAAACATCATGGATATTTTTAAGCAGAGATTTGATTGACAAATTTGAAGAGTGCTTTAATTGTGTGCTCCAGGTTGGGTTAAATGAGCCTTGTGACCTCTTCTAAATATATGATTCTATGAAAGGCTGTGGAGTGCTCTTAGCTTTTTGCATCAAGTTTTCTCAATGTTTGAAAAACATAATTTTAGGACATATTTTGATTATTTTTCATATTTTTCCCTTGTGTATTAACCAGGGATATATATTGGCTTCAGACACTAGTTGCTGGGAAGCACAAACAGGATGGTCATGTTGTGTTCCTTCTGGTGAGTTTCCTGTTTGCAAAGGTTGGCCACTACTTGAACAAAATGGTTGAGTAGAGAGGGCTTTCATATCAGGGCATTTCTGAAGGTTTTTTTTTTTTAATTTTCAGAGTATAAGAAACAAATACTGGAGTATTTTAGCATAATAGATGGAAATTGCTCAACCTGAAAAAACCCTCAAAAGTAATAAAATCACATTGGCATATGTTGGGGTCAAAAGACCAATGAAATTGCAGAACAAGCTTATCGTGAAAGAAAGATACATGTTTTCCTTTTTGGAAAGTTATGTCATTGTAAACCAACTTACAATCATACAAAGTTTTAATTATATTTTCAGGTAGGGAGAAGAGGTGTAGCATCAATATCATTGCATGAATTGAGATAGCAGCATGAGTGTTGCATGATAGTGTCTCAATGTACAATGTGCCTCAATATGCACTGTGTACTCATACACTATGTGTTCTGGTGCAAAATGGGAGCTGCTATAGCTTAAAGGGACATCTTGTGTAGTGTCTTGTGGTGCGTCATTGAAAATCTTCTCTGATGCAGGACCTCACCAAGGGTATTTCAAAATTATGACAGTACTTCTGGGCAAAAAAGATTTTGTATTTAGTCCTTCTCTTGTAACATAGTGTAAGAAGCAGGATTTCAGAGTGTGGCAATTTTTGTTGATGATAACACATTTCTGTTAAAAATTAGTAAGGAATTCCATTTTTTTCTCTTGAAGCCTGATAAATGAAGAATATAAACCATATAGTTCAATTAAAGCAAGAACAATGTGGAACACATTGAGACAAAATGTATTAACTTTGCATATAAACTTGTTGGATATAAACTGGCAGAAACAAGATATTGGATTGGCAGATGAGATAAAAATGGTTATCATACTTCAGGAGAAAAAGTGTTTCAATTTTGAAAGATATGTTATAATATCATTACAAAATCTCATAGTGGCCTTGTTTCAAATATCAACTGAAAAACACATTGACTTTAAGCCTAATAAATTGGGTCTTTGCTTTCTGCTTTTGCAATATTGTCGATGAAGTAAGCTGTGCTTCAGATAACCAAAAGAAACTGGTATTTATGTTTACACTGAGAATCAATATGAAATGTGGAAAGTTCATAAATCAACAATATTAAAATCGTGATTAGATTTAAATATTAATCATATGGAAGGAACTGATGGACTGGAATGAAAGCTGCTTACAACTAGAGCACAATTGTAGCTAAATCATTAGCTACCAATAAAAAAATCTGATTTTCTTATTATTTGTATGGCTACAAGTAAGAAATCTAATGTAAGACTGTCGATTGGTAAAATGGATGCCAGTATCTCCTATCTTCTATGTTTCCTCCTGCTCTTATTTATTTTCTTAACAGATACCAACAGGGTGATGGATTTCTTGTGTTATTGGTGGTGGTATGTGTGCATGTGTGATATGTGTATCTCTATTTTATTTTATTGGGATGTTCCATTGCAAGCAAAATAGAGGATCCAAACTATAATCCAGAGATCTACTTCATCCTCAAATGCAGAAAACTGAGTCTGACCCATCTCTTGATATAATCAATAGTTGCTATATCATGGAAGAGCCTTTTTTTAAAAAAAGACCCTTTTATGGCCCATCTGCAGAAGAAATTGTATCTCAAACCCTTTGATTTGCCTATACCTGGCCCACACTGACTAGCAGTGGTTTCCCAGGATTTCAATGAGGTAGCACTAGAACTTCTAGTAAATGAACATGGACTCCTCTGTGTTATCTATATCCCTGGACCAAATAACACAATACAACCAACACTTTGACACAAAATTATCAAATTATGTGTGCTGCACCCAATCCACTTCTGTGGCTATGCAGATATTTTTTTGGCCGTCAATTTTGTATTTTTTGAAGATCTCACATTTTATCTTCTCATCCATATTAGTGAAATATCCAAAATTTTAAATGAGTGGGGTAGAAATGGAAATATTAAGTGTAAAAGAATAAACAGTGACACAGTCAATGACAAAAAAAGAAGAAAGAAGAAGAGCTGTTGCTACACCAACAGAGAAACAAATGATGATTTCCTAATGGAAAATAATTTATGGAGACAAAGTGACTGAAATTGGCTGAGATCCATCAAACCTGTTTATGCTTTGAAAGGTGTGCAGCTGGAGAGGAGGCTGGTTCTGCTTGGCAGACTAGCTCTACACACACCCACTGGGTAGAATAAAGGAAAAGAAATAGTCTGTTTTCACAAACTAGGGATTAAAGAGTAATTTCTCAGCCATAATAAATACAAGCCATATAGGTTGTACTGACATCAAGCTACAGCCCGATTTAGGTATTGCCAACACTATTCTGTTTGTAGGCAGTAGTTTTTTCTAAAATAATGCAGAATTACATCTTCTTTGATCTTCCATGAATATTTCCATCTTCTCTTTTGAAGCCATCTTGTTACAGTGCCACAGCAACCCCCCTCCCCAATTATTTATAGTACATCAGGAGATTTTAGTTAATTGATAAAATAAGGAGAAGGAATACTATGTGGAGTTGGTAAAGAAGAGAACAAAAAAGGACAATATAAGAAAAGAAAATAATTCAACATGGATCCGGAAGGATAATCTGTTACTCTTGTTAGAGATGTCAGTTGGAACTTTTTTCTTTTACTTACTTCCTCCCTATACTAATAAATATGTATAATGATACTCCCTCCTCCTCTATGTCTATAACAATACAATAGAGTCATGTGTAGAACTATTTAACTAACATGGCTTTGTAACTTATATATTGTATCCTGTGATGTTTCCCATGTTTCCCTTCTTTTACCATTTTAAATTGTTTATTTGAGTTAATTTTTCCCTCTTCTTCAAAATAAAATAAAGACTTATTTGTACAAAGAGAGAGAGAGAGAGAGAGAGAGAGAGAGAGAGATTTCAAACAAATAATATTATCTTGCTTTTTATAAAATCATTTTCTGCAGACCTGGAATTGCAAAATGCCAAATTCTAGAGCAGTAGTTCTCAACTTGGGTCCCCAGATGTTTTTGGCCTACAACTCTCAGAAATCCCAGCCAGTTTACCAGCTGTTAGGATTTCTGGGAGTTGAAGGCCAAAAACATCTGGGGACCCCAGGTTGAGAACCACTGTGCTAGAGATTCTGGAACAGACCTAGCAGCAGCTGTACCCTACAAACTCTATTATATCTAACCCTTTAATACAATGTATCAATTTTATAATTTTGTATAACTTGTATCTTTTATGTACTGTGTCAATTATTACAAATATAAAGTGTATAAACTGTATCAAATGCATGTATCAAAATGTTTTTGAAGGCAGTCACCTTTCCATGCCCCCAGTTTACATAACCTCTTGGGAAATGAGATTATGGTCAGAATCCCTTCAGCTATTATTTACCAAACCAGATAGCTGCCAGATTCTTTATGTATACACGGTGTTTGAAAAAGAACTCCCTAGTTTTAAGTTAAAACATATTAAAATTAGGGAGTTCTTTTTCAAACACCCTGTAACCCTGTATATGTAGCTAGATAGGTGATCCCTTTTGTGAACCAAATAAGTTCAGGACTTGAGACTGAGAGTCTGCCACTCCTGCAGAAGAGGGGGATTAGCAGGTATGAATTCATTAACTCTCTATGGCGGCAGGCAGGAAGGCAGGCCCTTGATTGTCTGAAATCACCAGCTTTGTCTTGCACCTTTGTCTCACACCAAACTGGACACTTGAGTTTATCAGGGACTCATCAACATATCAACACCACCATTTCCTCATGGACTGTGCCCTCCCAGGGGGCATCCCTGCAACTTATTGGCTCTTTGAACTGACCAATCACCAGCTGTCATTCTTCCTGCATGGGAATCTGTTCGTACAGGCTGTGATGTCAAGGGAATCCCCGGGAAATCTGAGTGTGGATCCTAGGCTGTCTCTTTTTCAGCCAATCAGGGGAAGAAGCAGGAAGTCTGAATTGCTGTTAGAATGGTATAAAATGTCATGTATTTCTCTCTGTGTTTAAGCTTGTAGCTTTTGAACCACATTGCTTGTATTTGTATCTTTTTTGTCCGAAGCATAATAAATCTCTGTTGCTTTACCTTCAACCTGGGGAGTTTGTTTCTCTGTCCTGGCTGATCTGGTTTAGTGGATGTTCACTGAACATGGACCTCTTAACCGTGGTCCTAGCTGAAATCTCTATAATGTGTGCTTTTAATTGGCCTCTTAGTTAGGCCTAAATACTTTGAATAAACCTGATCCTGTCTGGTCTTCAAAGGTAAGCAAGGTCAGGCGTGGCTAGTACTGTACTTCGATGAGAGACTACCAGGGAATGGCCCTCTGTCTTGTATTTCAGAGGAATAAAATGTCAAACCTTATGTAGTGAGATAACCCAGTGGAATTGATGAGATTGTCATAAATTGGCAGATGACTTTATGATGTGCACAAGGACATGTACTAATTATTCACCATTATCATATCCAATAACAAAAAATGGCATACATAAATTGTTTACTATGTTTCCTTGCATACATATGTTTAAGAATGCATTTCCACTCATGTAACACATGTCAGTGGTCTTTTGCTTAGAGCAGGTATGTGCAATTGCATGAGGGACAGGGACAGATTTTATTCACATGTTACATGCACCAAAAGGAGGACCATATCACTTCCAGTTGCCATTTCAGAATGGTTTCATTGGGACAAAACCTGAAGAGGAGAACTATCAACTCAATCAATTTTAAGGGTTTTAACTGTTTCTTTTTAATGCTGTGAATATTTAATTCTATTTTAATGTTTGTATATTTTTAGGTTTTTAAATTGCATTGTATTTGTTATACTGTAAGTTGTTCTGAGTCTCTTTTTTGAGAGAAAAAGCAGGGTATAAATCAGTGGTTCCCAAATTTAATTTATTTGGCCTACCGCCCCCTTTCCAGAAAAAATATTACTCAGCGCCCTGGAAATTAATTTTTTAAAATTTTAATAGCAATTAAACAGAAAGATATATGTACCTGTGGCCATCACCATTCCCCTGGATTGCTGCAGCACCCACCAGGGGGCGGTAGCGCCCACTTTGGGAATCACTAAATAATAAGATTAACAATTTTACAAATTTTGCAATACAAGTCTTAGTGTGGCTTTTTTTGCAGGGAGGGGATAGGGTTGCACAGGAAATGCGTTTTCTGCACAGTTAGCAAGGATTCTGTGGGTTTTTATGTGTAGAAAAAAAATCTATGAACAGAAAATTAGATGCATGGCATAGATGGTGCTCCAAAATGCAGTGGGAAAATATGGTATAGTTATGAAATTTTGCTATACACACACACACACACACATACACACACACATACACACACACACACACATCCCTGACCATTGAACTCAATTGGACTTTTTTGTGATTAGATGAATAAAGACTACTGATATTCATCAATAGATGACAGGAGAAAAGTATGCTGAATAAATATTGCTTTAGATTGCTCTATTTGTGGCAGTAGTCCTCAGAATTTTCTGTTTTTAAAAAAGCAGAATACCTTGTAGTGTTCAGTCCATGATCTACTAAGATTTCTAGATCATTTTCACAGATGCTGTTTTTAAATTAGGTGTCACCCATCCTATATCTGTGCATTTCAATTTTTTCTTCCTACAGTAATTGTAGTACCATACATTTTTCTGTATTAAATTTATTTCTCTCTCTTTTTTCATTTTGGTCCAGCTTTCTAATCTGTTAAGGCAATTTTGAATTCTCATCCTGTCTTCTGGGGTATTGCTTCCCTCTTCTAATTTGGTGTCATCTGCAAATTTGATAAGGATGTCTACTATTCCATCAATTATAAAGGAGAAAAGGAAGTCTTGTTTATCTTTGTCTATCTGAATGGGCATTTATGATAAGAAACTATATGCCTGCTGGTGAAACAGATAAATTTAAACCGTAACTTTAAAGCATAATGAATATGTTTGTCTGATTACAAAGCAGGGCTACTTCTAACATATATTTAGCCTGTCTCTGGTTAGCATATAATAATAAGGAATCGTTAAAGCTATTGTTGTGCTCTGTGAGTATTCTGCTATTTTCTTGTTGTGGCTGGGGAAATGGAACACCACAAGCCAGTGCTAAGAGTATACAGTCAGTCCTTTTATTCCAAACCAGTGAAATTCACAGAAATTTTCCAGAGATGTTTATGGAATGAAACCAATTTGAAGGAATAAGTGCTGATGGAACTTTGAAACTCTTCTGGAGGTGGTCCATTTGAAGTCTTGTTTTTGAGTGAAGAAATCCCAGCTTAGTTGCTGCATCAACTATACTGTGCTTTCTTCTGAATACCTTAGCAGAGCTAGAATATATTTCACTTTTGGATTATTACAATTTTTACATTTCCATGGATGAAACTCAGGCCCCTTCTACATAGCTACAACACTCCACCTTTCATCACATATCAAAACAACAACTGGTTGGAAGCAAATAGACAAGAATACATTGGACATCAAATGCAAAATGGAATGTACCAGGGCAGACCAAAACAAAAATATTCCCCTAGCTCTTTTCCCAGAAACTCAAGAGATCACTACAGGCCCTTCTACACTGCCATATAAAATCCAGATTATTTTATTTAAACTGGATTACATGGCAGTGTAGACTCATATAATCCAGTTCAAAGCAGATAATGTGAACTATCTGCTTTGATGATCTGAATTATATGGCAATGTAGATGGGGCCTCAGGGATTCTTAAAGCCTGCTGCTGATCTAGTTCATGCCTATTGACTCAAGCACCAAATGTGAAACAAAAAAACATTTTATAAGAAATTAATAATAGCTATCTTGGCAGAATATGGAGAGAGTGAAATGATTTCGTTGGGAAATTTCAATGGGGTAATGGACTCAAAATAGGATAGGAATTCTAAAAGGAAAAAAGACACAAAGGAAGGGCGACTCCCGGGGTCTCTGATAGGGGAGTTACAACAATGGGAGCTTGATGATATTTGGAGGTTACGCAATTTTGGAAGAAGGGATTATACATACTGCTCTCACAGATATGGCACATCAAGTATGGAAGTGAGGACGGTTTTAAAATAAGATAAATTGATGTTTTTCACTAAAAATATTTCAGAAAATAATATTGATAAACTGAAGAGCATTTCAGCATGCAAGATCACAAGGAAAGTTAAATATTTAGGAATATGGATAACTAATAAAAATAATAATTTATATCAAGATAACTATGAGAGGGCATGAAAGGAGGTTAAAAAATACATGGATATATTGCAAAAGATTCTATAGTCCTGGTTAGGAAGGATAGACATGCTAAAAATGATTATCCTTGTAGAACCTTCTGAGGTCCCTTCCACACTTCCATATAATACAGATTATCAAAGCAGATAATTCACATTATCTGCTTTGAACTGGATTATCTGAGTCTACCCTGTCATATAATCCACCTCAAAGCAGATAATCTGGATTTTATATGGCAGTGTGGAAGTGGACCCAGTGGCCAATTTACCACTCATCCTCATCACTCATTCCACCCTCCTTCTCTTCCATTTTAAAGCTGTGGTGATGGCATATCTATACTTTTTATCTTCTTATTTTTCAGGGGTCCTGGAAAGTATTGTTTCCCCAGAAACTTGGTGTCAGAAATTGGTTATGGGTCAGAAATTGGATAAGAGTGAATAGACCTGTGACACTCCTAATGACATCTCTGTGGCATCTTGACAATATGCTTCCAGTCAGATTCAAAGTGCTGTAGAATATATTTAAAGCCCAAAGCAGCTTGGGGCCCCAACATTTGAAGGAGCACTTCTCCTTTTATGTATGTCAGTCTAAAGGCTGGAGAATGTAGCAGGGATCTTCTTCTGCATCCCATTTGTGGGGCAATACTCTGTGGGAGAAAAGGAAGGGCCTTTTCTGTTGTAGCACCCAGTTGTTGAAGATCAAGTAAAAACAGGCTAGCTGATTCATTACAAAATGTTAATGCATATAATTTTAAACTGCGTTATCCCTTTTAATCTGAAGTTTATTGGCTCAATTCCCTTATTTCTGGGGGACTAACACTGGAATTTAACCTTTGATAATTAAAAAGTGGAGAGCAAAGTTATATATTCCATGATTCACTTGGGAAGTCCATGAAAAAATAAGACTGAAGACTTTCTCAGATTTGGGATTGTCATGTCACCATCCAACAGGTATCTAGAATCTGTAATTTTTATCATTTCCTGTTATATGTGAAGGGAAAAAGAGCTTTAAAGTGTTTGAGGAAAGGAAATATTTAATGACAAGATCTCTGTTCTATAGAAGTAGATGAAAAACAGCTTATGTCATCCTGTCTTGCTTTTCTTGTTTTACTTTATTGATTATTTGCAATCAGCAACACAATTCAGCATAGGTGAAAGCTTGCCGAATAGAGAACGGTTATTTTTCATGTTCATAAAGAATGCTTTTATTTACTTTTTTCCACAATTCCTTTTTATTTATAAGAGTCTGAAGATGTCTGCATTGCAGCATAATTGGTTCTGGCCTCCAGCCATCTGACAGAGTTAATTATTGATTGTCTGTGCATCGCTCCTGTGAGAGAGCCCAATGTCTATACAAATTAGTTTGAAGCAACTGTCTTATACAATAGTCAGAATAAATCCTTTATACTTTTCTGCACAGAAGGATTTGAAACTATTGATTGCTATAGAAGTATAGTACCTGTTGGTTTATGTATAAGAAGAAAGAAGGAGTTTGACATTTTTAGAGTAGCTGTTTCCCTTAAGATCAGAAGGAAGGATTATGAGAAACCAGTTTTCAGTCCAGAGCTAAGCGTATAATGCACTCTAGCACTTGTCTAAGCAATGAGGTGGGTATATGTCACACTTTCTTGGAGGAGTGACAACATGGGAATATAGTTCAATCTATAGTAAAAGTGTCACTGGCACGTAGCAGGTAAAGCCTTAATCTATATTATGTTGGGTTGCTACTTGTTGTCTTTTTCTTTCAAATCAAAAAAGGAAAGAAAGAGAAAAATGCTTTTGTTATTACCTGCTCCAATAATTTTACTGTATTTCACACAGAGTAAGTCTCAAACTATAATGATTCTTGCCTGCCTGGAACTGTATCTACATGGCCAAAAATGTGGACTCGACACTCAGCTGCTACAGGGAGTTAACATGACACACAGCAGTACATCCACTGCATCCAACCATTAATCTACCTCTAGAGAACAAAGGATTTACTCTAGAGTTTCTGGAAGCTTCACAGTGATCTCAGAGTTTTGGAGGTATGGATTGGGCTGGAACCAGCTTGATCCACCATCAAGCAGCTAGCCCAACAACGGATCAACTGCTGTGTCACTGTATGTTAATGGAGGCTTACTGGTGATGTTAAATTTTTGTTACATTTCTGGCATTGATCAATGTGACCAGAAATATGGGAGAGAGCCTCTTGCTGGTGGTGATGCAGCAGTGGTGGCAGTAGTCCTGATGCATGCTCAAGCTGTCTAGAATGGCCAAAGGACTCCAGGGATGCTCCCAGCTGTATCAGAGCAACTCCATAGCCCTTTACCCCAGATTTATCCAGTAGAGGTAGATGCAATCTAGTCATTTTCAACTTCCTAAATGTGCTGAAAGACAATGAGTGTGAGTGTAGTGAGCTACTCAGTGTATGAAAGCTAGGGGCAAAGTAGTGGATTCAATTGCACCCACCACTTTGTACTAGCACTGGAGTGCGGAAAGGGCAACCTCCAATCCCCCCATCCCACCTCTCCTAACCCTTGAAACTTTTAAATACACTGTTGGGTACAATCTTACTGCTGAAATTGGATAACTAGTCACCACATAGTTGAGCAATTATAGTTTCTTGGCTCTTTATCCCCCTTCTGCCTCTCCATTCTTTCTCTATCTCAATGGAAGCAGTACTTCTGCAATTTTCATCACCATGGGAAGAGGGAAGGAGCAAAGTGCCACTGTGTTAAAAGAACCCAGATGGTGACAACCATAACATACAGTACCTATTTCTGAGGCATTTCCTGTACTGTTAGAGGGCTAACACTTACTCAAGTCACATTGGGAGACACTGGTCTTCGAAGCATTCCTGTACTGTTTTGCTTTGTAGACCCTTCTGTCCTTGTGTTCAGAAAACAAGATACTGAACTTGTTAGTTACCTAACATCCATCTACAAGGATCAATGTATATCACTGTCAACCTTCCAGAGAGGAAAAGAGAGAGGGGTGATTTTTCTTCCAATGAAGGGAGGCCATTTGCCAACAGATGCAGCAGACACTTTATCTTCTTTTGTTCCTTTTCACTCTTTGGGGATTAAATCTGTAACTGTTCCCGAACTGTCACTGCATGTTAGTTCACCAATGACAAAACAAAGCTTAGGCTAGAACTGGAATCCTAGCTGAAGCTAACAAAATGGAGATCTGTCAACTAACTGCCAGGCTTTCTATCTGAAGAGTGTAGAGTGTGCTACTATAGTTCTCATAATCAGATATTCTTTGTATCTAGGCTTCCTGAAAATCTTATCAACACTCATATTCTATCAGCATCCAAATTCAGCTGAAACTTTTGTCTGGTTTGATGGGGGTTTATGGTACCTTTTCCTGCATAATGATGTTCAGGATTAAAGTTACAGGTGTCCCAACCTGGCAATCCTAAACTCACCAAACAGAAAATAGTTGATCAACATCACAGAATGGTGATCCATCAGAACTGAATTTTTTTTCTTTGCCCTTCTGTCTGATTGGACATACAAAAGCCTAATAGGCCACAATATGTGATGTGTTTGCCATGGTGGCAAGAATAAAGGACCTCAAAATCTTTCTCCTTCTGAACAAACAAGCAAGAAAGGAAACAAACAACACTCCCAAAATCATAACACTAAATTAAAAAGGTAGCTAAGGATGTTTGAAATTGTCAAGCTGGATTCCACCAAAAATCACATTTTTCTTAAATTTGTTCAGTCTCATTTCTACATCAGTTTCAATTTTATTTTTTAAAAATCTGCATGAACTTTTTTATCTGAAACCTGGATTTTGGAACCTGCTTTTCTAATGTGTGGCACGATTGCATGAAATAGTCTCCAGTAAAATGTAGTTTTATACAAATGTTTTTCTAATATGTATACTTTTAGGGACATTTTTTCATATATGCAGTTTTTGATTTGCAAACTTCATTGCATGATTTGGAAAATTGGAATATATCAATGATTAATGTGTGAATTCTGAAAGTGAACCTGAACATGAAGTAGTTAAGTGTCAAACAATTTGTTTTGCAGTTATACAGTCCATATAGTTATATAGTATATTCCACTATATAACACATTTGGTTACTTTTGCATTAAAATGAGGGTGGGATGGAGGGAGGGAATCACCCATCTCTATATGCCAGACTTCTGAAGTACAAATATATGTATATACAGTGTCCGCCAATAAGCATAGAAGAGTTTCTTGTATTTGAACTAAAGTGACATGATAAATTATACTTCTAAAAGGACACATTTGCATTTTGCAATATCTTGAAGTTTTGTGTTTTAGTTTTTTTAAAGGAAATGACAAAGTATTTTTGATTGCTTTCTAATGTTTTTTCCTCACACATACACGCACCAAAAATATAAAATAAATAAATGAGAAAAGATGAGAAAGAGAAAAAGAAAAAAGGCAAGAGATGATATAACAATATATATTTTAGGTTCTGAAGATTAAAACAGAACTTTAACTAGATGTTAGAGGGAACACTCATCCAGCACAGAACAAAAACACAAAAGTTTCTTTTAAGATGCATTCTTTCTCGCTAATGGGGCCAATAAAAAGTAGCAGGTCCCTAACACTCTTTCTTATCTCTCTTTCTCCAAACATTAGAGCCTGGTAAACTGTTACAAGATTCCATGAAATGCAGAGACTCTTCTGTACCATCCTTCTATATCATTCATTGTCAGTCCAATAACTATGCCTCAGTAAATAAGAGAGCTTCAGTGTATAATTTGTCAGCTCTTTCAAGTTCTTGGTTACCTGTCACCTGCCACAATATTGCTAAGTTTTAGGAGCTCATTGCCCCAAAGAGAGGAAAAGAGGCTTTTTTGAGAGGAGTTCCCCTTTGTTCAGGCTAAGGAAAGATCCAAAATGTTCAGGCTAAGGAAAGATTTTAAAGTTCCTGATAAAAAGAGCTTGCACTTCAAGTTTTAAAATCAGGCAAAGGGGGGAAGGAAACAAAAGAACCATCAGATAAGAAAGATTGGTTTGGAATTGCCAGAACATGCACATACAAAACAAAACTCATTTCTAGGTCTGTCAACCTAGTATTGGGTTGTGGTGGGGGAGGAACATTATTGCAAACCTATACTATGGGTTTGTATGTGATAGTAGACAATAGAAGAGTTTTTATGGGGAATGTGTGTGAGAGAGAAAGAGAGAGCTGTTCATGAAGTGTTCGTCTCAAATTGTGTAGAAGTTTTTTTAGGACAAATATTAGATAACATTTATAAATCACTGAACAGTTCCTTACACGATCAGCAATTTTAATGCCATCATCTGCTGTAGTCTCTCATATCAACTGACCAAGGTATGTGTGTGTGTGTGTGTGTGTGTATTGTTTCCCATGTAAACAATAACAGGAAATATGGTTTTCTTTTTCAGCTCCAGGCTAACTGTTGCTTTTTGAATTAGTATATAATTTTGAAATTTTTGGTCAAAATGAGCAGAATTTATTTGGATTTCACAGCGCATTTCTAATTTAGAGTGCATCTACACTGTAGAATTAATGCAGTTTGGTGTTACATTTTCAGTGCTATGTAATCCTGGGAACCATAGCTGAGGCAACTACACCCTTTGCCAGGGAAGGCTAGAGACAAGTTCACAGGGGCAAAGGGAATTTGCAGTGAGGAGAGAAACACCTTGAAAATAGAGATGAAGTGAGAAATTGGACATGTTCACACTGATTGTCAGAACCAATGTGCTTTGATTGTGTGTTCCTGCATGGCAGGAGTTTGGACTGGATGGCCCTTGTTGTCTCTTCCAACTCTTTGATTCTGTGATGTTATGTGACAAACAAATGTTTCCCTCACCATCTGAGTAGGTATGAAAACCTTTAGAATATGATCTTAATAGTTAAGGAGTAAAACACAGCAAATACCACTATCTTCCATCACATTTGCCCTATCTGGAAGAGTTCATAGTACAAAAATGGCAATTTTTTTGTCATCATGATTACTCAGTAAGGCATGAGAGTGTAAGATGCAATCTGTATTTGAATCTGTATTCAAATCACTTTGAAATGTTCAGAACTGGGTAGAACTGGAAATGTTGGCCATGATGGGGAACCTCATGAGAAGGGATCTGCTTCAGCATCTGAAAAGAGATTTTCTGACTTCTACTTTCCTAAGCTTTTCTGTCATTTGGGCCCTTCTATGCTCCAGTAATTTATTGCCACTCCTAGCAATACTTCACATTGTTTTCTGGATGTGCCATTTATCACAAGTCTGCAGACCCTGCACAATATGGAAAAGTGGTGTTTTTTTATTTTGGATTAATTCCCCTGAATCATCTAGACAGTGATAACTCCCTGTTTCCTAGATTATTGAATAGAATTGGAATCTTTGCTGGTGTGAAAGTTTCACAGTCTTTCATTAACATTTGAGAGGCTGTGAAACTAATAATAATAACAATAAAATAGCCATAACAGTAGTAGAAACTCAGCTTATTATTAAAGTCCACACATTTAGATTTGTCTGCCTCTCTTCTTTCTATAGTACTTTCCTGTTGCAAAGGCAATAGGAAGCTCTTGAAAAACTGAGAGTTAACATATGGAGATCATGTTGTATTGCAAAGGATGAACAATCAGCTTCTGCACTGTGGACCACATAAGAATGTTTAAATTTCACTAAGGACTGATTAAAACTCCAGTGCCTGAAACAGAACCATGAATTTTAAGATAAACCATTAGGCAAATGATCTCCGTTATTCAAGCCGACATTCTAAAGCTCCAAGGAAGTCTATTTTTTCATTTCCACTCCATCTTGCTCTTTTAATTTGTATTCTTTAACTATCTGTCTACAGTTTAAAGCTCAGTGATTGCCTCTCCCAAACCTCTTTCCATTTCTCTTCTTGCATACAAACCTTTGCTGTGTTTTCCATCTCATTTTCGTTCTTAACCAGTTATTGGGTTGATGAATTTTACCTCTTTCATTATTTATTTATTTATTTCATACATTTGTATCCCATCCTACTTACCCCGGAGGGGGGTGGGGTGGGACTCAGGGCAGCTTCACAACTGGCAATCATAGATGAAAAAAACGAACAATTATAAAATAATTACAGTTAAAACAGCTAATTAAAACATCATTTAATTGCACAATTCTAAGTCATAGTCCAAGGTCTGACCATTATCAGTCACATAAATTCTTTTTATTATTATTACTGTGTTTGCTGCTCGAATGCCTGGTCCCACAGCCATTTTTGAGTTTTTCCCCAAAAAGACAGTAGGGAGGGGGCCAACCTGATTTCATTAGGGAGGGAGTTCCACAGCTGAGGGACCACCACTGAGAAGGCCCTGGCTCTCATCCCCACCAATTATGCTTGCGAGGGTGGTGGGATCGAGAGCAGGGTTCCCCCTGACTATCTTAACCTCCAAGGTGGATCATAGAGGGAGAAGTAAGCTGGGCCAGAACTGTTTAAAAGCCTCTCTCACACACACCAAAACCCCAATTGAAGCTGCCAAGTTGTGGATCACGTGGATCCTGGAATGGGTTCGAGGCCAGTTTCTTATCATATATAATCACCATCCAGGCCTTGGACTGGTTTCAGGGTTTATAATTCAATCATTTGCACAGTGAAATCACTTTAATACTAATTTCAATACTGACTTCATACTGATTGAAGTGGTTAGTGCAGATGTGTCCTATGTGCAACATTGGGGTAGGTTGTTTTCTCATAAGAAGCTGAACAAAAAAGGAGAAAATGTTTCTGTTGAAGCCCTGGGTTTTAATTGTCTATATTATGACGACTTGCCCTAGGAAAGTCTGTCAAGAGTTTGGGCAATAAAAAGAACAAAAGAGTTCAAATTATTGCATAGGTTCCTTCCAATATTAGATAAAAGTGATTAAAAGAAAGTGGTAAATAGTAAGAAATCCAAGTATATAAAGAAAACTGAAGACAAGGTGAATAAATAATAATAAAAATACTAATTAAATGGGTTTCAACAGGGATAAATGCAAATCCTACATCTATGCATGAAAAATGAAACTCACAAAAATAAGATAGGTGACATCTGGCTTGTACCCAATGTAAATGAATAGGGGTAAACAGACTACAAGTTAATCACATGTCAACAGTGTGATGGCAAAAGGCCAATACACTTATAAGTAGCATCAGGAAAAATATAGTGTTCAGACCAAGGGAAGTTGTAGTGCCACTCTGTTCAGTCCTTACTTGGAATACTGTGTCCAGTTCTGGAAACTACAATTCAATATGGATTCTGACAAGGTGAACCAAGGTGATCAAAGGTCTGGAAACTAAATTATGTGAAGAATAATATCAGAAATGGGCAGGATAGCACTGAAGAGATAAGCTGGAGAGATAATATCATATGCCATCTCTGAAGCATTTGATGTAGATGATGGAGTGAGCTTGTTTTCTTCTGCTTCAGAAATTAGAAGACGACCCAATGGATTTTTCATATCATCAGAAAAAAGATTCCACTTAAGCCTTAAGAAGAACATCCTTGACAGTAAAAGTGGTTTGACAATGGAAAGATTGCCTTGGAGGGTGTTGAACCATCCTTCTTTAAAAGTCTTTAAGAGGACATTAGTTGAGCACTGTAGCTTTATGGCAGGGGGGTTAGACTAGATGACCCTTGCAATCCTTTCTAACTCTATAATTTTTTGATTTTATGTCATACTTCATAACCTATTGAGGGCATCGGCACAGTTAGTATTAGAGGCATTCTAGCACAATGCACAATACTAAAATAGCACTTGCTGACTCTCTCACAATGAAGGCAAGAATTCTTGCAGGGAACTGAGGACTCTTAACAGGCTGCCTCACTGTGCTGAAATAGCTTGTCTCGACCACAAAAAGACACTGGTGAAATGTCTTTATGCCCCTAGCTGAGTGTCTATTTGATACAGAAGGAAAAACTGCAGGGGACAACAAACAGAATGGAGTATTCCGAAATAAGATAGGGCTGGCTGGAGTACTTGTTTATCACTCTACATTTACCATCTGGCTTCACTATGATAAATATACACTGGGATGCAGTTTAAGTCCTTATAATCCTTTGTGCTTTATGACTCTCAGCAATGGCCTTTACAGCTGCAGACATTTGGTATATATATATTTCTTATCATAGGTGTTCAAAGTGATATAATGGATAAGTGAGTAGACTGGAGCCATTCCATATCCTTCCTCTGAAGTCCCAAAAGTTCCAGAGAGATAGAGGAAATAGCACAGGTCATCTTGCCTTCCATATGCCAGGACTCCTTACAGCAAAAATATATCTGTAAGGCCATTTCTTGGAGATTTCTGAGTTACATTTCATGTCCTACCCAAAGAGGTCATTCCAATTCTGATTTGTTTTCGAATAACTGAGAATTTAACCTGTCATTTAACCAACAATGTGTTTCCTGTCTAGCCACATAGTAGACAGCCATGGAAATTGTTCAGAAAATAAACAAGAGATGGTGGTCAGCTGTTCTGACCTTTAAAAAAATCTGATCAAGCCTGTTTAAACCAAAATATTTATGCAGGTTCTTTCTGTCTTTGCCGTACAACACCCTTCTGGTTTTGGTAAATCCTAATTAAAATGCACTGGAAGAAATCAGGCAGTAGCAAAATGTTTTTTCTTAAGTGATATCGGTTCCAAAACAACTGTCATGCTGGTAACACACTGCATATGTTTGAACGTCTAATTGCTATCGTTTCTAGTTGCTAGATCAAACTGTTCTTTCCAGAAACCTGATACAAATTAATCCAACTTGAAATTTTCTTTGGTCCCTGTTTGCATCTTTCCCCTGTAGATCTCTATTCTGATTATTCCCCTCTGCGTTCTCATACTGGGTTGCATTTTCCCCAAGCAAAGTTTCACTGTTGTTTTTCTTTGTTGCTTCAAAACACTTCAATTTTTTTGTCCTTTCATTAATTGGTTTCCTCTAGCTCACCTTCAACATAGGAAATCTACAAAACTACAGTTGCTGTTATGTTACAGTTATGAATGATGACAGATTTCCATGTTTTCTCCCTCACAGAAAAGAATGGTAGATGCTCTGCATTATTCTTTTCTTTGTGACAATCTTTGATTGCACCTATTCTACAACAATTTTGCAGTTCCATCTCCCAAACACACCACTTTCTGAAAACTTGAAGCTTTTATCAGGAACTGTTGGGAATGGCAAGATCCGATTCCTTTCCATAGTCTCTTTCCTGCTGAGTTAGTGGAGGACCTCACCCCATTTGGGGCAGAAAGTGGAGACAATAATCTTCTTAATGTAGCATTTCACGTCTTTCCATTCTTATGAAAAAAGAATAACATATTTATCCCCATCACATATGATGGACTCCATCCATTTCTAGACAAACTCCCCATTTACTGAGCTACCATATGAGGAAGTGTAGTTTGCAATTGGGGAAGTCCGAAATCAAAATTAAAGTTTTATGAAATACTGGTTACTGCTTCAAAGACTGTGAAGAACACCCTTGCTATTTCCAATTTTTAAAAAATAAAAAAGGGGAGAGAAACAGTAAAATGCTAGTGTGATGAGGACCTCTGGACCTCTTCAAACTAGAGAATGGATCCACTTTAAATCTGGTTGCTGCCTCCTGTAGAATTATGGAGTTTGTAGTTTAGGCAGGGGCCTTTAAACTGTTCAACCAGATAGGTCCTGGGCCTCACTAAACTGCAAACCCCAAAATTCTGCAAGTGGCAGCAAGTAGATTTAAAGTGGATCCATGTTCTTGTGAGATTAAGCATTATGTCCAAATTGGGAAATCCCACGTCTACAAAAAGGAAAGGTCTAGGTACAGCAAAGTAGCAATATATCAAAATTGAAAACTTCCTGAAGACAAAAATGAAAGAAATCATTGTTAAAGTTGCATGCAAAATGATTTATGGTGACAAAAAGAACATCAATGCCCATTTCAAGTTCGTTTGCAAGAACAGCCACTCTTTCATGTCACTAAAACAACATAAAACGGAGAAATCCGACAGCCCCCCTCCCACCATAAAATAAGCGCCTTTGGCCATTTCTATGCAAATGGGGAGCTCTGGAGTCAATTGCTCCCAGACTCCAAAAAACTGAGTTTCTGCACACTTTAAAGACATTTTAAAGACAGAGTCCTATCAGGAAAAGACAGAAACACTCTTATGTCATTTGACAGGTTACATGGGACTCTGTATTTAAAATAACTCTGAAGTGTGTAGAAATAGGAAGTAGCCAGTAGATGATGAGGTCCATAGAGTAATAGCTATTTGGCAGGGTTGTTGTATGTCTTTCGAGCTGTGTGGCCATGTTCCAGAAGTATTCTCTCCTGACGTTTCACCCACATCTATGGCAGGCATCCTCAGAGGTTGTGAGGTATGGATAAACTAAGTAAGGAAAGGAAAGAATATATATCTGTGGAGAGTCCAGGGTGTGGCAAGAGTCCTTTGTCACTGGGAAGCCAGCATTAATGTTTCAGTTAATCACCCTAATTAACATTTGAAAGGTTTTTGTCTCTTGCCTGGGGGCATCCTTTGTTAGTCATTAGCTGTGCTCTGCCCTCAGAGTGTTGGTTCCCATCCACTGTTTTGATTTTAGAGTTAAAAAACTCTGGTAGCCAGATTTTGTTCATTTTCATGGTTTCTTCCTTTCTGTTGAAGTTGTCCACATGCTTGTGGATTTCAATGGCTTCTCTGTGTAGTCTGACATGATAGTTGTTGGAATGGTCCAGCATTTCTGTGTTCTCAAATAATATTCTGTGTCCAGGCTGGTTCATCAAATGCTCTGCTATGGCTGATTTCTCTGGTTGAATTAGTCTGCAGTGCCTTTCATGTTCTTTGACTCTTCTTTGGGCGCTGCCTTTGGTGGTCCCTATGTATACTTGTCCACAGCTGCATGGTATCCGGTAGACTCCTGCAGAGGAGAGAAGATCCCTCTTGTCCTTCGCTGACCATAGCATTTGTTGGATTTTCTTTGTGGGTCTGTAGATAGTTTGTAGGTTGTGCTTCTTCATCAGTTTGCCTATGCGGTCAGTGGTTCCCTTGATGTATGGTAAGAACATCATTCCTCTGGGTGGATCTTTGTCTTGACTCTCATGGCTTGTTCTTGGCCTTGCAGCTCTTCTGATGTCTGTGGTGAAGTGTCCATTGGCCTGTAGAGCCCAGTTTAGGTGGTTTAGTTCACCTTGGAGGAGGTGAGGTTCACAGATTCTTTGTGCACAGTCTGTCAGGGCTTTGATTGTGCTCCTTTTTTGACTTGGGTGATGGTTGGAGTTTTTATGAAGGTATCTATCTGTGTGTGTAGGTTTTCTGTAAATTGTGTGGCCCAATTGTTGATTGGGTTTGCGGATGACCAGAACATCTAGAAATGGCAGTTTTCCTTCCTTTTCTTTTTCCATGGTGAATTGGATGTTTGGGTGGGTGCTGTTAAGATGGTCCAGGAACTTGCTGAGTTCTTCCTCTCCATGGCTCCAAATTGTGAAGGTGTCATCTGCGTATCTGAACCAAACAGTTGGCTTTTTTGGTGCTGTTTCTAGGGCCTGTTTTTCAAAGTATTCCATATAGAAATTTGCTACAACTGGGCTGAGAGGGCTCCCCTGGCCACTCCATCCTTCTGTTCATAGAATCTAGTGTCCCACTGAAAGTAGCTAGTGGTTAGGCAATGGTGAAACAGGGCTGTGATGTCTTCTGGGAGATTATTAATTACTCCTCCTAGGGGATTAGTTAGACCTTGAGACATTTTTGGCAGCCCCCTCCCCTGTTCTGAATCCTTTATTGTGCGTCAGCTTCTACAAGAGGAGAGGGGAAGCCAGGAAGACAGTTCCATCTTGTCTTCTGTGCCATCAGCTGGAGCCCTCCCCCAGTAACATCTATGCTAATTACACACACACACAGTATATATACATATAATATTGATAATATTATTATAATGTAATACAATATAATACTAATAATAATACAATATAATAACATTAATTATATATTATATATTACATGTAATATTACTAATAATATTACAGTATAGTAGTATAGTACAATATAGTGATATATAATGCTAATATTGCGCTATGCTAATAATATAATACATTGTATGTACATATTATTTGTAAGCCTCTCTGAGTCCCCTTCGGGGTGAGAAGCGTGGGATATAAATATAATAAATAAATAAATACATTTTGTGGAGCTGATTTCACCCTGGGGTAGCCTGGCACATGGCCATAGCCATGTGTGTGTGTGTTGTGTTAAGGGTTCAACTCCTCCAAAAGGGTTCAACCCCCCCTCCCGAAACCTGGTTTACTAATGAATTTTAACAGGTTAACCAATTGATGAATAAGCCAGGGTTTTTTTTACCTGACACTTTTGGGAGGGGGGGGGGGTTGAACTTTCAACACCCCTGCCCCTGGTTATGGCCCTATACTGGCATCTACTGTAGCCAGGGCCGTAGCCAGAAAAAAAAATTTGGGGGGGGAGGGGGGGTTTGAAAATTTCAGGGGGGGGGTTTAACCCCTAGCACACACCCCTCCCTGCTACAAACCTGTCAATATCTGCTTGAGATAGTGCCTAGAGGGACTCTCAATGTTTTGTGTCTCATAGACTTAGCATGGGGATTTGGTTAACCAGTTAAAATTCATGAGTAAACCAGGTTTTTTTTATAACCTGAAAAATTTCAGGGGGGGGGGTTGAACCCCTAAAACCGCCCCCTCGCTACAGGCCTGACTGCAGCACATTTTTTGGATGAATTCTGAATTTCCTGAGACTTTTAAAAATGTGTTATATGCCCTTAGATGTCAGCTGCACTACACATTACTTGTGTGCTTTTTGTGGTCAGCAGGGACTCAAGTAAGGTGCGAAATGCATTATATATAGTCAATGTAGAAGGGCCCTCAGTAAATTAGATGCAGAAAGATTAAGGAATGGGTTATGGTGTTTGTATGTGGGCCATCAGCATTTTTAAAAGCTGATTGCTTCTCACTACAGCAGGAGTGCCAAAGCCTTGATATAATTTCATTGAACTCTGCCAATGGTATGGAATAGCATCTTGAGCTATCAGATATCAAGCCTTCCCTAAATAGAAGAGACAGCTTGGGATTTTTTGCAAGAACTCTAAGGCACTGTGGTGGTTTCCCTGTAGGACCCCCAAATTAATTCACAGCTCCAAGAGGGAACTCCTTCAACATAAAGAGTTATGGAGGAGAGCAAACAGAGTGAAAGACTGAATGCATATTAGGATGGAGGAAGAGGGAGACTCCACCCAAAAAAGAGGGGGATAACTGAACATTGCTGTAGATCAGAGTTAAATCCCTCCAGATGTTTTTGACTACTTTTCTCAAACTTTCTTATCACCGGATGTGCATCCTTTGTCTGAAATCACTGAGACCAAAAGTGTTTTGCACTTCGTTTTTTTTTTCTATTTGAATATTTGCATATAGACTAATTAGAAATTACTTGAAAGCATAAGGCAACAATGAAATATCTTAGAGATGGGCCCCAGATCTAAACATGAAAGTCATTTATATTTCATGAACACATCATCCTGAAAGTAATTTTATATACAATATTTTAATAATTTTGTATACACTGAATCATTAGTAAGGAAAGATGTTGCTATCTCAGCTATCCATGTGGACAATTTGAAATATAAAGCATTTCGGATTTTGGATTTTCAGAAAAGGCATACCCAGTCTGCATTGGCTATGCTG
The DNA here is from genome assembly GCF_035594765.1 of Anolis carolinensis. Taxonomy (NCBI): domain Eukaryota; kingdom Metazoa; phylum Chordata; class Lepidosauria; order Squamata; family Anolidae; genus Anolis; species Anolis carolinensis. The sequence goes on along the minus strand of NC_085844.1, from coordinate 33,750,461 downwards.
ACTTGGGTTTTTCTGTCCATGCTAGAAGTACATCAAGCACAGAAGTTTATTTACATAGTATTGTGTAACTTAACTGGGACAGAGGTTAAAGTCAAGAAATCAGTGGTTCATGTTCTGAATAGTCATGGGTAGGGATGAATTGTGCCCCAAATCTCTGTTCTTCTTGTGCTGTAGCTTCAACAATAAATTTTAGTTTAAAAAATGCTTTTTCTGTTTGAGACTACATCATTTAATATGCTATTCATTTGTCCCTCTTTTAATAATATTAACTAGGACATGAAATATGACACAAGCTTACACTAATTCTACCAGTATTTCACTGGTCGACTCTCCTCAGATTTTTATCATTATATTTGGTTTATGATCTTCTCCAAGTTTTCAATCAACATGACAATGTTCTTGTGAACATAGCAATTAGAATCTGCTCTTGGAACCAATTTCATTATTTCCCCTTTCAAATGCTTTATGCAGATCTAACTGTATTATGTGCCTTATATTCCCATTATCCATTCACCTTGTTAAATGATGGGTATGGGAAAGGGGAAGCAATCAAGTTCATGTGAGCATGTTTTGTCATCTATGCAAAAAGCACTGGCGAGTTATTTGAATGTAGAATTGCAGATATCAGCCTGCATGATAGTTTGCTGTGGAACAACTATACTTAAATATTTCCACAATCCTTCCAGGTTGGAATTGTTTAGCACAACCAAGTTATTGCTCCTCTGTTTTAAGCTATGCATTAAATTGACCAGAAATATTGAAAGTAAATCGAATCAAAAACAAATGAGAAACCTAAAAAATCCAAGAAGGATGTGCCTCCTATCACATTCCAGTTTTCAAATGTTTTGGACTCCCACCATCCCTAGATAGGAATTATAACATGGATTTGTAGTCCATAGTGGTAGTGATATTAAATGACAAAAAAGAGCACCTTTGAGTGCTGAAAACAAAATGTGCACCTAGAGTCAATAATGAGAACCTTTATTCCATTTGTTGTAACCCCCCTGGCCTGTTTTAAGAATTAACATTTCAAATGTATAATTAATATAAGTTCAATAAATTACTGTGATTTGCAGAATTATCCACCCTTTCTACCATCATTATTATCACCTGATATATGAAGACTCCCAAAGCTGTAATTAATGCCAAAGATGCTTTCATCAATACTAGTGCAATAAAAATATCCATTTGTTTTTCTTTAACTTTTATTCCACAATAAAAAATATTGTGTACCTTCAAAGTATTCAATACATCAAGTCATTCAGAATGCCAGTAGTTAAAAATGTTTCAATGCCAAGTTGTAATGCAACAAATTATGAAACAGCCAAAGAACAGTAAACTTTTGCAAGGAACTATCAGTAATGTGTTATTAATGTTGGACCCCATCAGAAACCTAATAACCTTCCCTCCAGATTCCATTTCCCATTATGGAGCAAGAAGGGAGCCAACATCTGATTAAGTTAATCCTCTCCCCAATCGCCTCTTCTTCGTGTATTGTTTTATTTAAAATGTAAGCCTGAAGGCAGAAAACTCTAAATTAACTAAATTAACTGTTGGTGTTTTTGGCTGAAAAATTATAAATAAATAAATAAATGATTAGCCTTCCTTTTTCTAATGTTTTCCATTAAGGAATTTATTTCCAAACACAGTATTTCATGCTGTATTTCATCTCTTATAAAGGGATGGGCTCACAGCCATTGCTGGGGTGTATGTGTATGAAGGCATATTGCCCATGTTTTGTCCAACTTGATGCCTGCCCTGCACTGAAATAATGTTTCAGTGAAAATCTTTGATTGCATCCTCCACAGGGATTCCTGGAATAGTGTTTCATCTCAAGAAATGCTCCATTACTTTAGCCACACATCCATTCCCATCACCTTTGTCCACTCTAATTAGCCAGGAAGTACACAGTTGAAGTGCACAGGAGGTTAGTCTCACTCATCCAGAATTCACATCCACATCCTCAGATTGCACAAACTACAAAATATCTGTAACAGTATAGCAAGAAATGGCTAAGTAGTTATGTAGTAGTTATGAGAAAGGCTGTTGAGAGTCCACCTCAAGGAAAGAAGTCATCAGACCTTTTGCAATGCATGATATTTGGTAAGCTCAGTCAGTGGGGAGACATGTTTTTGAAATATCTGCTTGCATCTGAGAAGAAAGTAAGTAAAGGTGTGTATCCCTATTCTAGAGTGTAACTAGCCTATCACAATTGATAACAATTCAGGGATGCAATGGTTATGAAAAGGGAATATTTCTTTATCACCATCACTACTTTCTAGTAGACCATACAGTGGACTGCCACCTGTAACTGGATCTGCCATGAGACTTCCTCTATTAGCATGCCAACTTCTATTCTTATCCATTCATTGCCAGAAGTTTAAAGTTTACTCAAAACATGAACTGCTGTCTGCAGAGACGGTTCATTTGGTACTTACTAGACAAGCACTCTAAATACTCTCAGTCTGGGGGAAATTCATCAAAGATTCATATTTGCTTTCTTGGGAAGACATCACTATTTTTCTCCCTGATGTTTCATTACTAATATATAATATATAATAATATATATAATAATATTATACTATACTAATATTATAATACATTGTATATACATGTAATATTAATAATAATATTATGATGTAATACAATGTAATAATAATTATAATTCACTATTATAATTGTATATTTATATTACATGCAATATTACTAATAATATTGTGATATAGTTGTATAATATAATATATTGTATGTATATATACTTGTAAACCGCCCTGAGTCCCCTTCGGGGTGAGAAGGGTGGTATATAAATGTCGCAAATAAATAAATAAATAAATAAATACTATTGATAAGTAATATTGCAATTGAACTATTTTAAATATAAGGTTATGTGATTATTATATCTTATTTAGCTAGGACTGGTGACTGACCAGTCAGGGCCATTAGAAATGGTTTGGAAGGGAGGTTTCAGAGGTCCATAAATTGTGCCTCCACTCCCTTAATTTTCTAAATTATAAAAAAGAAATAAAATGGTAGGTGTGTACATTTCACATTTCAGCAAGTGGAACTTGTTTTTTTTTTATGTGATCGCCTTGCAAATGTGTCCAAAGTCTGATCATCAAGACCTTATGTGAGAATAGGAAATCCAGAACCACACTTCAAAATTATACTGTCCAAGAACTACTTCATCCATCCATCTGTTTTCCTTTGGTTTCTCTCCATGACAAGACATTCAGCCAAATGTGTCATAAAAAGGAAAAAAATCCTTTAATTTCTGTTTTCTTTTATAAAAAGTCCCAGCAAGGAGTGGACATAGTATAAAACATTGTTTCAACTGCAGTGATTTTCTTTGAGGCATATGCAGTTGAACATTTCAAATTTTAAAATTTATGTTCCAATATTTCTAATATTGCAAAGAAATTAAAAACTCAAATGCTCAAATGAAACTTTTCTTATTTCAAAGCACAAAATGTTGATCAATTTGGATTATAAACTGGTTGAATCTCACAGCTGTAGATATTAAGGGAATTAAATTCAGTCAAGAACAGTGGGCATGTGGAAACAGGTTCAGCTAGAGAGAACTCAAGCCTGATCAAATGAGTTGTTATTGTTATTGTTATTTTCAATAGTTTCTGTATCTTCTAGCGGGTCTGGGATATTCTGAAGTTGCTCATCTCAGCTTTAGTCATTGTCTAGTTGTTTAATCATTGCCAACTCCTTAGAAAACCAAAGGACAGATTTGTAGTGGTGTGCATTTGTATAGAATTTCTGTTTGTTTCGTGTAGTTTCATTCATGTTGTACTATTGTTATTAATATTATTATTATTATTATTATCAAGACCCATTGATACACATCGGATGTAATTGGGAGGCACTGCTCTCCCAGACTCAGCTTAGGGTACCAGAATAACTGCTGTTCTTAATATTAATATAAGTATTATTATCAAGACCCATCGATACACATCAGATGTAATTGGGAGGCACTCCTCTTCCAGACTCAGCTTAGGGTACCAAAGTAACTATCATTATTTATATTAATATTATTATTAACACCCATTGGTAAACATCAGCTGTAATGGAAAAGCAGCCCTCTGTCAGTACCTGCTTATTCTTACGGGGCCAAAATGAAAGGAAAATGAAAGCAAGCATGATGATTGCATGGCTTTTATTTTCGTGTCGCCTCTCGTTTCTTACGAAAATGTCATCATTTGTTTTGAGTAGACGAATGGTCAAAACAAAACGATAGCACAATGGAAATGAAGGAAATTTTTTCACACACATGTCTACTGATTTGGTTCCACTCCATAAGAGACGTGTCACTGTCTACTGCTTTGCTGACATTGTTCCTCTATCCCATATGTTGCAGAAGACTGAAGGTTATTTTCCTTATACTCATCAGTCTAAATCACTTGGGATTTTCTGGACATTGCCATGTTAGTCACCTAAATAACTAAGGCTACAAAATCTAGTTCCATCCAATAGTCAGCTCAACATCTCTATCTCGCTTAAGTACTCTTAATCCTTGTTCTAACAATAAATAATCACAAAACCAAGTTGGAGCATTATACTAATGCTGTATTTATTCTGATAGCACAGATAAATACACGGCCTTCAGTGGCACAATTTGCATAGACCCTGAATTAGTCTGGGCACATTTTTAAAAAATCTTATAACTCTATTAGAATGATATAGTAAAGCATTATATCCATCTTCCTAGCATGTCTGTTTAAACTTAAAACTTCACCAGCATTATTTTGAACATTAGGTAGCAAGCTTATCTTGAGGAAGTGTGGATTATTAGCAATTGTCCAGCACAAGAGCAGCAGAAATGGACCAGTTTTGCTGCTCAAATACTCCATCTATTTTATCTTGTAAATCGCCTAGAGCATCTTGGATGGAGGGCGATTAATAAGTAATTAAATGATGATGATGATGATGATGATGATGATCTAGTCTTTGTTTAACTAACCAGCTCACAACGACACTTCCTGGGGTTCAGTAGGAGTTCTCACCATCCAAGAAGAATCAGGCTAAGGACTATCTCCCACTTTTGCATATACTTCAGGAGATGTACGTTAAACCACTGGACTTACACTGTCAGGCTTGTTATTATGAGCTGCTCATTTACCTACATCTTATCTTTGTTTATAAGGAAGCTGACTCGGGGCTAACATGCATTTATTTAGTATCATGCTACAATGCAACACATATCTATTACCATAATAACTTAAATGAGGCAAAAAAAAACTTTAAAAGTCAGCCTAGCCTGCTACACCATCCATTTTATTTTTTCAGATATCTCCCAGGACGTTAAGACAATTGTCTACACAGGCAACAGAAAAATCCCCCTAAACCAGGAAACTGTCAAAATCCTTCAGACTCCTGGAATTGACCATTTTAGTTGGTCACTTATTCCTGCAGAGGCTCAGAGTTTCGGTGAATCTAGAACTGATAATATGGTGATCTGTCCATAGCAATACAACTCTTTCAAGATCACCATTATTTATTTATTTATTTCCATCATTTCTATCCCACCCTTCTCACCCGAGGGGACTCAGGGCGGCTCACAGATCTGGCAGAATTCGATGCCAATACACCACAGTACAATAAAATAAAACAGTTAAAAGCAGTTAAATGGAATAACAATATACAATATACAAAATTTAAAACAATATAAAGTATTTGAACCATTCATCCGCAAAACCATTACCTTATCCAAAAAAATTAAATCCAAAGTGTTGTCAGCAGTATGAATGGAGCCAGACCCTGTTTGGAATAGACCCAAATATTTTAAGATTACTTTCATATCATATCATTTATTGAAGCCAAACATACTCAAGTCTTGTCAGCTTTTCCTAACTGGAATTCATCTCCTCTCTCCTGTCCCTTCCCCTTCTCTGGCTATAATCAATTTTGTTAACCACCAATTGGAACAATGGGGAAAATCACTGATAACACTAACCTCCACATCAAAATGGGGTGAGTGTCATAAGTCATTTTTTCCATTTAACCATCTGGTAAAATACACACTTTGCTATAAACAGTTTGACTGTGTTGACTGGTTGACTGTATTCTGCCAACTCGTTTGATGTGCCAGTTCATAGAAAGATGTATGTGGGTATAATTGTGGATGCATCAAAGTCAGAATAACAACAGATTCTAAATCTTCATGTTACATTTTCTGTCGACTATTATCTCTCTATTGCTCATAGTACATTTCCTTGAGAACATGTCCTGTTTAGTTTATAGGAACATGATTAGCTTTATTAGAACTCTGTTGGTAGAGATAAAACTGCTATCTTTTGTAAATAGTATGTCCAGATTCCCTGCAATTACTGAGTTAAGAATAAGAAAATGCTTGCTTACGCAGGTAGCTGCCACTTACCTGCATAATAACCTCACCCACTTTCTAAGGTTATTTTCAGCATAATGTACATTTTTTCTTGAAAAATACACATATGTCATATCCTATCTTGCTTTCTTATTTATTTCCACAGTAATGGCAGCTCATTAAAAACAACACCTTCTTTTGAAACATCATTTAACTCATGGCTTCAGTGAAAGCTTATTATTATTATAGACAATTTATCCTGTACTTTGATAACCGGCCTTTATCTTCATCTGATGCCTTGCTCATTAACTTGGAAAAGATGGAGGATTTGTCGACCTCTCCCTCAGATATAGCTGATTAAAAAGGTGCCATCAAAGTTGAATACCAAGACTGGAACCAATTGCCCATAATTTTTCCTAGGTCACTATGTGCCCTCTCTCAAAGATAATGATCTATTCCTGTACAGTAATTTCTTCCAGAAACCTAATTAAAAGGTTTTTTTCTTTCCCAGCCTCCCAGGTTAATTAATTCTTCCCAATATATTTCTTATGGCTTTTCAAGTTTTTATTTCTTTTTCCAAAAGGCCACCCTGTTTTCAAAGAGCAGCTTGGAAACTTACATTAATAGTTTCAGAATTACTACATGCAGCACAGAGCCCCTAACATGTTGAGGCAAGAATAAGATTTGTAGCACAGATTCAGGCCAAGAGGGAACTCTATATTTTAGAAGAATTTGGAGCACTAGTTGAGAAGTTTAAATTGTTTTTGAAAATGGACATGATAGTTGGTGGTGTCCAATGTGTGGAAAGTAACAAAAAGTAACCAGAAAAAGCAGAAAAAGAGGAGGGGGGACCAGGGCTAATGCAGATCCAGTCCTTGTATTATTTTTTTCTAGTTAGATTCATTAGTGCCTGAAAAAAGCTTATGCTTTCAAACTAGAGCAAAAAGGTTTGATTTTAAGCAATATTGCTAGAGGGAGTTTTTCAGTGGAACCTTAAGTCCCAGAACTGGAGGCTGTTTCTGCAAGCTCTCTGTGGTCTTATTCCATTATCCCTACATTAGAACATAAATATCTCCACATTCATTTATGCTATGTTGAGCAATATACTTCCTTCCACTCAATGTAAAACTTTGAACTTGCCTCACATGACCATTTCATGCTCCACAGCTTAAAGGCAAGATTTGAGAAATCTCTGGCAACCTTCCCATAACTTCACATGACTACACAACTACATAATGATTAAAGTCATTTTCTCCACTCACGGGAGAAAAGAGGTATAGAAATGAACAAATAATAATGAACAAATAATAATGATAATAATAATAATAGAGTAGTTCTCAAAATTCTTAGGACTCTCATAGATCTCTTCACTGAGGTCATCATTATGCATCTGACTATGAGGTAGAGATAGGGAACAAGATGCTATGAAACATTGAATAACTATGTGGCATGGCTTTGTACACTACAGGAAGCGGGGGGAGGGCTTTGGGTGCTGTATGAAGAAGATGGGAATACTTACCCCGAAGTGCCCAAAAAGGACACCCACATATATAAGAAACACTTGCATGGATGTCTATAACTGAACTGGACACAGATCCTGGGGTGATAATGAATGAGTTTCAAGGATTCAAAGAACTGTGCTTTTTCTTTATTTAAAGTTAATTTAGTGGTTTTCTTGCCACAATTGATTTTAAGACAAAAAAAATCTTTCAAGTATTAGTTATATTAAAATGTTCCAGATTAATCTATGTGAAAGGAATCAATGTCCAATGAAATAAAATACATTCTATGCAAACAACTTTCTGTATATTAAAGGTAAAGGTTTTCCCTGACATTAACTCTAGTCGAGCCCAACTCTGGGGAGTGGTGCTCATCTCCATTTCTAAGCCAAATAGCCGGCGTTGTCCGTAGACACCTCTTAGGTCATGTGGCCTGCATGACTGCATAGAGCGCCATTACCTTCCTGTCAAAGCATTACCTATAGATCTACTCACATTTGCATGTTTTTGAACTGCTAGGTTGGCAAAAACTGGGGCTAACAACAGGAGTTCATCCCATCCCGTGGATTTGAACTGCCGACCTTCCGGTCAGCAAGTTTTGCAGCTTAGCAGTATAACCCACTGCACAACTGCAGCCCCTCTTTCTGTATATAGTTATTTGTATTTTTCTGGGAATGGGATCCATAGTTTTCATTGATTTTCAAGAGATCTGTGATCATAAAAAGAAATTAAAAACCACTTGTCTAGAGACCAAAATAGAGTCCTGCTATTTATACGTAACAAAACCTGTGTGACACTTTTCCTGTTTTGGAGTTGCAATGTGGGCACATGTAGTCTTGGAACCAATTTGGGCCTACAAACTTGGGCTCCTTCACAACACCAATCCATCAACAAATAGATTGGGAAGTTTTTAAAAAACTTGTCTAAGATGGGAAAAGGAAAGGGAGCTAAGTATGCTGTCCTCTACAACACACAAACTGTCCTGACTGGCATGAACAAACCAGACTTTGGATGTTATGAACTATCTATCACAACATTCCTTATATCCTTATAGTTCATTTTAGCAGAACTCTTTACTAAGGTTTTTTTTTTCAATGATAGTAACTCATTTTTTTCTTACTGCATAGTAACAGTACATACTAGGCTTGCTCAAATAATTCGTTTTCCCCGTTAACCGTTATTAATTCGTTATTTTCGTTTGTTTTGAAGCAATTTTGAAGCATTGGTTGTCCACACGTCTGATATCGCGGTTTCGAATCGCGAGAGGCCGTTTTTCGTTATGTCGTCGTTTTCTTCATTAGGAAAAAAAAGCTTTTGCAAATCACCCAAACCATTCAGGCCCTTTCCTTTTGCCCCTCAGCAAAAGGGGCGTCACGGGCTCAGCCAATGGGAGGGGGCGAGGGGGAAGGAGGCCGAGGAGGAGGAGGAGGAAGACGGAGGGGGGAAATGGCCTCGCCTCAGCTCAGGCCTGGTGTCTCTCTGAGGCGGGAAGGCGGCGGATGGAGCCGAGACCGAGAGAGACAGAGAGGGGCCCGGCGGTGAGGTTTTGACGTCTGTGCGAAGCTAGGCAAGTGGGGTTTATATATCTGTGGAAGGTCCAGGGTGGGAGAAAGAACTCTTGTCTGTGGGAGGCAAGTGTGAATGTTGCAATTGGTCACCTTGATTAGCATTGAATAGCCTTGCAGCTTCAAAGCCTGGCTGCTTCCTACCTGGGGGAATCCTTTGTTGGGAGGTATTAGCTGGCCCTGATTGTTCCCTGTCTGGAATTCCCATTTTCTGGGTGTTGTTCTTTTACTGTCCTGATTTTAGCTTTTCTGTAGCTAAAAATGCATATAAAATTGATTCTATAGGGAGGATAAATGATTGGATTTCAACTCCTACAGCTTGGCTTTCTCTGCCAATAATGGTACCCATCTTGGATATTGTAAGGGATTTATTATTATTATTATTATTATTATTATTATTATTATTATTAGACCTTGCTCCCAGGAAGGTGCCTTCGCTGTGGCTCCCAACTTATCTATCTATCTACCTTTCCACATATTCTCCACATTGTGTGTATGTGTATGTATATTATATATACATGAGCCCCGATGGCGAAGTGTGTTAAAGCACTGAGCTGCTGAACTTGCAGACCGAAAGGTCCCAGGTTCAAATCCCGGGAGCAGAGTGAGTGCCCGCTGTTAGCTCCAGCTTCTGCCAACCTAGCAGCTTGAAAACATGCCAATGTGAGTAGATCAATAGGTACCGCTCTGGCGGGAAGGTAATGGCACTCCATGTAGTCATGCCGGCCACATGACCTTGGAGGTGTCTATGGACAACACTGGCTCTTGGGCTTAGAAATGGAGATGAGCACCAACCCCCAGAGTCATACATGACTGAACTTAACGTCAAGGGATACCTTTACCTTTACCTATACACACACACACACACACACATTATGCAGGGACTATATACACAGTATATATCACACACACACCAATTTAACAAAGTTTCAGCCACAAAAACAAAGTTTCTGAAGTAGAACAATGACTTTCACAGTAAAGACAACCCAATTTAACAGGAAATAAGACTTTCAAAGCAGGAACAGATTTCTGCAATTATTAAAAAATGGTTTATTATAAAAGCTATGAAAATTCACCAAAAATCAGAGGATAAGGGAAACGTTCCAAATTTTGGTGAGCTATCAGTGTTAAATGTGTTCTACCACTGTACCAAGTTTGAAGAAGATCACTCAAAAAATGAGGGTGGGAGAGTCCTGTAAAGTCCTCTCCCTCTGTGCTGTTTTTGGGAATTGCGCATGCGCGTCCGCCATTAACGAATTAATTTAGAAAATAACGAATTTTCGTTAATTTCGAAATTTTTGGGGGGCCAAATTCGGAAATACCATCAGAAACGAAAAGCTGCCCCCTCTAGTTTTGAAACGAGTTTAGAATCAAATTTTTCGTGGATCGATCAAGCCTAGTACATACACTCACAGTACAAATGATGAAGAATTATGTTGGTAGTCTAGATTTGGGGTTGAATATTTATTTTATTCAATATCTCATGTTTTGGTTTGTAAACCAGACCTTTGTGCAATTTATGTGAGAAATAGTTTCTTTTACTCCAGCTTGCAAGACTTAGACTGAAATCCAGATTCCTGACAGGAAATATTGTGGTAATACTGACCAGAAGTTCAGATACTTTATTCAAGCACTTGTCAATTATAAACTTTGATAAAATAATACACTTTCTTTAATTTCTTAAAATTCAAACACTATGACCAGGAAATATTGTAAGGAAATTCTGAAAACTCATTCATCACACAGCTCCCAATGGAGATTAAATTGGCTGCTTCTTTGCTAATGTAATGCAGAAATACAAAATACAAAAAGAAAAAGGGAAATTTTATTTTGAAAAAAACAATGTTGGGAGAATTTCTATATACCACAACAAGAAACAATGAAACTGGTACCAAAGAGCTATGTAATAGCATATTCAAATCACAGGAGGAAAAGAACTGTCAAAACAAAGTAAATTACAAAGAAGGTAGAGTGAGTTATCCAGATGTTCTGCACAAATCCTTGCAGAGGATACAAAAATGTGGGAGAAGTATGACATTATCTGCAGCCACCTTTTATATTACAGAGAGCATCCATAACTCTTTATTTCAAAAACAAATCATTTTTTAAAAGGGCATGAATGAGTGGGTGGAAAGCAAAGAAAACAAAAAAGGGAATGTTTGATACATTTCTTTGAGTGCTGGTAAAATTTCAACATAAAAACAGAGAAAGTCGGCTACTTGCACTCATACATCTCAGTGAAGCCAATGCAAATCAATGAGATTTAATCCTGGTTGGATTGGGGCCAGCAGCTGCAATATGAGGGTGTGTTACAGATATTACCAGTGGTTGAAAGGATACATAACTCAACTGTTATGAAGAACATCTAAGTAATTATTTGTTAAATTAATCCTTATTTTCTACAGATGCATTGAAAATAGTATACAAAATATTAACAATTTGTTGTTTGATCACTTCTGATTCTTCATGACCTCATGGACCAGCCCACACCAGAGCTTCCTGTCAGCTGTCGCCACTCCCAGCTCCTTCATGGTCAAGCCAGTCACTTCAAGGACACCATTCATCCATCTTGCCCTTCGGCGACCCCTCTTCCTCTTTCCTTCCATTTTCCCCAGCATCATTCTCTTCTCCAAGCTTTCCTGTCTTCTCATTATGTGGCCAAAGTACTTCATCTTTGCCTCTAATTTGGAAGATTATCCTTTTCTTATCAATTAACTGTTGGATCTCATTATCATTTTCATCAAACCAGTCTTGATGTTTCTTAGTTTGGTATCCAATAGTTTCTTCACAGGCTGTGATGATAAAGGTTCCTCAACATTTTCAGGATGTTTTATGGGTAGATGATCCTTGAGTGTTGTTTGGAGGAGGGCACATTTAGAGGGCTCATGAAAGACTTGGGTTTTCATTTTACATCTTATATTTCTTTCTTGGAGTCTGTGTTTGGGGCAATCTTGATGGTCATTTTGGATCGAATTAACCTGTGGCACATATAATTACATAGGTGCCAATGTTTTGACCAGGGTTGCTTCCATGATGTCTTAAACTTGTTTTTCTTGTAGAAGAGCATGTTGACGATGACAAGATTGTGTTCTGCATAACTGGTAAGAAGTAAGATGTCATTCAGGTTGCTGTTTCCAACCCCATCTTTTCCTATAGTACCTGGCCACAGGTTGAAATCTTGTTAAACTCTTTCCTTAAAATCATCCAGGAGGGTGATCTTGTCCTCCTTAGGTATCTCCGATAGGATGGTGTCCAGCTGACAGTAAAAATTTCTTTGATGTCATCATCAGCATCTAGTGTTGGTGCATAGGCATTTATGATAGTTGCCTGCTGGTTTTTGGCAAGATTAATTTGGAGGGTTGAGAATTGTTTATTAATGCTGATGGGTGCTTCAGAAAGATGCTTCCCTAGCCAACAGCATTCTTCCAGAAAAAAGGTGCAGATGCTTTTTTCTTCCTTTAGCTGTCCCTTTCCTGCTCTCCGGGTCTCTTAGAGCGCTACCATATTGATGTTAAAGCACCTCAGCTCCCTTGCAATAATAGCAGTCTTGCTTTCAGGGCGTTCATTGTTTGTATTATCCAACAATTTCCATATGTTCCATGTTCCAAAGTTTATTTTTATTTTTGACTACAGGATGGTAGCCACTCTTGATGCAGCACTCCAGTCAGAGATAAAAGAGGCAGACTATGATTAGGGCACCTTTTCGAGCCTCCTCCCTTTATGGGTGAGCAGAATGGATCCTAAATAGGGCTGTGCAGTTGTGGTTGAACCTGTCAAACTATTCAACTGTCTCAGACCTTGATAGAATTACTGAATCCATATCCACTGCCCATGTGCCAATATGTGGCTTGGGGCTCTCAGATTTCACAGTCCTGCCTCCGTTGCTACTCACTGATTGCCATGGGAATTTTGTAGGTTTTGTTTTATTTTTCTTGGAAGACTCCTGTGCATGAATTTGTTTTATGTATGGAGATCAGTGCACAGCCGATCAACACACGGTCTTCACAAAATGAGGTGCACATCTAGTGGCATGGTTAACCCAATGATCAGTGGCTTCTCATCTGTTGCAATCTTCTTCTGCCTTTACAGCTATTGTAACATGCACCATGTTATCATCCCACTGCTCTGCCATTGAGTACTTCAGATTGTGCTTGGTCTGGCTCCTCTCCTGTGGCCTTGCCCCCGTAGAAGCACATGACTCCAATGCCTTGACACACAGGTTCACTGGAACACACAAGGCCCCTCACCATGACAAGATGACAATCTGTTAGCTCTCTATATACAATTCCTGTTTTACCGTTACCATCCTTGGAACACAATAATAGAATATGGGTCTTTCAAATCTCCTTGTTCCAATAACAGCAAAGATGGTGGAGGCTTTCTGTCTTCAGTAAGGAGGCTTGCAAGATCATATCCTGCTTTTAATTTAGTGACTTCACAGGCAATTAGAACAATACTAATCTCCCACAAAGCATTGAATGCCAGATATGAAATTTAATGATCCTGGTTTGTGAGCTGCACAGAGTCTTCTGCCTAATCTGTGCTAGAAAAATTAAAAGTTTTTTGGTGTCCTTCCACACTACAGAATTATAGTGCTAATATTCCACTTAACTGCCATGGTTTCTTCCAATGCTATCCAAGGACTGGAAGTTTAGGGATGGGCATTTAAAGTCCTCATCCACAAAGCTCTAGGGCCACACATGGCTACAAATTCTAGGTTTCTGTGAAATGGAGCCACAAAAGATAACATGGGATAATAGCTCTGTAATTGTGTAATGCCCCCCCCCCCCCCAGTCTTAGTCTGCAATGCATGGCTGTTTTTCATGCCCTTAAATTCTTAAATAGGTACAGTAGAGTCTCACTTATCCAACGCTCGCTTATCCAACGTTCTGGATTATCCAACGCATTTTTGTAGTCAATGTTTTCAATACATAGTGATATTTTGGTGCTAAATTCGTAAATACAGTAATTACTACATAGCATTACTGCATATTGAACTACTTTTTCTGTCAAATTTGTTGTACAACATGATGTTTTGGTGCTTAATTTGTAAAATCATAGCCTAATTTGAGGTTTAATAGGCTTCTCCTTAATCTCTCCTTATTATCCAACATATTCGCTTATCCAACATTCTTCCGGCCCGTTTATGTTGGATAAGTGAGACTCTACTGTAATTGTTTAGTTTATGCTTTTTGCCACTGGAGGGCACCATCTGGATTTCCTGTTACCAAGATGTCTTCTTGTCTATATATATTAAGTTCAGAGATTATTGCTTTTATTCCTTTGCAGCTATACACGTATATAGCATTTGGGTAGAATTGATGGTTGAATCTTTTTTATTGTTGTTTTTTTTTTTTTTTACATTACTTCAGCATTTATTTCTTTGTATACTGAAACCCAGGCAGCTCTAAAACTTCCTCTCACAAAATAAAGCCTTTTTAGCCAAACATCTTCTCTTCTGCTAAAAAGGACTGCTTTTACCATTAACTTAGTGAATGTCTAATTACCCTTTCAAGGAACTCCAGTCTATAGGGAATAGATGCTAGTTTTTATATCATTCCATTGCAGCATCCAGTTCCAAGGGATAAGGCAAGCAATTAGGTGACTTTCTACAAAGAACCACAGACAAGCTTTGTGTTTCTAGTAGTCCTGTTTTCTCCTTCCCACGCATTCAAACCTGGTCTGACATGAAGAGATATCCTAACTAAACTGTAAACTACATGTCCCAGTCCATCTATCTAAATGAAAAGCTGCAATGTGTGGAGTATCATCTGTCTTACTGCCTTTGCAGATCTCTTCCACATTTCTTATTGTTTTTAAAATAGCATTTTCCTCCCAGCACAGGTAGAAATGATTCTGTTCCTAGTAATTTAGACTACTCTGAAACGTTGAATAAGACCCAATAAATACAAATGTCTATGAGAACTCTGGGACTGACAGTAATGTGGATGAAAGATTCAATGGTGTCTCAGGTTCACATTATAGAAATGTATGTAACATGAACAGTATAGTCAGTCCTGTATGTTTGATGGAGTTAGATGCATAGGACCCCTGTTAAAGAAGAAAGACTGCAAATTAAAAAAAAACCAGATTTTTTTAATCTGAGCGAACAACTCTCTAGAAATCGCTAAGTCACCTAGCATGACCCTATAATCAACTTTTAGTAATTGGAGGACTTTAAGAGAATATTTGTTGCAGCAACTCCACTGGCTGCCAGTCTGTCACCGGGCACAATTCAAAATACTGGTTATGACCTTTAAAACTCTAGGGCAGTGGTTCTCAACCTGGGTCCCCAGGTGTTTTTGGCCTACAACTCGCAGAAATCCCAGCCAGTTTACCAGCTATTATGATTTCTGGGAGTTGAAGGCCAAAAACATCTGGGGACTCCAGGTTGAGAACCTCTGCCCTAGACGGTTCAGATCCAGGCTATTTGGCTGACCGTATCCCCTTGTAGAAACCTGCCCAGGCCCTGAGATCTTCAGGAGAGGCCCTTCTTTCGGTCCCACCTCCATCTCACGCTCGGTTAGTGGGAGAGAGGGCCTTACTTCGCAGTGGCTGTCCCTCGACTCTGGAACTCCCTTCTTCCCAGGGAAGTCAGAACACAACCTCCCTGCTGTCCTTCCATGGGCAGGCTAAAACCTTTTTATTCAAACAGGCTTTTAAAAATGAAGGTGTTTAAGATCTAGTCAGGGGATGCTGTGGTATTTAAATTTGAATATGTTTTGATGTATTTTAACTGAATTTTGTAATGCTGTTTGTGTTTAATTCTGTTTTAATGTTTGCATATTTGTGTATTTTAAATGTATGCTGATGCTTTTACGCTAAGCCAATTTGAGTCTCCTGTAGGAGAGGTAAAGCGGGGTATAAATAAATAAATAATATATTATTATTATTATTATTATTATTATTATTATTATTATTAACAATTGGTGAACTACTACAATTGTGCTGAGGAAGAGAGGTGTGATGTTGAGGATGCTCAATGCCATATATATCACTGATTAATTATTATGTAATTTTATTATTTATTTATTTATTTATTTATTTATTTACAGTATTTATATTCCGCCCTTCTCACCCCGAAGGGGACTCAGGGCGGATCATGTTATATACATATAGGGCAAACATTCAATGCCCATATACACAGACAGAGACAGACGCAGAGACAATTCAACCTTCTCCTGAGGGGATTTTCGATTCTGGCCCCAGGGGGGAACAGCTGCTTCATCATCCACTGTGACCACACTTCCTCATTCCAACGTCTTAAATTAGTTAAATTTGCCTCCCCACTTTATAAGTGGTACCTTATTTCCTACTTGATAGATGCAACTATCTTTTGGGTTGCTAGGTCAGCAACGAGCAGGGGCTATTTTTTATTTTTTAATTGACGGATGCTCACCTCGCCACGGGCTGGCCTCGAACTCATGACCTCATGCTCAGAGTGATTTATTGTAGCAGGCTGCTCACCAGCCTGCACCGCACTGTATTGTGAGTTTGTGCAATAAATCAGATTTTGCCCATATTGCCACCAGCATCATTAGATGTGCTGAATCAAAGACTGCTCTGAGCCAGATTTATGCTGAGCCAATCTGTCCAGTGTACATGAGTCCTCTGCTAGGAACTCTGGGATGTTGTCCCAATTTCCTGAGAGTGAAGGCCTCATGTACACCTTGTTTTCCACTTTTGTTATCTCTGACTCACTTTCTCCAAGCCAGTAACAATTTCTGCTAATTAGTGAACTGTTTTTGACTGAGTTTATAAGTCTTTATACATTCATGAGGAACAAGCTGTAGAGCGTGGGAATACTTAACTTGACTGACTAATTAAATCTGCTCCATGTACTGAGGCTCTGAGGGTATATAGGTTCATGCCATGATGTTTGCTGTCATCTTGCATTGTCTAAACATGTCATTTTTTATTCCTGTCTTGTAGGATGCCTAATGGTTCAGAGTTACTTAGATTTTTTCTCTACTCTGAGACCTCTACTTTGGGGTGCATGGAACAGAAACTCCGTTGTTCCTCGTTCATTTGTCTGTGACATGAAGACCCAAACTTCCCTTTTCTTGCATTATAAATAATTATTTATCTTTAGATTTCTGTAAGTTATTCATTGAAACCTTGATTCTGAATCTTACATTTTGGTGCTTGCAGTTATGCTATTAAATATTGGTTTCCACTTGAGATTCAGATAATGATGTTGCCCATTTCACCTTTTGAATCTCAGAGATGCCCTGTAAGGTCTATGAGTTTTCTGACTCAATGCATGGTGATGTACTACGATGCACATTAGGGGTGGGAGGAATAGATAAATCTTCAAGTCCAAGATGAAAAATGTCTTTCTTGAGTACAGGAAAACTCTGAGGAGACTCCTGGAGGGAGCAGAATATTTGCACTTTAGAGCTTATCCTGTACAAGATCGCATGGATTATCTGCACAGAAACGTGTATTTTGTATGCATAAAATGTTCTATGTGCAAAAAGCCCACATGTGAATATTACAAAGAAGAAACCTCTAACGGCAAAGTGTCTTCAAAAAACTACATTTTCTCAATGGATAAAAAATAGTTAAATTATTTCCATGAAAACAAAATTCATGGTGATTCCCATCTCTAATGTATGGTTAGTTTTAACTCTGGAAAACCCATCTTCCTGGAGTTTGGAGGGATGAACTTGGAGCAGTGGCAATTGGCTTGACCGTTGCTATATTTGAAACCATACAAACTGCAGAATTATAGGAGTTTGACACTACTCAGTCATTGTATTTTTGCTCTTCACGAAGGAGTCTTTTGTGGAGTGACAAAGAAATGAAGATTTCCTCATAGCTAGACTGCCCCTGTCCATCCACCTGCATATCCAGGATATATTTACACTGCAGAATGAATGCAGTTTGAAACCCCTATAACTGCCATGGCTCAATAATATGGAATATGGGGATTATAGTTTGTTTATTTATTTACAGGATTTATATTCTGCTCTTCTCACCCCGAAGGGGACTCAGGGTGGATCACAATGCACATATACATGGCAAACATTCAATGCCATTAGACATACAACATAGTTTTACAAAGCCATTAACCTACACTGCCAAAGAGTCTTGGCACTCATCCACACTACAAATCTTAGAATCCCATAGTACTGAGTCATAGCAGTTAAAGGGGTTCCAAACTGCATTCAGTCTACAGTGTAGATGAACCCCTCAGTCAGTAGTGGAAGTACTGAAACAAGTACTCTTTCTCCATGGGACAGCTGATTATCTAAGGTATAGGGCAATGTGGATTTGCTCCAGCAGGCCTCAGAGAGGGTGACCAAAAACTGCAGATAGTTTTGAGACAGTGCATTCGGCAAAGTGAGGCAGCTGATTTAGGCTGTCATGAAAGCGCCAAAGAAAATACCTTTTATTGCATAGAATTTGTCAACAAAAGTATTTAGACACACATTCCTAAGTAAGAATGTTAATTGAAACTGGATTTTAATATAAGGAAAACCAATCAACTTCCTAGCCAATTCACACACTCGTCCAACTTTTACAACAATTTCCATTTCACCCCAGAGCATTGAAATGCATTGTTAATTAAAGTGCCCCGATGATCCAAATGTGTCTCATTTCTTTTTCTTTTTCTGTATACATTTCTTGATACCACTGATTCTGGGAATTAAAAGGAAATGGCATCAGATTGTTAAGCAAGGCACTTATGATGTCAGTTAGCTCTCTGTGCAAAACAGTCTACTGCCTTTTTACTTGCGGCTGGTTCCTTCATACATGTTTATATAATTATTTATACACACACAAACACAAACACACTAGCACATACAAATATATACAGGTTGATGGCCTCCTCATCTTGTCCTGTATGTCCAGTACCAGAAATATAGCAAGAAAATTTAATTCCAAATAGTCCTAGAAAGGAGAGAGGACACTGATTTGTTTTATTGCTTTGTTACTGTTATTTGTTTGTTTTATCGGGCCAGGCCCCATGTAAGCCCCCCCGAGTTCCTTCGGGGAGATGGGGCGGGGTATAAAAATAAAGATTATTATTATTATTATTATCAACACGACGACGTTGTATGGCACAGCAAACAAGATAGATATGCTGGATTTCGTTTCGCAAAACCACAAGTCGAATACTTCCCAAGTGTCTAGGACTGTGTGATGTATTTTCTGATGATGTGTGCAGATCCCAGTAGGGTGGCCTTTTGCAGTTGGCAGATGGTGATTTTGTCAATGTCTATTGTTTCCAAATGCCGGCTGAGATCTTTTGGCACAGCACCCAGTGTGCCCATCACCACCGGGACCACCTGTACTGGTTTCTGCCAGAGTCTTTGAAGTTCAATCTTGAGGTCCTGATAGCGGCTGAGTTTTTCCTGTTGTTTTTCATCAATGCGACTGTCACCTGGGATGGCAACATCAATGATCCAAACCTTGTTCTTTTCCACAACTGTGATGTCTGGTGTGTTGTGTTCCAGAACTTTGTCAGTCTGGATTCGGAAGTCCCACAGTATCTTTGCGTGCTCATTTTCCAATACTTTTGCAGGTTTGTGATCCCACCAGTTCTTTGCTGCTGGGAGGTGGTACTTGAGGCATAAGTCCCAATGAATCATTTGGGCCACATAGTTGTGCCTCTGTTTGTAGTCTGTCTGTGCGATTTTCTTACAGCAGCTGAGGATATGATCAATGGTTTCGTCGGTTTCCTTGCACAGTCTGCATTTTGGGTCATCAGCTGATTTTTCAATCTTGGCCTTAATTGCATTTGTTCTGATGGCTTGCTCCTGGGCTGCAAGGATCAGGCCTTCTGTCTCCTTCTTCAGGGTCCCATTCGTGAGCCAGAGCCAGGTCTTCTCCTTATCAGCTTTTCCTTCAATTTTGTCAAGGAACTTTCCATGCAGTGTTTTGTTGTGCCAGCTGTCAGCTCTAGTTTGTAGTGCGGTTTTCTTGTACTGGTTTTTTGTCTGCTGTGTTTTGAGGAGTTTCTGATTTTTGACTTCAATCAAAGCAGGTTCTTCACTTTGCTTGACATATTCTGCCAGGGCATGTTCTTCTTCTTTGACTGCTTGCTTTACTTGTAAGAGTCCTCTGCCCCCTGATCTTCTAGGCAGATATAGCCGGTCAACATCACTGCGAGGGTGCAGTGAATGATGAATGGTCATGAGTTTTCTTGTTTTTCTGTCCAAATTGTCCAGTTCCACCTGTGTCCAATTTATAATGCCAGCAGTATATCTTATGACAGGTATGGCCCAGGTGTTTATGGCCTTGATGGTGTTGCCTCCATTGAGCTTGCTTTTGAGAATTTTTCTGACCCTTTGTGTGTATTCTTTGCTGACCACAGTTTTCACATGTTCATGCTTGATGTTGTCCAGCTGTAGTATGCCCAGATATTTATAGGCCTCTGGCTGGTGACACTTTATTGTTTGGCCATTGGGTATATTTATGCCCTCACTTTCAATGATTTTTCCCTTCTTCAATGCCACTGTCGAACATTTGTCCAAACCAAACTCCATGTTGATATCAGTGCTAAAAATTCGGACAGTGTTGGTCAGAGACTGGATTTCAGTTTCCGTTTTCCCATATAGCTTCAGGTCATCCATGTACATCAAATGTGAAATTTTGTGAGAATTCTTAGATGTTTGATAGCCGAGATTTGTTTTTTGTAAGATTGTTGACAGAGGGATCATGGCAATAATGAAAAGCAGAGGGGACAATGAATCTCCCTGGAAAATTCCTCTCCTGATGTTGACAAGTCCATAGCTTTCATTTCCAACAAACAGTTCAGTTTTCCAGTGCTCCATCATGTTTTCAATGAAGGTGCCAACTGTTTTACAAATCCCGATGGCGTCCAGGCACTTGATGATCCAGCTGTGTGGGAGTGAGTCAAAGGCCTTTTTGTAGTCAATCCACGTCATGTGAAGATTAGCTTTTCGGCTCTTACAGTTCTCCAGAATCATTTTGTCAATCAATAACTGGTCTTTTGTGCCCCTGCTTTTCCGTTTGTTGCCTTTCTGTTCATCTGGCAAGATGTTTTTTTCTTCAAGATAGTCTTGAATTCTGTCAGCTATGATGCCAGTCAGTAGTTTAAACATAGTGGGCAGACACGTTATTGGCCTGTAGTTTCCTGGTGCTGCTCCTTTTGCTGGATCCTTTTGTATCAGGTATGTTCTTCCAGTTGTTAGCCATTCACTGATACTTCCTTTCTGCAGCATCTCATTGAATTGTTGGGCCATTTTTCCATGTAAACTAATCAGATGTTTGAGCCAAAATCCATGAAGTTGATCACTACCAGGCGATGTCCAGTTCTTGACTTTTTGCACTCGTTTGCTGATCATTTCAGTTGTTATTTCCATCAGTTCCATTTTGTTCTGTGAGAATTTTCCTTCAAACTCCTTTATCCACCCAGCGTTTTTGTTGTAGTTTTTATTATTTTCCCAAAGTTCTTTCCAGAACTTTGTTGTTGCAGTTTTCTCTGGCTTTATGGTTACTGTGTCTGTTGCTTGGTTCAGACTCTGGTAGAACCGTCTTTGGTCTGATTAAAACAGTTGATTTTGTCTGTACTGGATGATTCTGGCTTCATACCTTTCAATTTTTCTGGCTGTTGCTGTAATTTGTTCTTTCACGATTTCCAAAGCTTCTTCAATTTTTCTGGTGTTCAGCCAGTACTTTCGGATCAGGTATTGCTTGATTTTGTCATTCTTCAGTTTCCTCTCTTTCATATTTTTCAGGTTACTTGCATCTGATCTAAGTTTCTTGATTTTCAACTCTAGCCTAACCTTCCACTTTGGTTTTCCAGTCGATTTTCTTTGGGGCTGCCTTGGTTGTAGGAGCCCAAGTTCTTCTGTTACTATCACTGCTGCACTGTAGGCAAACTGGTTTGTTTGTTCAATTGATGTTATTTGGACAGTGGAGAGTGCTGCATTCACATCTTTCATGAGAGGCGCCAGGTGTCTCTTGGGCACTGTTTTTAGAGTTGGGAGCCGCTGTCTTATTGCATTTGCTGCAGCATGAGCCATGATCTTATCCTTGAGCTCTTGTTGTCTTGCTGTCAAGGTTCCTGGTGGTTCAACAGATGTTTCAAGTGCTGGTTCCTCAAATTCTTGCAAAAGCGCCACACTTTCTTCTGGTTCAATCTGTTCCACCATTCCAAGTGTTGCTGGAGTCTCTGCTGCTGTCTGTGCTGTGGTCTGATGGTAATCTACTTTGCAAATTTTCTGGATTTCTTCGAGTTCAACTTCACTGAACACTTTGTTTCTGATTATGAATCTTCGTTGGTCAGCCAGTCGGGGTTCTGTTATCTGTGAGTCAGGGTACTCTTGTTTCCATAGCTGATGCATCCTTTTTTGGTAGCCACGCCTTTGAGGTTCAGATTTGTAGTAGCATTTCATAATTGTGCGGTTTTCTGGCATTGTATATTTTTGCCGCTTCTGTGACTGTTCATTTGGGTTTTGATGATTCCGTAGCCCACTTGTCGATGGATGTCCAGAATCAGCAGCATCCACTGCGGTCCTTTTTATCCTGGGCGACGACCGAGCCAGTATAGACTTCGTTTGGGTTTGATTCTCCATAATGCTAATGGGTTAGGTGCTCTTGGTTGTGCTCCTCAGCTGAGGCCTCTCTGGCTTAGTTGGACCTGCCGGTAGTTACACTACCGCCAGCACAGCCCTCAGTCATCATTGGAGCAGCTAAGCCCCCCCACCACGTCAAGGTGGCACCTGCGGGGGGGATTATTATTATTATTATTATTATTATTATTGGAATGAAGATACTTGTCTATCCAATGTACTTCAGGCAGCAAAATATTTTAGGCTTGGCCAATCTGCTCTACACCTCCTCCTAGAACATTCAAGGTCTGAGAACATACCAAAATGATGTCTAAAGTCTGCTATAAATCTTTAGAGACAGAAACAGTAGGGTCAACAACAGGGTTTCTAGAGATTGGTATGGTTTGTTTTGAAAGGGAGAGCAAGTTATTATCTTCTTATGCATTACAAAGAAACTTTACTAAAAACACCCAAGAGTTCTGTGGCACAATAGGTAATAAATATATATTATGACATATCAATCTCATCACATTTCCCTTAAACAGTGTCCTAGAACACTCCCACCCTGACTTGGGGACCGAGCTCCACGTCGGCCATCACACAATGTTGTGTGTCTTCCAGCTGAGGCCCTGCCCCCAACCGAAATGGAAGCATTGCTAGAGGCCTCATTCTCAACATGGGAGGCACCCTGTGTTGTGGATCTTCAGCACTCGCCTGATGTTTGTGATGAGGCCCATAGACTAGAAGTTGTTTTGTCAAATCCACATGTCGTTCCCTGCTAGCAGATATTGCCAAAAAAATGGCAATGAAAGGAAAAGGTTATGACATGCAGAAAATACCTGCGCATCCATTGCTATGCATACC
This sequence comes from Anolis carolinensis, assembly GCF_035594765.1. Taxonomy (NCBI): domain Eukaryota; kingdom Metazoa; phylum Chordata; class Lepidosauria; order Squamata; family Anolidae; genus Anolis; species Anolis carolinensis. Next base: position 33,726,679 of record NC_085844.1, on the reverse strand, counting down.
CAAATTTATACAAGAAAAGAACAGAGTAACTTATCCTCAACAGGATTCAGAGGCAACTGCAGTACCTTGTGCATCTACTGAAGTAGATTCTGCTCCATGAAAGGTTTTACCATGATAAATGTGTTAGTATTCAGTGCCACAGGATTGTCGTGGGGCAGGGTGGGTTTCCTGAAAAAGATTAACATGGCTAGCCTCTAAGAATCTTTGATGGTATTTCTTTCTTCTTATGAGCTAAGACAGGGATGTTTCTATCTGTGAGAAACATATGGTCTCAATTATATCTCTCCTCGCATCACAATCCTTATAATGTTATTTGCTTTCAGTTGAACAAATATATAATTCCCCACATTAACTCCAGGAAGATGAAGGCAAAAGGAGATATGAAAACAAATGAAAAAGCAAGATACAACCATATAGGAATTGAATAAAGTTCATTAAAATGCTGTTGAATAATTAAGACTATCTCGCATAAACTCAGATTGCACACAGAGAGAAAAAGGAAGCTAAGGTGGTGCCTTTATAGACACACCCTAGGATCAATAAGGATGTGCAATTTCAGGGGGGAGGGGTGAAAAACCAATTGATATAAGTGGGAGATAAAGGTGGAATTAGCAAGTGTAATGTTACTGAGAATATATAATTAGATGTGTATATTGAAATGGTGATGGATTTTATTATTATTCCACAAAACATTTTTTTTTAAAAAAAGGATGTGCAATTTCAAACTATAGTTGCATAATATGTCTATTTCATTAACCATTTCTTTACACTTTTCTTTGGTCTTTTCAGAAAAAAATCATTTGGGTAGAATAGAATGACTTGTATTAGCAAATATAACCCATTCTGTTTCAATTTAATATTAACTTATAAATCTAAGGCTGCATTTACATGGTTCAGGTGGTTCTGGGGTATTTCTTCCCAAGAGATGCTCCAGATCCAGCATTTACTTGTTGAATTCCGGGTCATCGCCAATGCTCCTTGCCAGCAATGGAGCTCCCTGTGAGCCATCTGCTGAGGTCACAATGGGGTGCCCACACAATCAGCAAGGGTACAGTAGATTAAACCTCTGATTCTTGCTGGTTGTGTGAGCACACCATTTTGAAATAAACAGATATAACTGAAATGACCAAGCACTCACAGGGAACTCTGTGGCTAGCAGAGTATGGCAGTGGTGCCATTGGAATAAGCCATCTTCTTCCTCTATGCTAATCAGCACAGGGAAATGTTGATGGCATGGTGTCAATCTGGACAGTGAATGAGGCCAAAACAGACCCAATGTGGCTGTCCAGATGACCACAAAGCCCCAGGACACCCCAGAATTTTCTGTAAACTCTAGAGCAGCAGTTCTCAACCTGTGGGTCTCCAGGTGTTTTGGCCTACAACTCCAAGAAATCCCAGCCAGTTACCAGCTATTAGGATTTCTGGGAATTGAAGGCCAAAACATCTGGGGACCCACAGGTTGAGAACCCCTGCTCTAGAGCACACACACACACCCATTTTACTTAAAGAATCGAGCTAAGTACTAACTGGAAATCACAATGCATCATGAAGATTGCCAGTGCTGGATTCGAAGTGAGTCCAAGGGGGTTTTTTTTTGTTTGTTAATGTAGATAAACTCTTACTACATAGGTAGAAATCACTTCTATGCATAACAGGATTGGCTGGAAATTATACTGCTTTCTTTAGCTGGTGCTTTTTACTCGCTTGTTCTCCCTGTGGTCTCTATACTCTCAGATCTTTCACTCTTTTTCAGAATCAGCTGACAAGGCAAAATTCTCTTTAAAGCTTATGACAGCTTGTCAAAGCCAAAAAAGAGTTGTTAAAAACCTTCCCCAGGTCTTCAGGCTAAAGTCTCTGTCCAAGTAGTAACTGGTAGTTTGATATCCTGGGGTCACATTCCATAAATGAATAAATGCATTTTACACATAGAAACTACTAGGTCCCTTTTACAACATAACCCCTATTCAGTTGGTTAAATATGTGTTGCATCAATGTATGAGGAGGAGAATCTTTCTAACCCCCCCCCCCCCAAAAAAATCTGGTACCTCTGTTACCTTTATATATGGATAATTATAACTGAAGGAGAGAGCATCTGCTATCCATGAAATCTTTCCACATGAACTGGGAATCTGGGGAATCATAATTAACAAAGAGGGACTTCTTGCACAGTATACAGTGTTCCCTCACTACTTCACAGTTCACTTTTCGCAGATTTGCTGTTTTGCGGTTTTTCAATAAACGCTAAAAGACTATTATAAATCATTAAAAAAATTACAATTTACAGCCTAAGGAAGGGAGGAAGGAGAATCCGAAGGGAGAGAAAAGGAGCCCAAGCGGCAACAGAAGGAGAAGGAGGCGATTTATCAACACATTATTGCTTGATAAAGACTTAAAATAGTGTATAACTACTAAAATAATGTAAAAATATTAAAATAAATATCACGTCCCTACTGCACAGATTTTCACTTATTGCGGGTAGTCCTGGAACCTAACCCCAGTGATAAGTAAGGGAACTCTGTATGTTCTTTACTTCAACTATGTTCTTCCACATAGAGGAATTTAGGGATGGAGTTAGCTACCCCTCACCCGACAATAATTGATACAACCTACTTTTAAATGACTGAATAATGCAAAGATATAGCTGTGTTAGTCTGGATAAGTATGCAACTAACAGACTGTGTTAGTCTGGATAAGTCTTGCACTTTTGAGACTGAGAGAAAGAAATTGATATCATAGGTTTTCATAGACTGTCCACTTCATCACAATCATGGTGTGAAGTGGCTAGGAAAAAACATATATAGCTGTGAATGAGAAGGCTGTATGTGTAACAGCAATAAAATGCAAAATCTGTGGTGAAGTGACAAGTTCAGTTTTAACAATGGTCATTGGGGGACAAAGCCAGGAGAAGAGATGTTGGCCAAAGCCAAGATGTGTAGATAAACATATACAGTGTTCTCTCACTACTTCGCGGTTTGCTTTTTGCAGATTCGCTGTTTTGCAATTTTTCAATAAACTCTAAAATAATATTATAAATCATAAAAAATTACAATTTACAGCCTAAGGAAGGGAGGAAGGAGAAGCCAAAGGGAGAGAAAAGGAGTCCAAGCAGCAACGAGAGAAGGAGGTGGTTTATCAACACACGATTGTGTACAACTACTAAAATAATGTATAAATATATAGCGTCCCTACTTCGCGGATTTCACTTATTGCAGGTGGTCCTGGAACCTAACCCCCGCGATAAGTGAGGGAACACTGTACTCAGAAGGTTTCCATGGCCCAGTGGAGATTCACACCCTGGTCTCCAGAGTCATAGTCCAACATTCAAAACACTACATTCAAACACACATTTAAAACACTCTTATACCATGCTGGTTCTGTGAATGCTACTGTGAACACTACTATGGCAAAAGTAAAATGTAGTAATAAAAATGTAATAAAAAGAAGCAACACTAAACAGAGTGATTTATCTCTGACTAAACATTTACAACATTGTATTACTAACTATACCCTTTATTGTCCTTCTCTATAACTACAGAAATCTATAAAGGCTTTGGCTGTGTATGGATACCTTCTTTGATTTTACAAGACCTTTTGTGATTCAGTGGATTTCTGTACTCTGATATCATTGCTTGCATTTACTTGCTAGAGATATATACAATAATGGCTCTCTTCTAGCATAAGGAACCAGCTTCACTTTCATTAGCTACTTTGCTTTCTAGGTTCTTTTGAAAGTCTGGTGGATGAATAGAACAACATCTCGCTCTGTGATTTATTGCATTTATGTTTCTTGAATTCTTCATGACTCCTCATAAAGACATGGTGCATTTCACTGCCAGGAGTTTTTCTTACATGATTAAAATAATCACCTAAGATAGAAGACATCTAATTCCCACAGATTTGCCCACCAGAGGTTGAAATGAAACATACAACATAGTGCGCATGTCCATATGTATGCACAGACATACTATTAAAATAGATCCCCTGGCTGCCAATAAGTTTCTGGCCCCAATTCAAGGTGCTGGTTATCACCTATAAAGCCCTAAACCAGCATTTCTCAACCTGGGTGTCAGGACCCCTGGGGGGATCGTGAAGGGGATGTCAGAGGGTCACCAAAGACCATCAGAAAAAACATATTTCTGAGGGTCTTAGGAACACCTTTGTAGGTGAACTATAAATTCCACCAACTACAACTCCCAAATGTCAAGGTCCATTATCCCCAAACTCCACCAGTGTTCACATTTGAGCATATTGAGTATTCGTGCTAAGTATGGTCCAGATCCATCATTGTTTGAGTCCACCATGCGCTCTGGATGTAGGTGAATTACAACTCCAAAACTCAAGGTCAATGCCCACCAAACCTAATATTTTTTGTTGGTCATGGACTCTGGAACTTCCTCCTCAGGGAAATTAGATTAGCCCCACCCTAACCACCTTTCGGAAAGGCCTGAAAACTTGGCTGTTTCAATGTGCCTTTGATTAATCGGTTTCAACATGACTTGGCTCCCCTAGCCCTAACTTAATATCTGGCTCCTACTCCGCCCAAGTAGTATACTCTACAGGCCCTGCCCAGTCTTCTCACCTCTGAACACGCCCACTGTGGCCTACTATTTTTTTATGAATAGACTTATTAGAGTTTTAGGTATAGTATACAGCAATAGAGTGAGAACATATGATTTTATAGGATTGAAAGATAGGACACTGTGCCCAACTATTAATTGGTTGTTATTGAGTTCACGTTTTTATGATTTTTTATATGTTTTAGATGGTATTTTATTGGACTGTAAGGTATTTTATGTTGACATATCTGTAATTTTGTTTTATCAGGCTTGGTACCCATGTAAGCCACCCTATGTCACTTCGCAGACACAGGGCGGTATGTAAGAATAAAGTTATTATTCTTATTCTTATTAATGACAGACAACTACAGAGAGATAGAGATAGATAGATTGACAGATAGATAGAGAGATAGTGTCAAGAGTCAGACGCCAGTTAACATACAAAATAAAGTTTATTCCGAAGATAAGCCAAAAAATAACATAAACACAGGAAATATCCTTGAAACACTTCACTTTTCAGTGTTTCGAGAGTAGATTGGACAATAATAACTCAAAAACGAGCCACGCTAATTTCCCATGCTGGCATTCAATAAAAATCTAAATAATGCTTCAATTCAGCTTTGGAAAACAAATAGAGTTAATTGCTGGAAAATAAACAAACTAGAAAAGCAGTAAAGCTGCTTCCACAGTGCAGATAAGCCGAGAGCCTCAAAGGGATGATGAATAGCCGTCGTCAGAAGAATCCAAGGTCAGGTCAGGAGGCAGCAGAAATTCCGAAAGACAAACCAATAGTCAGAAGCCGGGAGTAGCCGTCAGTCAGAGGGCGTAGACAGAAGTCAGGTCAAATTCAATCCAAAGTCCGAAGAGGGTGCAGTCATCCAAAACATGTCCACGATAAGACACAGCGAGAGCCAAGCCAGATGGTATCAGCAGATCCGAATCACAGTCCAAATCCAGAAACACAGAGATCCCAATGGCGCCTCAGCAACACCTTGCCACACGCAAAGTGCAGTGTTCAAACATTCCCATTTTATTCCCCTTCCTCCTGGGTGACCAAACACTCACACCCAAACACCAGGTGTCCCAAATCTACTCAGAGTCTGAACTCCACACAGCTAGAGCTCGTGGATCCGGAGTACCTAGCAATTCGTCGGAGTCCCAATCATCCTGCCCACACTTAGCCCCATGAACACTTAAAGAACCATCCTCCCTTCTCCAAGCATCCCAATTGGGATCAGCTCCTGCAGAAACCCCAGGTTCAGAAGTATCCATAAGCCCCAAATCCCCAGACATTTCCGGTGGCTGTGCCCATTCAGTGCCCGCTTCCCCAGCCACCACCTGTTCCTCAGCATCCATCTCCCCATCTGAATCTTCCTCAGAAGATCCCCCATATAGCTCTCTAAGTCGCTTCCTGCGCAACTCCTCCAGTGAACCCTCATCACGAGGGTTTTTTCTTCCTCTTCGAATTCCATCACCATCAACCATAATCCCCGAAGGCGCAGTCACAACAGATAGATAGATAGATAGATAGATAGATAGATAGATAGATAGATAGATAGATAGATAGAATGAAATAGAGAGAGAGATGTGAGAAGAGAACATTACATGCTGACAAATGTCTTAAAATAACAGGGGGGAAATGTGGGCCTGTTTCTGATGAACTTAAACTGCACTGATTTGCATCAATCTATTCTAAATACAAAAGCATCAATTTGTTGTAAAATTATTTCTAAAAGAAACTTTTATAATTAACAACTTTCAGAAATAAAAAAGCTCTTTCTGTCCTTGTCCATGGATTTGTAGCAGTCTTATTCTTTGATTTGTATTGAGTAGCATTAAAGGTCCTAAAATGTGCATTCAGCTTCTGGAAAAGCAGTTAGCAAGGATATATCAGAGCCTTGGGAAACATCCCACATTTAAGCCAATACTTACTGAAATGCATTAAAATATACATAGACAACATTCTGCACAGCACAGCCAAGATCAGTGTAGCCAATTGCTGCAGGCTTTACTTTATCATTACTTGACATTCCCTGTATTTTCGTCTTCCATGTTTCCACTATCAGCCTCCTATTTAAAATGATGCTCACATTTTTATCATTCTATAGCCATTTTTTTTCTATGCTTTGATTTCTCTGCCATTTCTCCCAACCTATTCTTCATATTTTGGCTTGCAGGCTGCATTTTAATACTCCCATTCACTGTTTTGGTTCCTTTAGTGACAGCTTACTCGGTAATAGCTATGTTCTTTTGACGAATTCTTTCCTTTTGTAATTACTTCTAGAACCCTCAGTAAAGGTGAACTATGTCTCTCTTGTTTCTCTCAGGGTTTTATCATCATATTGTTGCATTTTTTCCCCTTCACTTATCATTTACCACCCATCCATTTGTGTAATCTAACCCAGGGGTTCTCAAACTTTTTGAAGCAAAAGTTCCTCGCGTTGCCCCAAGAAATGTGTATATATTATATATAATGTGTACATATATAATTTGTCAGATGGGTTGAGCTAGTGGCAGCTGGATGGAGAGTGTTTGTGTGAACTAATTGAAAAAACATGAACAAATTCCTATGCACACTGCACAGAAAAAAGGAAAGAAAGAAAAAGAACAATACAATATTTAAAATGAAGAACAATTTTAACCAACATAAACTTAACAGTATTTCAGTGGAAGACCCCAGGGGCCATCCAGCCTTTGCAATAATAACAATAACAACAACAATAATAGGAGCAACCCCAGGGGCTACCCAGTTCAACCTGCTTCTGCCTTGCAGGAAAAGCACAATTAAAGCAACCCCTGAGTGGTGGGAGGGAAATAGGATTTTGGAAGCAAGAAAGGCGATGTGGGAAGGATCTGAGCAGTGAGGAAGGTAAGGAAAAATGCTTTTGGCAGCAAGGGGGACAAGGAAAAAGGCTTTTGGGGCAAGGAAGGCAGGGGGAGGGAGAGGAGCAGGAAAAAAAGAGGGAAAGCTTGGAGGGGGGGACGCAGAGCCCTTCTGTATGCTTTGCAGAGTTCCATTTTGAATACCACTGATCTAACCAGTAGCATCATGGTATGGTGTGAAGGACAAACAGTCCTCATCTCTATTGGAAATAACTGCACCCAGTCTCTGGGCACATATCCCTTTGGAAATAAATGGCAATCATAACCTTATTGAAAAGGGGAAAAATGATGTCATATCCGTTTGGCAAATGTGAACCTCCATGAACATGTGGAGACCACCTTTTGAAAACCACAAGTCAAGAAAAGCATATGCTCATTAGAAGTCAAAACTTTGAACAAGTGATATTCATAAGCATTCATGTAATGGCACACAGGTAACTCAGCTGTTAAGCTAAAGAACCATGTCTTTGAACTGCCAAGGACAAAGACATGCCACTACAAAAATATATTTGGTTAGCAAAGGATGTTTGTTTCTTTGCCATTATAATCGCAGTTGTAATTGCTAAAAAGATATACACTCCCTTTAAAAATCTTTTAGTTTAAAATATGCACTCAGAGATTAAAAAAAACAAAGCCTTCTTTGAAAAATAACATATCTTGTTTACTCATAAACATCTTGTATTAATTCACCATACAGGCACATTTCTTATTGAAGTTTAGTTACAGATAGGATGTAGCTTCTCTGTGTTGAGTACACAGGGTATCATTCTTAATCAATAGTCAATAGTCTTTAAGTATACTTGTACTCACTGAAGTCCATAAGTCATACTTCTGTATTAAAGTTCAAACAGCAACATACTTCCACTGAGGATTGATGCAAACAGGCATCCACCTCCACTGAGGTGTAAAACAGACTTAACACACTGAAGTTCTAAAGCATACTTAATACAAAATGGAGTCCTGAGTCTGAATATGCTCAGTACAATCACATGTCTATAACCTTTCCCACATCAATGAGGTACAGTCAAACTGGCAAATCAACATACACACAGAATACAGGTTAGCAAAAATATACATTAACAAATACATAGTGAAAGGCCTGGGAGGTTACTATTTCCAACAAGCACTATCTTGCAACAATTTCTTGAATGGTAGTTGTACTGATTCATATCAACGAACTAGTTCTGAGTCTTAATCTCCACCAGGAACAGGCCTTTGGAAAACTTAATGAGCTTTAATTGCTTGTTCAAGTTATACAAAGTACTTTGCATTGCAGCAGGGGATGCAGTATTGGATGCTATATTGTTGTAGAAATAGCCAGAACATGTTAAATGCACTAAAGATATGCACTAACATATCTGAATCAATTGATGCAATATATATACCTTAGGGGAAAATGTGTAAATAAACACATCCATTATAGAAAAATGCATGAAGGAAATGCATACCAATTTCTATGTGAACAAAAAAACAAAAACAAAACCTAAGTCTCAACAGAAGCTGCCTTTCAACTGACTAGGATAACTTCTGATTGTCTGGATTAAGTTTTGATTTGTTAACCCTTGTCTAGCTCATTATTGATGAGAAGCACTGGTTCAGAACTTGGACAGCTTTACTAGATTAAGATAAAAAGGAATATTAGAGCTAGGTTATCATCTGTTAATGGAGGAGACTAGATCCCTGAATTCTAGATTTTATTTATTTATTTAAGATATTTCTACCCGCCTTTCTCCACAGCCTGACCCAAAGCAATTTACAGCATATAAACACACAATATCAACAATAAAACATAAAATGCACAAGTTAAAACATACTAAAAACACATACACTATAAAAACCAACTTCCACCTTCCAGTGCTTTGATGTACATCTTAAAGAACATGGGGGACAAAATCCTGAGGAGACCCCATAGAACAACAGCCAGGCCATCAAATAAGAATTGACCAGTACCACCTTCAGTGCTTGTCCGCCAGACACAGGAAGGAATAAAACCACTGTAAAAGAGGGCCTCCAAGTCTCGTCCCATCAAGGAGGGTACAAAGTCTGCAAAGGTGCTACGTTTCCGAGTTGAACTTCCTTGTCTACATGTAAGTACAACATTGCTTTCTGATGAGATCTAATTAAAAAATCCAAGTCTTAATCATAACATATTATATCAACAAATGCAGCTTTTCAGAATCAAAATGTTGATATTCCCTTCTGGGTAAAATCTTTCATTTTCTAGACTCAAAAACTGCCAATTTTATATAACATTATCATCATGTTATGAGTAAAGGCAGTCCTATATTAAACAATAACAGCTTGGGGGACTGCAGAAAATCTTTCTCTGAACAGACAAGTTGAAAAGGGGGATGGGGTAGGACACTTTTGTTATCTTGTCATATCTGTGTACTGTGGTTTTCATGATGTGTATTCATATGCTCCTTCTAGCTGTAATTGCATCACTTAATAAAAATGAAAAAACAAATGTAAACTCTACCAAATTATCCAAATTCTCTTCCAATATTTCCTACAAAAAGCTTGGCCTCTCACAGAACATCGAAAAAAATCAAAGTGTTATTTCAGCCAGCACCGGCCAATCCCTTTGCAATGCCAGAAATACAGCTTAGTGGTGCAACATTAGAAAATGTTGACCATTTCCACCACCTTGGCAGCCACGTCTCCACCAAAGTCAACATTGACATTCCATCACAGCTTCTAAATGGCAGACTATCTGGCATCCCCTACTCCCAAAGATTATGCCCGTGTGGTGGGAATGAAATAGAATCATTAGAACACATCTTGTTGCAGTGTCGCTATTACTCAGCCCAAAGTGGCTAACTCTTACATCCAATTCTGACCCAATTGTCCAACCATTCCTCACAAGGGAAGTTCAGACATCTTTTGGAGGACAAGCACCAAAAAGACTGAGAAAGTGCCTAGTTTCTGATCAGGGTATTATCTGACACTGTGTAGTATGTGTCTGTATTGTTAATTTACCCAGTTACTAGGGATTTGTAAATTCCTGTATGCTATTTATTCAACAGCTGTGAGTCTATGGACCATAATAAAAGTTTTACTTTTACTTACATTGACACTGAAATACAACACCACCTGAGCTCTGTGAGTGCAGCATTTCTCTGAATGAAGCAGAGAGTGTTTGAGGATCGGGACATTTGTAGGGATACTAAAATGCTTGTTTATAAAGCTATGGTTCTCACAACCCTGTTATATACCTGTGAAACACGGACTCTCTAGAAATGTCACACTCAACTCTTGGAATGATTTCATCAGCATTGCCCCTGAAATATCCTGCAAATCTCTTGGGAAGACATGTGGACTAACATCAGCATGCTGGAAGAAGCAAAGATTACCGGCATTGAAGTGATGATCCTCTGCTATCAACTCTGCTGGACTGAACTGAAGAACAGAAAACAAAAGGTTGGTGGACAAGAAAAGAGATTTAAAGGATGGGCTTAAAGCCAACCTTAAAAACTGTGGCATAGACACTGAGATCTGGGAAGCCCTGGCCCTTGAGGGCTCTAACTGGAGGTCAGCTGTGACCAACAATGCTGTGGAATTCAAATAGGCACAAATGGAGGACAAAAGGGAGAAACTCGAAGTCTTCTTCTCTGCATCTAAGGAAGGCGACTTGCCTTACCAAGGCTCAGAAGAGGAGAAACACAGTGCTGGTGAGAGAGCTCTTATTGCATTACAGCCCTGACACACCTTTTCACCACAAACCACGCTCTGCCCAGGTAAGTAGAAATTTATTTAAAGAAGAGTATGTATGTATACTCAGTCCATACTCCAGGAAATAATGCCTGGCTGCTCACTGGAGGGCAAAGATGAAGTACTTTGGCCACGTAATGAGAAGACAGGAAAGCTTGGAGAAGATAATGATGCTGGGGAAAATGGAAGGAAAAAGGAAAAAGGGCTGACCAAGGGCAAAATGGATGGATGGTATCCTTGAAACACTGGCTTGACATTGAAGGAGCTGGGGGTGGCGATGCCGACACGAAACTCTGCCATGGGCTGGTTCATGAGATCATGAAGAGTCGGAAGCGACTGAACGAATAAACAACAACAACAACCGTGTGTCTGTGTGTGTGTGTGTATAGACAAATTCAAAAAAGAGAATCAAAATTCAAAAGGTTATATTCAAGATAGTCAAGAATCCAAAATCTTTTCAAATAGTCTCCAGAGTCAATCCATAAATATATCCATAATCAAGATAGCATGAATCCAAGGCAGGCAACCTATGCCACGCATGAACAAGCAAGAATATGCTTAGAAACTTGAATACATGAATTCTAAGAACATGGGACCAAAAAAACCGAGAGCTGTTCACCTGAATACAACGTTGCTCTCATAAAGGATTGCACCAGCAGAAAACACTTTAAAAGGCCTGTCCCTCCCATAACATAATTTCTCACATACCTGCTTTTCCTCTCATTATCTCTAATTCTCTGGGAAAAGTGAGTCTGACTTTGTTGCATGATCTGTTTCTGCAATTCCAAGTGCCTTGCCAAACATTCATCTCCCACATTTCTCTCAGCCTACACTTCTGGCAGGTTCTCATGGGAACTGATATGGCTTTCTCCAGTCTTGTGGGAACTGCCAGGAATTTCCAAAGCAGCTCTCTCTAGGCCACTTCTGTCCTCCTCTGGGCCCTCTCCATCCATCCCAGCACCCCCTTCCTTATCTTCTGAGCACTCAGAATCTGACCAGGCTACAACAGCTCTCGCTGGATCAGTATTTCTCTCCCACTTCTCCTCTGAGTCTGGGGAAGGCGACCCACCTTTCCAAGTCTCAGAAGAGAAGGAGAAACACAACACTGGCGAGCACTCTCCAGAGAGTGCTCAGCAGTGGCGTGTCTCTGCCTCAGTTCTCCTCTCAGCCTGGGGACATGGTGGGCCACTGTGTCTGCATGCTCAGAGGAGAGCTGAGGTAGACAGGGGGCTGAGGGAAGAGGCCAACGGGCCGTGTCCAGCCTGTGGGCCTGGGTTTGCCCATGCCTGGTCTAGCTGAAAGGGGAATTGAGATAAGGGTCCTGCTTCTCCCTGTTACACCAGACATCACTCACTGGAGAGGGTAGAAATGCAACCAGAGGTTTTGAAAAAGTCAGGTGAACATCAATTACAGTGATTGTATTATGGGAAAACAGCAGATTGGTGGGATTGGGACAGGAGTCACTGTACTACAATTTCTTTACATGAATGTTCTTTTTATCTTATGTGGAGGACATATGTTAAGACTAAGAAATATTGGGAGATTATCCAGTGACTGATTCAAAATATTCTTAAAATAAGGATGCAATTGAAGCCAGAATTCTTTCTGTTGGGGATCTCCAATGAACAATTTAATGATGTGAAATTTAAAGTGATTCATTATAGAATATTAGCTGTAAGATTGTTATATACTTAGTAATCAAAATCTACAGATCTCTCTGCAAAAGAAGACTATATTCTAAAGATCTTTGAAATGGTTGAAGTGGACAAATAATCTACTTTGATTAGATAGAAATCACTGGATAAATTTTTGAATGAATGGGAGTTGTTTGTAGTCTTCATAAAGAATGGAAAAATTATGCTCAGGAGACTTGAAGACTGATATATATGGAATACTACTTTTAGTCTATAAAATAGTTTGATATTATAGAAATGTTTAAGAAAAATTTAGGTTTAGTTCTTTAGGAACAAGGGTGGAAAGTCAATTTTATGTATTTCTGTGGTGGGGTAAAGTAATATAGCTGTTAGTGTTGTGGTTTGTTGTATTTATAGGCATTTATGTTATTTCTTGTGCGTTTTTTTCTGTAAAATGGACCAACAATTTTAAAAGGAGAAAAAAAAACTAACTACATTGTCATGTTTCACTATAGCCTTTCAACCTGTATCTCATTACAGTTTGAAAATGAAAATATAGCTCAAGACAATTACACACATAAATGCAGGCACTTGTCTATCTACAACTATTGCCTGGCCCAGAACTACCTATGGCAACTACAGCAAGAAGCCATCATGTAATTAACTTCCCCTCTTTGTTTTCCTCTTGTGATTTACACTACAACATTCAACATGTTGGCCTGGAGTGCTGAACCTTTCTGGCTATTCTATCAGAATTTGGATTTGTTCCACAGCAGTGCTTATTGTTAGAGTTGGGAATCTTCGGGCCAAGTATCTAGAGCTCTTTTTATTTGGACACTTTATCTCCTAGTGCCACAAATGAGTAGTTTGGCTTTTTTAAAAACCCACAATAATCCATCTCTCACTGGCAATCATGCTGCTCGAATGGTCTATGTGATAAGGAGCAAATCAGAAGAGCTAGTCATGCAGGCAGTCAATCAAGAGTACAATGAAGACTGACATTGTGACAATCTTATAGATATATTATCCACCTTCATGTCAGTGTGAGGCTCACGTAAATGCACCTTGATAGCTGCCTATTCACTCATCTCAGCCTTACCGACTTCAACAACGCAACAGACATGCATGACCGGCTGGTTTAGATTCCCTCCTCACCATTTCAAGTACTTTCCTTTCAAACTCAGGTTTCCTTATGGTTTCCAGATCTCCTTTAAAGAATGTCTCATAGTTCACAAGAAGACAGCGACCTCACTCGTCTATGAAATTGCAAATATTTTTCACACCATAGGTATACTACTTTTCATACAGGGATTTGTTCGCTACCTTATAATTTTCTTTTCACTGTTATTGCTCTTTATGTCCAACCCAATCTGTAGGACCACTTTCAAAAACCCCTTGGTTGAAAGCATAAATATCTTTCTTTCCACAAGCATGTCTTGGGAGCATGCCAACATTCTTTATACTAAGACCATACATTACAGTGGCAATTTCATGGTCCACTTAGCTATTGCCCTGAAAATATGCAACAGAATAATATAAAATTGAAGAAATCAGGAGAAATGCATTAGAGTGTGCTATTACTATTGCTTGTAGCAATAACTGAGCTTTCTTCATTTGGAACATGAAAGATGCTAGGTCAGCTTTAAGCATTTTCATACTCTAGGTCTCTCTCTCTCTCTCTCTCTCTCTCTCTTTCTCTTTCTTCTCTCTCTCTCTCTCTCTCTCTCTCTCTCTCTCTCTCTCTCTCTCACACACACACACACACACACAATTCACCAAGTGACATGACCTCTTTGGCTTTTTATCTGAATTTTTAACTTGGAAATCCCTGATAGATGGGACTGTCCCTATTATAACCAGAATGAGAAAACCACTAAACACAGCAGATGGCTAGGGCAGGAGGTACCAGCAGTGCCCTTGACTGCTTCGCCTTTTTCCACCTCTTGAAGAACAGAGTTTTGTATTTCACTCAACATTTGCCCAGCATATAGAATTTTGCACATCTCAAGTCAGATGGAACACACCATCCAACTTCCTGTGTTGATGTAAGATTCAATTGCTGGCTTATATACATAGAATAGGAACCAGGCTCCTTTACCTCAAGCATCACCATGTCCTTAGGCAATCCTGCTAATAGTCCCTTAACATAATAGTAACAATAAGAATAATTTTATTTCCTACCCGCTTCTCCTCAAGGGGGTTACAAAATAATTTAAACACATAAACATTGTTAACATACCACAAATACACATATTAAAATGCATTTCTATAAAATACATATTAAAATACACACTATACCAACACTTGTTTTCTCAGTGAGAACGTATCCACACAATCCACTGAACCCATGAAACCTACAGGTTAGACCAGGCATGTATTTAGATATGATATTTCTAGATACGTATTTATATATGTATTTCTTTATTCATACATAGGATTAAACTGTAGACATATACATGACTGATAGAGCCGGCATGGTTAAGTGTGTTGGTCTACAGCTCTGGAAACCAGGGTTTAAAGTCCCACATGGCCATGGAGACCCACTAGGTGACTTCAGGCAAATCACACCCTCAACCTCAAAGGAAGGCAAAGACAAACTCCCTCTGAAAAAACCTTGCTAAGAAAACACCATGATAGGTTCACTTTATGACCCCCCCCCCCATAGAAATTACTTGAAGACACACACTGACATTACTATGACTACTACAAAAAACTCCAAGTGTGCATATGAAAGAAATATCCCTGAAAATCTCCATTTGCCCAGTAGTTTGATGCATCAAGCATGAAGATCTCACTAGGGCTCTGTAGTCTTTTTCCTGATCACAGGTAACCACATTCAATTGAATCTCTCATAAATATTGCAACCAATTACCCAGTCAAAAATACCTATTTTCTGTCTTCCTGGAAAGTCGTTATCATCATCCACAATCTCTATTACAAATTTATCCTGGCCTTGCCACAAATTATCTACGCACCAAAGAAAGTAGAAATCACTTTCATATAGATTTTCCAGATAATCCAATGATGATGCTTGTGGTTTTTGTTAGTTTTGTTGGCAGTGGTGATTTTCTACTGGATTTAATAGATGATCACCAAAACTGCCTATTGTCTCGGCTGAAGGGTGCGGCAGTACTGATTTACAAGAGGTTATTATTCAAAGAGTGATATTTTCTAAAGGAAACTGACAATAAAGCAATGTTATTGTGGGCAAAAGTTAATTATTTTCCAAATAGTGTTCCTGAAAACTTTCAGAAAGCAGGTCCACCCTTCTCTCGGTCTCAACTCAAAATTATGCACTCTTTGGAAATATAACCTTTAAAGCAGCATCATTACTTCTTAATCCACATCAACAGGTTTATATTAATATTGTCAATCATAACCAAATGTGTTGTGTATTATTTCATCCTTGAAAGTACATTCAAGCCTTTATTTGCTAAAAAAAAAACTTTATTTCTTGCCAGACATGTAGAATACATGACCTTTTAAAAATGAGTCAGCCCTTCAGTTATTGTATTGTGTCCTAGAAAATCTGAACCCTGAAATTGTAAGGGACCACAAGGGCCATATAATTCAACCCTTTGTTATGCAGGAATATCTACAGTATTTCTGTACCCATCAAACCAGAAATCTCAAAGGAAAGAATCGACCATCTTCCAAGATAGTCTATTTCTCTCTTGAACCACCCTTAACATTCAAAAAGTTCTTTGTAAAGTTTAGGTGGAATCTCTTTTCTTATAATTTGAATACCTAAATTCGTGTTCTAATTTCTGGAGAAAACAAACAAGTTCATTCAATCTTCTACATGACACCTTTTCAGATATGTAAAGAAAACTCATTTCACCTCTCAGTCTTCTCTTCTCCAGGTTAAATATATCCAATTCCATAAGTTGTTTCTTAGCTCATCTATATCTTTCTTGAACCATGGACGAAGTGTTGCAGATGAAATCTGATCGAAGCAGGATACAGTGGCACCACCGCTGCCTTCTAACTGAACACTGTATTCTTGTTGATGCAATCTAGACTTTTGATTTCATAGACTGTTTGACACTTCTTATTTCAGATAGTTGTTTATATCACAGTAGCTGTGCCCAGCCACACGTTGCTGTAGCTTTTGGGAATCCTTTTTTGGAGTGGAGGTCATACCTTGGATGTGTTGGTGTATTGTGGCCCAATTTGGTGAGATTTGTCCCAGTGGTTTTGTTGTTAACTCAGTCCTAATTACGTACATTACATTTTTATATATATAGATAGGGTGCAAAGTTTTCAGAGTCCAGCTTCATTGGTCTAAAATTGTTCAGGATTGGGATCCTATGACCTTTCACATTATGGATGGGAATTCTGTATCCTTCCAAATATTGTTGGCTGCAATTCCTATCAGCTTATGTCACCATGGTCAATGAGAAAGAATGGTAGGAGTTGCAGTTCAACAACATTTAGAGGGCTGGACAATTATCATCTCTTGACACACAAAACACTGTATGCCTAAAACAGGTTTTAAAGAATTGCGGACTACATTTGAAAAGTGTACATAGAACAATGTAAATATACTTGTATATCCAACAGGAACCCAAATGTATGTTAGCCAATGAGTAGTTGTGTACATGCAATACATACATTTGGGGGTGGGGGGAATCATACACAAAAAATGTCATAATTGCAAAAACATTCAAAAAATCACACAAATATTTGCATTTGTGTTTGTATTTGTGTATGAAGTGCACATGCTAAAAAATACCAAAAGTACAGAGACATGCTTCTCAGGGGTAAAAGTAGGAAGAGAAAGAGAAGTTGTTATTAAAAATGATGAAAAGAACAGAACCGGCACAGATTAAATTAGTAAGTGGGGAAATAAAAAAGTCCATAGAAATGTTAAGTGTGGTACTGAACTTAGCTTAACACATGTTAAAGCAGGAGCAGAAGTAAAATTACCCATGACTAGCAACCTTGTAGCACAGAATCACAACCACAAGTATTGGTCTTTCTAGCTGTATATTTTCATTTCATACTCATTATAGAGTCTTAGTAGCCACAAAGCTGCCTTCCTAATACACATTTTGATTATATTGCCAAAACACACAACTCTAGCTGTTATTCTTACGCAGTAAAAAAGGATTTAGTGGTAAACTGCAGAATGAGAATTGAGGCATTTTCACTGTGAAATATTCATTGTCTTATTGCAAAAATGATTTTTCCCTCCTTGAAATATGTAGCTGCATACAACATTATAACCCTAAATTATTTATTTTTTATTAATTTCTATGCCAGCTTTCAGCATAAACACTTCCAGTGCATTTTATAAAAAACACCAAAAGATATAAAATCATTGAGACACGGCAGCTGAAGTGATGTTGAAGTGGATTAATTCTACAGTGTAAATGCACCCTTCGTGTAGACAGGCAGGTCAATGTGAGATCAGAATGCTACTGCCAATCCAGATAAAGTAATTTATATGTGGTATCTGTTCATATTATATGACTTTGATATGTATGCATAGGAATATGCATACATATCAAAGAATATAATTCCTGGTATCTCTGTGTTAAACAGAAATGAGTAAAAGATATATGACAGAGACCTAGGAGCCACTGGTAGTCACAGGGAACCAATCTGGAAGATGAGCTTGGCAGAAGCAAATTTGGCAGAGACTTCTGGCAGGGAAGCAGCCATTCTCTTGGTAACTGTAGCCAAGAGAAGGAACATTTGATAAGAAATCCTGACTGATGATGGTAATATATATTTGGCAGGTAAGATAGGATTCTGCAGCCAGGCTGTTAAAAAAAATTAGCCACTGTGGGGCCCTACTTAATAGAAACAATGCACTGAGAGCAGAGACTGGAAAAATGTTTCTTACTTGGCAAAACTTGTTTGGTTGGACTGCAACTTCCATGTGTTGGTAAAAGGATTGCTTTGTTGTTGTTAATGCTGTTGTTGTTCAAAGAGCTTCAAAACTCTCATGTGTTCATAATGTGTTGTTCAAGACAGTGGCTACAAAGGTATTGGGGCTGTTTTTGCCCTGCTGCAGTGAAAAACATGAAAAAAAATCCAATCAGAGAAATATTTTCCCAGTTCTATGACTTTGTTGTTTATGTTCAACTTCTGACAATTTCAACAGATCATGTTTAATCACATCACCAGGATCATCCCACTATTACCACCCAGTTTGGTTGAAAAGCAGGATATAAATCCAATTAAAATAAATAGCTAGATACACAGACAGAATAGTTTCACTGGAGGCTTCTGTCTTGTAACATTATCAGGGTGATCCTTAGCTCTCAGATTTTAGCCCTGACAGCTCATTGCCTAGATGCTTCCAAACTGGAAATGTCACCTAATTCCTTGTACTTTTTAAAGTGTTAAGATCCTACTGTTTTCCTTTCACTATGGTAGGGACTCCATTCCAGGTTTTACTCTAATCTTTAGAGCAGGAGTGTCAAATTCATTTCCATCAAGGGCCACATCAGCCTAATGGCTGCCTTCAAAGGGCCATTGAATACATGGGCGGGGAATCCATGGATACAGCAGGCCAATTATAATTTTTTTTACATAGTGGTTGGTGTCTTTATTGAACAACAACTCCCATTGCTTTTGATTCTCCACTATACTGATGGGGGATAATGGGAATTGCAGCCCAAAGGCACTTGTGGCTCTGAGATTGGGGAATGGTTAAAGGACATTTTTAATCGGACATCATAGCCACAAGCCTAGTATCTAAATTCAAACTGCACTATCCTCACTAAACAGAACGAACTTCAGCCTTCCAAATGTTATTGCATCACAATTCCCACAAGCTCTAGTCATGATGTGTATGATAAGGAATATAGAAGTTGTAGTCCAGCATCTGGAGGATCACATAAAATTACATGGTGGGACAGATTTGCCCTGCGGGCCTTGCATTTGACACATGTACTTTGGAAGAGTGATGCAAGGCTTGAGGGACTGGGTTCAGCCTTTTGGATACTCATTTAAAGATTAGACTTAACCCAGAATGGATTCACTGCCTCGTTGACAATGGAAGCCATCACCTTCCACATGATCACTAAACTCTGGGCATACACATGGGATCTGATGGAGTAAGCTGTATTTGTTTCCTTCTAATGGACACATTATAGAACTACCCCGTGACAGCAATGACAACAAGAAATGTGCAACCAAAAGAAGGAGGAAACCCACATATATGTTTCTAACCTAAGTGAATTACTTGCTTTCAGTTCCTTGACTCAACAAACTCTTTCATCTGAATCCCTTAAACTGCCAACAAAATGACAAATTCATTCTACTTTTGCAGTGTCTGTAGCCATAGTGCTGAGTCAGCAGAGCAACGTGCAGGACTTTCTGTCAGGGAATAAGAAGACCCACTGCTTGCCAGTTGGCTGACTTAGCAGGAATGAGTTCCAGCAGAACTATATGGAAAAGTAAAAAGTCTCTCTTTCACAAATTTAAGAAATCAGTACCATAATGCTCACACCTTCATGGAATATTTGAAGAATCCTGGTGCTAATTTCCAGCAGATACCTGGCCTGGGTGCTCAGCAGAATCACTGATCGGCTGAGAATTACCATGGAAGTAAAAAGTGCCTCTAAAAAATTCAGCTCCACATATATTTTCCCAGTGCAGTTTGATACTTTTTTTTCTTTGACAGCATATGATAAATTACAATGTCATGCTCTTCAATAAAGCAGCCCTCTTTTTTCAGTGTAGATGAGTTATGACATATATGTGCAGATTCTCCTGAATTTTGCAAAATGGCCCTTATAGAACTTAAAACTGTAAGAACAGATTGAGAGTAATTAAAGGCAACCCAGAGGTACACCATTCTATATACAGAAGTTACACCTGTGGAACTTTGCTTAGATAACTGTGAACTCAATATGGACATCATCTCATGATCCAAATACAACCATATGTGTAAAATGTGTGTGTATGTAGCTTCAAACAATCTTTTGAATTATGAGTAAGTAGTCTCACAAGTTGCTCAGCCCAATGATATCTCACCTTCAGGTACTGCACTGTATCACAGTCCCTGTCCCATAGGTTTTAGTGTTATTACTGACACAGCTTTCCACCATACTTATGACTGCCTGACCCCATCAATTAAACCCTACCCAGAGTTCTATGCACAAACTCTGACCCTCTGGATTTCCAGTAACTACGATTACTCAGGTTCTAAACTGCTGCTGATGTTGTTTTATGTTGTTTTATGTGGATATGTTTTTAAATTGCTGATTGTGTTTTCAACCATGTTTGCTCGGGCTTGCCCCCATGTGAGCTTCCCGAGTCCTTTCGAGGAGATAGAGGTCGGATACAAAAATAAAGTTGTTGTTGTTATTATTGTTTATTATTATTATTATTATTATTATTATTATTATTATTATTATTATTATTATTATTATCCCATGAATTTCATAGGATTTTTTAAAGAAAGAAATGCTCAGAGGTGGTTTTGCTGGTTGGCCAATGGATACAAGGTGCATACAGCACCTTGTATTCATTGACCATCTCCCATCCAAGTACTAATAAGGCTGACCCTGCTTCACTTCCAAGATTAGATGGGATGATGCCTTTAGAATATTTAGCCCCATGTAAAACTTTACTTGTTCATAAAATACAAACAGAATGTCAAGCAATATGTCTGACAGAAATAACTGCTATGGCCATTAGACCAGGAATGGAAATCCTGTGACTTTCCAACAATTTCTAACAACACTAGTCTCCATTGGAAATGGTGAAGAGCTCTCTGGGTGTTGCAGTCCACCAATTATATGCAAATATATATATATATTATTCTGACCCCTGCTTTAGACACATAGAAGGGGATCCTTAACTGGAGTATCCAAAATTTTGAGGAATACTGGTTTTTTGCTGTCCCTAAAATCCGGGGAGTGTGGACTTTCCTTTATCTAGGGGTCAAATTCCATTTTGGGGAGGCATTTTTCTATCTTGTACAGCTTAATCGACAATTTAGGCAATATTTTATGTTTGTATTAGTGTCCTTTGCCCAAAGTTTGGGCTGACCAATCTCTATTTGTTCATCTTGTGACAGAGGCTTAATCAAAAGATGCAGCAGAATTTGAAAGAACTGTCCATTTTAAAGAAATTAAAGGGAAAGCGGAAAATAGAATCCTCAAGAGGCCAGCTAATATACATAACAGTTGGAATCTATTTAGTCCAAATTATTTCACCTCATTCATGGATCTCATATTCTCTTCCTCTGCCTGTTTCTATTACATTTTCTTTGTGGAGACAAATACATCAGTTTTCAAATTATGTCTGTTCTATTGTAACAACTTGAAGGTGGCCTCCTTTTTTCTCATCTCAAATGCTCTATTATTAATGAGAAACCCAGCCTAATTATATTTCCATATGCCTTCAAATGAAAGATGTCAAACCTTTGCTGAAGATCGAGAGATTTTCCAGTCAGCCATTAACAGCAGCATGCACATTGTTTGTTTTTTCTGGCAACAGGCCCTTGTTCTTCAAACTCCAAAGCAAAGTTAATTTAATAATACAGGATAGAGTACAACACTGGAAAAGCCATCCAGTCCCATTAGGGCTTATACACAGTTTTAAACCTTCTCACTTCTCTATCCGAGAACCCAGAAATCTCTTTAGCCACAGAAGGAAATGGGTTTTGGATCCTCCCATGGGCAGGACACAACATTAAATATTTGCACTGTGCACTTCTGAAAGTCCTGCAAAAGCCATCTAAGTTGTATGATAGACTTCATGTCAATGTGATCTGCAAGAATTGGCCCTTTTTACTGCTAGAAAAAGAAAGACTTCGAGGTTTTAATCTCTTGGTCAACTAATGTTTACCTTTGAAATTAAAAACTAGTGTATTTTTTGTTTTAAATATAAATCTGGAGGCAGCACATAAATTCAAAGGAAAATATAATGTCTTATTTCTGGTTCTAGCTCAAGATGAACCTCAACCTTATGAGGCAACAATTTTTAAATTAGTCATAGAAGACATCAGTGAAATAATCTATAATGTTCACCACATTATCCTAGTACATTCACTACAGATTGCTCTTCTACTTCTCAGGACAAGATTATCCAACTCAAGGTTTCCTGAAAAAATGCCTTTTAAAAATGTAACAGTGAGGAAAATACAACCATCCACATATTACTGAACTACAATTCCTGTTAGCTTTAACCTGCATAACTAATTGTAAGGGAGCTCTGGGATCTTCATTCCAACAACAACTAAAGGGCCACATGCTTGTTATTATATCAATGGATACGTTTGTACAAGAATGCAATTTTTAATAGGAGAATTCTGCACACAATGCTGTGGTTTACATGTCCTGTAATGCTCCAGATTCAAAGGAAGTAAATTACAACCCAATGTAAAATTACACAAAATCTACTGAAAAGCATTTCCTTTTGTTTTCAGAAAGGCAGATCTGTATACCTGGATTGCAATATTAATGCATCTTAGAATCATAGAATCATAGAATAGTAGAGTTGGAAGAGACCTCATGGGCCATCCAGTCCAACCCCCCGCTAAGAAGCAGGAAATCGCATTCAAAGCACCCCCGACAGATGGCCATCCAGCCTTTGCTTAAAAGCCTCCAAAGAAGGAGCCTCCACCACAGTCCGGGGGAGAGAGTTCCACTGTTGAACAGCTCTCACAGTGAGGAAGTTCTTCCTGATGTTCAGGTGGAATCTCCTTTCCTGTAGTTTGAAGCCGTTGTTCCGTGTCCTAGTCTGCAGGGCAGCAGAAAATAAGCTTGCTCCCTCCTCCCTATGACTTCCCTTCACGTATTTGTACATGGCTTTCATGTCTCCTCTCAGCCTTCTCTTCTGCAGGCTAAACATGCCCAGCTCTTTAAGCCGCTCCTCATAGGGCTTGTTCTCCAGACCCTTAATCATTTTAGTCACCCTCCTCTGGACACTTTCCAGCTTGTCAACATCTCCCTTCAACTGCGGTGCCCAAAATTGGACACAGTATTCCAGGTGTGGTCTGACCAAGGCAGAATAGAGGGGGAGCATGACTTCCCTGGATCTAGACGCTATTCCCCTATTGATGCAGGCCAGAATCCCGTTGGCTTTCTTAGCTGCTGCATCACATTGTTGGCTCATGTTTAACTTGTTCTCCACGAGGACTCCAAGGTCTTTTTTGCACACACTGCTGTCAAGCCAGGCGTCCCCCATTCTGTATCTTTGCATTCCATTTTTTCTGCCGAAGTGAAGTATCTTGCATTTGTCCCTGTTGAACTTCATTTTGTTAGTTTCGGCCCATCTCTCTAGTCTGTATTAGTCATACCATGACAGCAAAATACAGTTATGATTAAAATATTTTGTATGTATGTATGTGTGAAATTGTCAGGTGGTATCTGTGACAATTTCAGTTGTATCTATTCATACAACTTTATCACTGCAAAATGAATTACATGGAAATTTGCAAATACAATGTTCCCTCACTACTTCACAGACATGCTGTTTGGCAGTTTTTAAATAAACACTAAAATAATATAAATCACAAAAAATTATGATTTACAGTGGTGGTGGTCTCAGTTGGGTGTGGGCGGAGAAGGAACCCAAATGGCAGCGGGAGGAGAAGGAGGCGGTGCCATGGTTCCCTGCCTCTTTCTTCCCTTCTTCCCTCTTTCTACTTCCTTCCTAAGGAGAAGCCTTGTGTTCACTACTTCGCAGATTTTCACTTATCGCAGATGGTCCTGGAACGTAACCCCCGCAATAAGTGAGGGAACACTGTACAGTATTTTTTCAGTTAAGAAGTTCACATTTTTAGTAGCAAAACGCTTCACAATGAATTGCTTGGTAATATACATCTATGTACAAACTATCCTAAATAATTATAATACACAGGGGCTTTTTGTTATCCACTGGAGATTGGTTCCAGGACTATGCATGTATACCAAAATCCCATTACCGTGTTATCTTGACATATATGTTTAATTCATTCTGTGACCACACTCATAACTCAATTTGCTCATATGTCAAAGCAAATTTCTCCACTGAAATTCAATTAATCCTTTCCAGCTCCCCCTCCCCCCCAAACCAACACAATTTCCTCCTTTAAGAGCTTGATCACTGAACAAATTATCATAACAATTTTAGTCTCCCCACTTCTGCCCTCCCTGTCGGAGGCCTCACTGCAGGCCTCCCTGTGGTGCCTGGCAGAGAAAGAAGGAAACCCTGCAGGGCTTGGAATAGTTCTTCTCCATCCTCTGCTCCACCAAAGGCCATGAGCAGGCCCTGTGCCAGGCCTAGGGCATGCTGTGTGCCAAGCCCCTGGTGAAAAAGGAGGCCCTGCTGAATGTTGCGAACTGGCCCTACTAACGCCACCTCTCATGCTAGCGCTACATCTCATGCTAGTGCTACCTATGCAAGGCTTGGGGCAGCTCTTTCACAAAAGGTAGTGCTAGTGCAAGAGTACTCACCACATTAAGCAGGACCGGCTCACAGTCTTCAGCAGGGACTCTTCTTCCGCCAGGCACCTGGCACGCAGCTTGCTCCAGGCCCTGCACAGGGCCTGCTTGTAGCCTTCAGTGGGGTTTGGAGCCTCTGGCAGAGCAAGTGCATGGCTCATAAGTTGAATAGCTGTTTGCATTACAAAGTGAGAAATGGGCTGACTAACAGCTCGTATCTCAAATTTTTTTTGCATGTTGCGTCACTTGTAATTTGAGGTATCACTGTATCACTGTGCTTACAATGGTACAGTAAAATAGTGTCTCTCAAATAAAATAACAAAATCAAGATCTGCTTTTGGGAATTTTTAAAATATTTTGAGCCAGATTTTGTTTATGTACTAGCTTATGCATTTTAATGATATTGATTAGAAATAATGATTGTTATCTTAATGGTTGTAGGATGGTTCAATCAGAGAGGTGTATTATTTACAATAATTTATTATAAAAACAAAATTGTTAACCTTCTCCACCTGTAATTTTGTTTTTTTTAAAAAAACCTGTAGAAGTTTGATGGAGATTGCACTATCAATATCATTGCAAGATTTGTTTCTATCGATATTGTAGGTGAAACCCCACGATGATTTGAAGTTGGATAATGTATGCCAAACTACATAGAAACCTTTGTGGTAAAACCTACCAATACACACTTTTATATGGAGAGATTTGTCATCTCACTTTGAGTGGTGTGTTCAAGAATTCAAAGTATATTTTTTCAAGGAGTTTTTATACCAAGAATGAGAATTTTCAGATTATGTTTTGTAGCATCTCCAAACAATCTTTATAGAGCTGCAGAGACCTGCAATCCAATAATGGTAGAAATATATATTATTTCTACCATTAGGTTCCTACTTCAGCTGTTTCAACAATTTCCACATCCATAATAATAAAATAAAATCACCATACTTGCATTAATGTATTTTCCTGTAATGAAATTATGTAATATAGACAATGAGTAATGCTCTGTGGTAGATCTGTGTGCTGGATATGTATGCCACTGACAAATTTAGTTCATATGCCACCTCAATATTTTGAAAAATGTCCAATGTTTACTTGGACCAATTTAGAATTCACCTCAGGGGAAGATTTAGAAATCCTAAGTCCATCTACTTGTTGAAGCTCTGTGATTGACCATTTTTGGAACTCCAAAAATGACTGAATTTCTTTTCTTTGTCAAAACTGAAAACAATATAAAAACATTCACTTCAATGGACTGAAATTTTGCTTATAATTTGGTTTGGAAATAAACTGAAGGCTATTGTTGTTGAGAAAAAATGTTTTTCCAGTAAAATGATAACTCTAACTAGGTGGGAGAGAAAACTAGTCAAATCAAATAGAGGTTACACTATGGAGCAAATTAATATAACTGTAATAACTTTTCAAACATTGCAGCTGTAAATATTTGTAAACATCTGTGTACAGTGAACCTGTGCTCAGGTGTTGCTTTTATTGGAATATTGTAGATGCTTCCCAAATCTACTATTCACACTTAAAATTTACCCACACAGTGGTCTTATTCATGTACTAGGATTTCCATGCAATCATAAGGCAGTGGGGCTGCACCACTGGAATCATCGCTATGCTTGGATGTCTACCTTGGCACTTATACATAAGACATGAATGTATATACAGATGAAGTATATGTACACAGAGTAGAGTTTCCTTCTGTAAACAGTCATACCTAATGTGTGGGAGTGTGGAGCTATTGGGAGTGAAATAACTTCAGTAGCAAAGCCCTTGCCATAATATTTCTGTCCTTGATCATGTATGTAGAAGCTCCATAAGGTGCAGGGTGCTTCTGTCTCAGCATGAATTATCTCCCTTTTGTCATGGCATGGATCCATGTTAGATTGTCTAGGCTGTAAAGAGTCAGTTGATATTCCTTCCAACAGGGTCATAGCAACCATTCAAAAACATGTTTTGTCTTTTCCCCTAGTAATGTAGCAATGGAATTAAAACTAGACATTTTGACCCTGTTCTACCTAAAAGAGCATAATAAGCACTACTTCATCCTGTTTTGTTGGGCTTTTTTTTTTTTTTTTTGCTTCTACCCTGGTGCTTTCTTTTAAACTGCTCTGTTTGTCTTGTGGAATTCACTTCAACCATCTTTTAAGGACAAATGAATGTGTTTACTGCAGATATGATTGAAGTCATACAGAAAATGGTATTTGCATATAGCAAGTGAATTATATAGAGTTGTTCATTATAATAATTAATATGGTTCACTATAATAATGAATAATGTTGATTACGCTCAAACCACTACCCCACAGTGGCTCATAGCAATGTTAGTCCTACAACATTACTAAAAAGACAACCCATCTAGAAGTTCAGCCTTTGAAAAGATGTGGTGATATTTTGAAGCAACTCCATATCTGAGGCCATAAACTCTGGTTTTCTCATTTTTATACACATTCTGTGGTGTCAACAGTCATATAGCAGGGCCTCAATAAAGCTCTTACTTTTGCTTTCACTATGGGTGGTTTAAAAAGGGGGAACAAGTTTTCAATAGGTCATATTTAGCATGGCGGACTGCAAGTTCTCTAAGCCTGCTGTTTGAAACCAGCCCCAAGTACCTCTTTAAGAACTACTTTCCCAGCAAAGCTTTTTATACTGTGGACCTTCCCAAATCCAAAAGAAAGATAAGCATCTCTTTTCCAGCAAGCCCTATTTCTGACTTTTTTATGTTATATGTCTTCAACAAATCTTGTAGTTGTGACTGCATAGCAGATGTTTCTCCTTCAGAAATTTTGCGTTCCTCATACGTGGTGTAACATCTGGCAAGTGTTCATTCATGCTGCAAGCACCTAACAGACAGATGCATAGGCTCTACTGGATTAGAAAGAAGGATTAACAGAAACCTTTCTAAAGTAACATCAGACCAGGAAATCTGCATTTTCCATCAACTAAGTAAGGAAAGTAATTCCTACTGGAATCCTCTTGGAACACACTGCATCCTAATTTTGATCAGACTGAAGGGCATCTGTTTTTTCAATATCCTCTACAGCGGCTATTATTATTTCACTGTCTGGGTTGTGGATCTTCTACTATGGACCACAAAGAACCCGTCATTTAATTTTAAAGTGTGAAATTCAAAGTCTAAATAAGAATAATAATTGAGAAGTTAATCAGAAGCAACATTAAAAAATATGTTTTTAATTAGAAAATGTCTAAGGTTGATGTAACATTCTGCAGAGAAAACATATTCTTCTATGGTCCTTTCCCCATTTCAAACAAAAATGTTAAGTGAGATTTTCCAGTATATAAGGTCACAAATTCATCTTTCATCTTCCAGGTTGATAGCACAATAGCTGTCATAGTTCCATCTTAACAAATCATGGTGGTTGTTTTTTATTTTTGTTTTAGTTTAGAGACTTATTTGCCAGGGTGGTGAGGGAGCTTCTCCACCCTGGTGGTGGGGAGGCTTTCCCCGACCACCTGACAACTCGATGTGATGAGTTCGCCCATCACTTTGCAGATAAAGTCGCTCAGATACGCTCCGACTTAGACACCAGCTTTGAAGCAGTACCACAGGAGGTAACCAAGGCATCTGCTTGTCTAGTTTTAATGGATTTGTTTCAGACTGTTCAGTCTGATGACATTGAGGGGATCCTTGGAGCACATGCGCTTCCGACCCTTGTCCTTCTTGGCTTTTAAAACTTACCAGTGGGGGCTGGTAAATTGGTATATGGGGATTATAAATGCCTCTTTGGATCAGGGGCATTTTCCATCACAGCTCCAGGGATTCCTGGTAGAGACCGACTATCTAGATCCATCGCAGTCTGGTTTCAGGTGTGGTCACGGAACAGAGACAGCTTTGGTCGCCTTGGTGGATGACCTCCGCAGAGAACTTGAGAGGGGGAGTGTGACCCTGCTGGTTCTCTTGGACATCTCTGTGGCTTTTGATATCCTTCTGGGACGGCTCTCCAGAATGGGTATTGGGGGCGTTGCCTTGCAATGGCTCTGCTCTTTCCTGGAGGGTCATTCTCAGTTGGTGAAGCTGGGAGATTCCTGCTCGGACCCCTGGCCATTGACCTGTGGGGTCCCGCAAGGCTCTATTCTTTCTCCCCGTGCAGTCTGGGGGTCCTCCTGGACTCAGCGCTGACACTTGATGCTCAGGTGTCGGCGGTGACCGGGAGGACCTTTGCACAATTAAAACTTGTGCACCAGCTGCTACGTTATCTCGTGAAGTCTGACTTGGCCACGGTGGTCCAAGCCTTAGTTACTTCTAGACTGAACTACTGCAATGCACTCTACATGGGGCTGCCTTTGAAGACGGTTCGGAAACTACAGTTGGTACAAAGATCGGCAGCCAGGATGATAACAGGAGCTGGCTATAGGGAGTGGTCAACCCTCCTTATAAACAGCTCCACTGACTTCCAATAAGTTTCCGGGCCCAATTCAAGGTGCAGGTTATTACCTATAAAGCCCTAATTGGTTCAGGGTCTGCTTATCTCCGTGACCGCCTCCTCCCCTATGAACCCACATGGGCCTTGAGATCATCTGGGGAGGCCCTCCTCTCACTCCTGCCTTCGTCTCAGGTGTGGTTGGTGGGGACGAGGGAGAGGGCCTTCTCAGCAGTGGCCCCCCGGCTCTGGAACTCCCTCCCTAAGGAGATCAGGCTGGCACCCTCTCTGTCCATTTTTCACAAGGACCTCAAAACATGGCTATTTCGAAATGCTTTTGACTGAATAGCCCAGTTAGAGATGTAGTTGTCGCAGCCTTCACACCTTATTGATGTTCCTCTCTTGTTGATTTTATTTTTAAATGAGATTACTCCTCCCGATCGCCCTATATTTTATCCTGAGCCTTACATTGAGCCTGTATAATTTTTGCCTCTCTCTATATATATATTGCACTATGCTCAGACGTATTGTTCTGATATGCTGTTTTATCCTGTTTTATGCTGTTACAGTAGAGTCTCGCTTATCCAACGTAAATGGGCCAGCAGAACGTTGGATAAGCGAATATGTTGGATAATAAGGAGAGATTAAGGAAAAGCCTATTACACATCAAATTAGGTTATGATTTTACAAATTAAGCACCAAAATATCATGTTATACAACAAATTTGGCAGAAAAAGTAGTTCAATACGCAGTAATGCTATGTTGTAATTGCTGTATTTATGAATTTAGCACCAAAATATCACGATGTATTGAAAACATTGACTACAAAAATGCATTGGATAATCCAGAACGTTGGATAATCGAGTGTTGGATAAGTGAGACTCTACTGTATATAGTTTTATTGTTTATATTGTTTATATTGGTTTTATTGCACGACTGTTTATTATGTGTGACATTGGGTTTGTTCCCCCAGTGAGCCGCCCCGAGTCCCCCTGGGGGAGATGGGAGCGAGATATAAAAATTTATTATTACAGTAGAGTCTCACTTATCCAAGCTAAACGGGCCGGCAGAAGCTTGGATAAGCGAATATCTTGGATTATAAGGACGGATTGAGGAAAAGCCTATTAAACATCAAATTAGGTTATGATTTTACAAATTAAGCACCAAAACATCATGTTGTACAACAAACTTGACAGAAAAAGTAGTTCAATACGCAGTAATGTTATGTTGTAATTACTGTATTTACGAATTTAGCACCAAAATATCACGATATATTGAAAACATTGACTACAAAAATGGCTTGGATTATCCAGAGGCTTGGATAAGCGAGGCTTGGATTAGTGAGACTCTACTGTATTATTATTATTATTATTATTATTATTATTATTATTATTATTATTATTATTATTATTATTATTATTATTAGAGCATTATGGTGGCATAACTCTTGGTTGCACCAGTGGTTGTATTTTTATATTCTTGTATGTGGAGGCTTTCAGTGTTGTCATATGCAAGGACTTTTCCATTCATTTAAAACTCAAGAGGCCAACTTGAGAACAAGCATGTGTGTGGCCAAAGCTAAACCAGTCACAGGGGTTTGAGGCATATTTGGCTTTATCTCACTTTCAGAGCAATTAATGTGGAACCTAATGAGAACAGTATAACCAAACAAACAACCACACCAACAGAGAGAAACTTCAGAGTTCTAAGATCTAGAAGGAAAGGCTTTATTTCAACCCTGCCACCATCACAAGCTTGCTTGGTAAGGACACCAGAGAAACTCTTCTCAGACTGCTTTTACATAGCCACTTGCTCTAGATAAGAATGTGGATTAAGAAGACCCAATTCTGCTCCTAAAAATCCCCAAAGAAGCTCATGCAGTGTCCAAAAAGGTCCCCTCGTGCCAAATCAAGCCAACATATTTTTTCTTACCCGGTTAAGAAAAATGCACTGAAGGACAGCAGTCTGTCAAATGAGAATCAGTGTTGGGAATTATGGCAAGGGAAAAATGAAAAAGGGAAAATGATTTCTTCTCAGAGGAGGTGGTTATTGTCCTTCCTGAGAATACTGTCCTGGTTCCTGTATCCAGATATTCCAGTGGTAGCGGTTTCCACAAGCACTGCACATGTTGCTCACAGATTCCTGCTCTGCAGTGACCATATACTAATCAGCTGCAATACATTTTATCACCAATTTTGGACTTTCTGGTGAAGTTTTTTAATGTGCTGTATTGGGCTAAATCTGTGCTACAGCAAGCATTGGAGGTGTGTATTTTCTGGCCACCCCCATTCTTTTATCCCACTTCCTTCCTGATTTTCAGGCCTGTGTAGATGGGGCCCCAGTGGCTACTCTCAGTGGTTGGAATGCCCTTTTGTGGGAGGCTAGCTGGCTGCCTCCCTGCTTTCCTTTTCCTAGAAGGCAAATACCTTTTTGTATAAGCAGGCTTTTAACGTGTGAGCAGAGGAGCTTCTTACTGGGATATTTTATTCATCTTTTAAAACTTCTGTATGTTTTAAATTATTGTATACTGTTTTATGTGGTGGTTTTCATTGCTTTCAATTTTATTGTGAAGGTTTTTTAAATTGTCTCTCTGTGACACACCTGGGGTTCCACTTTAAGAGAAAGGCAGATTTTAAATGAAATAAACACACACACACACAACCTAGAGGAAAAACTCAAGTGATAGTCTCCTTTAGAAGACTATATAAAACATCATACTCACCAACACTTCACAAATCAGAACTGGGAAATCAGAGTATAATCAATATGCCAAAAGTTATTAAGGAATAAAAATACACAGGCTAGAAGAGTGTTTGGCAGCTTGTTTTTCCCTGACTCTACAGGAAAGATTTGGTCTCCTCCTCTCCTCTCTTCCCTTCCTACTGAGACAATTGAGTGCATTCTGAACTCAGTTTATAGCAAGTTAAGTAAACAGAGGATAAAGGGGAAAAGTGGGAGGCAGCAAAGGAAACTCGGACATTTTAAGCAGATTGAAAAGTCAGCAGTTGGAGGGTATAAAACAGTTTACCAGAGGTGAAATAAAAGAAGCAAATTACAGTACTGTTCCATTGTCTAGGTAGATTTTATGGTATCCATTTTATGGGGGGACTTGAAGGAGAAAAACCATTTTCTCTGTTTTCACTGGCTATTCCCCCTCCACACTTCCCATTTCATAAGTGGGAGGAATAACCGGAAAAAAGGGGGAAATGGTTTTACTTTTCCATCCCCGAAAAATGGACTATCCTTCTCTGTCTAGACCCTTTTTGGCCTCCCGACTGAATAATGGAACAATACCCAAATTACTAAGAGTCCATAATGGATTCAATCTTTGATTGTGTGTTCATGCTTGACAAGGGGCTATTCTGGACAGACTTTAGGGTTTTCTTCCAACTCCATGATTCTATGATTTGATAAACTCATCTTCCACACAAGAAACAGCCTTCAAACCATGATGGAAGGAGGGCAGGAGGACACAGCAAACAGAAGGAAACAAGCAAGAAGGGGAGAGTAAATGGAAACAGAAATCTGCATCACAACAGAACTAAGACTCTGATTGAGTCTTTTAAAAGCAATGTTTGCATACTGTACCAGAACAGCATTGAAACATCCTGCCACAACCTCAGAAAAGTCACTATATTGTGGATGCACAAGAAGACCTTTGTGCTCTCCTGGTCTTGAAATCCTTCTCTGCCAATGAGTGCAAGTTCTTCACTCCCTTTCCAACAATTATAATGCTTTGTTTTGGAAGTCTGAAAGGACGTTTTATAATATACAGGATGGATATGCTGGGTCTGTTAATAATATTTTCCCATTAAAAATATATGGGTAGATTTAGAGCTAGTTCATTGATGCTTGTGCCCATATTGTTTGCTCTAAATTTATGAAGAAAACATGTGTTACCATGTACCAGAAGATACACAGATTTCTGTTTCCATGCTGTTTTCTTAATCCAGTTACTTTTTCAGATGAGTGTAAATTAATGATCAACTGCATAAAATTTACTGGCACTTCTGCATGTGCAATGGTACTTAGCAAATACATGTGATTCATATATGATTTTATTTATATCAGATGGGATGTTACAAAGTTTGGGGGTAGTTCGTTCTACACATAATCACGTAATTGATAAAAGACGTATTAATTTCTTTCAAGTTCAAATTCTCATTTTAAAAATTTCTTTAAAAAGGAATTCTTCTGAAAATAAATACACTTTTCTGGATTTTTAAAAGTGTTTTCTCCTTTTCCCCTCCCAGCATGGAGCATTTTCATGCAAATGCTGGCAATCCACATGAAGAATTTTGCCAAGGAAAATAAATGTCCAGTGCCTGGGAAATGGGAAGGTTTTGTAGACAGCTGAAAATCAGGCAAATGTTGAGTTATCAACAGAGAGGTTCAAATGCTCAAAAATTTATTCATGTGCAGTGGACACATCCAAAAACAGGCAGCAACATTTAAACCACTCAGTTGTGTTGACCAATATTTCTGTAACTGAATCTAGGCTCTCTCTGAGCAACCTGACACATTCTGTCCTGTGGAGTCCAAGAAAGTTTTTCTCAGTGTGGTGTTCCAGGAATTAAAAAAAAACATGAAGAAGGATAGGCAAAGGATAGGGTGAACAGAGACAGCTGTAGGAGGCAGAAATTTCCAGGAGTCAGACAAGAGAGGGCAAACAGCAGCTGCAGCAGCAACTGGGGATTTCAGTGCAAGAAGAAACTAGACAATGGTGGCAGCCAAGAAACACTCTGGGAAGGCTGCCTCCTGGCATCAAGAGAACAAGGCAGGATCTGCTTGCTCTTAAGAGCTGGAGAAATGACATTTGAAAGAAAACCTTTGAGCAGAATGAAGTTCCTGTGGGAGGAGAAGGAAGTATGATCATTCATGATTCCTAGGCCCCATCTACACTGATATTATAAGGCCATTTCAAGATGACTTGAAATTGTGCAAGCCACAAAATGCAAACATCCACTGTAACATGCATGACTGGGGTGCAGCACTTTAAAATGTTGTGAAGCAATGCTTTTGGTTTGGAAAGATTAGCCGTTTACGAGAAACGTTGCTCAGGGCGACACCTGACTGTATTTACTCAGTCTTTGAGGAGGCTCTTTCTGTGTTTTTGGTCTAAAACTATTTAGCTGCTTCTGATTCCTTTATTTTATCAGGTTTGAAGTAGGCAGACATACTTTGAATTTACCAGAATACTGAGAGTTTGCTGGAGAAGGTTTGGGGGGTAGAGATCAAAGTTTTGTGCTACCAGGATTACAAAGTGAAACATCGTTACTTTCCTAAAATGAAAAAATCTTTTTTCCCTTGACAGTTCCAATCTGGCTAAAATGCTGGAGTGCAAGAAAATGACATAAAATATGCATACATATTTTAAATAAAATAAACTAAGACTATGTGCACATTTTGGAGTGAAATGTCATCAGTATATCAAGGGTACCAATGTCTCTCTCTATTTCTATCTCTTTTTCATTTAACCAGAGATTTCTATAGTTCATTCTAGGAAGAGGAAAAGCACAAGTCAATTGAAGCTAAATCCAGGCACATAGTGGTGACCTTACCACATCAAAAATAAATGTGGGAATTGAGTTGCTGCAATAATCTCAACAGTGTGATTTAAGGGGAAAAAATCTGTAGTCTCCTGGAATGAAATGATGTTTTAGGGTCTGGCTGTCATTCCTTGTTTCTGCTTTAAAATTCTGTTTAAAGGCCCATTTTGATGTAGAACATTGAGAATAATGATTAGTTTGGAAAGGTATAATGATAGTTTTCTTGTGTGCTTTATGTACCCACTGCTATTATGGAATCTTGAAAGGAGGCCAAAGCAGCTGTTTGCTGGTTTCTGTTAACTGGAAATATGCGTACTATAGAGAAACTAAAAGAAAGTTTGAGAGTACAACTCAGTACAGTAGAGTCTCACTTATCCAACATAAACGGGCCAGCAGAACGTTGGATAAGTGAAAATGTTGGATAATAAGGAGGGATTAAGGAAAAGCATATTTAACATCAAATTACACTATGATTTTACAAATTAAGCACCAAAACATCATGTTTTACAACAAATGACAGAAAAAGCAGTTCAATACATGGTAACGTTATGTAGTACTTACTGTATTTACGAATTTACATAGCACCAAAACATCGCAATGTATTGAAACATTGACTACAAAAACTTTGACTACTAAGAAATTGACTACAAATAAAGATAGAATTGTATAAAATGAACTTACAGTAACAACATTGTCAGAAATTAAATCCGTAAAAAGTTCAGTCCTTGCTGCCTAAAGGAACAGCTGTGGATTCAGGCGGGAGGCAGACTACGTTGGATAATCCAGAATGTTGGTTAAGCGAATGTTGAATAAGTGAAACTCTACTGTAGTACTTAATTCTACACACACACACACACCTTCATATTGCACATTGAGATATTGGTCTGACCCAATATATTGGTTAGCCAACTAGCAAAATTGTGGTGCATCCTCCACTGTCAGGTAAAGTGTGTAAAACTAAAAGTCTGGTGTTATAAAAGAGAAAATCTTGCAACAGCAATACATTAAACAATAAATAATTTATTACCCTTTCACTACATAGGGTTAACTATCTTCATGTCCCACACACACAGTCTTCCAAACAGGGCCAGAGTAAGATGTGCTGAGTCTCTAAGTTATACCAGGTTTAAAAAGTTCTTCCGGAATGCAGGCACTCTTGGACTGCAACCCAACACTACTCAGCATGGCATAAATGTAGAGATATGTTGTATCAATAGCAACATTGTACAACAGATGAATTCATTTTGGGAGAAAGGCAGGATATAATATATTCAATAAATAAAAAAGAAAGAAACCAGTAGCTTCCTTCCATTGAGAAACACCCAATGTTGCTGTAATGATAAATGCTTCTACCACTGTCAGTCAAATATGTCTGTTGCACTATAATGAATAATTTAGCCCACATAGCACAACACATATATGGCTATCTCACTAGTAGAATCCATTTTACTGTGAAGTTAACAGCTTCTTTCCTTTCTTTCATAGTGATCCCTAATCATCTGTGGCACTATAGTTTACTCACATATACATAAATCTTGAATTGCTTCCAGGGAATGTCAGACTGGCTTCTTGTGAAAACAGAATGAGGCAGACCTTGGATTTGTCCAATAGGCAATTAGGAACACAAGACGCTATTTTATACCAGATCAGGCAGTTTGTCCTTGAAACCCCCTGTGGTCTCTTCTGATTGGCAGCTGCTCCACATAATCTCAGGCAAAAAAAAATTCACATCAGATAGTATCTGATCAAATAGTATCTGCTTAAAGAACTATTAACATAGGGCCCTATATACATGCACTAGTATACACTGGAAGAGGAGTGGATCAGCATTTTTTCACTTGCAGCTAACACCTGTCCTCTGACATTCATAAACTGAGTTATTGTTTGCAAAGGAAACTCAAAATCTTATACTTGTAAATTGCTGGTATTTACCTCCCATTACATTACATTACACCCTATCAAAAGAAACACTCCATGCAAAGGATGATGAGAGAAAGGCTCTGAGGGTGTATCTACACTATGTGGTTTGACACACAATGTGATGGAATCCTCAGTTGCAGTTTTACAATGTTTCCATGTCAAACACTGCTGTGACTCATCAAACTATCAATTCCAGGATTTGATAACATTGAGCCATGGCTGTTGATGTGGTGCCTAACTGCATAAATTCTATAATGCAGATGTATCTTAAAACATTATATAGGAAAAATTATCTTCTGCTCCCGAGTTACAGTCCTTCAGGGGCGGAGATGTGAATGAGGGTTAAAATGAGGGCACTGCCAGCCTAAATAGGAATTCTACACTGCAGTGAAATTTTCTTTCAGTCTCCAAATATATGCACTAATTAAAAATTTCCATCAAGTATTCAGGAATATGATTCAGGCATTCTAAGAAAAGGAACAGGTAAAGCTAGTAAGGGAATGCAAACACGGCAATGTGAAGAGTTCTAAGTATGAACAATTTTTGGTGTCTCACTCTCTGCAATGGGAGACATTTGAGGGCTAAAGAAAATTTTCATTTGGTGGGGTAGAATTCTTTTTTTTTTGTGGGGAAATGTCATTTTGCTCCCCGTGGTTACTCCTCTGGTTCCTGCTCACTTATATTCTTAGGTGCAAAATTAAAATGACTTCTCACAGTGCCAGCCCTGCTCTTAGGCAGAGTGAGACAATTGCCTATGGAAGTAAGCAAGTGGTGGAATTAGAAATTACCTTTCTGCTTCCGATCATGCAATGAAATATAGAAAGCATCCTATCCTTTGTCTCAGGCAGCAAAACCTGTGGTCTGTTCTGTCTGAGGATTTCTATTTTATTGGAAAATCCACAGGAGAAATGGCCACTTGCTACAACACACACACGTAAACTCCAAGTCAAAGCCTGGTGTGGGAAGGTTTTTGGCTAGAGCAGCCCAAAATGATGGATGAACTATCCCTGTGAAGAGTATTAGCAGTTGCCTTTCAGTCAGCCAAGAATTGTTCTTGCTCATGGCATGCTCACAGAAGAGCTATGCAGAAAAAACACAGATGTATAATTCAACTACATGTGTCTTTGCCAGTACTGAACTTGTTGATTCCTCTAGAATTGAGTGGGCAGGTCTGAGCATTGCTGGCTGGGTTTTTGATTCTTTCTGGAACACCAAAATTGACCAACTACTACAAGATGTAGAATGGTGGTTCAGAAAGGCAAAATAGTTCACATATGAACAGGACTTTGAGAAGATGGGCCCTTCCACACAGCCATTTAACCCAGAATATCAAGGCAGATAATCCACAACATTTGCTTTGAACTGGATTATCTGAGTCCATACCACCATATAATCCAGTTAAATGTGGATTTTAAACAGTTGTGTGGAAGGAGCCTTGGTTTACATTTGAAAAGTGACAAGAGAGAAGTGGAAGGGGTGGATGTGGAATTTCATTTCAATTTCGGAGCCAGGCTTACACACTAATGTAATCCAACATTTTTCTAAACTAGCAGTGGTGAAAATCAGGCTCTGGCATCCCAATCTGGGTACATGTCAATGCTCCACTTTTGCATGAAATCATCTATTTCATTTATTCATTTACCCCAGCCCCAAGGCTCAAAGCAGCTAATGAAAGTTAAAAATGGATGTAGGTGTTTCTAACATATACAATTACTAAGTTATTAAATAAGTAAAACAATAAATGTGCATAACATATACATTTAAAATCCCCATCACTTTTAAAAGATTGAAAAGCTTCTCCTAAGGAACAGTTTGGCAATTGCCATCAGTTGGAGGGCTACATCGTGCCCTGAATTTCATAGCATTAAACCATGACAGTTATAGTGACATCAACTGCAGTGTAGATGCACCCTATGTGTCTTCTTTCTTTATCTTTCTCTTTTATTTTTGCAGTCTCTGTATACATACAGAGTCTACAGTAAAGCACTAGAGATACAAAAATGCTGAAAATATTCATGCTTATTTGAAGTTGTACTAGAATTTCTATTAAAATGTGTGCTTAGGCACAGGACAAAAGCTATGGGGGACAGAAGCATCTACTATGGATTATATTTAGGCCACTTGCAAATTGGGCTGTTTTGCCTTGGGAGCAGTATTCAGGCTCCTGCATCACAGCATCAGTATTGATTTTTTTTTTAAAAAAAATAGATGAAGTGCTAATTAAACCAAAGCCAAGAATGATTGGGATTCTAAATACAGTACAATATAAAGTTCTGATCATTTCAGAAAGAAAGCTGCTGCAAATGAGAGGGCTTTTTAAAAACTTGTAAACAGGATTTTATTGCATTTAGGGATTTCAAAGAGATTATAAAAAAAAACCTGAAGAGAGGTTTAAATTTGCAGGACACAATTGTACATAATTTTAAATAACAGGCATATTGCTTTCTGCACACCAAGGTGAATGGGATATTCATTTCTGTTCTTTTAGAAATTATATCCAGAGGCGGTTCAACCGCCAGGCCAACTAGGAACTTGCCTATGGTGCAAGTCTGTTGGGCGTGCCATTGAGGCGCTCCCAGGTGCGTGCACATGCGTGCATGCATGCGTGCGCACACCCCACCTCCTCTCAGCTTTGGTCTGGGCCCGCTTGCAGGCCGAAGCCTAGCAGGCCCAGAAAATGAAGCTGAGAGGAGGTGGGGGTGCACACGCATACACGCATGCACATGCACCTGGGCACACACCCGCCGCCTCCTCTCGGCTTCTCTGGGCCTGCTAGACTTTAGGGCCTGCGCCTGGCCTCCAGAGAGCCAAGTGGAGCCCAGGGTCCACTTACATGCTGCAGAGGGAGGAGAGGAGAGGAGGCTTTGGGAAGCAACGCTGAGGCCTAAGAAGGAGGGCGGCTGCCAGAAAACTCACAGCAACCCAGCAACTCTGGGCCTAGCCGAGCTGCATGTCTCCCTCTTCTCCTGGCTGACGTCCGCAGGGTCCTAACACCAGCCTCTTCCTCCTCTTCATTCTCTGGGCCCGCTTGCAGGCCGAAGCCTTGGCTTCATTCTCTGGGCCCGCTAGGCTTCGGGGCCTGCGCCTAGCCTCCGGGGAGCCAAGTGGAGCCCAGGGTCCACTTACATGCTGCGGAGGGAGGAGAGGAGAGGCGGCTTCGGGAAGAGACTCCGAAGCCTAGGAAGGAGGGAGGCTGCTGGGCTGCAACCTCCTCCTTGTCCTCTGCCTGGTCCTTCTCCTGCTGCAGTTGTGTCTCCGGTGCAAGGGATCAGCTTATGGAGGGCAGAGGAGAGCAGGCGATGAATGGAAGGCCAGGTGAGAGAGAGAGAGAGACCTTACAGCCACTTCCTGCGGGTACCTTGCAGCCGCTTCCTTCGACTCGCTCGCGCCCTGTGAGTGTGTCTGCACGTCTCCCTCTTCCCCCAGCCGATGTCCGCAGGGTCCTAATGCCCGCCTCTTCTCTTATTCCCAGTATTTTTAATTACAATACTTTTTGACTGGAATCACTGGGTTGCTGTGAGTTTTCTGGGCTGTATGGCCATGTCCCAGAAGCATTCTTTCCTGATGTTATGCCCGCATCTATGGCAGGCATCCTCAGAGGTTTTGAGGTCTGTTGGAAGCTAGGTAAGTGGGATTTATATATCTGTGGAAAGTCCAGGGTAGGAGAAAGAGCTCTTGTCTGTTTGAGGCAAGTGTGAATGTTGCAATGCTTTTTTTTTTGAGCTATTGGTTTTGGGGGGGGCACCAACATGGGGGGGGCACCAATATTTTGTCTGCCTACTGTTGAAAATCACCTAGGGACGCCCCTGATTATATCTGAAGTTTTCTAATAGTTTGAGGATTTGTATCAAATGACAAATAAACTCAGTGTCTTGCAGCAAGGAACCAAATATTTGCTATTTAATGTCAAACATTAACCTTCCTGGTGGATATAATGAAAGCATGCAACCATTTGAATATTTTTCTCATTTTTTTCATTTCAGGACATTTTTATTTTTAAAATTATGAAAAATCTTACATGAAAATACTATGGTATTTTGCACAAAACAATTTGAGCAAACAATGAAAACAGAAAACACACTGGTGATTTTGCTGTTTCATTGGGGGTGAAAACATCTCAAGGTAATTGACTGTTCTTATTACATTTTTAACAAAAGTACCTTTTCTCATAGAGGAAGATGAACATTGAAAATGCTGAAATTCTTAGGACTATTTCTTTTGAGTAGCCCACACTAGGTAGAATCTAGCTGGAAACAATCTAGAATTGAGTAGTCCAAAGTAGATAGAATCTTGTTGATTCAAACTTGTTAGACGCAACTGAATTTACCCAAATTTTGACAACAACTGGATTAGTGGGTTACTCTGATTTAATTCCCAGGAATAGGAATAGGAATATGTGTCCTTACCATTACATTGTTCACTATTACCTATGCTGGGTAGACCTACTAGAAATTGCTATCCAACCTCATCTGGTGGGCCATATAATTTCCATCCCATTTTATAGGATTCCATTATGATCTTTTTCAACCTTCTTCCTGCCATCAAGCTTTGTGATAAAATAAACATAAACAAAACCAAAACAGCCCTTGTACTTTTCATGCCCCACAAAAAAAAAACCAAGGCTCAGAAATCCCCCTCCCATAGTAAGAGAGCTACCTCTAATGGACACCCTGGATCACCAGGCTTTAAATTCATTATTTCCACTGACCATGGATCATGTCTTACTGTATATTAAAATGGTGTGGTATGAACACAGATGCACTGGAGTGTCTGTGTGGCACGCACGTCACCACCATTTAATCATATGAAATGCAATCATCTTCCTTTTTTGGCATCTACAGTCAACCGTATTTGGGTCACTTATTTCTTCAAGGCAATGACTACATACGAGTTAGATTTTTCTGAGATGAAACAGCAGGTGTCTTCCATGTAATTGATAATTGGGGGGTGGGGGTGGATGCGCCTAACGCTTTGGCAAATCCTGGCAGCAATAGATTAAGCACTGCTTGGCTGACTCCTGGGCTATTTTCTCCCTCGATGACCTAAAACAATTGGATTAAATGATAGCTTATTTTCCCTTTGGGCTTATTTGAGGTGAGCTCATGTGTATTGCTACTCTGTCAGCACTATTTCATAGCATGACTCAGAAAACCCTAATGGAACAACTCCAACACTTGTACTTACAGTTGTGGGATTAACTGATTGCTACTTTGATTTGTTTAAATATTATAGAAATGTTAATAAATGTAATACAAATTTTTAGCAATTGTTTGACATCAATAGAGCATTTATATGTTAAGTCATACATAAGGTGGACACCTATGAAGGCAGTTGGATAGTCTTCACTGCAGGAAAGTAATGCAGTTCAATAATGTTCTGTTATTGTTGATTACTATCAGGTCAGCTTTGAGTCTTTCAGACTCAGGCATCATTTACATTGACATCTGCATTTGTGGTGTAGACTAATGTTAATTAATTCATTTTCATATCCAGTCAACCTCTCCTCTAACAACAATGTCTTATACTGGAGGAAAAGCAGCCATAGTTCAAGGCTGGGCAAATTGCAGGTGAAACAAATTTATATATTCAGTCTGTGTGTACTAATGTCTTGTGTGCATACAGAAATTTCAGTCTATTGCCATTTTCAGTAATTTGACTCCTCTTTCCTTTTGTCTTTTCTTACAAACTACTGAAAATCATTACCCCTTTCCTAAGTTCACTTTGATATTCATCTCTAAAAAGTGGCTTCCAAACCATTTTGAAAATTAAAACTTGTGGACTGCCTAAGAGTAGCTTTAATTTTTAACAGTCTTGGCACTTTTGTTCATTAATGTTAACCTCTTTTTTTCTCCCTTTTTGCCTACATAGTCAAGTTTGCCTGATTTCATCTATTAAGCCAATATATTACATAATGGGACTGTAGATTTCTATTGTGAAATGTGAATGTAATTTCCATCACTAGCTTCATTTTCTCTGCTGTTTTAAAAGAAGCACTTTCACTGGCTAGAGCATTAAAAATGTTTATACAGATAAGCTTATTTATTACCCTAGATCAATTATGCATAATGTTCAAACAATTATATCAATTGATATGAAAACTGAACTGTGCTTTGTGATGAACTTACTATTTGAAGGGCAAACATGACTTTGATGCCTTCACATTATTCTTGCACCTCTGAATTTGACCAAGTCATTATAAAAATCCTGCAAAAATCACTTCGGTTTTGGGTTATTTGACAATCAAGACCTTGGTATAGATTAACAACAGGTAACATAAGGGGGCCGCCTTGAGCCCCCCTTGGGATAGAGAAAGGTAGGGTTTAAATAAGATTAATAAATAAAAATAAATGATGCAAGGTCAGGCACTTTAAATCCTTATTGAGAGTTTTGGAGGGCAATTCTAAACTTCCTTACTCAGAATGAAATCCCTGTTGATGTCTTTATACATTTGCAGTGGGTTTAATGTTACTGGCATCATGCTAAAATAAGGTGGGTTTTTAAACCCATTCATTTGCCTTAGACCTTACCCATCATTTCAATGCAGCTCCAAGAACTTCTTTGGAACTGAATTTAGCCCTTAGATTAAAAGAAGATCTCAATTTTTTACCCTAGTAAGAAATAATGACCAAATTACCATTTGCAATGAAAAGGAAATTACCTTTTCTTGTCCTTTGAAATCAGTTGGCACTTTCTTTCCTAAAGTTGGTTGCTATTTTTGTGAGAAAAAGTATTGACAGAAGAACCAAGGAATGTAGCAGAGGTGTGGAGGACCAGGGAAACTGGTTTTATGACTATTCCTAAATTTATAAAATTGATACATTTCTGGGTGTGTTTTGATACTAGAGACAGAAATAATATCAAAAGAAGACAAGGTCTGTAAGTCTGAGTAAATGTTTTGTCCAAAATTACCAACATGCAAGTGTAAAATGAAACAACCAAGTCAGGTAAACCTTGCATTAATTAACAAAAACATTTCGAACCTTCCAGAAACCACGTTTCTTCCAAAATGCACCCAGGAATGTGTTCTTCTTTCATCAGCGTTCAGTTTTCTCATGATTTCTATATTGCTGACCAAACATACAGATCTAAGTTATTTTCACCTATTGGGGTTGGCTGACACGGTGGTCTTATCTGCTCCCTTCTCTCTCTCCCTCTCTCTCTCTCTCTTTTTTTTTTTTTTTTTTTTTTGCTGTTCATACATGCTCAGTAAGGCATTCTAGAGGTACCTGCTCTTTACCTTGCCTATTGTATGCAGCTGTTCATCACCACAGTAGCATTGTCTAGAGTAGATTCCTAGGTTAATTCTTTCCTGGCTTAAACTTTATTACATATAAATGCACACTTGATGCAGCAATATAACACCAAAATACTATGCTTTTCCAATCCTCCTTCACCTCCAGGTAGATAGAGGTTAAGGAAGAAAAGTTGGAGCTGGCAGGCATAAAAATACATTAAAATTGAGCTTCTTTGTCAGAAGTTTTGTTATTTGAGGTATGCCTCCATGCAGCCTTATGTGAAGAAACAGCTTATTTCCAGCAAATAGGAATTACTGTTCAAGAATGGTGTGATTGCTACTCAAATACATCCCTTTCCTATCTCTCTTCAATGAGAGTCAACTAAGGAGCATACAAGATCACACTCAAGGGGTTACATCTTCCCCAAACATGTGTGTGTGTGGGGGGGGGGGGGCTTGAAATTTCTAGAAGGTTCAACAGAGCATGATTTTCAGTTTCCATATTCACCTGAGATACAAGATTTCTATATTTGAAGGACATATTACAAAGTAACGGGTCAGGGATCAAAAGATTCTAAACTGTCTGACATCCAGGTAGAAATTGATCACATACCAAAAGAGAACATATTAATCAAATGTAATTTAAATGAAAAATGTAGGAAATGGTGCAAAGCCATGCATTGGCAGGAAATTTGGCCTAGAC
The DNA here is from genome assembly GCF_035594765.1 of Anolis carolinensis. Classification (NCBI taxonomy): domain Eukaryota; kingdom Metazoa; phylum Chordata; class Lepidosauria; order Squamata; family Anolidae; genus Anolis; species Anolis carolinensis. Next base: position 33,681,713 of record NC_085844.1, on the reverse strand, counting down.
CAAGAAATCAAGGAGAAGAGCCAATATGTTTTCTGTGCAAACACATTCTTCAAGAAAATGAATAAATGTCAGTATACATGGACATCACTGGATGGCTATATAAATCAAATAGACTTGAGCAGGACTAAATAAGAGAGTCTCATAGGCTCATCATAAATTGAAGCTTAGGTGGATAGCAGAAAACAAGAACACAAGATGTGATCAAAATGGGAACATGACATGATATGGCACAGCTTCCAAAACCATGTATATCACAATGTATCTATCCCTGAAAATACATTTTCTTATTTTATAGCCTGGCAGTTGGGGACCAGAGATGATGGCTGCAGCATTAGCAGAATTTTTTTTGAATTGATTGGTTCCTTTAGCAATGAGGAAGTAAAGGTTTCAAGTGAAATGATTCTGTGTGCATTTGCCTTGCAAATGGGACATTTTCATTTCCTTTAATGAAAAGGGCTGCAATGACCAACATCAGAGCATATGGAGAAATGAAGTCTGGATGTTTACTGAAATAGATTTGCAGGCACAGAAAATACAAATGGACACATAAAAATCTTGATATTAGTTTTGAATATATTAAAGTTTCTTGTATCAAAGTCTATGCATATTACATATTTGGAAACTGTAAACAGACTGAATTTGACCTATGAAACAACTGCTTTAAAGATCACTGACATCCCAGCTTGTAATGCAAGAAATGACCAGGGCACATTTGTACTGAAAATATTCATGGCATATTTGTTTATTAAAAGCATTTATATCTCATTATTTTGTCTGGTTTGACCCATATTTTGAAATACATGGGGTTTTTTCTGTGTCAGGATTGACTTGAGAAACTGCAAATCACTTCTGGTGTGAGAGAATTGGCCGTCTGCAAGTACGTTGCCCAGGGGATGCCCGGATGTTTTACCATCCTGTGGGAAGCTTCTCTCATGTCCCCATATAGGGAACTAGAGTAGACAGACGGGAACTCACCCTGCTTCCTAGATTTGAACTGCCAACCTTTCGTTCAGCAGACCTGCCGGCACAAAGGTTTAACTCATTGCACCATCAGGGGCTCTGAAATACATGGGTCAAACCAGAATATATGTTTGGAAGCATTTTAGAAGAGGAAGTTCCTCAAGTTTATTATAAACCTTTGTTTATTATAAAATGCAATTTTCTTCTTCTTCAAATCAGGATGGTGTTATAGGGGTTTGAGTGTGGGACCGGGACTCTGGGAGAAATTCACTGATTGCCCTTGGGCAAGTGACATTATTCCAGCCCAAGAAAAAGGTAATGGTAAATCTTCCCAAGAAAACCCTGGAACAGGGCTGCCTTAGGGTCACCATAAATCAGAGTTGACTTCAAGGCATCAAGCCACTGCAACTACCACAACAACATCATGTATGCTTCGATTTGCTGTTAGTCATTGGAAAGTAAACACGAGCTTAATTTGCAAGTGTGATTGCCAAGGCACACATCTTTAAGAGAATCGTATTACAAAAGGGAAAACTCGTATAAAATTCCTTTTAATGTGGAGTTGACCCTAAAATCCATCATCTTGGTATTGCCAATGGTAAATCCTCCTCTGTTATGTATCAGCTCCTTTTGAAAGCTAAACAATGTCCCCATGGGAAGTCAGAGAAGGGTTTGGCTTGGCATTGCTAACACTTACAACCAAATCCATCAGATCCAATCCATTCCATTGTGGTATGATGATTTACAACCACCACTTAACGAATATTATGTCAGGTGAACAGTTGAAGAAATTAAAAATGAGACCTGCTGATCTCTCAGGAATCATTTTATCAAAGTCACAACTTGAAAATCCAAATGCAATTTGAAACAGAACACTTGAGACAGGAAGTGATTCTCAGCACAAGCATTTTCTCAAAGCTGTGCACAGCTAGATGGGCGAAGCTGCCTTTTGAGAAGATCCAAAGTAAATATTATACCCAGAGACAAGCAAAAATATACATAAACGCACGCTAGGAAATGCAGTTCTCAGCAAGTTTAGCAAATGTTATAATTATGTCTGCATCCCATAAAAAGACTCAGTATATTTTTGAGTCCTTGCAGTTAGCAGAAATGGAAAGCAAACTGTGGAATCCAAATTGCTATGTAGGCAGTTGCTGCTGCCAATGATTCACCTTCAGCTAAAACAATACTTTGGGTTACAAGTACACTTCCTGGGGCTTTGATTCAGATACTTTCACAGTGATTTTTGTTAGAGAACACTTCTTCACACATATTTAAAGCACTCAATTTATTATTAAACGAAATCAAAATGGGAAAATGGGAAAGAAGGTGTATTTAATTTTGCTCCTAGCACATTATGGAACTTTATAAAATTATAGAGTAGTATAAAGTTACATTGAGGAAAATGCATTAGTTAGAGAGAGACAGGCACAGTAATCACAATACACAGAAATCTAAAAAGAAATCCATATACTAAGCAGTCTAAATTATCTGCACTGGCACCAGGTGACAATAGCCCAGTGCCAGTACAGTTCCTCGGCAGCCCGCTGCGAAGCATTTGCTCGGTTCTTTGCGGACAAAGTCACTCTGATCCGCTCTGGCTTTGACACCATATTAAAGGCAGTCTCCGAGGATGTAACACGAGCACCTGCTTGTTATATTTTGATGGATTCAATTTCAATTGGTTCAGCCTGAGGATGTGGACAAGGTGCTTGGAGAGGTGAGGGCTACCACATGGATCCTAGACCCCTGCCCATGCTGGCTGATAAAGGAAGCCAGAGGGGGTTTGGCCGAGTGGGTGAAGGTGGTGGTGAATGCCTCCCTTCGGGAAGGCATTTTTCCAGCGAGCCTCAAATTGGATGTAATCAAACCGCTGTTGAAGAAGCCATCACTGGACCCCACTCAATTTGACAACTTTCAGTCTATTTCCAATCTCCCCTTTTTGGGCAAGGTCGTGGAACGTGTGGTGGCTCCACAACTCCAGGCATTCTTAGATGATACTGATTTTCTAGATCCGGCACAGTGTGGCTTCAGGCCGGGACATGGTACCAAGACAGCCTTGGTCGCCTTAGTTGATGATCTACGCCGGGAACTGGACAGGGGGAGTGTGTCCCTGCTGGTTCTGTTGGACCTCTCAGCGGCCTTCGATACCATCGATCACGGTATCCTTCTGGGGCGCCTTGTTGGGATAGGTCTCGGAGGTACAGTTTTACAGTGGCTCCGGTCCTTTCTGGAGGGGCGATCCCAGATGGTGTCATAGAATCATAGAATAGTAGAGTTGGAAGAGACCACATGGGCCATCTAGTCCAACCCCCTGCTAAGAAGCAGGAAATCGCATTCAAAGCACCCCCGACAGATGGCCATCCAGCCTCTGCTTAAAAGCCTCCAAGGAAGGAGCCTCCACCACAGCCCCGGGGAGAGAGTTCCACTGTCGAACAGCCCTCACAGTGAGGAAGTTCTTCCTGATGTTCAGGTGGAATCTCCTTTCCTGTAGTTTGAAGCCATTGTTCCGTGTCCTAGTCTGCAGGGCAGCAGAAAACAAGCTTGCTCCCTCTTCCCTATGACTTCCCTTCACATATTTGTACATGGCTATCATGTCTCCTCTCAGCCTTCTCTTCTGCAGGCTAAACATGCCCAACTCTTTAAGCCGCTCCTCATAGGGCTTGTTCTCCAGACCCTTAATCATTTTAGTCGCCCTCCTCTGGACGCTTTCCAGCTTGTCAACATCTCCCTTCAATTGTGGTGCCCAGAATTGGACACAGCATTCCAGGTGTGGTCTGACCAAGGCAGAATAGAGGGGGAGCATAACTTCCCTGGATCTAGACGCTATTCCCCTATTGATGCAGGCCAGAATCCCATTGGCTTTTTTAGCAGCCGCATCACATTGTTGGCTCATGTTTAACTTGTTGTCCACGAGGACTCCAAGGTCTTTTTCGCACACACTGCTGTCAAGCCAGGCGTCCCCCATTCTGTATCTTTGATTTCCATTTTTTCTGCCGAAGTGAAGTATCTTGCATTTGTCCCTGTTGAACTTCATTTTGTTAGTTTTGGCCCATCTCTCTAGTCTGTCAAGATCGTTTTGAATTCTGCTCCTGTCTTCTGGAGTGTTGGCTATCCCTCCCAGTTTTGTGTCGTCTGCAAACTTGATGATCATGCCTTCTAACCCTTCGTCTAAGTCGTTAATAAAGATGTTGAACAGAACCGGGCCCAGGACGGAGCCCTGCGGCACTCCACTTGTCACTTCTTTCCATGATGAAGACGACGCATTGGTGAGCACCCTTTGGGTTCGTTCGCTTAGCCAATTACAGATCCACCTAACCGTAGTTTTGTCTAGCCCACATTTTACTAGTTTGTTTGCCAGAAGGTCGTGGGGGACTTTGTCGAAGGCCTTACTGAAATCCAGGTACGCTACATCCACAGCATTCCCTGTATCGACCCAACTCGTAACTCTATCGAAAAAAGAGATCAGATTAGTCTGGCATGACTTGTTTTTGGTAAATCCGTGTTGACTATTAGCAATGACCGCATTTGTTTCTAAGTGTTCGCAGACCACTTCCTTAATGATCTTTTCCAGAATTTTGCCTGGTATTGATGTGAGGCTGACCGGACGGTAATTGTTTGGGTCGTTCTTTTTTCCCTTCTTGAAGATAGGGACCACATTCGCCCTCCTCCAATCTGCTGGGACTTCTCCCGTTCTCCAAGAACTCTCGAAGATAATTGCCAGTGGTTCTGAAATAACTTCCGCTAGTTCCTTCAGTACTCTTGGGTGTAGCTGATCTGGCCCTGGGGACTTGAATTCGTTTAGAGAGGCCAAGTGTTCCTGGACAACTTGTTTCCCTATTTGGGGTTGGATTTCCCCCAATCCTTCGTCCATTCCGTGTTGCTGAGGTTGAAGATGGCTTTCTTTTTCTGAGAAGACCGAGGCAAAGAAGGCATTAAGTAGTTCTGCCTTTTCCCTGTCCCCTGTCGCCATCACCCCATCTTCTCCTTGCAATGGCCCTATCGCCTCCTTTTTCTTCCTTTTTCTACCAACATAAGCAAAAAAGCCTTTTTTGTTGTTTTTTATGTCCCTGGCAAGCCTGAGCTCATTTTGCGCTTTAGCCTTGCAAACCTTTTCCCTACAGGTGTTGGCTATACGTTTGAATTCTTCTTTGGTGATTTCTCCCCTTTTCCACTTCTTGTGCATGTCACTTTTGAGCTTTAGCTCAGTTAGAAGTTCTTTGGACATCCATTCTGGCTTCTTTGCACTTGTCTTATTTTTCTTCTTTGTTGGCACTGTTTGCATTTGCGCCTTGAGTATTTCACTTTTGAAAAACTCCCATCCATCCTTAACTCCCTTGTTTTTTAATATCGGCGTCCATGGAATGCCGCTCAGTAATTCCTTCATTTTTTGGAAGTCAGCTCTCTTAAAGTCCAGAATGCGTGTTTGACTTGTCTTAGTTTCAGCATTCCTTTGTATTGCAAACTGCAGGAGCACATGGTCACTTGCCCCTAAGGATCCAACCACTTCAACGGTATTGATCAGGTCTTCCACATTTGTTAAAATTAGATCAAGAGTTGCTGATCCCCTTGTTGCCTCTTCTACCTTCTGGACCATAAAATTATCTGCAAGGCAAGTGAGGAATTTGTTGGACTTTGTACTCTTGGCTGAGTTTGTTTTCCAGCAGATATCGGGATAATTGAAATCGCCCATGACTACTATATCTCTTCTTTGTGCCTGTTTGGTCAGCTGTTGACAGAAGGCTTCATCAAGTCCTTCATCCTGACTCGGAGGTCTGTAGTAGACACCCACGACAAGATCTTTTTGAGTCCCGGTTCCCTTGATTCTTATCCAGATGCTTTCAAGCTGGTTTCCCGGATTACAGTCTTGCATTTCTTCTGCAACGTAACTGTTTTTGACATATAAAGCTACTCCCCCTCCTCTCCCCTTTGTTCTATTTCTGTGAAAGAGGTTATAGCCCTCAATGGTTAAATTCCAGTGATGGGAGTCATCCCACCAGGTTTCAGTGATGCCTATGACATCGTATGTGTGGTGCTGTGCTAGGAGTTGGAGTTCGTCTTGCTTATTTCCCATGCTCTGAGCATTAGTGTAAAGACATGTAAGCCCCTGTGACCTCCCCTCGAACTGTTTATTTGGGATTATTGTGCTCTCTGTACTTGGTCCTTGCTGTGTTTGTGCAGCCCTCCGTTTAGCCTTTCGGTGGTTCCCTGTGGTCGTGGGTAATATAGTGTTCGCCAGGCTGTTGTTCCCCTCCCCCAGTGGATCTAGTTTAAAGTGCGCCTGATGAGGTTTGTGAGTCTGTGTGCAAAAAGATGTTTTCCTACTTGTGTGAGATGCACCCCATCGCTTGCCAGTAGTCCATCCTCTTGGAAGAGTAGACCATGGTCAAGGAAGCCAAAATGCTCCTCTTGACACCATTTTCTGAGCCAGTTATTGACCTGTACTATTTTTCCGGCCCTTGTAGAGCCGTGTCCTACAACAGGGAGGAGGGATGAAAAGATCACATGTACATTATACAGTTTTAGCTTTGTTCCCAGAGCTCGAAAATCATTTGTGATCTTTTGAAAAGTATGCCTAGCGGTGTCATTGGTACCTACATGAATCAACATAAGGCGGGGAGGGTGATGGGGCTTTAGGAGCCTGCTGAGCCTCTGAGTGATATGGTGTATTTTTGCCCCCGGGAGGCAGCATGTTTCTCGAGCCATCCCATCCGGTCTGGAAATGATGGCTTCCGTTCCTCTAAGGAGGGAGTCACCTACTACCAAGACCTGTTTCCTTTGAGGATTGACAGGGTCCCTTTTGTGCAAGACAGTGTGTATGTCCCCTGAAGAGTGTTCCTGTTGAAGTGAATCATGTAGGTGTAAAGTGTTGTCCTCCTCCTCAACATCCCCAGTGCATTCATCAATGATAATCCATTGAGATACATCCGAGAGCCCATTACTCTCCCAAGGATGTTCCTGTTGCTCCTGGTCTATGATTGGGGATGGAGCATTTGCATGATTACGTAAGTGTGACTGTGGTGATGCACTGTCCCCGTCAGGGCTATCCCCTGCGCATTGATCCAGGGTGGTCCACTGAGTGGTATCTAAGAAACTGTGGTCCTCCACAAGATGTGTTTCCTGATTGTATGTTAATGATGTAAGAATTCCAAATCTGTTTTGTAAATGCAGCTGAGCAGAGGAGTTCTGCGGAGGCTGCCTGGTCCTGCGTCTCCTTCTATGGGTGACCTCCTTCCAAGCCTGAGGGTTGTCTACCTTTGAGTTGATCTCCCCATAAGGTTCCTGATCATGGTCTTGGTGGTGTTGGTGTGATGCAGGCTGCTGATCTACAGCAGCGTGTTGTGCAGTGTCCAAGAAGAGCTCGAGTGCCTGAATGTCCTTAAGGGTCTTAATACGGTGCTCGAGCTGTTGGATCCTCTGCTCCATCAGAGTCATCTGTTTGCATTTGGAGCAGATGTAGTTGTCTAGTTTTTGTGTGAAAAAGCGGAACATGCCACAGCTGGTGCATGTGATGGGAATGTTTTGCTTTTGTTGCATCTCTTGGTGAGTGTGGTGGCCAAGTGGGATCTTTGTACAGTTAAGTAATATGCACGCACTTTATGTGCAAACTGCAACAAACCACCTCTTTGTGTATTTGTTTATGTTGCTTTGTTTCCTGTATGTACTGCAAAGGATAGTTAGTAAAGGTGCAAAAATGTCCTCCTGCTGCCTCTGCTTCTGCGAGAACCAACTGCCCTTCTGGGATCAGGCTCTGGCAGAAACTCACACTGGCAAATAAAGCTTTCCCAGAAACTCAATTAACAGGGGACAATGCCTGCTGTCAATCAACTTAAGTACCTGGCTCTCTTTCAACACAACAGTCACACAACAGTTAGACTTTGACCACAGGAGCCAAGCCCACACTCAGTTTAAAATCTTAGCCAAATCTTAGCCAAATCCTACCTGAAGCCAGGGAGCAAAAATGTCCTCCTGCTGCCTCTGCTTCTGCGAGAACCAACTGCCCTTCTGGGATCAGGCTCTGGCAGAAACTCACACTGGCAAATAAAGCTTTCCCAGAAACTCAATTAACAGGGGACAATACCTGCTGTCAATCAACTTAAGTACCTGGCTCTCTTTCAACACAACAGTCACACAACAGTTAGACTTTGACCACAGGAGCCAAGCCCACACTCAGTTTAAAATCTTAGCCAAATCTTAGCCAAATCCTACCTGAAGCCAGGGAGCAAAAATGTCCTCCTGCTGCCTCTGCTTCTGCGAGAACCAACTGCCCTTCTGGGATCATTGGGGGACACCTGCTTGACCCCACACCCATTGTCTTGTGGGGTCCCACAGGGGTCAGTACTGTCCCCCATGTTGTTCAACATATACATGAAGCCGCTGGGAGAGATCATCCAGAGTTTTGGGGTGAGGTGTCATCTGTATGCAGATGATGTCCAGCTCTGTCACTCCTTCGCACCTGTCACTAAGGAGGCTGTTCAGATCCTGAACCGGTGTCTGGCCGCTGTGTCGGACTGGATGAAGGCGAACAAATTGAAACTCAATCCAGACAAAACAGAGGTACTCCTGGTCAGTCGCAGGGCTGAACAGGGTATAGGGTTACAGCCTGTGTTGGACGGGGTCGCACTCACCCTGAAGACACAAGTTCGCAGTCTGGGGGTTCTCCTGGACTCGTCGCTGAGTCTGGAGCCCCAGGTTTCGGCGGTGGCCTGGGGAGCTTTCGCACAACTAAGACCTGTGCACCAGCTGTGCCCATACTTTGGGAAGTCTGACTTGGCCATGGTGGTCCACGCTCTGGTTACATCCCGTTTGGATTACTGCAACACACTCTACGTGGGGCTGCCTTTGAAGACGGCCCGGAAGCTCCAACTAGTACAACGGGCGGCAGCCAGATTAATAACTGAAGCGGCATATTGGGAGCGTACTACTCCCCTATTAAGCCAGCTCCACTGGCTGCCAATATGCTACCGGGCCCAATTCAAAGTGCTGGTCTTGGCCTACAAAGCCCTAAACGATTCCGGTCCAACTTACTTGTCCAAATGTATCTCCTCCTACGAGCCTGTGAGAACTTTAAGATCATCTGGAGAGGCCCTGCTCTCAGTCCCACCTGCTTCACAAGTGCGGCTGGTGGGGACAAGAGACAGGGCCTTCTCAGTGGTGTCTCCTCAGCTGTGGAACTCCCTCCCCAGTGATATCCGGCAGGCTCCATCCCTTCTGAGTTTTAGGGAAAAATTAAAGACTTGGCTTTGTGAGCAGGCGTTTGATGAGTGAATTCTGTTGGCTCGACTCAGTCCGGATTAAAGTTTACATACAAGGTCTTGTGGACGAATGGCTTAAGTATTTTATAATGTATGCTTTTAAATCTATTTATTGTATTTTGTTAAATTGTCTAATTGTTTTAATTGCTTATGTTTTATCTTTTTGTATTGTATATTGGCATTGAATTTTGCCAGATTGTGAGCCGCCCTGAGTCCCTTCGGGTGAGAAGGGAGGGATAGAAATGATTGAAATAAATAAATAAATAAATTTCTTGCAGCACTGATATATTTTTAAAATATCAACCCATTATATATTGGAGATAGTGAAGGATCAAGAAGGGACACATATGCATAGTATCTCTGCGGACTATCAGTGCATGCTTATTAATTCACTTACTCTGAAGCATATATGGTTGTTGCAGCATTAGATGTTTTATGGTTGCTCATAGAATATGCACAGCACAGTTATGGTGGTATTGTTTAGTCACTTTGTAAAATGCTTAAAAGCCTGAGTAAACTAGTCCTTCAAGACCTGTTCATTACCACTTGTAAAATAGGTTACAGTTTCCTAAAGGTTAGAGATTTGATATTTAGATTCCAGTTTTCCAAAATATATGTCAGATTGTCAATGTTGGTAAGAAGAAACCATGAGTATCTTACTGGTCTTGAAAAGACAAAAGAATAAAGAGAAGGGGGTGGGGGCATTAAGACATACCAACTACCAATACCAGTGCAGCAGCAGTTATTGTAATTGTAGATGAGGTGTCAGCTAATGCATCTTCTGCCTCTTGGCAAGAACAACAGAGACTTCCTGCAACCAGACTAAATTATGGTATAATTTAGCAGTCTATACAAGCTAGAATGCAAAGGTTATATGCTTGGAAATTTACTAAAATCAGTGTTTTCTTTTTAAAAAGAGCATTTCCCATGACACGCTTCCTTAAGACACATTTCCTTAAGACAGATTATCCATTCATTCATTTCTTGGACTGTCTCTTTGACAGCAGTTTCCTGCTTCTGCTATGTCCACAGACTATGAGAGAACAAGGATGCACGTAACACCAAAACGGCATGAAAGCAAACTTAGTTACTCATGTTAAATGCTTTTTTCAATTATAATATATGCCGTTCTGTGACAAATGCCCTTTTGCTTCTTTGCTGTTGCCCAACCAATTTGGCATCCAGATTTGCAGACCACATAATTATGTCTTGAGAAAAACGGTAGGGTTTCCATTTCAAAATGGAAGTTCTTTTTTCTAGAACTATGTTAAGATATCAAGTTGATGGGTGAATAAATGATAGTCCTATTATCTAGAGCAAACATGGGCAAACATGGCCTCCAGGTGTTTTGGACTTCAACTTGCACAATTCCTAACAGCCAGTGGGTTGTTAAATTGTGGGAGTTGAAGTTCAAAACACCTGGAGGGCCAAAGTTTGCCCATGCCTGATTTAGAGCTTGAAAATGAACTACAAATCCCTCAGTCAAAGTGGTCAAAGAACCAACCCAGAAAATATATTTCCATACTCTGCTTTATCAGTGTGTTGGCTTTCCCAAGCAGTAACATTTATTTTAGTCTTAACAAAAAGATTTAAATGTTATTCTGTTCACATATGAGCAAAACTCTGGAATAAAAAGGGCTGTTTTAAACAAATCAAAGCTATGCCATGAGATATAAATATCATAAATAAATAGCCTTCTCGTAATAAGCAGTTGAAGAAAGGATGGGGTCATGTTCCCTTTAAAGTTTCCCCTCCCTTTCTGCCTTGTCCCTTAATTACAGTTGCTTCTTCCAAATCTACCAGCTGCTGCTACTGCAATGGATAAACAAATCAATTTGAGAAGATGTTTAGGAAGATAGACTTGGAATACATATGTGAATTCTCTAGAAATGAAGAGTTTGCAACACAATTTTAGGAAAGGTTAGGACAAATTGATTTCAATGCATATATGAAGGTTATTTTCTGCACCTGTTATAGGAAATCAATAGCTGAACTACGTATGACTTGATGGAATTCTGAGTTCAAATTGATTACAATGGAAAGCTCCGGAAATTCTTTTTATTAACCCTCACTCCACCCCGGCTAATCTTCACAGCTAAGTATTCAGCTGAGAATGTGGATTCTATTTGCACATAAAAAGCAATATTCTGTTTTGGAGTCTTTGCAATCCATAAAAGCATCACAGCAACAATTATTAGAATTAGCAATTCCTACAGAGGCATTGAAACCTGGTTAATTTGCGATTTTTATCTAAACGCAGAAACAATTTTTTTCCTTTCAGGTTTTGGAAATAAAGATGCTGTGGAAATTTATAAAGAGTGAGTCAGGATATGCATTCTCTTGCATGACTCAGTGACTCAGATTTGTGTCAGTAACACAACCGCCAATGGCATATCCTTCCTGGTTACCTCATTACAGATCCACATCGGCAAGTCAGCATGGAAGTCTGCCATCCTTCTCACCAAGGAATACTAAAAGCATTATTTTTGTAGTCACACTTCACCTGGTGAAGGGAACAACCAAGGCCCTTTTCTTTGCAAACAGTCAAATCAGGACAATCAAAACAGGAGAAAAGAAAGAATGGAGATATAAATTAAGAAAAAAAACCACTTGTTTGTTTGACCCAATTTTGAAAGAATGTAAAACAAAGATGACATGAAGATTCTTTCTTCATAATATGTGTTTCACTTTTCATTTGTGATTCTTCCTGCCATTTTAATTTCATTGCATTTTTATTCTACTGCTAAGCTCAGAGCAACGTCTTCACACCGTCTTCATACATAGGATTCAAAGGAGGCTGTCCCACTTAGTTAATGTTCACTTGATTACATTCTCCTAGCATGGTTCAGAACTGAGTATGAAGTCAGGGAAAAGACGAAAACCACGTGAATGTTTTTATCATCATACTTTCCAAAGTATTGATCATGATTTGCTAGAAATGACCATGTTTTTAGATAAGCAGATCTTTCTGTGCAACCATGGCATACTTTAAGGTATAGACCAGTGGTTCCCAAACTTATTTGGCCTACCGCCCCCTTTCCAGAAAAAAATATTACTCAGTGCCCTGGAATTTTTTAAAAAAAATGTTAATAGCAATTAAACAGAAAGATATATGTACCTGTGGCCATGACCGCTCCTCTGGATTGCTGCAGCGCCCACCAGGGGGAGGTAGCACCCACTTTGGGAATCACTGGTATAGACTACGCACTAAAATAAATAGCATACAGCTGAGCATCAGTTTCTTTTGTAACCCCCACATAAGCATGTGTATTTAAAATAAAAATGATGACCACCACATGGAGTTTCATGAGCCTTACAGTTGCCCTCCATAGCCATCTTCCCCTCCCTACAATAATCACCTAGCCACACTAGTATATCTGTTTTATTTTTAGAAGCCTTGACAATGCCAATGGAGGACTTTCTCATTTTTAGTTCCCCCATAGGAACTCAGTTGGTACAAACCGAGTTCAAAATGCAAAAGTAGTTTGCACTCAATGAGCCTGGGGGGGGGGGGGGGGAGGAGGTGGAATCTGACTCTTCACTGTAGGTTCAGGCAAAAGTAGTATCTGAAGCCTCTTCTAAGTTGTGCTTTATTCTTCACTGATACAATTTGTTATCTTGACCACACAGTAATCTTGCTTGACCGTATGTGTCTTGGGGCCCTTCTACACAGCCATATAACCCAGAATATCAAGGCAGATAATCCACAATATCTACTTTGAACTGGGTTATCTGAGTCTACACTGCCATATAATCCCATTCAATGTGGATGTAGTGCAACTGTGTGGAAGGGGCCTTGGTGTTCCTTTCAAAAATGACAGAGAGAATTGTGTGTGTAAACTTGTACATGCCTTCAGGTCTTCAAGGAAAGCTGACTGTGAAATACCTTCAACATCTGTGATAAGAGGGAAAGCCATCTCTTCCATGGCATTTTCTTTGGTGATTACACTTCCAACTGAGGTAACTCTGAGGCTTTCATTACAGTCCTTGTGGCACCATGTTACAGATTGGGGAACAGTGGAGTCAGGTCTCATGGAGTTAAAACCTAGGAATTCGCGGTGACTGTCATCTCATCTCATACTTCTTGGACTCCTTTATTATTATTTTCTTATTGACAATTTATTGTTGTAATCTTAAATCTGGGGAAGGGATCATTTGAATTTGAATGAAGACCCATTCATTTTCAAAAGACCTATTCCTTGTGGAGGTATAGACTAGATTCCCCTCCAGCCTTTTAAAGGAGATTAACGGTGCCGCTTTCATCATTCAATTGTCCTATACGATGTTGCCATAGGGATGGCCATTATGGGGGACTGGACTTCCAAATATACCTCCACACCACTGGTTAGAATTATGCTGTTTCTCTTGGCAATTTAAATTGGGTTTTCTCAGTTGGTTCTCAATCAATTTATTATTGTATTTTATCATATTTATAGTCACAGTTTATGGTCATAATTATTTTCCACTTCACTGGTATCCACAAGAATGAAGTGCAGTTTATGTTATTTGAATTAAAAAACACATAAATACACTTATGCTGCTTTTACTTGTTCGTTTTACAGAGAAACGATGAAAAACCATTACCACAAGCTCAATAAGATAAAAAGCATAAAGCCAGTGACAAGACTTTTGAAGCCTCCAACACATGCAATAGAAATTCTTAAGCACACAAAAACACAGAAAGACATTACTGAACAACAAAACTGCCATGCCTTTCAGAAATCCTTCAGAAAAAAAACCCTGAATATCACAGAAGTAGGAAATGTCTTTAGATAAGAAAACTCCAAAAACAAACAGCAGGACATACCACCAACAGTTATATGAAATCTCCCAAAAATATCTACACACCACAAGAAAAGCACTCAAATCTCACCGTTCAACATTGTAAAAGATCCACATTAAAGACTTTCAAATGGGAAAATGATTTAAGCAGAAAAATGCAGGTATATTTTATGCACAGTTGCTAGGGACTGAGCTTCATTGATCTCAGTAGGGCTTATTTCTTAGTAAATATGCTTAGGATTTGGGCTGTTTGTAATAAAAATCGTCCTTCAGAATGGCAGATAATATCTATGTTCTTAGAATAGATTGCATTGACTTTTTATAGATTTGTTTTATTGAAGTGAAGTGTTTGGTCATCATTCATATCTCAACTGCAACTTTGCATGTATGAAAAACACTCTCCTTAGGCATGGGAATGCTGATCCGTTGAAAATGTTAGGCATATTTATTGCCCCTCTCCAAAATGCAGTTTGACAATTAAAGGATATGTGGAATTTTCTGACTCAACAGCCATGATTTATAGAGGGGATTGCTAAGGCAAATCTCAAGAAGATCTTAAGAAATGTAGTATAAAAATATCCTAGATTTTTCTACAGGTATTAGGCCTGTGCGATCAATGAAAAAAAGGTTTCAATATTCATTACTAAATTAGGGAGGCGTGGATAATAGTTTCTAAAATGTTTCTAAAATATTGTTAGGGGTCTGTATAGTAACTATAGTAAAATAACAAAATTTGATATTACTGCACTTAAGTTCAAATGTCCCCTCCATACTACTCCTCTCCATTAACCTGGTGGTTCATTCCATTTTACTATGTCTGTACTCATGTTATGCTTTTAAATGAGTTTTATGATCATTGTAATGTATTGTTTTATAGTGTTGATTTTATTGTGGTTTTATTTACTGTAATGTGTTTTAACTGTTGTATTTGTTTTGTTAGCCGCCCCGAGTCCCTGTCGGGAGACGGTGGCGGGGTATAAGAATAAAGTTAGTAAGTTACTTACTTACTAGTTACTTTTCATTAAGTAATTGCACAAGGGGGGGGAGAGTCCAATCCCCTTTATTCTGTCAGGCAGGAAAAGCACAGTCAAACCACCCCTAACAGATTCCCATCCAGCCTTTGAAATAATAATAACAACAACAACAAGAAATCTAATAGACAAACTTTGGAGTTACTGCCTCTCAACTTTGCTTACCGCACAGGGTTGATTCAGTTCTCATTAATCCCCTTCTTTTATCTCAAAATCCCTTTAGAGAACGAACACGGAGGCACGAGGCAGTAAGCAGAATTCTGGGAAATGAAGTTTGGGAAAGTGAGGACTTCTGTTGTAGAGAATTCAAAAGGCCACACCCTAAACTATATTTCCCAGAATTCTGCTTGCTTCTCATGTTAAAGTGTTTGGATTTTCTCTCTCCAAATTGGAGAAGCTACTTTTAAAAGGGAGGTGCTGCATTGCCTCAAGGTCAGCAGTGCCAGAGAATTCAAAAGTTCCTGCCCTAAACTACATTTCCCAGAATTCTGCACGCCTTAAAGCCTCAATGTGAGGGTGGTCTCTGCCTCTCTGTGTCGCCCATGTACAGAGGGGTTTCTTCCTTGCCTAGCCATCCAGCCAGGCACATCTCCCTTCCTCAAAGGTGAGCAAAAATATTCAGCTGTAAAAAGATGTTACAGCTGTCAAATCAGCTGGGTAGAAGAAGGGAAGTGGCCAGAAAGCTGACTGCTCTTGTTTGAAAGCTGTAGTCCAGTGGTTCTCAAGATGAGATCCCCAGATGTTTTTGGCTTTCAACTCCCAGAAATCTTAACAGCTGGTAAACTGGCTGAGATTTCTGTGAGTTGCAGGCCAAAAGCATCTAGGGACCCCAGGTTGAGAACCACTACTGTAGTCTGTTTTAGAATTTCTGTGAAAAATTTGGAAGAGAGAGCTGTTCCCTTAGAATGGTCATCCCTGGTAAAGGCATTCCTCCTTCCCCTACCACAGATCATCTCTGCAACTGCACTTGTAAAATGTATAGAGTGTTCACTAGTACCTTCATGATATGTCATTCTAGATAATGGTGTCACTTTGCCTCATGCTGTCAGGCTGGTAGGGTTGCCAGATAAGACTAAGTGCAGTTTTTGAGCAATTTGTTTATTTGGGTTCCACTCTTGCACCCACATTAGTGCTGGTAGATTTTAAATCCCACTATCTATATGTTCTTAAGTGTCCTTGAACGTTTCCCGTCTTTCCTAGGTCTCCCACCTTCATGAAAGGAAGGTCTGGCGAACAAGCCATGGGGTTGAGTGAAGACAACCTTTGTGTTATCTTATGAATCTATCCATGGTAGTAAAACCTAATGCTGTAAGGTTAGCACCAAGAAAGAGTTGTTGGGGGCAGAGCAGAGAGAATCAAGGCTTGTATTACTCTTTATTTGATTAACAGAAGTGTCAGTTCATGAATCATGCTCTGGAATGCAAGATGGGAAGAAACTCTTCTCTGAACAGTAGCACATTCACATGCATGAATGACTTTACAGTTCACATTCCATAAACTGAAACAAACTGTGTTTGCTGACAATGGATTCATTAGATTCACTTGCTGCCAACAGTTTTAGGAAAGGAGGAAATAGTAGATCAAAAATATATGCTTTGGCTAAACGTGTTGGCCTTTCCCAGCATTAACAGAAGAACTGTAGCGTCTTTCAGTAGCATCCACACTAAAAAGGAGATCTTTGTTTTACATTTTATTTGGTACAGAATCATACACTGGATGTTCAGTATTCTGAGAAAGGTAGTAGAGATGTCAGCTAACAGATGAGTCTCCAGCTGAGGCAAGGGGCAGCATACATATGCTTCTTTGAAATGTGTGTATGTCTAAAGGCATGTTGATTCTAGGACAACTTGAAATACTAGTTGAAGAAAATCAAAACTGAAGAAATATATTTTTAGAATTTAAAACTATTAACTACGTGATGAAAGGAACATTGGGATAATAATCATCCATTCAATCATCAGAAAACTTTGGAGAATAACATCAGTTAACATAGACTATTATGAAAAAAGCATATTCATTCTAACATTACTTTGAAATTTTCCTATTTAGATAAGTCCTGTTAATGAGTACCTGCAAAGCTATGAAATGAAGCCTACTTTTCAATAAAATTACTCTTCTTTTGAAGCCCTTAAATAGCTACAGAAGAGCCATCATCAACCCCATTATCCTAACATCCCCTATTTTACAAGACTGGCTTGGTACCTGCATTTTCCACTAATGTACTACAAATATCTTTGCTGCTAGTAACAAAGAAGTGAAGTAAACAAGTCTGGTAAATACAAAGTTCCACGCATTTTTCTATATTGAGCAAATCAGATTTTGGATTCAGGGAAAGATCATATCTTTTTTGTCTTTTCAGTCTAAATACAGGTGACTCGGAGTGCATCTACATTGCTGAATTAATGCAGTTTGATTCCACTTTAACTGTCATGACTCATTGCTATGGAGTCTTGGGAGTTGTAGTTTCACAAGGTCTTTAGCCTTCCATTCCAAAGAATGCTAGTGCCTCATCCAACTCCAAATCCTAGGTTTCCATTACATTAAGTCATGCCTGTTCAAGTGCTGTCCAACTGCATTACTTCAACAGTATAGATGCACCCTCAGTACAGTTTGTGTGAATTTGCATGTGTTCAGTCATAAATCAATCCCATAGCATTTCAACCTTAGTCTCCATTTTTAAAATGATAAAGCATGAATATTTGGTTTAACTGTATTCAAAGATTTTCTCTAATTGAATGTAGAGAGGTTTTGAACCAAGAACTGCATTTTAGAAAAATCCAGAAAAGTATGCCGTTTGAAAAATAAACTGTGATCCCATCTTCGTATACATCTTGGAAGTGTAAACCTATACAAATCTGAAATAAATAAAATTGTTTACCATCCCTTAATACCATCATATAGCAAATGTCTTGAAAATATTTATAAATATCATCATGTGAGTAAATGAGGCTGTTCACTACTTTTCCAATAAGCCTCTTAAAATCCGTGCATAGAATCTGCACAGGATTTATATAGCAGCACCTGCCCAAAAACTGATAATCTCCCTTTAAAAAGTATTTAAAGGAATACCACATTTGTCTGCAATATAAGAGACCAGTCCTTTTCAATTAATTTTGTTTCTGAAGTCAAATTATCATATGTGTTGTTTTCATATTTTTAATATAATCCGTTCTTAGCACTTGTACAATTTTTACATCAAAGCCGTGGAATGTGCTGCGGTATCTCCAAAGCAGTTCTCAAACAGCAAATCATCTCCCTTTATAATTATTAAAAACACATGGGCTGGATTCCTGTTACCATCTTCTGTGTGCCTAAATACTCCTTTAGAAATGTTTGTACCATTTGGTCTGATACAGAATAGTCACATTCTACTCAAAGTTGTGGCAGTAAGTTTGTGCATGCAGGGTCATTGTATATAGATGGCCACAGGGCTGTGTATTTGGTGTCTTGGTGCATATTTAATCAATATCCAGCTCAAGGGTTGCATAGCAAAATTAATGCATAATTCCACATGCAGAGGTTGTTCAGTCCTGATGTTAGCCATGGTGAAGTGTACAAAGTGTCTCATTTGCACTTGTAGATATTGGAAGAAATCAAGTTCTTATTGCTTTAGCCTTGTCTGATATCATTTTCCTCATTCAGTCATAGTCCAACAATTACTTTATTTCTTCAGTTATAAGGTACACTTTTTCTTATATAAACATCTCTAAAAATGGGGTGCATCTTAGATTCGCAGGTGTATCTCATGTAATATTGTTAATGTACTGATACTGAAATTAGGGTGTATTTTACAATCAGTAGCATCTTACAGTTGAAGAAATATAATAGTTTATTCCAGTTCTTGTAAAACCTTGTATGAACAATGTAAGCCCATCTCTCAGTTCAGACCACATTATCTCCAGAAGAGAAAGTGAGTCCCTTCACCTCTACATTACGACCCTATTTGCTCTTCCAGCCTCTTTTCACAAAGTTTTTTGTGTGTGTCAGGAGCGACTTGAGAAACTGCAAGCTGCTTCTGGTGTGAGAGAATTGGCTTTCTGCAAGAACATTGCCCAGGGGACGCCCGGATGTTTGATGTTTTAGCATCCTTGTGGGTGGCTTCTCTCATGTCCTCACATGGGGAGCTGGAGCTGACAGAGGGATCTCACCCACTCTCCCCGGATTTGAACCGCCAACCTGTCGGTCACAGTCCTGCCAGCACAAGGGTTTAACCCATTGCACCACCGGGGCTCCAGTTTTCCACAAAGTGAAGGACAAGTTGCATTTCATAGATAGATGGAAGATGGAAGGCATTAGAGATCAAGCAGAAGTGAAGGTTATGCTCACATCATTTCTAATTGCAAACATTTGAATAAGTTGCATAGTTCCTAAATGCTCGTCCCATCTCTGAGCTTAGCTTAAATTATAACTTCCCATCATATATCCTGACTTTTGTTGGCTTTTGTCAGACAGCCAAATGTTTCGCTGCCATCATAAATAGAAAGGTTGGGACAAGGGGCAACCTTAATTTTAAATTATGCAAAAAGGATCAACAGCTGCAGCCTTCATCATGTGTACACTTTTGCTGTCAAAGAGGAACATGTCACTTAGCTGACTATCATAAAATAACATGTGAGAAGGATGGAGAAAAAAACAACAACAGCCTAATGGTGTTTCCTTACATGGTAATGCTACTGCCGTGTCAATACTGCAGGAGAGATTCACAAGCTGAAAGCTAGAGTCTTCCATGTTTCTGGTTGGAAATATTTGTCTGCAACATCTGCATGTTTTAAATACATGTTCTTATGGAACACAGTTCCAGAGATAGCCATGTTGCACATAGAAGCATCTTAGTGTCTTCTTTCAATTCCTATGTTCAGTTCCTAAACCAATCCAGTTTCACATAACTCCTTTTAAGAAATTGGTATTTTGGTAAATCAGTAAAAGGCTTGCTATACTTAACCACACACAGGAATGTAAACTGTGTATACACACACACACACACACACACACACGTATCCTGTCTGTAAATCCTTCCACCCCAACCCAATATCGTATCCAAGAACAACTCAGCTCGAAGTAGAGGGCTTGGCTTCCTTAAAAATTAACCCATTGGAGAGCCAATCCTGCCAAGGTAGTGGTTTGTTCCCAGATGTTGGTTTGTTCCCAGATATTCTGGGGGTTGAAGGCCAAAGCCTTCAACCCCCAGAAATCCTATTTATTTATTTATTTATTTATTTACAGTATTCATATTCCGCCCTATTCACTCCGAAGGAGACTCAGGGCAGATCACAATGTACATATACATGGCAAAGATTCAATGCCATTAGACATACGACATACAGACACAGAGGCAATTTAACATTTTCCAGCTTCCAGCTTCATGAGGGTATGCTCGATTCCGGCCACAGGGGGAGCTGCCACTTGATTGTTTACTTGTGACACTGAGTCCTTGATGGAGTACTTCTTCATTCTTCTGTACGCTGCTGGACATTTTTATGATGTCGTAAATTAGTTAAATTAGCATCCCCGCATAAAGTAGTACCTAAATTTTCTACACGACAGATGCAACTGTCTTTCGGGTTGCTTAGGTCAACAACGAGCCAGGCTATTAATGGTCAGGAGCTCAATCCAACCTGGGCTGGCTTTGAATTCATGACCCCTCAGTCAGTAGTTATTTAAACCAGGTGCACCACAGCTCAGACTAACAGGTGGTGAACTGGCTGGGATTTCTGGGAGTTGTAGGCCAAAACACCTGGGGACTCACAGGTTGAGAACCACTGTGCTAAGGGAAAAGATTGCTCCTCTTTGCTGTTGTCATCATATTTGAATGAGATGTGACAGCCATGGCTCTCTGTGTGTGTGTGTCCATGTACCTTATAGTTATATCTTAATTTATGGTAACCCCATATATTCCATAGGTTTTCTTAAGGAATACTCAGAGATGGATAGGCAAAATGGCCAGGGTCTTTAACTGGAATTGAAGTCAACTTGAGGAGACAACAGGGAAGGAGAGGTATGTGGTAAACCAGAGTAGAGAAGGAGAATCTTTAGTTCTTTGAGGATACAGCTGAATTGGAGGAGGATCTGTCAATCCTGAACACAAGAAGAGAAATGTTACAGTACATCTTTTAACTGAAGCCCACCCATACCTCACCCTTAAGAATTAGTATGCTGCTATATTGACACACACACGTCTGGTTTGTACACAAACCATTGTCACTAAACAAATCGTCACAAAGTTAATTTAGGGGAGAACAGAATGAGTGAGAAATAACAGCAGTACAACAGGTTGGAGTGAGTTTCACATGATATACAAGTGAGCCAGATGTTATGATGCAGTATAAAATGATAATATAGATTGGTCCTTAATCTGCTGCTGTCTGTGAATCTTAGTATCTTAGTATCCCACTGTGGAATCTATTGTGAAATAACTTTCATGAGTGTATCTGCTTCAGCACTTTCCCTTGTTCAAAAAGAAATTAGAATACGTCAGATACTGAACTGTCCACTACACATGCATTTTAAATCATTTTAACAAAGAAAAAGTCAGATTATTTTGTATTTATTGGACACAACATTAGCAACAAGTTCCCCTTTCCTTTCAATACTATTATCTGATTATCCAAATAGCAAAGAGTACATTATGTATGGTAGAAACTACTCTAAAACAGCATGACCAGTTTCCATTGTTTCAGACTTCAATTTTCTGCACAATTACTGCACACTTTATTTATTTATTTATTTATTTACAGTATTTATATTCCGCCTTTCTCACCCCGAAGGGGACTCAGGGCGGATCACATTATGTACATATAGGGCAAACATTCAATGCCCATAAACACATTGGACAGAGACAGAGACAACAGACAGACAGACACAGAGGTAATTTAACCTTCTCCTGAGGGGATGTTCGATTCTGGCCACTTTACTCAGGAGTAAGGCTCACCTAACACAGCAGAGCAGCCTTCTCACCAGCTGAATAAGCTCCAGTTCTGCAGCTTTCTAGAGCCAGTAAAGATTGATTGCACGCAGGTGGGCTTAAGCGCATTCTCAAAAAAGCTTTACTGATTTGGCACTCCAGAGATGTAAGATTAGCCCCCACAAACCATCAGTATATTATTCCACCCTAGTATGCCTACTGATTATAGTCCACAGGGACTAATCTGTAAATATCTAGAGCTCCAAGTCAGTAATGCTTTTTGAAGATGTGCTTATCTCTGCAAAAAAAAAAAAAAGTGCTTTTGGAGCATTTGCTCTCAACATCCTTTTGTAGCCAATTGTTTTCCTTTGAAGTATTTACCTCACAACCCCCTCCTTCCTTCTCTAAGTGATGCTTTTTAACTCATTTAGAAGTTACTTAATATAATTCTCACAGGTCTTTATGGAACAGTTACTAAAATTGTTGTTCCAGATCAAAATTAAGATTCGGTCCTCTGCACACACCCCTGGGACAATGTAGAAGAGTGATACAAGATGAGAGTATGTGGCTAAGACCAACAAACAAAAAATGCAATAAATGCATGCTATGCCTAAACCACTGGTTCTCAACCTGTGGGTCCCCAGATGTTTTGGCCTTCACCTCCCAAAAATCCTAACAGCTGGTAAACTGGCTGGGATTTCTGGGAGTTGTAGACCAAAACACCTGGGAACCTACAGGTTGAGAACCCACTGGCCTAAACTCTTTAAACAATATATTGGAAAGACAAATAGGCATGCTATAGTTAGTGTCTTGGACAAGCCCCCTTCTGAAAATGCTTTAGTCTCGTGAATGGAGTGAGCTGTGATATAGAAGATTCCCCAAGTTATATGAAGGCAGTTTCTCGGAATCACATCATTCCTCCCACAGATCTGAATTTATTTTAAAGTGTTCTTTATTTCTCATGTCAGACTTCACAACAACTGACATGGAGCATAGTCTTTTTAGTTTCTCCTTTTGGCTCACATGAGAGCAGGCTGAAAGTAAATGCTAGATCTTTTACAACTATCACCTTAGACAGACATTTAATTTTGATCTTATTTTAGTTTTTTTTGTATAATATGTAGCTGGCTGACAAAATCAATTTTTTCTGCTTTCATTCTGAACATTGGTACAAATATAAAAACAAACACTGGAATAGAGTCTTCAGTGTTAGCTCAAAAACAAACAGGAGTTTGTTCCCCTCATTTTTTAAAAAAAAAATATTCCCCTCCTAACATCCCCAAGTTTAAATGAACCTATTTTTATACTTATTTTTTAAAAGCTGTGCTTCCACAAATCAGAAATTAATCTGTCACTGTCTTTAAAAGAATACTGCTCATTGCTCAAAAGAATTGGTGCCACGTGCAAATGTGAAACCTTTCTGTTTTTAAATTGTGGCAGTTGAATTTGGTTACTGCAGCTTATTTCATGCTAGTCATAGTCTGTGTGGTTATTAAATGCATTACAGGATCTCTTGTGAAAGGTCAGCAGCTGAATTTGTAAGAAAATCTAATTTGTAATTCACTTTTAAAGCAGCAATGGGAGGGGTGGCCAGGTCTGGGCATTAATTCCTCTGCATAGCGAATGTGGAAACTTTCCCAACACACTTGAGCCATGTAAGTGTTCCTTATTATAAGAGTTGCCCTTTGATTGAGAAGCAGGACACTTGTCCCTTTCTTCTAAAGCAGTTGTTCTTAACCTGTGGGTCCCCAGATGTTTTGGCATTCAACTCCCAGAAATCCTAATAGCTGGTAAACTGGCTGAGATTTCTGAGAGTTGTAGGCCAAAACAGCTGGGGACCCACAGGTTGAGAACTACTGTTCTAAAGGATGTTGGAAAGTTTTATATATAGACTTAGGAAGATGCCAAAGAATCCTATATTGGAGAATGTTGGTCCTTCATAAAATATTGTGCATAATTTACCATAATTTATGAATAGGGACAATATGTGAATTTTATAGAGAAATACATGGCTACATTAACTAAAATTAATCATTTCATTAAGTACTTGGCTAGAACACAAACTTCTCAATTGCTGATTCCTTATTGTCAACACCGCACATGAATTTCAACTGTCCTTTATTATTATTTTGGAAACCTCACTTGTGTGTTTGTATATGTATTTTGATGCTTTTAATCTGCACAATTGTGGTTGATATGTAATGTGTCACCTTTAATGACATTACAAGCGACTGCCCTCTGTAACCAGATGATGATCACACAGGGCTAGGGTGGCACAAGATGTTAAGGCTATTCAACAGAGAGGGTATTCATCAGCTGAAAGATTGGCATGTGTGGCTTATTTTACAGTCTGGATTCCTATTCTGGAATCTGTTTTGGTTCAAGTCTGGTTGAAAATAAAGACCTTTGACAGATTGCTATGCTGGCAGTGGAATTTTAGCCCAATGCATCCAAAAGACATCAAGCTAGGAAAGTCTCACATAGCCTGTCAGAGGTGCTGAAATCATGGGGTTTTGTCTGGTTTTGTTTGTTTTTGTTTGTTTGTTTTGTTTTAGATTTCATGGCCTGGTTCCTCTTCTCCGTCATGAGGGTGCATGGATGGGACAAATAGTATAATAAAATAATAATAATAATATACTTTATTTATATTCAGCCCTATCTCCCCAAGGTGACTCAGAGCAGATTACAGAATACAGATATGGCAAACAATCAATGCACTTATACAATTAACAAAGACAGACGCTATGTAGACAGATGCAAGGCTTCCCTCTTTTTTTATCTCTGACATCTGCAGGCTATGCTCGACTCGGGCATGGAAAGGTGCTCTTGTTCCATTTTTCCATGTTGAGTAGTCCATTGTCCATGGACGCCTTTCTGAACAAATTGCTGGCATATTTTCAGGGGCACCTTTTACCTCCCTGCTAAAGCTCTACCTATTTATCTACTTACATTGCTGTGTTTGAACTGCTAGAAGCTAGGGCTGATAGCAGGAGCCCACCCTGACCCACGGCTTGAACTGCCAACCTTCCGGTCAGCAAGATTTTCTGTAACTGGCAGTTTAACCCACTGTGCTAACCACGTCCCAATCTCAAGGTAAAATCACTATCTTGAAAACATTACACATATGCATTGCATGATTGTGTGTCATTTCTCTCTCTCACGCACACACACACTCAGGGCCCTTCCACACAGCCATATAACCCAGAATATCAAGGCAGAAATCCCACAACATCTGCTTTGAACTGGAATAAATGGCAGTGTGGACTCAGATAACCCAGTTTAAAGCAGATTTTGTGGGATTTTCTGCTTTGATACACTGGGATATATGGCTGTGTGGAAGGGCCCTAGCTCTCACATGCACTCAATTCTAAGCCAAACCTAGAATACTTTCTTTGTTGTGACTACAGTTCACCTCTGTTATGAAAAGCTGTATTTCTGAAAGCATTAAAAACAGAATCAGGAAAAGTAGTCCTCCCCAGCCTTCCCATTCAATGCAGACAATGTATTTGCCAATGTTTCTCTATTTCAGTTTATGACTGTTATTGGATGATATA
Organism: Anolis carolinensis; assembly: GCF_035594765.1. Taxonomy (NCBI): domain Eukaryota; kingdom Metazoa; phylum Chordata; class Lepidosauria; order Squamata; family Anolidae; genus Anolis; species Anolis carolinensis. The sequence continues at coordinate 33,656,230 of NC_085844.1, read as the reverse complement.
TTCACAGTAACTGTGTCTGGTGCTGGATATATCATGGTCAGTGATATCACCAAGGACTGCCATTTGTGGCATTAGCTGGGGCTGTTCCTAGGTGTTACATCTTCAGTCCTGGAATTGTCAGGTGAAACCTTCTCTATAATTTAGAAACAGCCAACACCAGGTCAAATAGGCACTGGAATTAGATTCATAGGTCCAAGACAACAGAAAAAGAATCAGACATAATGCACAATTCCATATGACCTGATCGGTCAATGAAATAATTACATCTTTAGAACTCTGCATTCCTCATTCTTCTCAGCCACTGAAACTCATGCTAAACTAATGTCCTTTTAATTAAAATTTAAATGAAGTCACAATTCCCAGTTTGGATTTTCCCCCCAGGGCTGTTCAGGTTATTATGGTCTTTCTATGTGCCCCTTCAAGCTTCAAATTTATTCTTTTTGTTTTCAATAAAGCTTTTTTTCAAAAAAAAATCTTTCTTGATAAAATCACCTTCATTATTTTATATTTCCCCTTTTCAAATTTTGGGCTTGCTGCTGAGTACCAGTAATAGTCTGACTGGATGAAGAAAATTTATGCAAACGGGTAAGAAAGCCAAATATTAATTAATATACATTCCCTGAATGTTAGCTGCTATATGCTAGAAATGCTATTTGCCTTTCTTTTTTTTAAAAAAAAAATCTTCATGAAAAGTATATGCACACTAGTGTCTCGTATTCCCAGTGTTGATGGTTCAGAGGTAAACTGCATGTGTATAAAAACACATGTGCTTTCTGCTTAGGGAGTAGTTTCTCCAACAGCAGATCAAGACTTCCAGACAGTCATAAAATATATGACAATGAAGCTCTGGAAGCAATAGTGAAGGAAAAACAGCACTGAGATCTCCCTTTCCCCCCTTCTTTGCCTAACATAGAAATTTGAAACACACACTTGGATGAAGACCCTTACCCCCTAAGAAAAGAAGAGACAGCTCTGGGACTGACTGACTGGATGAATGCAGCATTGATACTAACATATTTAATATCTATCTCTGCTGAGCCATAGAGGTTTGCACAAACCCTGGAGATGTAAAGAGGAGCAGGATTATACGTAATCAGTATTCACATAGAAGAGTGGTGGGCAGTTTATTGGCATCCTGCATTCAACTGGAAGTCCCTTTTGTCTAGCCAGTCAAAAGTAAATTATTTCATATAATGATCACATGGAATGAAGTAACAGGGAGCAGTATGGGGAGTTGAAAACCAAATTCTCCTCAATAAGGATATGTCTATTCTGTTATAACACCAGTCTCTTATGGCCTCATCAGATAGGCAAAATTGCCCTTCCTATGACACTAGGACTTCATTTGAGACACAGAGCCCGCCGGCTCTCATCACATGATGTTCATCTACTTGGCGGTGGCGCTCTGTGCCTCAAGTGAAGTCCAAGTGTGGTAAGAGGCAGCATCGGCAACACGAGGGGCTTCCTGTGTTGTATAGGAAACAACGAGGGGAAGTCGGGTGGTGACGCTTCCTCCCATGGGATGGAGTGAGGGGCAAGGCAGGAGATGCAGGTTCCCCCCACCCCCTGCTGGGCCCCATCAGATTCATCAAGATCCATGGCAAAACCCACCTCAATGTGGATTCCTTATTCAAAATGATATTGATAGAAATAATAATGATAACTGTATGTCTATCTGACTGTTCTCTACAGTTGGAGCATAATCAGTCTTTTAGATCCGCTTCACATTGTCACATTTTGACACCACTTTCACTGCCATGCTGCAATTCCATTAACTCCAGGAGTGTTAGGAAATACCTAGAATTTTCAACTGAGGACTTCTAGTGCTCCATCAAATTACAAATTTGACAGGATGCAGCCTTAGCAGCTAAGGCAGTATCATGTTTTACAGGGAAGGAAATCTTAGTTTGGAATTCTCTACTGAAATTTAACTTGATTCGTTCATAAATAACCTACTTCTTGGGGTTCTTATTTCTCCTCACACAAGTTGCCCATTCACGATGATCATGGAATTGGATTATTTGTTTCAGTGTGTTAATTCAGAATGTTTGCATTTATCTTTTTATATCACATGCTGTTGAAGTTTTCAAATTCAGAGTCTTCTTGTAGATTGGGTAAAAAAAAGGCTTGGGCAAAAAGCTTGAATCAGTTCCACTTCATGCCATGAGAGTGTCTAGCAGCAGACTTTGAATCAGCACATTCTCAACACAAGAACTTAACTATAATGTACCATCCCACCTATTTCTTGAGTTTCTCTTTTCTTGTGGTTCCCATTTTCAACCCACACTTCTAACTTTCTTGAAAGTTTGAGCTGAATTTGATCCTGAATATCTAGTATCCACATTTATTGACCTGGCAAGTTTTTACTACTGTCAACACCACAGACTCAGTATAATTTCATGGTGTTAGTATTTAAATTTGAGAACATGCATGCAATTTTTTAAAATGAAGCCCATTTGAACAAAGCATAATATTTTAAGTCTTGCCAAAGTACTTAAAAACTGACCAGTATTTACATTTCTTTCTCTTTCTCATCCCAAACCTTTCTGGAAGTCACCAGCTGTAGTGTTGTCTGCCCTTTGTTGTGAGTGGAATAATTCCGAGTCAACTTTTTCATTTATTTAACTGGGTACAAGACTTTCTATGTTTAACTCACTTAATCTTTGTTTCAAAGTAGCCAGCAGACTAATTTGACACAAAGGCTTAATAAGTTTTAAAAAAAACAACAGAAAGTAGCCAGCAGGCCATGAGCCAGAGTGGTGTAATGGTTTGGATGTTGGACCAGAGTTCAAATCCCTACTTGATCACAGAAACCTACCATGTATCCTTAGGCAGGTCATATTCATCACAATAGATTGTCTATCCAGTTTAAATACTGTGAAATCCAAGACCTCTCTGGCTGAGCAGTTTAAAGGCCCCTCTCTAAACTACAAACCCCACAATTCTGCAGGAGTCACAGAATTTAAAGTGGATAGACGGTCTAGTGTGATGAGGTGGCCTAGTCTCAGGACCCCATAAGATGTGCAGGGTTTCTCCTCATTTCTGCACACTTTAAAAACTGTTTAAAGATGGAATGACACGGAGCACTTCAAACAACATAGGAATACTTCCGGATCTTCACCATGGGATTCTGTATTTAAAATGTGTAGAAATTTCTTCCAAGTTGGGGAGCAATCATCTTCAAAGCTCGCCATTCACACAGAAATGGCTAAAGACACTTGTTTTAAGGTGGGAAGGTGAGATGGAACTTTCATTCCTCCATTTTAGATCGTTGTAGTGACGTTAAAGAGTGGGCATTTTTGAGGGAGGCCTTGAAAGCTGTCTCGATGCATTAAACTTTTATAGTCATTAAAAAATTCAGGAATTGTGCGATTTTGATATATAACCAGTTTGCTGAAGCAAGATTTTCCCCATTTTGTAGATCTGGAATTTTCCAATTTAGACATTGTATGTTACTGTTACTTTTTCTTTAAAAAAACAAAAACAAAAGAAAACCCACAACTTCCCCATGTGATAGCTCAGTAAACGGAGGATTTGTCTGGAAACTGATGGGGTGATGGGGGTGAATAAATTATCTGGGTTTGTTTTTTTTAAAAAAATAGACAGGCATGAAATGCTATGATGAGAAGAAATTTCCCACTACTTTCTGCCCCAAATGGGATGAGGGCTTCAGAAGGAAACAAAGGCAAATGCCCTCTGAATAAATTCTGCCATGAAAACTTCATGAAAGGTTCACCTGAAGGTCTCCATAAGCCAGAAATAACTTGGAGGCACACAACCACAAAGTTATCAGGTGTTCTTTAAGTCGCCTCAGGCATACTGACCTCTTTTCCCCCTGGTCCAGCTGCAGGTATCCACAAGAATTCCTTTCCATGCTCAACTTCATTTTAAAAATGCACATTCAAATCCCAACCTTTGCACATGCCAACCTTTGCTAGGCAAGGGTTTAGGCTGCAAAATATACACTTTCAAGGTATGTGTTTGGTTTTTTTTTCAAGGACATGATGTTTGACCTACCTTAAATAATAAAAAAACACACTTTTAAATTGTATGTGTAGCAGTCTGCAAACCAAGCTGTTGCAAAAAGTTGGATGTGAGTGGACCCCATGTGGCATTATTACATATTTTCTCCATTTTGGTTGACCAATAAAAGTATCGTTCATTATTTTATTGTATTTTTTCCACTGAATTATTTGACAGCTTCTCTGCCTTCTATTCTCATTCTGCTTGCTAATGGGGAAAATCAGTGTAATATCTGCTTTTATTGGCTGTTGATCAGATGCTTTTAATTTTTTTGTGGCCAACACTAATAAAAGGCACGAAACTGCATTCTTTCAAAATCCATCAATTCACAGCATAGTTTCTACACTCCACAATATTCTTGGAGAAATCTTGTTGACCATTCTGCCAGAAATGGACTGACATATTTGAATAGATTTTGCTTGGGGACAATTCCAGCATGCTCATGAATTTACAGGATAACAATTTGCAGATACAACTTAACTGATAGATTAGTTTCCTTGCACTTTGTCACTCCCAGAGCTATGGCATATTATTTTAAGGCAACATGTGAGGTTTAATAGAAAATAGAAAGCATATTTCTTTTTAAATCCTTTCCATTTCATGACATCCATTCAAAAGATCAAGGAAACCTGTATAGTGCATGATGTCTGAAATAGAGTACGGCTTATTTCTAAGAGACTAGAAAATATTCCATAATATTTTAGTTCATGTGTGCCCTTTGGTTAAATACCTAGTCCATCTTCTGTCCCTCATATGTTTAGATTTTAGCTCACATTTAGATTTTACCTCTCATTTTACCAACTGATCAGTGATTTGTAACCATAAATTTAAGGAAGGCTTAAGTAATCCACCTAATCCAGCCATGTCCTATTCAAGTGAAGGAGATTCCTAAAGTCAAATGCAAAGGTATTTTCAGACCAGGATACAATAATTTTCTACTGATAAAATGAAAGGCTGATATGATATTATGACTAGAATAACTGAATGTCTGTAATCGATAGTTTTGGAAAGATAATAACATTTTCAACAACTGCCAGACAATATGGTGACCATCAAAGATGGGAAAGAGAATTAGACAGATTCATTGAAATATTATCCTTATACAGGAGGTAAGTTTGAAAAGTAATATACCATACTTTTGAATAAAAGTAATTAAGGAGAATTCAACAGGAGTAGATGGTAGTCAGTCATCATTCTCTGGTGGTTGGTCACAGGGTGTTGGAAACAATATGATGATGTTAATTGTCTCTTTGTCTGTTCCAGTAAAGTTCTCCTTGTAGTCTTAATTTGGAAATTTATGTATGGGTGGAAACATGATTAATACTCAGGGATCTCTGATGTGATGAGGGCTTTGATGTAGTTGGGAGTGAACATGGAGATAAATTATCAAGTACTGGTTTGATTATACAACAAATTGTATACATTAACAGAATGGCAGAATATGGAAAAAATAGACATCCATCTCACAGAATCCCTAGCCAGAATGGCCACTCTGCCCCGATATCTATATAATCAATTGCCATGAAACGGTTAGAAGTAGACTAAAACATTGACATGAGTGTTAAAATCTCTTTCTGTTATTTTAATATATGTATGTCAATGGTATTGTGTTTTAGCTGTGTGTTTTAACTATGTTGTATGCCACCTCAAGCTGTGAGGAGAGGCGAGTAAAATAACAACAACAAGCAGATTTGCCTTCAGAACACCTATGATTAAGCTGCATGTCTCCCTCATCAATTGAATTATGTATTTTTAAACCTTGTTCAATGTGTGTCCTGTTATCAGTATCTGGGTAAACGTAATCTGGAAAACATCTAAATCAGTACAATTTATAGCACCAAAATTGGCATATAAATATTGATTTTATAATGCATTCTCCTCAGCGCTAGGATGAGTTCCCACTCCTGCTGAGTTTAGGAACATATTTTTTTCAAAATGGCCCTTTAAACTGTTTGATGCTTCTTGTGATGATTTTAATTGTTTTGCTTATGGTGAGGACTTCAGCAATGTTGCTGAAGCACTTGTTTTCTAGTTATTTTAATGATGCTTATTAGCATTACTATACCTTGATCACTATTTTTATTAGAAAGGAGGAGAAAATATTAAAATTAACAGTAAAATATGCAATTGAACCATTTTCTTTACTGCTCATCATTGTACCACTATATGCAATGGTGTCACAGTACTCTCTTCTTCATTTTACAAGTTTTTCTTCTATTCTTATTCAGGGATGCCATTTTGGGAAAGTTGCATGTATATCTGTGAGTTAAAGTGAGCCTTAGGCTGATTGTGACAGCAGCAGCTTGAGGGAAATAACTTAAATTCCAACATCATACAATGAGTAGACAACTAAAAAATGTGCAGCTAGATAAAATAAAATTAATTCAAGTTAAAAGGAATCTCAGCATAATCAGAAACAGATTTTTAATCCAGGATATGTTTTATAGATGCTATAGTGACCAAGCAGGAAAAACCTGCTACCTGTTTATATAGATTATGGCCTCAACTGCATCATGTGTTGTCCTCCGTTGAGTTTATCTGCATGTATAATGGACTGGAAATGGCACACATCTTGTCTTTCTGCCCTCAAAATATTTTCATCATTGAAATGAGGAGTCAATTTCCTGTTTCATTAGGGCATCCACAGTGTAGAGAAATGGACCTGTATGTTTAAGGGAAGAGGGCACAAGGACAACTGCTCCCACTGAGACTTCCCAATGGTGGAAGGACACAAGTTGGTCTCTATATCCATAGTGGCCATCATTAACTTCAAGACAGATGATGGAAAGGATACTTCTTGGATTACAGCCCCCAGAATCACCCAGCCATCATCATCTGGTTGGATAATTTGGGAACTTGTATATTTTCAAGCTGTTTCAAAATGCAATTCATCCATAATCTCCCTCTAAATGCACACTATTCTACTATAGATGAAATTGTCTCAAACTGAATATTACACACTAAATGAAATCACAATAGCTTTATGAAACATTTTTCTGCTCTTTTGTTTATTGACACCTTTGTTTGTTTTTAATTACAACACAATGAAATGATGGTAAGTACATAAGATAGTATTTTTTTTATAAAAAAAGCCATTTTAACCCTTCCCTTGGTTAAGACACTTACAGCAGACAAGAACTGCCCCACCCCAACCCCCTCCTCAAATGAAAATGAAACAAAATAAAAAATAAATAGAAAATAATAAATAGAAATCAAATTTCACTGCACAGCCCTTAACTCTTTGATTGCCAGGACAAGAACCAAAAAGACGATTCTAGCATGTGACACTTCTATTTTGTGGTTAAAGGTTGCCACAGCAGTCAAAGGGTTATTGTACTATTGTAAACATAAGTATTTTGTTGAAAAATGTTTTGTTATGTTAATGTTCTACAGCAATGAGATTAATATCATGACCCCTTGACCTTTAATTATGCAACTTATAAGGAATTAAACAATAATAGCTTGGTGAGCTGGTACATAGAATAATTACCCCATTTTCCTTTAACAGTGCACTATGAGGTTTTGATTTTTCTAATAAAAAGAAAGTGTGTATAATAAAACACTGTTAAATGCATTGATCAACAAAAAAGAAACTATGAAAAAGTATCTGTCTAAGCACCCCAAATATTTTGCCTGATTATATCTGACGGTCATTATACACTTTAGCACCATTTAGTCAGCCTTGCTTTTGCACACAAACAAGCATTGTGTTTGTCCATAGAAAATACTTGAAAGAATAAAATGCAATTTATTTAAAAATATTAATGCAGAGAATGCTGTCGGAGGCATACAGTAACATAAAATTTAAGGAACAAATACATAACATAAAAGAAATTGCGGCCCTGGAAATATGTGTCTTTCTTTAACACACTGTTCTGTGAACTAAATGGTGGAATAAAATATTAATGAATACAAACATGGGGAAATGGAATAAGTTGCCTAAACACAATTGTATGCTGCTTACTCCTTTGAAAGGACCCATACAGCAGGACCATCATAGCAACTCAGACTGTATTAGGTTACTTAGGAATGTTCTAACCCATGTTGGATGAAGGGCTACACACCTCTAATATCCAACCCTGTGGCTCATTGTGCCTTTAACTAAAGGAGTAAACTAAAATCAGACATCAAATCTAAGTGTGGATGTGGTATACATAAAGATTTAATTTTCCCACTGCTAATTGATATATGATAGCAGTCAGAACCAATAACATACTCGAGCCCTGTGCTAGATATATTGTAATCACAGCAAGTAGAGTCCTGAATATAATTCAGTGTATAAGATTCACTGAAAATGTAATTCACATACAACTGAACCCATCAATAGGATTCCATTTGTTTTTCATTGCTCTTAACTGCATCTTGTGCCTAATGGACATTTGCTGTCAAAAAAATGTTAACAAAATGTGTTTGTATGTTTGTGCATGTTTTTAGAGAAAGTTTGCACTGGGAAGAAAGCTTGAGCAAGTAAACTATCAGTGAAAAGTTGAATCCTTTCCTTATGCACTGGTTGTTCAATCTGCCTTATTCTCTTTGCAGGTCTCCTTGACGTCATGTTTACATTTGCAAAGTCAAACATATATTTGAATCTACCCAGGGAAAAACAATTATGGAACACAATTAGGAAGAGAGATGCTGAATAGATAACATCCATTTTTCCAACTATCACTCCCAGAATTACCCACCCTGGTTTCCTTCACTTTGATTTGCCTTTCCTTTCCCTTTAAAATGGCAATTGCCATTTTGGTCATTGCTGTCTGATCATAAGATTTGGTTAGGTTAGATTCTTGGACAAAAATGTTCACAACCTATCCAAAGTCCCAGTTGCTCAAATATTGAAGTCCAGCTCTGGAATCAAAAGAGGCTTCTCATTACTTACTGTAAACACTGAAGGCTAAAAAGCAGAAAATCACCCAAAAGCTTGAATATGACTGATTTCATGAACCAGCAGCCAACATTTTGTGAACACGCTTTTCTGGTGAGGAAAAAAACTGGAGCTAGACCAAGATTTCATTTCAAAGAATGGTTAAAGAGGACCTAGCCAAAACATATAGGAAAAATGTCCACATTACTTGAATATGTCTAAACTGTAATGGTCATGGAAATGATCACTAGATCTGCCATTATGCTTCAGCCATGGCAATGAAACTCCACATGGCTCCTGTATGCAATTGCACTTCTATTCCTGTAATAAAATGACTATCTAAAACTTATAAGCTCACCCCGCAACTTTACAAAACTACAGTCCTGAAGACTGTTAACATGTAGCAGATCTTATAAACTCACTATGGGCTATAGAGGCATTATTCAGCTGGAGAGCCTAGCAGACATATGGAAAAAAGAGCAGAAGGGGAAGAGGCACGGCAACACAAGATAATCCCACCACCTAAAGACTCTCACCTGCCAGACTAAAGAACAGGGCAATTCCAGACTCACTTGTGAGTATGTCCAAGAGAACTGTGTGATGTTCAAACCCAGCTCCATGTTTTATGTAGCAGGAGAGCACACAGAAATGCTATTAAAGAATTCTACAAAGCAACAAATACTGGGAAGCAAATTATCAAATTGCTTTATAATAAAAATGAAAGGCACCTGTGCAAACGAATGCTAGTTTTATTGGAACTGGGTGTTTTCAAGTGTTTTAATCAGGACATTGTTCCCTGTAGAGAACAGTGCCTTCAGCATCACTTGTGGGGACAAAATAACTACTAAGATGCAATATGCAAACAATCTGGCAGTGCATATTTATCTTTCTCTTATTTGGGTGCAAGTCACTGTCTGAATGAAAGGCCAGATTCATATTCTACCATCTGGGTTCTTGATATTCAAGGGCAATGAATGGGGCTATGCTGGTAAGTAGAAAGAGTAAAAATCCCAGTTAAATACTTAGAAAAGGCAAAATAATATAACAGCGTTGAGACATTTTGTAAGCATGGCAAACATGTTTCCCCCTTAGAGGTGAATTTAATCATGCCTTATTAGATCAACCGTATTTTGTAGGAAATAAATCAAATGCCTAGCCTGTGAATGAAGGAGTCGTTTTTCCTACTTCAGTTGATTAGGTCCAGTAAACTTAAGTGTCAAGTATGTTTTCCAGCTTTACTAGCCTGTGGATTATGCCATGAAATGTCTTCATGAAATCCACATAATTATTATTTGGTTCAAAATCTACACTTCCCCCTACTGTGAGCTCCAAATTACATATAACAAATATGAAATTGACAAGGATTATGAAGCTAACTGTATATCCAAGTCCCATTAAAGGATAATTTCTTGAGTGTAACGTTATTTCCATGTATTAAACAATAAGGTAGGACAAGAACATTTCATTTATTTTTCTGATTTCTTTAATAAGAAATCAACAACTTTGAAATCTTGTGGCACTAACTAAACAAAATTAAAAACTTTTACACTCCATTTATCCAATGGGGTTTGAAAAAAACTGAGTTTAGCAAAGGCCAGGAATGTTAAAGTGTATGCACATCTAAATCTCTGCTTTTGTGTGTTTCAGCCTGTAAAGTTATCATGTACAGATGTACTTCAACACACATACACACAAAATGGTTAATTCAAAAATGTTTCTTTGCTTGATTATGGCAAAAAGTGCTGTTCAAATAATAAATGTCTTGATACAGTGTAGTAGATAGGTAACATTTGCATTTTTGTATTGCACTGATCCAACAATGTGGATGATGACAATACGAACATGGGTCTTTTTATTAATAGTGACTTCACTCTATTGATCCAATGTATTGCACATATAAACGGAACTGTTGCCATTTTCTGCTTTGCACAGCTAATGAAGCAGGTGGTAGGCAATCTTGCCACAGTAAACCTTTTAGCTTTAAAGGAGCTATAAGACTCTTTTGTTTTGTTTTTATTTAAAATATTGTGTCATTTGCTACTATATATGGGCATGTATCCACAATGTAATGTTGTATTTTTATTCATTTTTGTAAATGCTAAAATTGGAAATCCTTGTTAAGATTGTCACCAAACTCTTCCTGAAATAATAAGCCTTAAAAATATGAACTGGTACAAATTTTTGACCAAATGCTAAGTGATTGTCAGATTTTACTCTAGTAAGGTTCTTGCTTGTGGTTGTCATTGTTGTGGGAGTTTAATATCTCAACCAAGAAATTAATTCCTTGATTTTTGAGCTTACTAAAATGCACACACATGTACATGCACACATATGTACATGGACACTTTCAATTTAGTTTCAACACATGTTGTACAAGATTCTGGGAGAAATTATGAAAGGATAGCAATAAAGAAATCCGTAATACAAATGCTGGCATAACTTCAACCCCCATGGTGAAAGTATGCCCACACTTTTTCCCAATTTACTTTTTATCTCCATATAATATATAATTGACCTTTAGATCAATTAATTATGCATTCGTATACTTTATATACTCATGTATAAATTACTCTCACAAAGGCAATACAAATGGTAAAAGCACCAATGCCATCTCAAGAGACCAGCCACCTAGGCTGCCACTATTGATATTTTCCCATACAGGTATTCAAAAAGGCCAGAAGTGGTGCCTCAGAAAAGAGAGCAGAGGGGGCTGTTGCTTCTTTTTGGTTCTCCCAGGACAGTCTAAGCCCGTGGTTATCAACCTGGGGTCCCCAGAGGCTTTTGGCCTTCAACTCTCAGAAATCCTAACAACTGGCTGGGATTTCTGGGAGTTGTAGGCCAAAAACATCTGGGGACCCCAGATTGAGAACCATTGGTCTAAGCTCTTGTTTTTCACCATTCTAATCAAGGGGGAAGGATCCTTTCTTGATAACAGTTGAAGTACTTACACTGACCCATTAATAAGTTGACCCAAGGCTTTTAGTTCAACTTTCTGATGACAAATTTCTAGATTTATACATGAATATATACTTTAGCCATGATGCACCTTAAATGAAGTACTACATGTTACATTTATCTTCCTGCATAATACCATATGTTAAATCCTTCAAATATAAATGCTTGTGTTCCTTTATAAAAAGAAAAACCATCAACACACTCAGCTTCTTAGTTGCCTTCCAAGAATGCTTGTACTGATATCCTACGTTACCAAGAGACAGACTTTGAAAGCAAAGTTACATTTTCCAAGTGAATGAAGGAATAAAAATACAGTTGCCTTATTCTCATAGTAAGAGTAATATACATGCCACAATGAAGATCAAATACATAGTGAATGTTGACACTGACATTCACTCCTTTTGTAAATATCCAAAAATAGGTCTTTTTTCCTAACTTCAGATCAGTGAATTCTGTCAGTGACATCAACATCCATTGGTGTACCTGAGTTTTGACCATTCACAAAATGTGTCTGGGATTGTCAAATTTACATGCAATTTCAACATTCATTGTGCCTTGGATTTTCTAAACATAATTTTAGTGGTTGGATCCAGGCCTAGTTATACGTGGAGGAAAACCCACAAAACAGTGTTTTCTAAAAGCACGACTAAGGGTCCTTCCAGACAGGCCCTATATCCCAGGATCTTTTCCCACGTTTTCTGCTTTAAACTGGATTATATAAGTCTGCACTGCCAGATAATCTGGGATAAATAGAAAACCTGGGATCAGATCTTGGGATATAGCGCCTGTCTGGAAGGGCCCTAAGTTTTGAACTAGCCTTTTGGCAACAGTAAAAGCAAGCCACATGACTCACTGAGAGATGTTGTTTAGGTAAAGTGGAAAGAAAAACACCTCCCTCCATCTCCTTGGTAGTGTGGTGTGTCCTTTTCAGGGATTCATTCAGGGTACGGGAAAGTGGGAATTGACAGCCAATGGGATTAAACTAGAGAGCTTTCATCTCATTGATTAGTGGGCTGATCAGAATGGCCTGGTGTAGACTTCATTCAGATTGGGTAATGTTGGTTATATAGGCTTTTCCTCAAGTGAACACTCAGAAGTTGTTTTCTGAATGCCATCCCACTCATCCTGTATTACAATTGTTCTAGTTTCAAATGGATGTTGCAATGTATGGTTTCTGTATTGTTATAAGTGGGGTGGGGGTGGGGGGGCAGTTAGCATGAGTTTTGATCCAAAACATGGATTAGATGTGTGGTAGTTGGCCTGCCCCAGCTACAGGGGCAGACACCTTACAGCACCCCACTGAAGACAGTGGAGGCCTATCACTTGTAAACTTATGCCCACAGGATTCCTTTGCTGTCATTCCAAGGATTCCAGTGGTGCACCAGAGTACTGGGCTCATCAATCAACTAGGGGGTTGGCTGATGCCTGTATCAGGGACCCATTTGTTTGGGCCAAACCTATTTACACTGACCAATAAAGCTGTAGCCTTTTCTTGTTCTATACAAGTGCTTATGGTTTTTTTTTTTGTCTTGTGGATTCACCCTGAAATATGACCAAAGCAGGATAATTAAGTTAGTCTTAATTTCATGTCCTGAAAGGACAGCACTGGGAGGCAAAAAATAAAATAAAATTGTAGGATCTTGTTAGATTGTAGCAAAACACAGTTTTAGTTTCCTGCTTCAAACAAAATTGTGACCATAGTCATTATTTGTAAGTAATTTGGGGGAGAGCTTAAGCATTTTCCCATGCTTGCAGATGTATTCAACTACTGTATGCCTGCACCAAATGAAACAGATATACCAAGATAATGCAACAGTCTCTTAGTGATGCAATTTGTACCTGTAAGGAGTGCTGAAGTGCCATTTGTAGAAATACAAACAACCCATTTCTATTCAACTTTGTTATCTATCAATCCATCCATTTTTCTGGAACAAAAACCTCACTTTGCACTGCTGTATAGCATGCCTCACATAATTATAAAACACTCCGTTCAAAATAAAAAAAACAACAACCCCAAGTCCTGTTTCATTGAAAAAAAGGCATACTAATTGTCATGCTATGCTCAATATAAATATAAATTCAAGGCAGTTGAGCTATTCATTACCGAAAAATAATATATGCATATATACTTACACTCTCTTAAAAATGATTCATTTATGTGGATTAGGAAATCAGTAAGAAACTGTCACAATCTAGTATAAAAAAACTTTGACATAAAAGCCAATGATGGCTGTTTTCAAGTACTTTAGTATTTTTGTGTGTTTTAGAATGTCATCATTACTTATGAGTCACTTGTTGTAAGGACAGGTTTTATACAGAAAATTCAACCAACATTAAATAGAAAATTGACTCCACTGTAGTTCATTTTTAGAGTGTGCATGTACATAGCAAGTTTTCCATCCTGGGAACCACTACAAAGATTGGGCACATTCCACTGGGAAATTTTCCCGTATCTCCCCCAATGAGATAAACAGGAGCTGAGCAAGAAGGATGCTGTGTGCTGCCTATGTATGTTCATCAGGTTTGGGAAGGGAAGGTCCTTAGTATACTGAACTCACTGTCCTTCCTTCTCTAACAAAATAGGTGAATGTCGAGACAACAGTTAATAGGCCTGCTGTTATTGTAAAAGTCTTGGTCCAATCCAAATGGATTAGCAACACCAGATTTCCCATTGAGCTTGTGCCAGTTTGCAAGTTAAAGGTCAAAGAGCAAAGACATCAAATAGTACACAGTAAGGAAATTCAGACAGTAACAGATTTGGGGAGGGTTTTCTCACAGAAGACTATGTTTAACTCAGTAATGACAATCAACAGATCAATAAAGTTCAAGGCAAGCTGTTCATTGTTTCAAAACTACTCCCCTGAATCCCAACTTTCATAAAAAGCCAGGTATCTGACTGGTGGAGTGCATTCGTTTTGAACACCTTTAATAAATTCACAGCCCAGTGACTGTTAAAAAAAGCCTGTCACTGCAAAAAGCAGCTCCTAAAATCAATAGAAGAGGTCTGTCAGTTGCTGACGTTTCTCTAGGGGAAAAAATTAATACACAACCTGCTCTGCAGGTCACATGAAAATGACAATACTGCTGTTAGCACAAAATTACACATGATGAAACAATGCTTTGGTGGTCCCTTGATTCTGACAGTGATATAATGCACAGCTAAATGCCAGAGGTCTCTCTGACCCTTTGAGAACTAAGGCAAACACCCAAATGGCAAAACTTAGGGGGGAGGGCAGAAAAAACACCCATGTCAGGTCTGTTGCTTTCTAGTTCTCACCGAATTGTGGTTGGCACCTGCATGTGTCCATATTCCAAGACAAATGCAAAACCATGCAAAAAACCACACATAGCAAATTTTTTTGAAAAAAAAAATTAAGCCACAGTTTTAGGCAATACCTGCACATGGCCCCAGATCCAAATACTAGGCTCTTGATTCATTTAAGTTGGGGAAGAACAAAAGTTTTCATGACAATTGAATAATGTATGACAAGAACCTGGTTTTCTGGAGTAGAATATTGGTAATGCCATTTGTTATGCCACCATTTCTAATGAACAGGTTTTTGCAGTGCAACAAAACATTGAAAAAAGTGTATATAGAGATCTGCCACAATGCTAAAAAAGCAAAGCCGTCTTAACATTAGCAATATATTCAGGTCTGGTCACTGGAATTCAGGAATGCTCTGTACATAGTTGTATAAACACAGTACCAAATAGAAGGTCACTTTTAATCATCAAATTGTCACCTATCGTGAGTACTGCTGTTTGTTTGCATTGGTAGTGTTCTAAAAAATTCAGCATGTACATTGTCAACAGAATGAGGGAAATGAGGTGTTTATTCATTGGCCCCTGGAGGGAATACCAACATATGAGATCAATGGTGATGGGAGAAAAAAAGTACAGAACTACTGGAGTATTTTGCCCAAGTCTGACAAGTGTCCACTATAAAATTAAAATTCTGAAAGCTACAACTTATTATTTAAAAATGAATTCCAGAAAACAACTGGCAAAAACATTATTAGCTTCTGTTATATTCTTATTGGTATTGCAATAAAAATAAAACCTAATCACATTTCTCTATTACTTCACCTGCATGATGGACTAATAGACTCACAAAAATATCCACGTGAGCTACAGCTGCCCTGTGTGCCTGCCATTCTTAATTCACATTGTTAAACATGTCCCAGCTGCCATTTAGTTATGGCACCATGCAGTGCCATATAGATGTGAGGCAGACAAAACTACAGTGCATATAGCCACTGAAAGCAGCAAAGAAGGGCACAGAAGGCAATGGTGTTGAAAAGAAAGGAAGGAGAAGTTCTCCAGATCTGATATGGTTTATGGACCACCAGTACCAAAGCAGGGCTTTACTTGGAATCATAGGAGATAAGAACCCCAGAAATTGGAATCTCTATGAATGAAGCATTTCAGTCTTTTTAGGATAAGCAGTATGAGCCTGTAGTTCTCAAAGGGTCACCAATAACAAACTGTACTAGAATTACGTTTCTTTACAACATTGTCACTTTAATTCACTGCATTGTTCTTCAGGGACTTGCTGCTTTCTATTAAGGTTTCAAAATATGTGATCCTGATAGACCAATGGAAGGCCTAATCTGGTACAGCTCAAAGGAAAGAAAAATTAAAAATGGGTTAGGAGGAGGGGGAGGAGGAGGAAATGAAACCAACAAAAAGCTAAACCAATCAATAAAAAAGTACTATCTGAATATAGTAATGAATATAAATGTGTTAAAACATTGAGGACATAGCTCAGAACGGCTGTATAAAACACAAAATGAATGTATCATTAAGGCTGTTACTATATTGCAGATATTTTGGCCCCTTGTTTGTTGGAAAATGGCTGTCCAAACAGTCTGAGTTCCTGTGTGTCATCCTGGTCTCCCACTTGACAAAAATTAAATGTAGGAGTGTAGGACTATAAACTTAACTGACAGAAAGCAATCCTCTTTGGAGACAAAGCTGTTTTGGGTCTTCATACTTCCTGAAAGTTCCATTGTGATTGTTGTTTTATAGTTGCTGAATCTTTTCTTTCTTAAAAAAAATTGATTACATTTTTCTTTTTTAAAAAATCTCACGCAAAATGCTTTCAAAGGGGAGCAGGCTTTAAGGGGGAAGATAGATTTCCCCAACAGAAACACTGGAGATTCTCCTTGCTTTTAGTGTTACACTTCCTCTTTATGAAAATCCTGATAGTTTTCCATTGGGTATTGAGCGTGCAGAGGAAAGGCTAGAACCGAATGGCAAAGAAAGACAAAGGACTGGAGGAACGGCAGATACTGTGTACGATGCAAGCTTCCCACTGGAGTGAACTCTCACTCTTGTGCAGGGCAAGCAGCCCCCTGGGTTTCAAAAATCAGCCCTGGCTGAGGCGGACAGATGCCTGCTCCTAGGTAGGAAACCGCATAACAGCTCTTTTGTTGAATCTCAAGTTTCCACAAACTCCTGGGAGAGAAAAATAACCTACATCACACCCACTCTTGCATAGAGCGTTTGCAGTACAGTATGTGGCGGGGTGTTCCTTTCCTCTTGAACTGGAACACAGTGTAAACCAAAACAAGTAGGCACAGGGCCAGAATGCAGGGAATGACAATGGCTATGGCTTTCACAGTGCTAGCTGTGTTGTCCAGTTTGATGACAATGTCTACATCATCTTGTGGGCTATGTCGGTCTTTGTCCCGGTCTGCTGGTCCATCACAGCCCATAAAATCCTTGAGGATGGATCTGGGATATCCAGGTTCCACCCTGAGCATCTGGTTGTTGAATTTCCAGTATTCTTTGCCTTTGTAAAAATATGTGAAGCCTGTGAAAGAAAAGTATAATTATTTCAACAGGTTACAATCAAAACATTTTAACTGTCAATAAATGATAGGGAACCATTTAAAATTAATGCTGAATAGGAGTGATTAAAATTGGTGTTTTAAATGTTAACAAAATGCTTCAGCATGGCCCCAAGATCCTTATCAGCTTCAGTTGTTACAGAGATCTCATATCATTAATACATAATTCTGTATAGAAGGGGAAACATTATTATGGAGATGGACACCACCCCCCTGAGTCGGGACTCAACTAGGCTTAATGTCAAGGGGAAACCTTTACCTTTTATTGGACAATACAATAAGACCACCTTAATTATGGAACTCATATCCATATTTTTACTTACCTGCTCTCTTTAGAAATTTGCTAGTGATTATATGGTATGCTTTTGCCGGACGTTACCCTACAGCTGCCCTGAAGGACTAGCAAATACCTTGGGAAGCTACCACTATAGAAATTTCTAGGTTCCCCAAAGACAAATATATGGTATTCTGGAACCACATGTTAGGTAATTTAATATTAATCCATCATATCTGTGGTTTCAGGTAACTGTGGTCTATATGGTAACATATCAATTGCGGATACAGGGTCTTACTGTACAGAACTTCATTGCACACACCATTTAAAAATGTTCCATTGGATAAAGACCTAGAAACCTCTTGGGCTGATAAAAGCAAGAAAATTCAATGGCAGTTTTAAATATAATACTAAATATGCACTAACATGTTTTAGTACTGGAGAAATATAAACTACAGGACACCCAGTCACCCCATATTTAATGACATTCTAATAAAACAAATGTTCAGGTTCTGTTCAGGTACTGTCATGTGAAATACTAATCTAATAATGTCACTGCAGCAACCCATCACCCTTCTATTCTCAATGTGTAGTAAATTTTACCTGCTGGGATTTATTCCAGTGAGTGTACTCCTAACTCAGCCACTTTGATTAATTTTAAGTCCACTCAATTTCAGTAGGAAAACTGAAACAGATATCTGGCTAACTCATGCACAACATATCTAATTTCTCTAACTTTGTAAAAGAACCAAGTCAAATAAAATGGAAATAGTGGAAAAACTTAAGATCCTTATGCTCAGCCTGAGCCTAATTTGCTCAAAGTGTTCCCACCCAGCTGAGGAACATGGATCGATTATATCAAATTATAGTACTGTGTTATGCCCATCAAAACTGTCCCCTTCTCTTGAGGTGTTTGGTCTGACTCTGTTCCCTGCTACTGCTATGTCTTTGGGAGAAAGTGCTCCATGGAGTTCTGCCAACAGAAAACAGGTGTACACAGCTTCATAGTTTCTGTAGGGAGTTAGAATTTGATAATCTAAAGGCAATCCAGGGGAATTAGAAATGCTGCATAACTGCAGAAATGTTGCATCCCTGCCAAAAACTCCAAAGCATTTTACTGGCCCAGCTGAAAAGTGGCACTGATGCAGTGTGAAGCAAACTTTCACAATGGGTGAATTCCCTCCTGCTGTTCTTAATGCCATGCAAACAGTATGAGCATTCTCCATCTTTAACACCACACATTTTGCCTGTAGCAGTCTTCCATATCATCAGGAAAAGAGAGGAATAAGAAAAGAGGACCAAACCGCAACTGAAATAGCAGTATTACTGGCTGGAATATGCATTGGAGCAAAAGAGGTGGGTAGAAGCATATTTTGCAGCTGAATTGTGGAGGAGGAAATGCTGGTTTATCAGCTCTCTTCCTATATTCAAAATATACACAACAGTCTTTGGAATTCACACTTGCCATTTTACAATAGGGAGAACTAAAACTGTAATGTTACAGAGTGACTGATGTTCCCATGGTTGAAATCAGAATCAAAAATATACTGATGCAAGAACTGGGCCAAGCTATAGAGACAGAATCTACTCTAATTCTAACTTAAATCTGGCGACAAATATGGAAAACAAAAATATCCAGAAATTGGAAATGCTCAATATACATTCTGATTCTGAAAAAATGGCATACCAGGAATTGCAGTAACCCCAGGACCTTTGTGTTAATCTCCCATGTAAGAAAAGTGATATTCAAAATTCAACAACAAAAATCAACACTAAATCTAGAGCAAGGAATACCACATCTTCAATCTGGGTTCAGGAATTAAAAGGTACTAGGGATCACACTGCAAACATACATTGAATAATGGATTGCACCAAAGAATTTCAAAAGACAACCTGCTTGTTCCTTATAGATTATAGCAAAACTTTTGATGGTGTGTAGGTCATGAGAAACCTTGGACAGTCTTAAAGAAATAGGTGTGTCACAACATTTGATTTTCTTTATATCTGAACTGTACACAGGGCAAGAGGTTACCTTCAGGACAGAATATGGAGATATTGAATATTTTCCAATTGACAAGTAGGTCATGCAAGGCTCATCATTCCATTTCACTTGCATACTGAAGATACCATATTTAAAACAGGAAGAGGCTCAAGGGAAGAAGGTACAGAAAGTGGAGGAAGGACATCAACAAAATAAGATATGCAGATATGCAAAAATTAGAAACTACTTTGAATGACTACTGAAAAAAGTTAAGGATAAAAGTGCAAAAGAAGGTTTGCAATTGAACATTAAGATAACAAATAAATGGATCCTAGAACAAATCAATCCTGAACTTTCCCTAGAATCTAAGATGACTCAACTGGGACTGCCATACATTAAACATATGAAAAACATGACTCACTAGAAAAGACAATAATGTTTGATAAGACAGAAGGCAGTAGGAAAAGTGAAAAAGTGCATTACTGATGGATAGACTTAATGAAGTAAACTACAGCCCAGAGTGAAAAACCTGAGCAGGGCTGTTGATGACAGTGACTTGGAGATCTTTCATGAGTAGGATTACTATATAAGTTGAAGTAAACTGATGGCAGTCAACAACAATTCAAAAGTTACCTATTTCAGTTTTAGTGAGCTCCTAATGTTTAGGATCTTGCCCCATGAACTATCTGTTAGAACTGAATGCAGAAGCTACAATAATGTTTTGATGACAAAAGATCCATCAAGCTCCAGTTTCTTCCCTAAAGTAATCTGGTGCAGTTTCAAGTTCAATTTTCATTCAAAGACTAGAAGGAAAATAGTTTCAGGCAAAATTTAATCAGAATACTTTGAAAGTATTCTGATTAAATTTTGCCTGAAACTATTTGTATTCTTGATAATTTCATTGTTGCATCATGCAATTGCTGATACATCCATGCAGTGATCCTGACTATGGTACTGTTCCTGCAGGCTTCACCAGCCAGCTTTCAATACTTCTTTCTTTTTTGCATTGCTCAAGGATTTCTCACATGTAGCTTGAAGAGAAACAATGACACCATTACGAAGTCATTAACTGCTTTTTTCCTTTATTGCCTTAGGTTTCTTTGTCAATCTTTCAGTAACTGAAAATCTGTGCAATTCACTTTGTCCAAAGAGCCACTTCACACAATTGCACAAGAAGAACACTCTCTATCTTGCATACTATCACTAATTCAAAAATTGATTTTAACAAAGCATGGGCTGACTATAGATATTTACACCTATTTACTTTAATATAGGTGTATAAAGGGACATATCATATTTGTGAACTACTATTTGATAGCAATATGTGTAAAAATGTGATGCTGCCTGAACTACTTCTCTGTTGCAAGGAGGATGACTCTTCTCTAACTGGAATGGCCATTTCAGGAAAGTGCTGCCTTTGATGGATGCAACAGACCTAAGGAAGCGATTAAGCATATTCCTTACAAAAAATGCCTTTTCATCAATCAGCAATTTCACCAAAAGCAAGGAATACCAATTCTTAACAAGTTGAAATGTCTCATATTTTTCCCATGGAAATTATTTATTATTATTTACAGCATTTATATTCCACCCTTCTCACCCCGGAGGGGACTCAGGGCAGATCACATTGCACACATAAAGGCAAACATTCAATGCCATAACATAGAACAGAGACAGAGACAAGACGCAGGCACAGGCTGGCCTCGAACTCATGACCTCTTGGTCAGAGTGATTTGTTGCAGCTGGCTTGCTTTCCAGCCTGTGCCACAGCCCGAAATGAATATAGAATTGGAATACATGTGTCATAGGGGGAAAGAGAAACAAAGAAAACCCATCTCTGATAAATCAATCACATTTCCAGTTCAGGAGACAAAGAGGAACTAACTAGTCCCATATCTTGGAATTTTTATTTTGTTATCAGAAACTTAAAGTGTTTGAACAAGTAAAGACTACATCGTTAAATTGTTAACAGTCCAAGGACAGTTCAGCATCAAACAATGTGGAAGTCTTGTGGCTGGGAAATGTGATCCATTGAGATTTTATTTCAGTGTAAATTCTATCAGCCTCAGTCAACACAATTAACGAATGAGAGGTGATAGGTCAATATATACCAAGGAAGGGATGCTTTAGGACACTCGTTTAGTATTAAAATTGTGGTGCAAGCAGCCACATCTTTTCCATTGTGCACATACAGGCTCCAGTGCAAGCAATTGTTCCACAGATAGATCTCGCCTTCACATTTCATGGACAAGAAGCCAATTAAGCATTGTGCAATGGGTGAGTTTAAGTCTGTGGCACCAGTACACAATTGCTTGGTTAACTGTGAGATTCATGCTACAATGCTGCTTTATGTATCTTAAACGTAACTATATTGGGCTCTGTATCTACTGGGATTGCTCCACTCCCATTATATGCAATGGTCTCGCAAAATGATGTCCTTTATATAAAGCTGTAAAAACAAGGTTTGTTTTTAAAAAATTCTTTGGAATATCCCCATCCCTGTCCCAGGAATGGTTGGTGGAGACGAGAAAGAGGGCCTTCTCGATGGTGGCTCCCCGGCTCTGGCACTCCCTCCCCAGAGAGATTGGGCTAGCACCCAACCTGTTCATCTTCCATAAAGATATAAAAACATAGATGCTTTTGACTAGACAATCCCCCAGGTAACTTGACCTCAACTAGGACCCAAAACCTTGTACTTGCACTTTACCCAAAGATATTATGCTCCATTTTATATTGCCCTCCATCCCTAATTTTGCCATCTGACTTTCGTACTTCATCCATTAGCCCTAGCCTCAAAACTGATTTGCACCAGTCCGCCTACCTGTGCCCAGAAACTGATTATTAATTCAGGTCCATTGGTTGTTGGTTCGATGGTTGCCCTTAGTGTCTGCTATAATGTTATTGTTTTAATCTGTTTTATGCTGTTGTTTATATATTTTAGTGTGTTAGATTTTAACTATGTTGATCGGGCTCATCACCATGTAAGCCGTCCAGAGTCCCTCCGAGAAGATTCATAATTTGTGAATATAGAGTGCTAACCGTACAGTTCTAAATATATTTTAAGTATTTTTATCTGTTTTTAATCATGTTACCATGTAAGCTGCCTTGAATCCCACCTTGGGAGAAAAGTGGGATATAAATGAAATAAATAAATAGTGGTCTTGACCCAAGACAGCAAGCACAGTAAGAAAATGAGATACTGAAATTTTGAGTGTGTAGTCCTTCCAGGATATTCTAGAGTTGTTTTTAGTTATTACTGATAAATAGTTAAATACTCCTCTTCTTAAATAGCAACATACCATTTTCTTTGTGGATAAAGGCTCCCTGAGGTGATTCTGGGATACCTTTCCAAATTGTGATTGGTTTAGGGTAACCAGCATCCATAGTCCTTATATCTTCACTGTACCTCCAGTACCTAAAAAAGAAGAATATGTGGTCAAAAATCTGCACTTATAAATAAAAAATTTCAGTGCACTCTGTCAAATAATTAAGAACACCAGCTCAGTTTTCTGTAAGATATACTCACAGATAACAAAGACATTTAATTGGCTTGCTGACTGGACAGCTGTTTTTAGTAACTGTAGAAAAAAAGTTTGAAAACCAAACCAGTAAATGTCTTTTGCATAATCAGAACAATCCTGATGTCTAGTAGTACCACAGGAGAACATATGGAAATATCTATAGTAATGTTTCAGTCAAGCTTTTAACTGCACACAAGCCAGTAAACTCTGAGTTAAGGCTCCCACAGCTATCTTAATTCTTCTCCTAGGTTATGCATTACAGAAACCTTTGATTATCCAGTCAGACAATGTCTACTAAATAATTCAAGGTGCTACATTTTGTACACATAAATAATGTTCACAATAAGAAATCAGAAGTCTACAGATTTAGAGTAATTAAGGCTGCAATCTTAAGTACCATGAAATACAGAAGAACCCACTTCACAGTAATTATGCACAGAATTGCACTGTTAGCATTCTAAAGTGTTGTAAAATTCAAACCAAGTGTTGCATTCAGATACAACACTAACCTATGGTTTAGCACTACAAAAATATGCATAGCCTTCCCACATGGCTGCAAGCTGCCACATCTTTAACCTGCTAAGAGCAGAAATATATTGTAACCTATGTTGGGTGGCAATTATTGAGAGCAGAATAAATGTAAAACCGCATGTTTTATGAATACATTGAAAAGAAATGGCATCAGATAAGATCACATTGATTCCATTACTTAGTTGGGATGGGAAGTGATCTATATCCCCCCCCCCCCCAAAATCAAAAATTAAACTCTGACCTCTGCATGGTTTTTTTTTATAAATGTGGTGGGGAGAGAGGGACCAGAGATCTTATTTTCATTATCATTAAAAAAAACCCAAAATACTCCATCAGAAATTATACAAGAGTGGAAATATCATACAAAGACTGAAAATGTTCTTTCCCTTTTTCAAAACAAGGAAAGGGTTGTGTAATTGTCATTGAAAATAGCCATTTAATGCTACACTCACTAAATGTTCAATATACATTGCATTATATTTTAGCTCATTCATGTGAGGAAACATGGTGGGTGCTGGCCACATGGGCTGACATTCATATTTCAGGGTAAATGTCCATAGTTAGGACATTTCATATAGTTAGGATGCCCATATATGAGTAGCTGCTCATGTCTAGGCTTTTTCAGGACAGTGGCACATTCCAATTAGAAATTATAGTTTTTTCACCAATACTTGCCATTTACAATGAGACCTTTGTGAAAGTCAGAACCAAAGCCCTTGTGTCCATAATGCAAGACAAAGAGAAGGATCAGCAGCATAACCTGAAATATGTTCTCCCAGAAGGAAGCTCCACCACATTCAGTGAGCGTTCTTTACATACAAGTACACATGTTTGTAACCCAAGTGCTCCTACATAGAAGCAACCTAATAATCATAAATTGTATTTGTTACCCACTCTAAGTCTGTGCTTCTACCTAGAATTGAACAATTACCAATATATGGGATAGAAGTTTCCTTGTGGAGAGAAAAAGCAGGTGTAAATAAACATAATAATAATAATAAAATAAGAAATGTTGTACCACATGCACCACTATAAGCTGAAACTGACACCATTTAAAAATTAGCTTGCAATTAGTGTGGGAGAGCTACATTTGTTGGAAAAGCTAACGGACACAAGGGAGGGTCACATGCTTGATCCTATGCATCTGAATATTTCCCCCCTTTTTCTTTCAGAATATGCTTTCTATCTATTGCTATGGTATTTCACAAAGGCGTATTTCAAATAATAGTTAATAGTATTTAATGTTTATACAAAGATGCTAATACTAGAAAAGTGTATTCCTCCATCCTCTAAAAAACAGTAAAAAAATAAATGTAAAGGCAACAATCTGAAATGGAAAATAGACAAAAGCAGGGAAATATAAAAATGCTCAACAAAGATTCCCTATATATCTTATGTTAGAAATTTATCAGTTTCCTGATTTCCTGACAATTATGTATGTGGATTGTTGTGTCAGAAAAAATTATAATATAGGATGTATATATTTTTAAAGGACTTGATGTATACCATGCCCTTTGTAATAGAGTTCAGGGCAGTTGCACTTTTACAAAACAAGTTACATAAAAACACAATTAATTTTTTTAAAAATACAAATTCTTAAAATCGCAAGTTACACTGGTATAAAATTGCTAATATCTGCTAAACGTGCAATAAAAGTAGCAGCAGTAAAAAATACATTAATCACTTGCTGAATGCCCGAAAGCATGCTGAAATAGATATGATTTTAATTGGCACCCAAATGAGAAAAGTGTTGGATTTTTGCAAAAAATACACTTAGGAAAAAGGGATGTATGTGAATAAGGCCCCTAGTTATGAACAGCATGAAAACCAAGAAAAATTAAGGTAATGATGGACAGTAGCATGTTGCTGGCATTTGAGAGACGTCATAGTCATCATTTTTTGCACAGTTGTACTAGATTTAATGAACAATGAAATTTACTACTGCTGCTTCACCAATTCCATTTGTGGGATACATTCAAAATCTATTCTTAGTGGAATGTGTCCAATACCAAAATCAACACAGATTTATTCAGAGCAATTGCTCACTTGCTATTTATAACACTTCTCAAAGACTTGCTGATTCATGTCTGCATTGTCATCGTGATTCCTCCAGTACCTTTCTCCTAAAAGGAGTACACTATTTTTTTCTTGGCTTTTTTAGGGAGACTACTTTCCTCTTTTGACTTTGGCATCACCTCTTGCCAGTTTCTTTCATGCCAGCCAACCTCATTGCTACTAAAGAAGCAACAGAGAGTTCTTACCAATTCAGCGAGAAGACTTAAATAGGCTTATGTGTGCAATTAAGACCAGCAGGAGAATTCAACTCTAACACTACATTAAGAAGGAAAAAAGGTGATATGAACAATATGTACTGAGAGGCTTAGTGGGATATGGGCTTATTCCCACTAGTGGTCAATATCCTGTAATAGCTCAATTATCTCTGCAAGGTTCATGTTCTTCGATCTTCCCCTTACGTACTGTATTGCAACCATGTCCTGCAGAGTCTCATTATTCTTGTTACAGCTCTAAGTAGCAACCTTTCTATCAACAGAAGTTTCTTTGATATTTCACAGTCTTATTTTTTAATTCTTTTCACTAAAGCTCACAGTATTTTTAGGAAGACCTTGACTTGATGCAATTGCCAATGGAAAGAAATCTATTACACATTATAGTCACCAAATAAAGTTTATAGAAAGCTTAAGTTACACATAGAGACAGGGTGCCTACAACTGTAATGTTCCCAGGATCCTGCAGTTTCAAAATCGTTATCATTGAATAAACTTCCAGTAATAAATCTTTAGGTCCACATGGAAAGTAAATTATACAATAGATTTTCATCACAGTAAAAACTAATTGCAGTATGTTTGACATTAAACATTTTAGTTGTCAAGATCTTGTCTATGTCATATTTAAGAACTGATTTGCCAAAAAAGTTGTGTATTTCTTCATGATATAATAAAGAAGTGAAGTAGCATGCATTATGTTTGAGATGTTTGTGGGACTATTGCTGTCTGTAGTGAGCTTCTTAAGTGCCCGGGAGATTTGTCTGCTACAGCTGTGAGTGGGAGATTTGTCTGTACAAGGTTCTGTTCTTGAACTGCATGAATATACAACAAAAGAACTGGTGTTTCTAGAACTGTTTAATGTGAGTAGGAATTCCAAGGGGAAGCCCACACCCAAATTTCCACTGTAGGAGTACATTCTCCACTGAGAATTAAATACATGAGAAAAGACTTGGGATTCCTATGAACACATCTGAAGAACAATGTCTACTTTGGTCAGAGTTATACAACTTGATTAAAGAAATTCATACACTGCTTCACTGTGATCAAGCACACCTGACTTCAATGTCCATGTAGCTCCATATTCATCCCTTGGAGAAATATCTCAAGATTGACAAATTACAGAAAGTACAAATACTTTGACCCTGTTTAAGGCAATTTCCCTTTTCCTTCAGGTCAGCTGGAAATTAGAGGGTCACATCTGAGATTTACATGGATTTCTATGTCCTTTAGCATTCAGTTCTTGCATTAGTTATTTTACTCTTTGCATAACTTCATGCATAAAACCCAAGAATAAGGACCAGTGTTTACTATTGCTTCCCTTGTGTTCCTTAATACAAAACAAAACAAAAGGGGAAGGAGAGGAGACAGACTGCAGAGCAAGCAAATGGAACAAAAGATGGTACAGGTTCAATACTCTTCCCCCATGCCCACATCTTCTATAAGGGTATATTTTCTAGAAGTGGACAAACTATAATAGTTTTATTCCCAAGAGCTCTGAAGTTCAAACAATGTATAGCAAAAAAAAAAAAAATCATTCATGTTTGAACTAAAAGAGATACTTCACACAATCTCCAATGGCATATTCTTCCAAACACTTATCAATATTGATGCCTATCATAATCATTACCATCTGTTTATTCAACCATGGCTAATTAGGTAAGAGAAAAAAATGTGGGATAAAACTCCTGAAACAACAAAGCCTTGTCACCCTGAACAGAGAAGTTCTATAGTAATTGGCTAGAGACAAAAGACAACTGGTTTAACCTGTGTAAAGGAGCACAAATACAAAAATCAAATGATCTCAGTGTGGTAAAATACTTATAAAACAGGATGTTCTGCCTGAGTCCATTTCATGGGATTGCCTAGCAGTAAGGGAGTATGAGTACCAGTCACACCAAAAATTGAATTATTTGTTCCAAGATACCAACCTGTCTCCTTTGAAGAAGTATGTTTTCCCAACATCCTCCCACCAAATTGCTGAATCAATCCCATGGGGTGGAATCCCATTCCCCAATGTTATCAAATCATGAGGATACCCTGGCTGGAGTGTGGTGTCCTTGAAGACCCAGAATTTGTTACCTGAGAAGCGAAAAAGGGAAGAAAGACCTACATTAGATTCTTGAATTATTTTCTGTTGATAAAATGCATCCAAGTGGCAGAATCTAAACAGTCTGACCAAGTTTTAAAACCTTCAAATTTACCCTTAATTCTGCCCAAGAAATATGTAACTTTCAGCTTTGCTAACTACATTAGAATACAGGGGTGCAGTACTGATATATAACAGTGATAAAAAGCTTAAAATGCGCAACTGATTCATACATTTGACATTGTCATATTGTATCCTCAATATGCTGCAGAATTCCAAATGGATAAGCCTACGCACCTCGTGATTGTGACTCAAGAAATTGATGCAGCTCATCAGCCATGAATGGCAGCCCACACAAGGGCTTGATATATGCTGCCTACTAGTGCATCAAAAAGTGAGACCAAAAGGCGATACATGGTTATTATTCTGCCTTTGACTTGGTGCTCAATTAATTGTCCAGGAAATCTGCAGCATGTTGTATTAACCCATAGAATAGAAAATATTGGCTGCAACTGAAGGTGGAAAATGTCATTTGATAAAAAGTTAGAACACAATTTGAGCCAAAACAATACAAACCTTTTGCTGATGGTGTATTTAGGGAATGCACTGGCTGTAATGCAGACATACCCTAAGACAATTTGAGGCAGAGGAGATAATGGGAAAGTGTGTTTATTTGGAGACTTTCCTCTGCACCATCACTTTTGGCAAGTATAAAAGTAGGAATTTGTATTTAACAAAGTATCTGGGAAGACATGTTTCTTGAAGAGCCCTTGAGCCATTTTCTATAGAAATTTCAAAATTAAATTTTACTTTATCTTCAACCTGTGGATCCCCATATATCTTGGCCTTCAACTCCCAGAAATCCTAACAGCTGGTAAACTGGCTGGGATTCCTGGGAGTTGTAGGCCAAAGACATCTGGGGACTCACAGGTTGAGAACCACTGCCTAAAGACTGATGATCATGCTTGTTGTCATGTTACTGTCATGGAAAAACCAGTACCTGTGGCATGGTTTGTTTTATGGATATTTTCTAGTCATATTAAGACAAAGAAAAAGTCTTAAAGAATAAAAAGAGACTTTGGGGAAAATTTGCTTTCTTTCCTCAGAATCTCTGTAATTTACACCACTGCTTTTTATCATGCCTTTAATTAGAAAATGGGATATAGTTCAAACCACTCCTCTCCTAGAGATTTCCTCAAAGAAAGGTTAAGGTTTTCCCCTGACGTTAAGTCCAGTCATGTCTGACTCTGGGGGTTGGTGCTCATCTCCATTTCTAAGCCAAAGAGCCGGCGTTGTCCGTAGACACCTCCAAGGTCATGTGGCTGGCATGACTGCATGGAGTGCCGTTACCTTCCCGCTGGAGTGGCACCTATTGATCTACTCACATTGGAATGTTTTTGAACTGCTAGGTTGGCAGGAGCTGTAGCTAACAGCGGCCGCTCATGCCGCTCCCGGGGTTTGAACCTGGGACCTTTCGGTCTGCAAGTTCAGCAGCTCAGCGCTTTAACGCACTTCGCCACTGGGGAAAGCAGTAAGCGATTTTAGTATTTTTCTTCTCAATTCACAGTTTTCATACATTTTGTTTGGAATTTATTCTGCACAAAATTTGCATAAGTTTGTCAAAGAAAACAGCATTTTTTGTACATAGCGCATCATTTTCTAGGAACATCATATTTATGCACAGGAATATTATTTTCTGTGGATAAAATGTTTGCTGCACAGACATTATGTAATTGGGGATTTATTATGAGAAAAATACACTGCTGTTCTGTGCACAAAAAAATCTACCTGTAAATCTTATGCTCTGATCTGCAGATCTTCTCATTATTCCAGAATCCTTCATATTAGAGTTTCCTTACACTTCAGAATCACAGGTTCCAGCATTTTAAACATATTTTCAAATGTTCTTTCTATTCATATTCCTATGACTTCACCACTACACAAATTTGCTATTACCATCTCCCTGCAGGTGAAATAAGAATCTTACCTTTTCTTTGCTAGAAGAAAAACAAACAAAAACAACCAGAAACACACTAAAACCAAGGGAAGCTATGAAAGAACTAGATCAGATTCTCAAGGGTAAAGTGTGAAGTAAGGTGGCAACTAGAAAATCAGCTCTATGGAATGTTGTGTGCTGTATGGATAATATGGGCTATTAAAATCTATCATGAGAAATTGAAAAAATATAATAACGCTTGGAAAGGTTGAAGGATATAGCCAAAGAATAATACTGCATTACAGGTTAGAAAATTCAGTAAAGGAAATCACAGCCTTGAATTTGCAAGACCTGAGAAGGGCTGTTGATAAGAGGATGCCTTGGAGGTCTGCCATTCACAGGGCTGCTGTAAGACAAATCTAACTTGATGGCACATAAAAACATGCAATGGGGTTTCATCCTTTTCTCCCGAAACCTATTATACTATGACATTTACAAAAAAATTCAAACCCTGCAGAATAATAATAATAATAATAATAATAATAATAATAATAATAATAAAAACTTTATTTATACCCTGCTCCATCTCCCGAAGGACTCGGGACGGCTTACATTGGGACAAGCCCAAAACAGTATTACATCAATAAAAACAGTAACACAATAACATCACAATATAATAACACTTCTCACAAAGTTAAAATAACTTAAAACATAGACAATAATCCCAATCCATAGTCAAGCACCATAAAAGCCATGGGCCATTTTAAGGGGAATGGAAATCTAAAAATGCATATTCTTTGAATAAGCCACATTATTCATCTGTGTGCTACCCTCAAATGGATAAATGTTGAATTAGTGCATACAGAGTAGCAATGGAAGACATATCATGAAATCAGTCACACATGTGCACATATAATCTATATCTATCAAGGAATACAGTGATATAGAAACAATAGACACATTCGATCCTATAAAACAAATTTACTACTGCAGTAGTATATGTGGTCCCTAAAAGTCACAATATCAATCACTCAAAGTATTTTTTTTTTACTTAAAATGCAGGACATACCGTCTGTGCATGAAATCTTAAAGACACCTCATAGCCAACCCCTTGAAGTAGGCAGAGATGTTAATCTCTCAATTTAGTATTTTTGCTAGATAATCAATGACAATGGATATAGGTAAATAACTATTCCTTTTGATTGTCTTAATATTTAAGTTGCCCTACAGAGAGAACAGATAAGCAACAATGATACTAAAATTTAGTGTTATTTTTTGTATTTTGCTTTTTGAAAGACCTGTTCCCACTTGTGCTTAATTTTTGTTACAAAAAATTATATGGGTGATGTTACTGGCCCCTCGTTGTTACCCTGCCAGTAAATTTTAGCTTTCAGAATGAAACTGTCAAGCAGTAGGGTGACCAATGTAGAAAATTATTACAAGAATAGCATGAATTTTACAGCAAACTTCTTACTGCATTTGGCTTCACACAAATTTTAATACTGCAGATGTCTTTGACAGTTAGCTTTTAGCACTGCTTAAATTCTTGATCACATTAGAAAACATTTCACAATCTACATTTCCTCTACAGAGACCTTAGTTTTAAAAAGCTGCAGAGAAGTTAGTTTTTTTTAACTAACTTCCCTGCATTTCCTTATTGTTATCCAATAACAAAATCAGCCTGGAATGAAAATGAAATAATGTTATTGTATTTTAGGAGTGCATTCATATTATATTGTCAGCCAGCATAATCTCAATCAATATTGACCCACAAGGCAGAAGGTTAAGTACATATGAAAGTACAAAAAATATTTTATAGCTATGTTCATTCAAATAAGTTTCTAAGTAGGTGATTTCATTGGTTTTCCCACTCAAGTTTCAATGCGAAATATAAGGAACATTAAAAAAAAACAACTCATTTGTACCAACTGAAAACCTTACAGCCTTTAGTGAAGCCTCAACTTCCAAAAATGAAGGTTATTTTTGCTAGTAGGCATAAAGCCTGTGTCATCCAGTGTAAAGATTGTGAGTGTGAAATTTTTTTTAATCTTGCTCACCTGGGGGAGAATTGTACATTTTTCATTGTAATACAGGAGACTAACATAACTGTAGATTTACATGTTTGGATAGCGATTGTAAACATGTGTTTGGATAGAGATTCTTACTGTAGATTACTAGGCAAAAAAGAAAAACCGCAGGCACTAACAGTGTCAGATGGTATATTTCATCAAGAGCTAAAAGCCTCTCTAGCCAAGAAGTTATGTGAAACTGAAGTGGCCCTTCTGATACCAAAAAGCTTTCCCAATCTGTATCCTTTCCTAAGACTGAGCACTTGTCACTAATAGAGGTCACTGGGTCTTTTCTGTTGATACCAGAGTACTGGACTTTATCCAGTCTCCTTGCCCAAATTGATGGGAACTTGGCTCTGATTATAAGAATTATTTCATTTGGATCATGAAAGATACTTGGGGAAGACAAGGCCCATTCTTGCTTGGGAAAGAAAAGAAAGACAGACAGGCAGCTTGAAATCAGCTTGCCCTAGATAGTTGCCTTTGCTGCCTGAGTGGCTTATTTTTGTCCTAGAGTTCGGGAAAAAGTTCTATTACAATTTCTGTAGTAGAGAGAAATAGAAATTTGCTTAAGATTTAAGGCAATAATAATAATAACTTTATTTTTGTATCCCACCTCCATCTTCCCAAAGGGACTCGGGGTGGCTCACATGGGAACAAGCCCAACAGCACAAGTTAAAACACAGAACAATGAATTAAAAACATAACTACATAAAACAATAAAATACATCAATAGAATTAAAAGCAGGACAATAATAATAACTAAACATTCAGAGTGTAAAATTGTGTAGAACTCTGAATAGGGCTCCTAGGACATATAAGGGTGGTCAAAGGTATAAGGACCCCGGTATTTGTGAATATTGGAAAAATTTTGAGCAAAATCATGCAAAACTTTATTTTTAGGGGGAAAATTGGCTTGCAAAGGGCATTATATGAATGAAGCATCCCATTT
This sequence comes from Anolis carolinensis, assembly GCF_035594765.1. Taxonomy (NCBI): domain Eukaryota; kingdom Metazoa; phylum Chordata; class Lepidosauria; order Squamata; family Anolidae; genus Anolis; species Anolis carolinensis. The sequence goes on along the minus strand of NC_085844.1, from coordinate 33,622,901 downwards.
CCAGCGACAAAAACATTGCAGGAATATAAGGGGCAGTCTAAAATGCTAGCTATGCTCATGGGAACTCACTCCTGTTTCAGCTAAGAGGTGACCTTAGACTTTCATTACACTGCCTAATTAGTTCATCCTTAACATGCAAAATAAAGGGATTTCCTTACAAAATATGCTATTTTATAACACTGATGACAGTTGTATAGAAGTTGCTTAAAAGTCTGAAGTTACAACAATCTAACAACAAGGGATTAGAATGGTGGTTCTCAACCTGTGGGTCTCCAGATGTTTAGGCATTCAACTCCCAGAAATCCTAACACCTGGTAAACTGGCTGGGATTTCTGGGAGTTGTAGGCCAAAACACCTGGGGACCCCCAGATTGAAAACCACTGGATTAGACAATAGCATGCTTGAGAAATGTAAAATGATTATATAAATCTAGAAGAAAAATTGTTCCAGAGATTCATCTTACTGTAAAACAGTATTACATGGCAATAAAACATGATTGAATTGTGTGCTACTTATGTAGCATTATAAACACAAGTGGAAGAAAAAGATATGTGACTTCGCATAAGATTAAAAATGTTGTTTCTATCTTCATAATACCATTGGAATATGCATCTGTTAGCTCTTAAAACATACGCCAATGGACAGTGCTGCACAAACAATGAACTTAACAGCCCATTAAGGAGATGTGCAGCATAATCTCATGCATATTTATGTAGAAGTAAGTCTGGCTCGGTTTAATGGGGATTTCTGGCATGTGAGTGTGCACAGAATTTGGGACTAGGATTAATTTGTCCTTCAAAGACATAAGGAAATATAGAGCTGGATAAAATATGTGGCTTTCCTTCGTCCAGTTTCTATTCAGTTTTCTTTCAAGTCTTCTATCAACACTATTTTGACTGGGACTGTAATTATGGAAACCTTCAGTTGTTGTTGGATAGCACTTTCCTTAAATAAACTAGTTGAGAGAACAGATGTGTTGTGTTACAACATCTGTAAGGCCACACATTCCCTGTTCCCTATCTGAAATAACAATCAATTGCAAAAAATAGTAGTGCCATTCTATTCTCTTTTGGTCAGAAATTACTTGAAATCATTTGTTCAGTTCTGGGCACCACAATTCAACAAGGATATTAACAAATCAGAACATGTCCAGAGGAAGATGACAAAGATGATCAAAGATCTGTAAACCAAGCTTTATGAAGAACAATGTGGACAGTTGAATATGTTTAGAAGAGAATACAGAGAAGTGTTATGATCATCACCATTATATATCTAAAGGGACATCATGCATAAAATGAAACAAGGTTGTCGAAGGCTTTCATGGCCGGGATCACAGGGTTGTTGTATGTCTTTCGGGCTGTGTGGCCATGTTGGAACATGTGTGGAACATGGCCACACAGCCCGAAAGACATACAACAACCCTGAAACAAGGTTGTTTTCAGCTAATCCAGGGACTAGGACATGAGCTAATGGATACAAATTACAAGAAAAGAGAGTCCACCAAAATATTAGGGGAAACCTTTTGATTTAATGAGTTGTACTACAACCTCAGAAGGTGTTGAACTCTCTTTCTTTGGAGGTCTTTAAACAGAGGGTGTGTGGCAATTTCTTGGGAATGCTTTTGTTGGGTTTTCCTGCAATGAAAGCCACTGGTTGACCCTGGGCAAGTCCTAGAAAACTCCATGACATGATCATCTATGGGTTACTTTAAGTCAAAATAAATCACTTGAAGGCACACAATGACAATGAAGTTGGTTTACATGGTCCTTGTGGTCCCTTCAACTCTATGATTCAAAGTGGGAAGAGGATATTTTGCATCTCATACAGTTGCAACCTTGAGCCTTGCCTTATTTGTTCATGAATCTTATTGGTGTTTTTCCTTGACAACAGAGTGCTGATGCTGGATCATACATATAATTTGAATTACATTAGCCCGCTTCACATAAAGGTAAAGGTTTTCCCCTGACATTAAGTCTAGTCATGTACAACTCTGGGGGTTGATGCTCGTCTCCATTTCTAAGCCGAGGAGCCGGTGTTGTCTGTAGACACCTCCTAGGTCATGTGGCCGGCATAACTACATGGAGCACCATTACATTCCTGCCAGAGTGGTACCTATTGATCTACTCAGATTTGCATGTTTTCAAACTGCTAGGTTGGCAGAAGCTGGGGCTAACAGCGGGAACTCACCCTGCTCCCCGGATTCAAACTGCCAACCTTTTGGTCAGCAAGTTCAGCAGCTTAATGGTTTAAGAGAGTACATGGAGTTGTACCTCTGCCTCAGCCTCCAGCAAGTAGAAATGAGAAGGAACAAATCAAGGAATGGAGAAATAATAAATTGAGAAAAATTAAATTTGAAAGGATCATGCATCTTCAGTAACTATGCCGATTGTCTACCTTCCTCACGATCTTTGAGCTATAATCATCAGTGATCACAACCTGTACACTTGAAGTAGAGAATTTTAACCTGATGCCTTATTGTTATGAATGCAAATATTCCTTATTTAGTCATCCCTGCTTCATAAATAATCATACCTTACATGAGGTTTCACTCCCTATGAACAGGTTGTAATGATAAACTAGCATTTATTCAACATACAGTATAATTTTCACATTAAGCTCAAATTAGATCCATATTTAAGACCTTTAATTTTAGGCAACAGATGATACCTCACAGAAAAAAAATACTGTGTGGGAGAGGGCAGAATGCTGATAAAATAGTTAATTGCACATGCTATGGTTTCTAAGTTTTATATAATGTTTAAATGATAGAAAATACTTGGATTAAAAAGGAAGTTTATTAATAATTCATTTCCCACCTGAAATCTAAAGTCAACATGTCAGAAGGAAATAAATTATTATGTGACATAGATGACATAGTAAGCAAGAAAAGCAAGGAATGTTTCAAGTAAATAACTCTGATTAGAAAGAGGGAAGCAAATGAAATATTAGGGTAGTAGCTATACACAAATTTAACTCCCATGCAGTACCATTCTTCCCAGATTTTTAAAACATCAGGCAAACAGTTGCTAAACACTGAAGACTGGTTTTGTTTATAAACTTCCCATTTTGTAAGTCAAGGCAGCTTACAAGAGTTAAAAAAGCTAAAAATTAAACTATGAAAAACTGAAAATTTATTAAAAATACAAGTATTGAAAAAGAAAACAATATATAGAAATTTCAGCACACCACTCAAGGTCATAGAACAGAGTTTCTCAAAATGGGCTCCTCCAGATGTTTTGGACTTCAACTCCCACAATTCCCAACAGCTGGTAAGCTGGCTGGGATTTCTAGGAGCTGAAATCCAAAACCCCTGGAAGAGTGTCATTTGAGATACACTGCCCTAAGTCCTAGGCCTTTTGAGATTTAAAAAAATAGATATACTATTTATCTCCAGAAATATAGCACAGGGGGTGCCAGATTAATCTCTATGGGAAGGGAATGTGAGGATCTAAGGGCAGTCATAAAGAAATCCTTCTTGCACCAAGTGCACCAGTGATGGAACAAAAAGATGGGCTTCCACTGAAAATTTAAAACATAGGCAGTTTCTTATGGGAAAATATGGCTTTAAACCTGGAACTGAGCCATATGGGGATGTACTTAACTGCATATAAATAGTATCAATGAGTGCAGCACAGTTTTATGAATATTTACACAAAAGCAATCCCCGTCATGCTGAATGGGACTAATTTTAAAGCAGAGTGGTCACAGTTCACGCCCATTTTCCCCTGGATGTTTTTCAGGCTCCAAATACAGTAGAGTCTCAGTTATCCAACATAAACGGGCTGGCAGAATGTTGGATAAGCAAAAATGTTGGATAATAAGGAGAGATTAAGGAAAAGCATATTAAATGTCAAATTAAGCTATGATTTTACAAATTAAGCACCAAAACATCATGTTTTACAAGAAATGACAGAAAAAGCAGTTCAATACATGGTAACGTTATGTAGTAATTACTGTATTTACAAATTTACATAGCACCAAAACATTGCAATGTACTGAAAACATTGACTACAAAAACTTTGACTACTAAGAAATTGACTACAAATAAAGATAGAATTGCATAAAATGAACTTACAGTAACAACACTGTCTGAAATTAAATCAGTAAAAAAGTTAAGTCCTTGCTGCCTAGAGAAACAGCTGTGGATTCAGGTAGGAGGCAGACTGCATTGGATAATCCAGAACACTGGATAAGCGAATGTTGAATAAGTGAAACTCTACTGTATTCTTTTTACAATAATGGAAATGACCATCCAGTTCCTTCGCGATTCTAAATGGATCTTTCCTCCCCCTGCCCCCAGAAATATGCCAGAATAACGTTTAAATTATTCTTTAGGAGATGGTGGTGCATATGAAGTTAATGCCAGTATTTTGGAGGGGCAAAATTACCCTGAAAGGGTCACAAACTGGTCACGTCTTTTCTAATATAAGGTGAATCCACTATGGAATGCAGACTAATCTTTCAAGAATTATTCAAGTTCTTAACTCTATTGCCAAAATGAAATCAGAGTCCTGGACAGTATTTTTAAAGTCTGAAAGCATCACCCCACTGTTATGATCCCTACTTGTTGTATTTGCATATATTGAGTTGAACATCCTCCCAGTTCTCAGTCTTCAGATATGTAGGTCATTAAAAAATCAAAACTGGGAATTATTGAAACTGATGCAGCCAAGCATAGTATGTTCATAACCTTTGTTCCAGTTTGTAATCTAGAAGCTGCATTATAACCTACCTACAGTTTCTGAATTAGCAATGATGAATCTATTTCGAAGGCACTGCCCCAGTCGAACTTGAGTTCATCAACAGCATTACTGAAATAAAACCTCACAATATGTTCTTGAATTTCCACCTAAGCTGCCATAAGGATTCATAGCAGGATCAGAGACGTGTTCTGAGACGGGAAAAGCAACAGCATCCTCAAGATGTTCTATACTATAGTTCCCATGAGCACCAGCCAGCATGGTTAACGGTAAATAGTTATAGGGAGGCGTGACACAAAACATCTAGAGGCTATTAGATTTCCAGCTATGTAGAGCTTTTGTATTTGCAAATTGTAACACTTAATATGAAGATTTCAACCAAAACAGTTTCCTTTATTCCATCTTAGACTCAATTGTTCTATCTTGAGTTATAAAGGAAGACTATCTAAGAAGAATATATATTTACTAAAAACATTTCCATGTAAGAGCTTCCCAAGACTGACATAAAATGCAACAATATAAGATGTTTCTGCATAAATTTTCTGTTTACTTAAGTGTTGTTTTATTTGTAGTATTTACCTTTAAAGAATACAAAATTCCCGTCACTGTTTTCATAAACAGCATCAATACTTGGGGGCAGTCCTCTCCAGAAGTAGGTGATCTGCATGGGGTATCCATCCATTACTCTGTTATTTCTGACACGCCAAAACCATTGATCCTAGAAACCAAGAAAGACATCTCTTACTACATAACTTTTTAAAGATACAAAACATTATCCATCATTATCTTCAGAAAATAGTATTTTATATTTCTTTATTATATTGCATTTTAACAATTAATGCTAGCAAGGATTTCTTGAATGCAAGGATGATGATTTCAAATATTTTCTCCTTTCAGGGTGAGACTGCAAGAGCTGTTGAACATTTTTTTATTTATGGAGGAGTGGTTTTGGAAGTGTTTCCTCACAGAAATGATTGTGCAAAAAGCTTTTGTTTTATGCAAAATCTATTTTTTGCACAAAAACCAATGTACACACAAAATGCACTAAGTCTTACACAAAAGTGTTGGGTTTTGAGTCAATATTTTTTTATATAAAAAGCAAAGTTTTTCAGCCTAATGTTTTCCCCAAAATATCCTGAAGTTAAAGAAAGAAGGATAGAAGGAAATAAATAAATAAACCTTTTATAATTAATGAATAATGCACACGCTTAATATAAGGAAGAAGAATGCAAAATATGGTACAGTCATAATGTTATGGACCGACCCCAAATAAAAGATATGAACATATAAGTAGCCAATCTTTTAAAATCTACTGCCCAATGCCCACTTTCAACCTCAGTCTGAATCATTTCAACAGAATCAGAGGAGGTTATAGAAGGGTCAACTTGTCACATTCTCATTATTTCAATAGGTCTCCTACAATAAAAAGCAACTGGATTTAGGCCATGATGATTCAATACAACAGAATAGCTCTTACATTAAAATACTTGTTACTTGTTTAAGGAAAGTACTTTCCTTAGTTCTACTTCCCCAAAGTTTTGGGGTGAATTATAAAATCTGTAATAATATGTTTTCACTGCAGACAATAAGTATGGCTATCATAGATACCAAAGACTAAAAAGTTGCTTGTGAACTACCTATTTACAGAGAATTATATTAGGCTGTGCCAGTATGTCCAATGTAAAAATATGTATTGATTAATAAAGATACATTTGTCCATACATAATCAATACATATTTTCATATAATAAACATCAGTTTTATGGTCATCCTGACATGACACTGATCTTGCCATTGAGCATGCATTATGTGTGATCTTTTCCTAGTTTCACGATTTGAAGGGTCTCAGACATGTATAAGTCTGACCAGCATCTTGATCATGGTGGAAGCTTTAAATCTGGAAAATGAAAATGAACATTCTGAGCTATGGCTAAAGAAATAGACCCATATTCTAATTCTAAGCCATGATACCTGAGCCTTCCACAGAATTTTGACCCTCACAGAACCAATGAGACCAAAGAACCACATCCTCACTGAACTCTCTTGTCCACATAAGAAGACAAGGAAGGAGGGCATTCAAGTGAGAAGAAGGGCCCACCTCCAGGTCAGGCACCTGTATTCTGACACATTCCATTTATTGAAAAACGGATCTCAGCTTAAGTCTTCACTAATTTTCAACAAAAACAGTAACTAATTTTAATAATTATCATTTTACTGCAAGTTAATATTCAAAAACCGTACTTTTTAAAAACTTTCTCCTGTGAAAAACTTGTACATGGCTGTTTTATGCAGAAATTTCTGGGAATTCCTCAGACTTTCTATACAGAAAACAATATTTTCCCCTGTATAGAAAGTTATTTTCTACTGTACAAAATAACTATGTGTGAATTTTGCTGTTTTCTATGCAAAAATGTTTTTGCACACAACCCCCATGTGCAAACTATTTCACAAGAAGAGTAAATATAACACTTTTGAGTGTTGCACTAGGATTGGGACACCAATGGCATCCTAAGACTTGGAAACCCATTGGGTGGCTTTGGGCAAGTCACACCCCCTCAACCTCACAATCCCCTCAAACAAATCTTCCAAGAAAACTTTGAGATGGGTTCATCTTAGGGTCACCAGAAGTCAGATATGATTCAAAGGCACACAACAATAACAACAAAAGGTTTTCTTGACACACAGGAATCACATTTTCAACTATTTTTTTTAAAAAATATTTTCCAATATGCTTCTAATTTCTACTTGAGGCAGAAGCTTGTAAGGCCTCATCTATCTCCAGTCATTGTAGATTTTTTGCAAAGTATCAACTTCTCCTTTTGCCTTGTCTTCTAGGAATAGCCTTCACAACAATTTCAGACACAATTTGCTTTGTGAGCTTCTGCAGCCACTGTCTCCCAGCACGCCTGAGTATTCTTGCCTGACATGATTATGTGTAATGTGTATTGGAGGGTCATAAAAATATCTCATTTTTGAAGTTACCGAATTCCTGCAAGTCCCTTCAGTATTTTCTTCCATCTATTGTTACAGATTGTATTGAAGTGCTTTGTTGGGTTGCAGCCCTTTTCTTCTTGCACCAAGTTTCAAGGGATTTTTCCCATTTGCCCATTCATTTATGCAATTTAGCCACTTTATTCAACCATGCTCCATTGAGTAGAGCATGTTTCTGTCTTTCACCTCAATGATGTTCATTTTAACTATCTGTATCTTAAACAGAACTGTGTGGAAGAATCTGAAAACAATTATTTACTTGATGAGAAGAAATGATAATGAATACCATACATAAGAGAGAAGGATCGTCTATACAGAGCTTGATTTGAGAGATTATATTTGAAATGCAACATCATAGAGATGACTCCCCACCCTCCTCTAGCTCCCTCTTTTTCCATCATCCAATACTTGTGCTTTGCTGTTACAGTCACCTCATCTATTACCATTTCTTTCCTTAGAAGGAGAAACAGCTCTACCCGTGCATCTCTTAGCTGTAGTAGAAACCCAGGACCCAAGCCACATATCTTTGCAAAGCATGAGCATATACTATTTCTAGCCTGCTTCATTTGAGAGTAATGGGAATTTGTAGACTGAAGTAGAGCTCATGTATTTACTAGTACTCAGAGCTGCTAGAAGTTAGGAGAAGTGGTAATGTATCAGCATTTGACTGGGATATGAAGGGAGGATGATAGCTCAGTGGTTTTGCTGACCTCGCATATTTAACAAAGAAGGAAGGAGCCTAGATATAAATCATGGACTCCCTGAAGTAAATCTTTATACATCTTTTGGGCATTACATTTCTACCAAACCACAGGTACTGTATATGTTATGTAATTTGAGGAACTATAACAGCATTAAAAACTTGCTGTCTGATATACATCTGTATGACTGCAAATGATTAATCTTTACATTGACTTTTCAAATGAAAGTCATAACCTTACAAGAAACAAAACCCAAAGCATAACATAAAAAAGAAATTTGTAATGTTTCTGCAGTGGCCCAGTTTTCCTTCAGAATAAATGACAGCCAAATAGAGAGCAGGGGCTTTGATGGGCAAAAGTATGCATGTGCAAAATGTCCCTGTGGAATTTCATTATTTTCACTGAAACTCTTTTAGTTTCATCTGAAAAAAAGACCCAGAAAAAATGGAGAACGATCTATGAGAAGAAAACAAAATGCAAAATCCATAGGAAAGCAGTATTTCTATTAGGATTAACTAAAATTCACTTTTCATAGAATCATAGAATAGTAGAGTTGGAAGAGACCTCATGGGCCATCTAGTCCAACCCCCTGCCAAGAAGCAGGAAATCGTATTCAAAGCACCCCCGACAGATGGCCATCCAGCCTCTGCTTAAAAGCCTCCAAGGAAGGCGCCTCCACCACAGTCCGGGTCAGAGAGTTCCACTGCCGAACAGTCCTCACAGTGAGGAAGTTCTTCCTGATGTTCAGGTGGAATCTCCTTTCCTGTAGTTTGAAGCCATTGTTCCACGTCCTAGTCCGCAGGGCAGCAGAAAACAAGCTTGCTCCCTCCTCCCTATGACTTCCCCTCACGTATTTGTACATGGCTATCATGTCTCCTCTTAGCCTTCTCTTCTGCAGGCTAAACATGCCCAGTTCTTTAAGCCGCTCCTCATAGAGCTTGTTCTCCAGACCTTTGATCATTTTAGTTGCCCTCCTCTGGACGCTTTCCAGCTTGTCAACGTCTCCTTTCAACTGCGGTGCCCAGAATTGGACACAGTATTCCAGGTGTGGCCTGACCAAGGCAGAATAGAGGGGGAGCATGACTTCCCTGGATCTAGACGCTATGCCCCTATTGATGCAGGCCAAAATCCCATTGGCTTTCTTAGCAGCCGCATCACATTGTTGGCTCATGTTTAACTTGTTGTCCACAAGGACTCCAAGATCTTTTTCACACGTGCTGTCTAGCCAGGCGTCCCCTATTCTGTATCTTTGCATTCCATTTTTTCTGCCGAAGTGAAGTATCTTGTATTTGTCCCTGTTGAACTGAGAAGGGAGTCCTGCTGGCCCACCTCTGGCCCTGCTACTCTGGCCCTGCTACTCTGGGGTAAGGAGGAAAGGAAGAGAGTGGAGGAAGCCCTTAAAAACACCTGCTTCTGGACTCTTCTTGCTGTTTCCATCTGCTGCCTGCCAGCACAGGAGAAGGGAGTCCTGCTGACCCACCTCTGGCCCTGCTACTCTGGCCCTGCTACTCTGGGGTAAGGAGGAAAGGAAGAGAGTGGAGGAAGCCCTTAAAAACACCTGCTTCTTGCTGTTTGCTGCCTGCCAGCACAGGAGAAGGGAGTCCTGCTGGCCCACCTCTGGCCCTGCTACTCTGGGGTAAGGAGGAAAGGAAGAGAGTGGAGGAAGCCCTTAAAAACACCTGCTTCTTGCTGTTTCCATCTGCTGCCTGCCAGCACAGGAGAAGGGAGTCCTGCTGACCCACCTCTGGCCCTGCTACTCTGGCCCTGCTACTCTGGGGTAAGGAGGAAAGGAAGAGAGCGGAGGAAGCCCTTAAAAACACCTGCTTCTGGACTCTTCTTGCTGTTTCCATCTGCTGCCTGCCAGCACAGGAGAAGGGAGTCCTGCTGGCCCACTTCTGGCCCTGCTACTCTGGGGTAAGGAGGAAAGGAAGAGAGTGGAGGAAGCCATTGGACCGGGAGGCTGCCTTCACTGGAGTCATCGCCTTTGCCACCTCAGAGGGTCCGCTTGGACAGCTTTCGTCAGACTGAATGCTCCCCATTGGAGATTTTTAGATTCGCATATGGATATTGCTGTACTTGTCTAAAGAGTGTCCCTTATTAGATTTTTTGTGTTGCCGCCACTTGGCTTTCTCCCCATTTTTGTTTCTTACCTATCCCTTTTAAACCTATGTTTTTAGCAGTGTGAGTCATTTGAGTATACTTAACTCACATTGTTATAATTGCTCTGAGTAATTAGTGCCTTGGTGCCTTTATTCAGGACTGGGTTGTTTAGAAGAAGGACGGTCTGGCTAGAAGAGTAGAGTAGTAGAGTTGTAGTAGAGAATGAGTCAGACAGATGCACATGGGAACCACGATCTATCCCAGTTATGCCATCTCATGGGTAGATCGTTTAGCCTCGTCCTTTCTCAGCTCGTAACAGTGAATGAGAAATTAGATCATCTCCTCAAAGGAATTTTGTTACTGGTAAACACCACTAGACTACAGGATGTTCCTGGGGAGGATAATAATAATACTGGTTATGATTTAAAGGAGGCCAGTTGTCCTTCAGATTTGGTGGGAAAGGTAGAACTTGGGCTCCAAAAGGGTAGTAAGGAGCTAAGATTAGAAAATGATGAGGTTGAGGGAGGGGATGATTTGTTTGTTGATCAAACTGTTCAAAGGAGGGAAGGTATGGATCTAGATTTGGCAGCGGTGAAGCCGATAACTAACTCTCCGTTGGAGGGGGATTCCTCTCCTCCATACATAGAGGATTACTATGAACATCATGTACAGACGAAACAGCTGGCTTTTCAAATTGAAGACTCTATATTGAACAGGGGTAGATGGACCTCGGAAAGAGTGATCCAGAGGTCCTTGGGTCAAATTCTTTCAAGGAGCCGGATGACAGTCAAGATAAAGATGATCACTTGGCTCCATAAGGGCTATCAATCATATGATCGCTCTTTACGCCTTATCTTCACTTTTGAGGATAAGTCTATAACAGATGAATTATGGGCCCTTAGGTTCCGGCTGCTCTCATGGGGCATTACCATTAGAAGAGTATTTGTGGACCCCGTGATTCGCCCTTTGGTGGCCAACCTATCTTTACACACTCAACCATCTGTTGAGTAGGCTTAGGCCTAGTTGAAGCATGTCTATCTGTGATAGATGTTTCTTCTTTCTGAATGTATAGGAACAACTCAGGTTCCTCAGTGGTGATGAGGAAACACTCTTCACATCTTCAGATGAATATTTTGATATTTCATATTATTTCATGGATTCCAAAGTTGGGAGGAAACACTGGTAACCCTGCAAACCCAAAGCCTTAAACACTTTATTGCATTTCTTAATCTCTAACATGAATAATTGCAACTTCAGAGGGTTTTCCTCCCAAATGGAATATAGGAAATTGCATGATAATGAAATTGCAGATCAACAGTCCAAATACTGCAGTATTCATATATTAGCAAAAGGAAGATACTACTTGGTTCACCTTTTAATATGACCCATCCTATTTCACACTTGCCAATCTATTATTTTTCAAAGTACACACCTCTTTGAATTTTTAAATGTAGCTTTCTGATAAAAATTCAAACCTTATCAGCAAACTATACAGAAATGCATGAATTACCTAATGAACGATTTCCCTTCCTGCAGGAGAAAAGCATGCAAGAATGCATTTGAACTTGGGTGTTAAAAAGATTCAAAGCAGAAAAGCTGAGACACACAGATTTATCCATATCTAATCTGCTGAAAGGGTAGCAGTAAGAAATATTAGGAATTGAATTGGACCTTTTGCTTTCAAAGCATGGGTTTTTTCACATTCAAGAAATGTCTTCTTATCCCTGAAAGCTCTGAAATTTAGAAATAATGGTAGCAAAATCTTAACATCTGTAACAAACATTAACATATTTATAGAATTTAGGAGAATGAGTCAATTAATCCATGGAATTTAAAATGGGAGTGTTCTAGAGAACTTATAAACGACACAAACTAATCTGACCTCTTCTTAAAGCTTGTCAAAATATCTGCAGTTGTGCTAGGAGTTACCTCCAGAAAAAATGACCTGGTCAAGCATATAAAATTGATAAGCCAACCAATATTTGCAACCAACTCAGCTCTTCTTCTTCCCTTGAGGCCTCACAATAATCACATTAGATGTCTATGAAGTACAGTTAAACGACTCATTAAATTTTACTTGGACATTCTTAGAAGTATTCCCACATCATACAGCTGTCAAACTCAGAGAAGAATGGTGATTAAGAGCTTGATTATGGTGAAAGCCTTTGCTGAATGAAAGATCTCACTCTGCCATTGAAAATTCCATCCTGGTGTCAGATTTGGCCTCTCCTCATTTGCATCATGCAAAGATTACTATATGTCCTAACATAATCCAATTAGGAATAAAACTGCCTATGCACTGACTTTCAATGATTTGCAGAGAAAGACACAGAAGATTCCTGGAAGATGGCAGAGGAGAATATTGATAAGGCAGTCATAGTTTTATCTATTGTCACATGTTTCTTATAACACACATATCTGAAAGATGGAACATTAGTGGTGTAAGAAATGACAAGTAATTTATTATACAAGAGTAAAAAAGCAATATTTCAAAAAAGTTGACCTACAAAGTGTGTGAGGTGATCACAGCCTGAGTTGTATTCAGTTTTCATACTAGTAGTTTCCAGATGAAAAAGGTTGTGGGCATTCGAAACAGCTTTATGAGGGTTTTTTTTAACCACCCTAACTACAGCACCTCTCTCACACTAGAGAATATCTGAAAAATCTCCAAAAGCTGGTGAAAAAATAGGCCTCACAAATATGGAGACCTTGATTAGGACAGGGGAGAATCATCACTGTTTATGATGTCAACCTGTTTCTGGGCAAAATTCAAAGTGCTGATTTTCAACTAGAAAGTCCCATATGGATTGGATCCAGGAAGGACTGTATCTCTCTCTATGAACCTGTCAAATACCTATGATCTTCTGGGGAGGGCTTTCTCGGTGACCCACTATCCACTCTAAAGCATTTAGGGGAACAAGAGAGTGGGCCTTTTTAGTGGCTTCTCCCAATCTGTGGAACTCTGTCCCTTGAGAGACCAGGGTGGCTCCATCCCTGCTCACCTTTCATATGCAGGTCAAGACCTTTCTGTGCCAGCAGGCATTTTGCGGAGGATGAGGGGCATAGTGCTTGGGAGATTGTGGGTGGAAGTTGGGGATAATATTTAGTTTGAGATGTAATTTTAATTATACAAGTATTTTATTGTATTTTAGTTTGTATCCATGACACAAATATTGAATTGTTTTAATTTGTATTTGCCACAATTTTAAATTTATTGGGTTGTGTCATGTTATTGAAAGCCACCTTGAGTCCCCATGGGGAGAAAGGTGGGGGCAGAAATGAGGTTAACAACAACAACAACAACAACAATTGTGCATGGTGGCATTTTTGCATGGAAAATATTTTCTGCACAGAAAATCACATCTGTACAAAACCCCAACCACAAATGCCCCAGATTTTTGCTTTTTATAAGAACTGAAAATAGTTGTCAAAATATCCAGTTTTCAATAATGTTCTCATAGCGATGAAAGGAAAATGGAAGCATTATTTGTTCTTTGTCTGTGATAACAGAACTTGTTAATATTTAAATCTTACGAACCTCGCACATCATATGGTTCCTTTGACTTATTACACTACCATTTTCTACTTTTGCAAATCAGTGCTGCTGCAAGACATACTGCAGCATTTAAGGAAGGACAGTAAAGCAATGTTTACAATTAATTGCCTATCTTCCAAAATGGGAAGGGGAAATGAAAGGATAATTAAATTCTTTCTTAAAGAAACAGATATCTAGAAAAGCCTAACTGAAGCTTATTTCTCAAAGTCAGTGCATTTGTCAGCTCCCTAAAAATTTATTTAAGGGCAAAAGATGAGGCAAGGGAGCCTATGGGGAGTAAGAGCTAAGAGTACACATGTTCAAAAATGAGCATTAGGGTGCATGCTTTGACAGTAACAAATGCTTACACTACTTTTTCAGACTAGGTTTTTAAGGCATCATCAATCAAAGGAGGACTACAATCTGCTTGGGGAAAAATGATGTAACGATAAGTCTCAAATGGCAAATGTCTTGTTATCATACCTGAAACCTGGGATTGCTACATTGTTTTGTTGCCTTACGATTTTTTAAAAGAAAAACTACTTTAAAACATTCAAGAAAAAATGCTGTGGCAGAAAACTGATCTGGCTGATATTTCTTTGTACTTCTATTAGATGTGATTTTTCTTTAATATTTTTCAGAACTCAGGAAAGAAGAGACTCAAGTGCATTTCAGCATCATAAAGAACCTCTTTGCACAGCCACTGGGGTCGGGGCATTTTGAAAGGCCAGGTTTGCAGGGTGTTTCATGGCGTCCCATGCACCCTCCCTCCTTTCCCATCACATGGTAGGGACGGGACAAGGCACATTGGCATCCTGTCCTCATCATATGGCTGAAAGGGAATCAAAATATACTTTCCTCCCCATGATGGCAGAGGAAGCATCTTGTGATGCTTCCCCTCCACTTCGGGAGTAATGGGTGAGGGGCCAAGTCAGAGTCATCTGATGGCGCTTGGCAAGCCCCATTTAAAAGAGGCAAAAGGGGCCATTTAAACCCCAATGTGATGAAGTCTAAGGCATTTCTATCCTTTGCATCTTTTCTCTTACTACATAGTGTGTCTTCACTATGAATATACAGGTGAGACTTTTCAAAGTAGAATTGTTCTTGTCTGGGACAGTTTTAAAAAGCAAGGGACAGATGTTAAGCATTGTTGAATAATTAAAGTCAGAATAATAGGAGTCTACAATCTTTGAAGTAGAATTTAATTATCATGTTCATAAAACCCACATATATGGCATTGGCAATATATGGAGACCCACTGGGAGTTGATAGTATTTGCCCATCTAGTTCAGCAATGCCTTTTTTTTATCTGCTAACGGATCACGATAGTGAGAGGCAGAATATGCACTCAAGTAGCCTGTTGAGTTATGGCGATCTATGAATTTCATAGGGTTTTCTTAGGCGAGGAGTATTCAAATGGGATTTTCCCAATTTCTTCTCCTGAAACAGCACTTCATATTCATTGGTGACCCCCAGCCAAATACTAGACACACCTGACCCTGCATAGCTTCTGGGATCAGATGGGACTTGGTGCCTTCCGGGTATTTAGGTGGTTGAGAAAGTTTGAAGTTTTTATTACTATCATCATCACCTCTTTCTCCTCTTCCTTCTTTCTACTTTTAGACTGGAGTCCGCAAGTGTAGACTAAGAAATGCCAAGGTTCTGTCATATTTATCTATCTATAGTTATTTATAGATTTTATACTGGGACTATCAAAAGTGCTTATTCACAGGACATTGGACTAAAATCACTGTATCACTAAAATGCATGTTGTATGAACAGCTTCAGGTTTTTTTAATGAAACTAGAAGATATAAAACAGTCATCAGTTTGATTTTGTGGTAAAAACAAATCATACCTACTACTTATCTATGCAAATGACATCTCTCTATAGACTTCCCCAGAGCATTCTAGTTTATGGATACTAATCAAACATCTTTACTTGGTTTCAAATAAAACGTATGTAAGAGCACACCAGAAAGGCAAACCAGACATTAATATGTCAAAAAAGTAACAAGCACAAATGGATCCCTATTAAAACATCTGATATTAGTCAAATCTCCAATGGCCATGCTGATGGCTCTGTTGTTTTGTAAAACCTACTAACCCAATTGTTACCTATCATGAAGCTAACCTTCTGACACCTGTCCTTTTGAACATAAGCCCTGGTGCAACAACAAAATTTGTTCCTCTAAATAACTAAGATCTTGAATCCAGCTTTATCACACCCTGACAAAAGGATTTGTTAAAATACTCTGGCAGCATGAGACTGAAAGCCTCCAATTTTCTATTCAAGGTTTTACATATGCATTGGTAAGAGTGCTATGGTAAAACTTCACACTAATATAATGCTACAAGAACCAAGTATTTCTTATATCTTCAAGAATATAGCAGGGGGCAATTTTGCACAACTGGTCTATCTCAGTGTGCATGTCAAGTGTTTATTCTATTGTGACAATATTTATTTTAGAAGCATGGCAAAAGAAATATTGTTTTTGGCGTACATAGTGAGGGCTGTGCCAAAATATATCACTATTAAATGCTTCATAACATATTTTTCTCCATTTCTCACTAAGATGTTAGGAGAAATATGTAGATTAAATGAATCACCAGAAAAAGCACCTAGCAGATCTTTGTTATCAAGCTAGCCTAGGGTTTCCATGTTGTTGCCAAAAAACAGAATGAACTTTTTGGTATAATCATCCTTTTTTAAATTTAAACAAGCACAGAGATGTTTGAAGTCTTCATTTTTAATCTGAATTGAAACTGTTTAGCTCATAGACACAACACCTGACTCAATTTGAGAGTTTTCTGTTTCTTTATTCCTTCTTTTGAACCACGTCACTTAATGATCTTCAAAGTTTACAGAATCTTCTGTGTCATTTCAGATGGACTTATTATCCAATTAGGAATTTCAATTGCTTTCTTCTGATGGATACATTTTCTACTTTACAAAACTGATGAGAGAATTAAAATTGATACTGCATCAGTTTACAGATGGAACTCAATGAGTAAACAACATCTATGACATGAATACATGAATGTAATATATTAATGTTGTTAATCTAAACTTAAACTGAATTGTTTTGGAAAATCTAACAATAATGCATTAGTATTAACTCACATTTTATGTCATTGTTCATCCATATTTATTATTATTATTATTATTATTATTATTATTATTATTATTATTATTATTATTATTACTATCATCACCACTTTTTTCTCTCCACAAAGGAGACTCAAATTGGTTAATGCATAAATATGTATTTATATCTAGTATATACATACATATATATATATATACACACACACATACATATAGCATGCATGCACACACACATCTATATATATAAAATGATAAAGTTGTTTGCGCAGTGACTATAACAACAAAACTAAACATCCCAGAAATACGAAATTTGGCAACACAATGCAAAAGCCTTGCCTCCAGGTTACAACAACACAACCACACCACAAAACCACAATCCAGACCCACAAAACTCACAACAACGCATCATGCGATAACAACACAACTAAACGCCCCAGAAATACAAAACTTGGCAACACAATGCAAAAGCCTTGCCTTCCAGTTATAACAACACAACCACACCACAAAACCACACAGGACCCACAAAACTCACAACAACGCATTGTGACTATAACAACACAACTAAACGCCCCAGAAATACGAAACTTGGCAACACAACGCAAAAGCCTTCCCTCCAGGTTGTAACAACACAACCACACCACAAAACCACAATCCAGACCCATAACACTCACAACAACGCATCGTGACTATAACAACACAACTAAACGCCCCAGAAATACGAAACTTGGCACACAACTAAACGCCCCAGAAATATAAAACTTAATAACACAACGCAAAAGCCTTGCCTCCCAGTTGTAACAACACAGCCACACCACAAAACCACAATCCGGACCCACAAAACTCACAACAATGCATCGTGACTATAACAACACAACTAAACGTCCCAGAAATACGAAACTTGGCACACAACTAAACGCCCCAGAAATATAAAACTTGACAACACAACACAAAAGCCTTCCCTCCAGGTTGTAACAACACAACCACACCACAAAACCACAATCCAGACCCATAACACTCACAACAACGCATCGTGACTATAACAACACAACTAAACGCCCCAGAAATACGAAACTTGGCACACAACTAAACGCCCCAGAAATACAAAACTTGACAACACAACACAAAAGCCTTTTCTCCTGGTTGTAACAACACAACCACACCACAAAACCACAATCCGTACCCACAAAACTCACAACAACGCATCATGACTATAACACAACTAAACGCCCCAGAAATACAAAATTTGACAACACAACGCAAAAGCCTTGCCTCCCAGTTGTAAGAACACAACCACAACACAAAACCACAATCCGGACGTACAAAACTCACAACAACGCATCATGACTATAACAACACAACTAAACGCCCCAAAAATACGAAACTTGGCAACACAACACAAAAGCATTCCCTCCCGATTGTAACAACACAACCACACCACAAAACCACAATCCGGACCCACAAAACTCACGACAATGCATAGTGACTATAACAACACAACTAAACGCCCCAGAAATACAAAACTTGGCATACAACTAAACGCCCCAGAAATACAAAACTTGACAACACAACTCAAAAGCCTTGCCTCTCAGTTGTAACAACACAACCATACCACAAAACCACAATCCGGACCCACAATACTTACAACAACGCATTGTGACTATAACAAATACAAAATTTGACAACACAACTCATCCACCTCCCCAATCCCTACATTCACACTTGGCCTCCAAAAAAACAATTACAATAATAACAATAACAACAACAATAAGAATCAACACCATCACAGGCAAGAAACAGCCCTAGGCACTGAGGCTGAGAGGCCAGTCAGTGCTACACTGAGCCTCCAAAAAACAATACAGTAGCATCTAACTTATCCAACTTTCATGACCACTACAACAACAATAATAATAAACACCTACACAGGCAAAAAAAAAAAGACTATTGTACCACAATAAAAATATAAACCGCACTCAGCAGAATCAGACATTACAACTAACAACAAACCAAAGACAACAGGGATCTCAAGCAATTATCAATCAACACAAAAATTGAAGAAGGTAACAGACTTCAAATACTACTACTAATGTGAGCATAAAGAAGGGTGGAGGTCACAGCATCAATACAACCTAATGTAGACTGACCAACACCACCAGACTAAGCCACAGCAACGCGTGGCCGGGCACAGCTAGTAGTCTATATAAACTCCCAGTAATTAAGCAAAAATGCAATGCTTTCTCTTTGTAAAAGTCTCTGGTTTTGCTTTATGGCTATGTTCCAGTATAGAGGAATTCCAGATTATTAATGCCACCTGATGCGGATCAATACAATGTTCTTTATGTCCACAATGGCTTGCTGCTCTGTTGGGTTTCTGTTAACTGAATGCTCAATGTATACCAGCACATATTCTAGGGAGATGGAAAATGAGGGACTAGTACTCTCCTTCAAGCAGGAGTTGTGCTAAAGAAAATAACACAAAAAAATAGTCATCTTTGGTAGCTTAAGGTCTATTTAACATAGAGAAACCACAATATGGGGAAAAGGTCACAAGAAGACACATTCATTTGAGAATTCTCTGTACTTGCAGAATCAAAGGTATCTTAAGACTTATTTGTAAACATCATCTTAAAATCAGTTGCAGGTATGAATCACAGACACAATGAATCAATCCCTCAATGGCAAATCAACATATATATGCATTCCACTGACTCAATGCATCTACTAAAGTAGGGGTAACAATTTGATTTAGGCCATTATATCTTTTGTTTTAGTATATAAAAGTTCTGCCTATATAATATACAAAGCAGGCACTGGCTTCTAAGTTAGGGATATGGAAAGTGTAGCCCTCATTTTTGTGTAGTGTTTTATCCCCAAATGTGTGGGAGATGCCAGTTGTGTGTTCAGGGGAAAGACCGCTCCAAGAAACACCAACACACATATGGGGAAAGAAGGCCACAAATGTACTGCTTACTGCCATGATTGGGATTGGCACATGGGTTTCAGATCTGGACTTTGACCAGTCTTCCACTTAATCAATGACCACTGATAGGAAACTCTTAGTAAATTAGGACAAGAAACATGAGGGCATAAACCCCAAACATATTCCTACACTATCAGAAGTGTGCTGGAAAGATGTCTGCCTCCTGAGAAGGACCAGACACACCTCACTCACTCCTCAAGGCATCCCCATATAGAAAGAATACATACTCCAATTTAGAAAGCCAGAAATAATGCAAAATAAAGGTGAGTGGGATGGGACAACACTCAAAAGGTGACTACCAAGCATGTTCTCAAGTAGGAGCCTAATGCCCCTCCAACACACATACGGACCACTCAGTTGAATCGAAGAGCCAACACATTTAAAATGAGATTTCAACTAACTTCCAGTTGGTTCCCGCCTCCCCAAGGCTATGCCAGTGTTGTGGACTACTCTTCTGCTTTTGAGGAGGAGGTAGAACAGGTAGCTGAAGAGATAGTACTTGGGGATTTGGGGCCAAGTGTTGAGGAGGAAGGAGAAGGCAAGGAAGATATACTACAAGTCCCTACATTCCAAGAACGGTGAAGGGCAAAAGAAGAAAGAAGAAGGTTAGTTAGAATCGTGGCAAAAACACTGAGCAATCAGACCTCGCCCTAGGAACATCTGTGCTAGGAGCTCAGGGTTATAAATTAGCAGCAAAATCAGTAGTCAATGCTGGCTGCAACCCACCTATTTGGGGGTGTTTGTGTTCTGGTCTCCATGCTACAGCTCCAGCATCAGCTTTGTAAAGGACTTCTTGCCAAAACCTTTGTTCCTGTACACTGTCTCTTTGCCAAAGATTCTTGCTACTGTCTGCTGTGAAGATTTGTTGTCAAATACTTTTGTTCTACGTCTGTTGAAAAACCTTGCATTGTTTTTGGACATTACCTTCTGTTTCTTTACTGGTGTTTGCATTATTATTATTATTATTATTATTATCATTATTATTATTTTGTTAAAGTAAAGCTTTTTTAGTTACTTCTATTCATGTTGTAAGACTGTTTCAGGAGCGAAACAGGACAGCCAGGGCACAAAGAACCTCAAGGAGGCCCTACATACTAATACAAAGATAGTGGCTTGTACCAAGCCCAGCTTGCTCTGCTCTACCCCAAACCACAACTGTGCTGTACAGCTAATTTTTGATCATCTGTCCAGTCTATCTAGAGTCTGAAAGAAAATTGGTCACTAGATAATCAAGTGAGGTCCCTAAAATTAAGAACCTTATGTCAGAAGAGTTCGGTTTTTATCTCATTACATATTACTAGACCCAGACCAGCCCATCATGATTAAGAGAATAAAAAAGTGCTAATATATAAAGCCGCAGAATGAGACTGAACCATTGCAAAAATGGGTTCTTTAAATACTAAAATTAACACAATACTATGAATTATTCAGCATAACAGCCATTTTATTAAATTTAATGAAAACTGAGGTCAATGAGTCAGTCTTATACTGAGATAGAACGGGAGCTCTTATGTACAAATCACGTATCTTTTGACATTTGAGCACCTTGTTGCTACATCTCTGTCTAATCCGAAGCCAACAACTGTGCTATATACCTAATTCCAATGAGTGGAAGCTTTTCTTTAATAAATATATTTTTTTTAAAAAGAAGGAAGCATAAACCTCATTCATCTTTGCACTCCTATGGCCTGGGTGGTAGACCCAAAGAATGGCAAGAGAACATTGGCAATTATGTTCTGTCCTCCCTGTCTATGGAGAGTGAGGGCAAGGTTCTCAATTTTCAAAATAGCTAACACCAGTTGCCTATAAAAATACAACCCCATCACATTACCTAAATTCCCCACTGTAGGACACTTCCTCAATACAGCTGGTATGGAGCCCACCGGATCTCATCCCACGATGTACAACTGCTTCCAGCGGGGTGCCATGCTGGATGTGTCAAGGAAGCGTGGTATGAGGGGAAAACCTGAACATGGGAGACTATCCATTTTCAGGTTAGGACTCATGGAGACAATGCAAGTGCATACCAAAAAGCTTAGTGGCATGTGATCGGCAAGAAGGTGGTGCGGGTGATGTGGGGCACAGGCAACAGATTTGCCCTGCTGCTCTACCTATTCCCACTATCCCCTGCATCTAGGACCTCAATATCATGAGGTCCTTAATGAGTAAGGGACATATAGGTACCCCCCCCCCCAAAGTTAAACATATGAGAATCATTTAAGGAATATTTGAAGGAGATCAAAATATTACTTTTCACTGAAAAATATTCTGCTGAGAACAAAGAGACCTACTCAGTACGCAGCTGATAACTTGATTTGAGTTCTCTTCCAAGATTACTTTGTCTTTGGTCTTAGATTTAAAAGCCAGAATAAATAACAGCTACTGCTGCACAAATTTTCAAACTAGTTCCTGGCACTTTTACAATGCCACAAGCATTCCACTGGGCAGATCTAGTCATCAGATTATATTATTTGGTTATAAAACAGAAAAGAAACAAATAAAAGGGAATAATATTTTGGATTATGTCAAGGACTCTCCTTTGAACAGCTGCTGCTCAATCGCATAGTCGTTTCCGATTCTTCGTGACCTCATGGACCAGTCCATCCCAGAGCTCCCTGTTGGCAGTCACCGCCCCCAGTTCCTTCAAGGTCAAGCCAGTCACTTCAAGGATACCGTCCATCCATCTCGCCCTTGGCCAGCCTCTCTTCCTTTTTCCTTCCATTTTCCCCAGCATCATGATCTTTACCAAGCTTTCCTTGTCTTCTCATGATGTGGCCAAAATACTTCAACTTTTCCTCTAATATCCTTTCTTCCAGTGAGCAGCTGGGCATTATTTCCTGGAGGATGGACTGGTTGGATCTTCTTGCGGTCCAAAGAACTCTCAGGATTTTCCTCCAGCACCAAAGTTCAAAAGCGTCCATCTTCCTTCGTTCAGCCTTCCTTATAGTCCAGCTCTTGCAACCATAAGTTACTATGGGAAATACCATTGCTTTGACTATGCAGACCTTCGTTGCCAGTGTGATGTCTCTGCTCTTCACTATTTTATCAAGATTGGCCATTGCTCTCCTCCCAAGAAGTAAAAGTCTTCTGATTTCCTGGCTGCAGTCTGCATCTGCAGTGATCTTCGCGCCTAGAAATATAAAGTCTGTCACTGCCTCCACATTTTCTCCTTCTATATGCCAGTTATCAATAGGTGTATTTGCCATGATCTTGGTTTTCTTGACGTTTAACTGCAACCCAGCTTTTGCACTTTCTTCTTTCACCTTGGTGATAAGGCTCCTCAGCTCTTCCTCACTTTCGGCCATTAGAGTGGTATCATCTGCATATCTAAGGTTGTCAATGTTTCTTCCAGCAATTTTAACTCTGGCCTTAGATTCGTCAAGCCCCGCACGTTGCATGATGTGTTCTGCGTACAAGTTGAATAGGTAGGGTGAAAGTATGCAGCCCTGCCATACTCCTTTCCCTTGAACCAGTCTGTTGTTCCGTGATCTGTTCTTACTGTGGCTGCTTGGTCTTTATACAGATTTCTCAGCAGACAGACAAGGTGACTTGGTATCCCCATACCACCAAGAACATGCCATAGTTTATTATGATCCATAGTCAAAGGCTTTAGAATAGTCGATAATGCAGAAGTAGATGTTTTTCTGAAACTCCCTAGCTTCCTCCATTATCCAGCAGATATTGGCAATTTGGTCTCTCGTTCCTCTGCCTTTTCTGAACCCAGCTTGTACATCTGGCAACTCTCGCTCCATGTATTGCTGGAGTCTTCCTTTGAACAGCACTAGGCTCAAAATGCCAAACCATCCAGTTACAACTCAGTTGTTTGGCTTTTACAGGAAAATGAGTAAAACACATTAGCTCTGTGGGTAGTGCTGCACAAAAGCAGTTTGATATTTAAAGAACTAAAAAAGTGTAAGCCTTCTTAGAGTATATTGTTTCCAATGGATCACGTCCTTTTAAAAATGGAAAGGAATTGGGGAGACAGGAAATCACAAATTATATTATGCATCTGATTAGGTTTATACATTCAAGTTTTGTTATAGTATACCTTGAGGTCACTTCTTTAGAAGTCTTCATAAACAAGGAAAAGTTGAGCAAAAATAACAGCTGGAGCCATATCAAGTATAACAATTTGTGGGTAATGATTTGGGACATACTGCATATAATCATGTATAAGTCTAGGGATCATAGTTTTAAAAACTATTAAAAACCCTGGTCAAGTTATCCATGGCTCAATGTACATGCTATAACTTAACTCTTAAAAAAAAACAGAAACCATCTCAGAAATCAGCTCCATCTCTGAGAAATGTGGTGAAAGGCAAAAGTTTAGTCTATCCTAGAACACTAAAGGACGCACCAACCCCCTCTGCTCTTTTAGTTGCAGCACTACTTTAGACCTTTTAAAATGCCTGGCTGGAAAAATGGTGGCAGCAGTTTTTTGATGCTTCCCCTCAGAGAGGTGCCAAGAGAGTGAAGTGGATCAGTACTACTGTTAGGTTCTCCCAGGATGGACTAAGCTCTCTCCCTTAGTCATACTACTCTGGTTCCTTTTTTGATAAGAGTTAGCCAGGAAATATCCTTTGTCTTATTCATAGGTCATATTAAAATGCATAATTTTAATTGCAAAACCTGCCCTCAACAAGTTTTAGGGCCATAATTATGGATTTTAAAGTCGATTTATATACAAGTATATGCTGTAGGCCTTTTATTGATAATCAGTATCTGAACACTCTTCTGAGCTTCACAAAATGACTTAAAATGGTCATTGTATCACCATCACTACTACTATCATTTACGCACAGTTATTTTGTATTAATTATATGTATACTGATATACACGGGCAGAGGCGGTTCAACCACCAGGCGAACCAGGCACTTGCCTGTGGAGCCATTCTGTTGGGGGCGCAGTTGAGGCACTTCCGGGTACACGCGCATGCGTGCATGCATGTGTGTGCACCCCCACCTACTCTTGGCTTTGGTCTGGGCCCGCTCACAGGCCGAAGCCTAGTGGGCCCAGAGACCAAAGCCGAGAGGAGGCGGGGGGTGCGCATGCATGCACGCGCACCCAGATACGCACCCCCGCCTCCTCTCGGCTTCAGTCTCTGGGCCCGATCGCAGGCCAAAGTCCAGCAGGCCCAGAGACCGAAGCTGAGGGGAGGCAGGGGGTGTGTGCACGCATGCACATGCACCCGGGCACACACACCCCACCTCCTCTCGGCTTCGGTCTCTGGGCCCGCTCGGCTTCGGGGCCTGCACCCGGCCTTCGGGGCCTGCACCCGGCCTTCGGGGCCTGCACCCGGCCTTCGGGGCCTGACCCAGGGCCAGGCCCACCTCCAGGGCCAGGCCCATACCTATGGCAGGCATCCTCTGAGGTTGTGAGATCTGTTGGAAGCTAGGTAAGTTGGGTTTATATATCTGTGGAAAGTCCAGGGTGGGATAAAGAGCTCTTGTCTGTTTGAGGCTAGTGTGAATGTTGCAATTGGCCAGCTTGATTAGCATTTAATGGCCTTGCAGAATCAAAGCCTGGCCGCTTCCTCCCTGGGGCATCATTGGTTAGGAGGTGTTAGCTGGCCCTATTTGTTTCCTGTCTGGAATTCCCCTGTTTTCAGAGTGTTGTTCTTCATTTAGGCTTTTCCTTAATCCCTCCTTATTATCCAACATTTTCGCTTATCCAATGCTTTTATTTTTCAGTGATTGGTTTTGGGGCGGGGGGCACCAAAATTCTTTTTGCCTACACTTGAAAATTACCTTGGGCCTGCTCTGTATACAGGGCTTTACAGAATAATGAAAAGGAGATTGGCTTTTGCAATCGAATCAGTGCAATTTACTGAGCCCAGGCCTCCTAACCCGAAGAGTGATTTTCTATGCTGTCACTTCCATATTTGTATACAAAAAATGCTTACAGATTAGTCGCTTGGAGAAATGAAAATTAATAACATTATCACATGCAGTATGCTTTCAGAAAATCACTGGAAGTAGCTATGGATTTGCAATAGTGTGTTCATAACAGTGAACACATTCTGAAAGTACAATACTCTGTTTTTATGCCTTGCTATTGTTACAACAGTAGCAATTTTCAATATACAGATTATACAGTTAAGTACTGAAATGTAGTGAAAGGAAGGAACCAAAAATCCTTCTGACTTGTCAACAGTGTAAAGGCACATGGCTTATAATCAAACTATTTCTGCCCATTATGGGTTTGATGTGAGACCAAGCAACAGATAGTCACTTTAGATCATGAAATGAACACCACTTGATAGGGTCTACTGGACTGAATAAAGTGAGGAAATCTGGCTATGCTATTTTTCTCTAATGGTCTGACTGGTCAGCCTAGTACTCTTTCCCATAATATTTAGAATATTGCTGTATCATTAAAATATCTAAAAAAATGATTTCAATTAAGCCACATAAACTATTCACCTTTAAAACAAACTGGTTTCAGATCTAGAATATGCTCATTTAAAAAGAACTGACCACCTATCAAATAAATTGGGTTAACAACTGGTAGTTTTCTATCAAAAAATTAAGCATATTTAAAAATTCTCTAAGTTCTATTATTTCATTGAATTTTGAGGACTTCAAGGACCAGATTATGAGTGGCAAGGGCCATCCTGGAACACTGTTGCGTCTTATTGGACACCTGAAAATCCACATAGCAAGAGTTTAAAAAATACTTTTTTGCATAATAGATACATGGAATTCAAAGCCTGAAGCAAAGTGTCTTGTCTACTGCAGCATTTTACTTGTATTCTTAATACAATTCTGAGTGGTTCTGACCTTAAAACTCCCTGAACATTTGCTCATTTAATGCTATTTCTCTTATTGTCCTTGTCAGTGCCTTTTCATCTTTCAGGATGCAGCCATGAATTCCTATAGCACACTGTTCAAATGTGCAGGTAACTACTATCAAATATAGGATTAAATGGACTGCAAAATGGGGAAGACAAGCCTGACTGATATGACGTTACAAACCATGCTTTTTTTGTACTTTATGCAATCAATCAAGCTTACGTTTCGTTAAATTGTGTTAATCTTCCATGATCACTACAAGCTTTAAAAACAGTTATCGGAACATTTGCTACAAATTATGTAAGGGGTACTCTAATAAATTATTTTTCATTCAACAGAGCCATCCCATCTTCAATAGAATATGATTAATGAATGCATGTATGGATAACACCTCTTCTACTGAGATTGTTGCAGCCTTATATAATTACTGTTTCCAGAAATATGTACATGCCCAAATGCATTATTCAGATGTGAATGCAACTGGAACTAGAGAAATATTCTCAAGGGAAAAGAAGCAACCCCATATATAGACACAGGTCTAAAGGATGTTATTAAATGTGCAATATTTCCAAATGCAATAAGACAAGCACAATTGCTAAATGAAGAACATCAGTGGTCAAAGGCCATTATGTAAGTCATTTTCCTCCATATTAAATCACAAAAAGCATAGTGCCACACATTGCACACACACACAAATAATGCCCACTAAATTGAGTACTAAATGCAGTTGTAAGAAAAAGCAAATTGACAGCTATTTCTACCATATTAAGCAGCAAAAGTTAAAATAAGAAGAAAAAGAACCATATCACAACAAAGTTCTATATAATCCAACATTCTGTTTCTAGTCTGATACTTTTAAAAAGCCCAAGGAGAGAAAATTAATGCAACAGCAGACTTCTGTTTGGCCCAAATTTGACAATTTTTCCTGGAATGCTCCTGTTTTCATTCAGAGATTGGCTCCGTCAGCAGTATTAGGCTACAACTGGAACTTCAAATATTACCAAACTTTTTTTTAATTTTAATTATTTCCAATGGGCAGCAGCTGGTGGAACTTTAAAAGAAATGTTACTTCCTGCATTGTAGTTCCGCCTCCAAATTCTTTTCTTCCACATACAGAAATTTTCAGCTAAAATTTTCCACTGACCTTCTGACTCAAGATGTTCCTGATTATACTCTGCATTAGATTGGAGATTCCCAATGTGTTGAGATAAACCTCTCAGAAAAAAGCAAACAAACATGTATGTTTGTTCAATTGTTTTCCGGTATCCTGCAGTAACCTATGGTCTCAGTGCAAACTTTCTTTCCTATCTGTTTAATTTATTTAGGATTAGGGTTCTATAACAATGACTAGAAAATCTAAAAACAGTGTTACTAGAGGCAGTTCCAATTGTTTTCCAATTAAATATGTTTTTTAACAAAAAGGAATTTTAATTAAGCTTTGTGCTTAAAATTCTCTTGCAGTTACTCACCTTGGTTCTATTATAATTTACCATTAATACTACAAGATAACACTCATTTGTGGTATTACAAAACAAAACACCCCAAACCTGAAGTGATGTCTCAGTGTAATTTCAGATTATCCCTTGATGTGCTATTTTTTGAATTTTTTTTGGTTAGTGATGCACATTTTATTTTCCTGCCAACAGAATTTTTAAAATCCTTTCCTACAGTGAAAAGATTTGAAAGCAACCTTTCCTCTAGGTCCCTTTGGTGAGATGACTTCAAACAATACAGAATCTTTCTTGTGAGATCAACGTTTGATCTGTATATAAACAATTTCGGTTACCTAATTATACAAGCCTTTGAGATGTAATTTTTTTTTTTGACAAAATAAAATACCAGCTCACCTTTGGACCTCAATAAGCCATGCGCCTTTATGTATAGTTCCCATTTAATGAGCCAAAATTGGCCTCTGAATTACATCATTTGAAGAGAACTATGTGAATAATTTTCAGTATCTTATGGCAGCATCATGCAGGCTCCAGCACATCAGTCTCAGAGTTCAATAAAATTTCCCACCACATTTAATCATAGTGTATTTCCAACAATTGATAAATTATGGTTAATGATAACCACTGGCCAAACAGAGTTGTTAATCCCAATTACAGTGGATGTACTGAACAGTAATAGTAATATTTGTTTAGTGGTTCTAAAGCCCATTGATTGAAAGTTCAATCACATCTGTTCAAATTGATATTAACAATTTGATTAAGATTTGTAACTAATTAGAATCCCCTTCTCAAATCTGGTGATAACAGTGAACTAACAGTAAATGACAAGATACACACACAACTTCAAGCATTTCACAGATGAAGCCTGACCAAGAAATATGAATGTGTGGGCATCATTGCAAAAATTATTAATAATGAAGAAATATTCAAGTTAGAAGAGGCTGCAGCACTTTTGCCTGAGCTTACTGGCAAGATTCTGCTATCTCTCTCCCCCCCCCCCCAATTTAATTGAGGGCAAATAATGTTTTCACTTTTAACTCAGTTTGCAGCAATTTAATTAAGTTGAGGACAAGGGGAACGGGAGGAGAAGAAAGAAACTGGGACATTATTCTTGTTATATGCCTTCAAGTTGTCTTTGGCTTACAACGATACTTAGGCAAACCTATCACAGGATTTTCTTAGCAAAATTGTTCAGAGGGTTTTTGATCTTAAGAGTGTGTGACTTGGTAGGTTACCCATTCTGTTTCCATGACTAAGTGGGGATTCAAACCCAAGTCTCCAGGATCATAGTCCAACACAGAGACCTCTTGGGAGGCATTTTAGAAGCAGCTAAAAAGTGGGAAAGCAAAGAATTAATTCAGAATTCCCTCACAAATCAGGGCAGCTGGAGAATAAATTATAAAAAATAGAAAATCAGAAAACTGTATCTAAGTTTCAGTGATGTTCCTAAGCTATACTAATACTCAGCATAAGTTGAATTATTAAAGCATCTCATTTAAGAAAAAGAATACAAGAAGAAAACTTTGGATTTCTTAAGTATGATAAAACATGATAAAATAATTTTTGTCTAGAAAGAGAGACAAAAAGTAAAAAAATAAAACTTCCAAACGTTTTGTTTCATTTTATTGTTATTTCTTCAATGCTAAACAGAATGATAAAAATAACACTATTAAAGACAATCATATTCTACAAACATGAAGCACAGTAATCATTTCAGGCTGAAATGCTTCACAGCAGTAGTTCTACTGAGGGGCTCCACAGTTCCCTCCTCCAAGCTTCCCTTCCTCTTTCTTGCTCCTCCTCCTGCCTGCCTCCCTCACCACCAAACGCTTTCCTCCTTGGCACTCTTGCCGCCAAAAATGTTTCTCCCTCAGCCCCCTGGCTGTCAAAAGTTATTTTCCTCACCTTCCTTGCTTCTGTAGATGTAAATAGGGTTTACCTTTTGACTTACATTATTTTGTATTGTTATATGGCACTGAATGTTTGTCTTTTTATTTGTTGTAAGCTACCCTGAGTCACCTCTGGGGAGATAGGGCGGGATAGAAATAAAGTTTTCATTCCTATCATTCATTCATTCCAAAACCTTACTTCCCTTACAACGCTCAGGGGGTGCTTTTCCTGCATGGCAGAAGGGGGTTGGACTGGATGGCCCTTGGGGCTTCTGCTAGTTCTATTATTATTATTATTATTATTATTATTATTATTATTATTATTATTATTATTATTATTGCTGGGTGGCCCTCTATTGGGGGTGCTTTGATTGTGCTTTTCCTGCACAGCAGAACGGGGTTGGACTGGATGACCTCGGGGGGGGGGGGGTCTTCCACCAAAATACAGTTAAGTTCATGTTGGTTAAAATTGTTCTTAATTTTAAATTTTGTATTTTTCTTTATTTCCTTTTTTCTTTTTTGAAAATGTCAAAACGTTTGCCTATGCCTGATATATATTTACATTATATATAATACAATATAAATTATAATATATAAACTTTTTTGGGACTTCACGAGAAATGTTTTCTTCAAAAAAAGCTCTACGGCTGAAAAAGTTTGAAAGCCCTTGTTTTACAGAAATATCCCAAATTAAATTCCATTGAAATTGGTGGATCTTACTTTTCAGTGTGGATGCATAGAATTGCACTGGCAATCAAACCAATGGAAACCATCATGTATTAAAAACACGAGCTTTTAATTCATAATTAAAAGGTGGAACCTCCTTAGAAATTTGAGTTATTTTCTTACAGTGAAGTCACAGTCCTCGGCTGAAAATAGTGCCATATTAGTAATGCACTGAATAATTTAGCCCAGTGTAAAACAAATTAGGACATGTTCCATTGTTCCTAAGATGGATGGCATAACAAAGAGCTGGGTATTTTAATATCCTTAATGTCAACTTAGAAAATGAGATTCTTCCTTAACCTTTCTGTTTCGTTCACAAAGATGAATGAATGGTCACAGGGCCTTACTGAAAAAAGCATAGTAATAGCTGAGGTGGTATTTCTGTCTGAAAAGAGCTTTATAAAAATCAGATTTTAAAAGGAAAAATGTATCTATGTGGCATGATTTAATGATGAATATGAAATAATGTAACCTAGATTCACTTACATTGAAGCTATTAATTTTTTTTAAAAAAAGATAAACATAGGAAATGATTCTATGCATTCTATTAAATACAACATTAGGTAATGCTCAGTTACTGATGGTACTTTAGTTTAGCAAGCTAAGAACTGCTTTAACTCTTTACTGCTTTAACTAAGTTTGGTTCACTGCTGGTTCCCATATCATATACATACGACTGTGGCTGCACATTGTAAGAAGCAATCAAACAATCTCAAATGATAGAAAACCCATTCCTTTTGTTCCTAAAACAACTGAATCTAGGTCTAAGGAGATATGGAAACAGTACATTCTGGTACAGTTGTTTCTGGTTGATTGTGAAAAACGTGACACTAACTGCAGACAAGAGCATTCTAAATAGTACTGAATATGTAAATGCTGACATCTCAATGTTGACATTTGAGTACTGAAAAAGAGGAGTCAGGCCCTGACATCTGGAAAACCTAGTTTCAGATGAAAACACAAAGTAAATGGGGATCAAGGACAGCTTCAGAAACAAGTCAAAGCAATTTTCAAGATGAAAGGAATGGATGATGGTGCTGGTAGGCTGTAATGGTCAGAAGCATGCTAGTTAGCACACCAAGCTACCATTTGTATTAATTGCTGTGTTGCACAGTGGTGGCAGAAAGGACAGAAGGGCTCTGAGTTTAGTTTCTCTCCATGGACATCATTCCTTCAGACCTTTTACTCTCACTGCCACTAGTGAAGCTGCTGTAGCATAGTGCACCATAGAGGAGAACATATATCTGTGGTAATTACCTAAGTTCATTATGTGGAAAGTTAAACATTATCAATGAAAAAATGCAGAAAGCTATGGAGAAGTAGCAACTAAGCTTCACAGTGCATGTATGAAGACAGAGTAGAATTTTAGTAAGTAAGTAGGGAGAAGATTATTATCTATTTTGATATTTTTTGTTCATGGGATTATTATCACATCAGGATCTTCACTGTTTTTCAAACTATATCAGTCTTCTCACAAAGAAACGTCCTAATGAAAGAGAATTGGAGAAGATCTTCCCAGCATTCTTATATTGCTGTTGTTGTGTCTTTTCAGACATTTTCCAACTCATGGTGACCTTAATGAAACTATCACTGTCTTTTCTTGGCAAGATTTGTTGGGAGGGGGATTTGTCATTACCTTCTTCTGAGGGGTCGGAATCACAGGATTCCACCACTAAGAGGAAATGCAAAGCCTAATATCCAGAATCAT
Source organism: Anolis carolinensis (assembly GCF_035594765.1). Taxonomy (NCBI): domain Eukaryota; kingdom Metazoa; phylum Chordata; class Lepidosauria; order Squamata; family Anolidae; genus Anolis; species Anolis carolinensis. The sequence continues at coordinate 33,590,225 of NC_085844.1, read as the reverse complement.
AGTTCCATGATCAAACCTCTAAATTGTTCCTGTACAAGTACTATCATTTAAACACAAGTGCACAAACATAAATAGTGAACTATTATTATTACAGAATGAAATTAGTACCTTCTGAATAACTCATATAGGATATAGAATTGTCAATTACTTTTGTTCTTGAATACCTTTATTACATTTTAAAGCAAGTGAAGACACAATTAAATCAAAAGCCAATCCCTTTTTTAAATAGTGTGTTTCTACATAAATGATTTGCCTGGATAACCATAAATCAACCATCAAATCCCACCACTGGTCTCGTTCTGACACAGTATTAAAAAACCTACATAATTACATGGATTAACTATTATGGAAAATATACCTAAAACTAATTTTGGCTTTCTAATTAGTGAGATCCTGATTAATTGCTATTATATCTCATTTCTTTCCAAACTTGGGAGATCAAGAACACAGGTACTCAGCAGTGCAATATGGTAGCAATCCTATAAACAGGTAAAATGTAGTTTGTTCCTAACTTTGAAATGATGGGGAGCAACAAAATCTCTATAATAGGTTCTATACAAAGGCCCAGACTCCAGATTTATTTAACTAAATTAATGCAAATATATGTGTCACAATGCATGTGCGAATTTGAAACACATTATCATTCACTTGGATATTTAGAATTGCAGAGGAGACTCAATACAATGCAATAGGAAGAACAAAGAAATGTCAACTGTCCTCTCATTTCAGACATTCACCGTAAACTATACATATCTCCCCAGTGAAAAGTCATTTTCTTCACTCTAGTTCAGGGTTCCCCAAACTAAGGCCCGGGGGCCGGATGCGGCCCTCCAAGGTCATTTACCTGGCCCCCGCCCTCAGATTTATAATATAATATATTGTATATACATATAATATTGATAATAATATTATAATGTAATACAATATAACACTAATAATAATACCATACAATAGTATTAATTATATATTACTAATAATATTACTAATAATATTACAGTATAGTGGTATAGTTCAATATAGTAATATATAATGCTAATAGTGTGCTATGCTAACAATATAACATATTGTATGTACATATAATTTGTAAGCAACTCTGAGTCCCCTTTGGGGTGAGAAGGGTGTGATACAAATGTAGTAAATAAATATAGTAAGTAAATAAATAAATTTTAGACTTAGGCTCGCCCAAAGTCTGAAATGACTTGAAAGCACACAACAACAACAATCCTAATTAACTTGACTATCTCATTGGCCATAAGCAGGCCCACACTTCCCATTGAAATCCTGATAAATGTATGTTGGTTAAAATTGTTTTTATTTTTAAATATTGTATTGCTCTTTTATTGTTATTTCATTGTTGTTATTGTTGTTTTTGCACTACAAATAAGACATGTGTAGTGTACATCGGAATTTGTTTGTATTTTTTTCAAATGATAATTTGGCCCTTCAACAGTTTGAAGGATTGTGGACTGGCCCTCTGCATAAAAAGTTTGGGGACCCCTGCTCTAGTTAGTAGAGGGCAAAATTTCAGTGTACACCAAGAATTATCCACCACTGAAGAAATAGAGGTGAGACGTACTCTACAAACATTTCAGTTTGGCAGGGACAGTCTCAGTTAATCCCCTGTTGTACTGCTTTTTGAGATACTTAAAAAACATCTCAGTTTCTCGCTCTTCCTCTCTTTCCCCTGTGTCCTCAGCTTACTTCAATTGCTGTAAACAAAGATAGTTTGCACACAATTAACTCAGAGGCCCCCGGTGGTGCAATCGGTTAAACCAGGGGTCCCCAAACTAAGGCCCGGGGGCCGGATGCGGCCCTCCAAGGTCATTTACCTGGCCCCCGTCCTCAGTTTTAGACTTAGGCTTGCCCAAAGTCTGAAATGACTTGAAGGCACACAACAACAACAATCCTACTTAACTTGACTATCTCATTGGGCAGAAGAAAGCCCACACTTCCCACTGAAATCCTGATAGGTTTATGTTGGTTAAAATTGTTTTTATTTTTAAATATTGTATTGTTCATTCATTTACTAATATTGTGCTATGGTAATAATATAATATATTGTGTATACATATAATATTGATAATAATATTATAATGCAATAGAATATAGTACTTATTTATTTATTTATTACAGTATTTCTTCCCTCACCCAGTAGGGGACTCAGGGCGGCCAATAATAATAATACAATGTAATAATATTGTATAATATAATAATATTAATTATATATTATATATTAAATGTAATATTACTAATAATAATATGGTATAGTGCAATATAGTAATATATAATGCTAATATTGTGCTATGCTAATAATATAATATATTGTATGTACACACAACTTGTAAGCTGCTCTGAGTCCCCTTCAGGGTGAGAGAGGGTGGAGTATACATGTAGCAAATAAATAAATAAATGCTGTTGAGGGATTCTTTGCACTATAAATAAGACATGTGCAGTGTGCATAGGAATTTGTTTTTTTTCTTTCTTTTCCCAAATGATAATTCGGCCCCTCAACAATCTGAGGGACCATGAACCGGCCCTCCACTTTAAAAGTTTGAGGACCCCTGGGTTAAACCCTTGTGCTGGCAGATTGCTGACTTGAAGGTTGGGTTGCTGACCTGAAGGTTGCTGGTTCAAATCCAACCGGGAAGAGCGTGGATGAGCTCCCTTTGTCAGCTCCAGCTCCATGTGGGGACATGAGAGAAGCCTCCCACAAGGATAGTAAAACAACAGAACATCTGAGTGTCCCCTGGGTAATGTCCTTGCAGATGGCCAATTCTCTCACACCAGAAGCGACTTGCAGTTACTCAAGTTGCTCTTGACATGAAAAAAAAAAACTTAGAGGGGAGTAGAGGGTTGAATCTTGCCTTCCCCAGTAGCCCTAGGTAAAAGGAAACAACTGCAGCCTCTCCTAGCTTGTGTGCTTTTCCTCACTGGCAACATTTGCCATCTCGACCAAACTCTGATGTTGCTTAACTAGCCACGCATGTACCAGTTTTTACCTGTGAAATGTTGGCAAGCATGCCAAGTGTATGCACACAAAGATTTGGATGGGGGACAAAATATACAAAGAGTACACTGAAAGTGGTATTACACACACTATGCATCCTGAAATATACTAGTAAACATTCATGTTCATGTATAAGTCCAAAAATTTTAATCAAAAACTGATTTAAAAAACCTGGGTTGACTAATCCATAAGTCAATGTGAGTACTATATCTCAACCCCTATCAAAGAAGGAACCATTCCCTTCTCTGAGTAGAGTGGCAAAAGGTAAGAATTTAGTTCATTCTGGGAGACCTTAAAAGAAGCATCAATACACTCTACTCTCTCTCTCTGCACCCCAACTTCTGCCCTGTTTGAATCCCTGGGAGAGAAATGACAGCAGTGTCCAGGGGTGGCTGGCACTGGTCCTGTCTCCTCTTTGCAGAATGACTTATCCATAGGTCATACCAATATCCATATTTTGGCTCCAATATAAGCTCTCAATTTATACATAAGATTGACTTATGACCAGGTATATACAGCAATATATTCCTTTATAAGAGACACTGTGTTTTCAAGAAACATCTTTTGAAAATTATTTCAAAACAATAATAAAATAACTGATGGGATATATAATAGATTGACGGGATGAACCATACCTAGCTTGACCAAATGTAAGGTCCATGACAGGAGACAATACTAAGTTACTTAAATTACTTAATATACAATTTCTAGATTTTGCATAGCAGCATCTCAGAGCATTAATTTAAGGACCTGAACTAGGACTCTGTTATTTTTCATTCTGGAAACTAGTTAAAATAATGTGCCAGATTAGTATTCTGTTCCAATATATGGATTTGCTTTGATTCATTGGCTTTCAACCCTTTGTGAGGCACCTCCACATAAAAGGAAAAAAGGCCTTTTTAGTCCACAGGATGTGTGTTGCCTAGATGTCTCTCCAAATAAAATGACAACTGAGCCAAGCAGACCACAGCAACAACAAAAGCCCTCAACACCTGCAGAAGGTCTGTGACAACATAAGCCTCCACAAAAATGTATCAAGGCAACCAATCCATGATGACAAAAGGCTGATCTAATTATAAAGTTAAATTACAGGGTCCTTATAAAGAAAACACAATAACAGCAATGAGCCTGGAAGTGGCTAAGTTCCCACCAAAATCATCCCTATTAGCATCTATTCATGACTTGAATTATGCCTTTTTATCTCTGCATAACATTCAGCATTTACTTACCATTAAATTTGTGGAGCACTGCAACTTTCTGCTGACATTAATTCATCTGCCCAAAATAGAAGACTCTAGCCATTCAGATCATTATTTCCAAGGGTTTTTTTTTCTTCAGCTTTATAATAGCAAGAAACCTCAGAAGCAGAGGCATGATGACTGGGAGCAGCGTTTTCGAAAAAGCAGATAGGTAGTCACTTGATCTAACCATAGAAAAGGGGTCTCCTACCTTGAAAACAAACATTTCCCGGCGAAGAATAGCAAGAGTGTTAAAATTTCCATCACAGATGTTGGGTTTGGCTCCAGGATAGGGAGGCTTGTCTCCTGGGGGTTGCCGGGGAGGTTTGGGTCTGTCATTCTTTCGTGGGTCGACGGGGGGGACAGAACGATGTGGGGGCACTGTTGGCAGAGGTTTTGTTGGTGGTGAGATTTTGTCAGGTGGACCTGTTTGGAAAGAGATAAGCATAGCATCAGACAACTCTATATGTCCTGTGTAGTATTCAGTTTATGTGGTGGTAAATGAGCACCAAAATAAAATGTATTAAATAGACAATTTTATACTGACAAGATGCTAAATGAAATGAACTGAGAAAACAAAGTAACTGTGACCTCTACATATTTTGAGTGTATTTGAGTCTGTATTCCCAGTTACACAAATTAACTGAGATAGACATGTTCAAACTTTAATCTATAGTTAAGCTTAACTTAATTAATCACACTGAGTAGTTGATTAAAGCTTACAGCTCCACAACATTTCCTATCTTTTTTCTGCTCTCTTTTTAAAATAATTGCCTGAACTTCTTGGTTGTAGAGATAAGTTTTAATCCACTGTGCATAAATTCCAATGCCAACATATTTCCTTCTTACCATGAATTGGTAAATTGACAAATTGGAATTAGTTGCAAGCTTCAAGGCCAGGCTACTCAGACTGGATTAATTAGGTGCAATAAAATTTGTATAATTTGGTTGAGGTTTGTGTGTTCAGTATCTGGGTTACTGAATTTTTGCTCTTTTGGTATGCTTTAAGTCATCAGTAGCTCTGGTTATTTTACAGTCTCCTGCAGAGAATAGGCAAACTATCCTTATGATTGCAACTATAGCAATACTAAGAGATTTTTATAAAGTGTAATAGCTGTAGAAAAATAGAGAAGACAAAGAAATCTAGAAACAGAAGGGAAGTGATAAATAGGACAATGAAATTGCAGACAAGGTCCTATTTTATTACTTCAGTTTACAATTATAATGTTGCCCAATGAATAAATAAATGTCTCAGCAAAATTGCATGAAAAACTCGGGGCTATGACTGTTTTTATTGTTGTTTTTATTGTTATTTTAAAGCTAATTGTATTGTTTTAATCTATTTCTATAAACCGCTCCGAGCCAAACTGGGAGTAGCGGTATACAAGTCTAATAAATAAATAAACAAATAACTCTCTCGGTGTGCCTGTGCTATTGAGGCGGAAAAACAAGAAGATGCTTCAGAACAGAGATGCTTCAGGCCGAGGGGTTTTTTCAGTGTGATAGCAAAGGTGACTAAACTGAGGAGAGGAAGCAACTGCTGTTTTGATTTTTGGTGGGAAAAAAGGATTTTCCTCACCTGTTTTACAAGGGGTGGAATGAGAGGGAGCAAGACATAAATACATACAGTACATACCCACACGTGAAATTTGGACTTGTACAATCTAGGCATTTGCCATTTGTTATTTTGCTATGCTGCTGAATTTTTTATGATTTGTATTTCAACCCTTTGAAATTTGAGCACTATTAAACTGTTGGATTTTGTGAATTTTAATTATGCTTTGTTATTTTGTTGTAAGCCTTGAATCTAAAATTGGAAAGAAGGTGCAAATCAATATTTATTATTATTACTATAATTGATAGTGAGCAAAACCCCCCAAAATTTCTTCACCTGTATAATATTCCAGCTAAATATTTTAAAACAAATCACATTCTTGAATCTATCATGGCAGAGAAAGATAGGGGACAAGGAAAAGGAAGTCTGTGGCAGCAACAGGCTATATATGCTTTGAAAATGCTAAATCCAAACTAAATCCATCACTACTGTTTGCTAGTGATGTCATGCCTAACTCCCCAAGGGCAATAAAATTCTTCAAAGCCTAGCTTACAGCTGCTAGAAACTGGTATTTAGTATAAAGGCAAAATAACCTTGTCTAGCCCTTCTGTCTAGACTCTAACTCATGAGGTCATGAGAAACACCTCTTCCTTCTTAACCACATAGAAGAAACCCAACTGTTTAATTTCCTCTGTGGAGTAGCTGGGATGTGATAGTGCTCACAATAGGTAATAGAACTCTTCTATCTTATTGTGACCATATCAGCAGGAATCAACACCTCTGATTCCTAACACCTAGTTCACCAGCCTTAAAAAATACAGAAACATGTTCTTGGGAAACTGCAAGACAAATCTTCCTCCTGATCCAAGCAAGCTGTAAGCTAAACACACACAAATACCAACAGAATACAAACAAACAAAAGGAATAAGAGGTAGAGAATTGTGAATTGTAATATGTAAATAAAAATCACTTTAAAGTAAAGATTAAATGAGGAATTTAAACAATGTTTAATCAAATATTAAAACAGAAGTCGGTGATGCATAAAAACAAATATCAGAAGGTGACTATTTAAAAAAAATAATAGGACCGAACTTTAGATCACCTTGGTATATGAAAAACAAATGACAAATGTATTTCCAACCTCTGCCAGCATCTGTTTGCTTAAATGTCCCTCCACAGTGTCAATTACCTTCAGAGACATATGTAAAATATTTAGGATAATCTGAGCAAAATCTGTGTGCTTTGATGATCAAAGGAGATTGGGGGCTATCACTACCTTAGCACTGGCATGAGTTCTGAATAAATACTGTTTTTCATTTTTAAGATTATTTTTTATATCTCAAGATAGAAACATGAGGACAACATGTCTTAAAGATCAAGGCCAATATCCTGTTTGACACTAGTGTAGTGTAAATGTACTCTTACTAATTTGTGCGATGTTGCTACACTGCACGAGAAATTATGAGACAGGAATTATTATTGTTTTCATCATCATCATCATCACCAATCACTCCACCTTTTCCCGGGATTATGATTTCTAGGTAGGATTCATATAGACAAGCAGAATTGCTCACTAACCCTGGATGCAAGTGATAAAATCTGCTCCGGGTAATACCTTTCTGAAAGCATCAAGGAATTAGAACCAGAAGTATAAATACAGAACAGTATTCCATCCCAAGTTTTTCTCTTCTTTTTCATAACCCTGTATGGATTCTGTAATAAGCATGAATGAAAATGATAATGTCCACATTTTTAATTATGTATCATATCATATGCATGGTCATCTCAGTACAAAATCCCACTGATTCAAAGTTGATAGCTGTATTTATTTAGGATAAATCATGCTTTACTGCATATCTGGAGGTTATGTGTTGGTGAGCTATCCCATTAATACAAACGGAAGGAGATTTATATGCATAAAATGGGCAATCTTAAACAGAATGCACAGTTTTAATAGACAGACAAACAGATTAAGGACCATACCATAAATCTTTTGGATTCCCTGCAAATCATCATTAGGTAGTTTGAAGTTGTCTGTTTCCATGTACTGGTAAAATGGAGCCATGATGGCAGTAGGATCATTGGAATGCTCCAAGCCTAGTGCATGCCCCAGTTCATGAACTGCAACTAGAAACAAGTCATTTCCTGGAAAAAAGAAAATAATTGTTTATGATTACTTTATTGTTAAGTTATTTGGCACAAAGTTCCATTAAACTGATTTCACATTAAAGTTGGCTGATATTTTTGTACTAGCTTATGTGTAATGCCTCTGGGTGCTCACTCAGCCACCAAACCATAAGTTACTCTCATTCTCTTTACCTCACAATCTTTAAAATCCTGTACTGGGTTGTGTAATGGTGCCCTAAGGTCACTTTAACAATGGATGAGCAGGTGTGGGTTTGATCTGGTAATGTTTGACAATTCTTACTTTAGCCTTTTAAGTAAAGGTCTTTCAGGCAGCAGAAGAAATCAATAAAAGACAAAGGTTTACTGACTTACAATCAGACTTAACATCTAACATGTAGCATGAAATGTTCAGCATCTAACATCCAGCATGTAGCATATGCAGTGCAACAAATAATAAAATAACATCTTTCCCTTGACCACTTTAGCACTTCACAACACTTTCACCTCCAAATAATTACATTTCTATTTTCACCTGACATTCTTTTATCTTATCTAGTTCTTTTTATAACTCGGGGTTCTTTTACATTACAAAATAATAGCAATATGATTCCATTTTAGCTGTCATCGCTGCATCCTCTGGAATCTCAGGGCTGGAAGTTTGGTGAGGCCTCTGAATCTTCCTCATTAACTGCAAATTCCAGGACAGGACAGAACCATAACTAAGAAAGTTGAAATGTTATCACAGATCTATAACGGTATAGTGTAAAAAAATAGAAATCCCTTTTTTATATATGCTCTATCTTACCATTGAACTAATTCTCCTTTTATATATATTTTTTCTACCTTAGCGTCTGCATTTTCAGAGCTGTTGTTGTCCGCCTCCATTAAGGTCATGAAGGCTAATTATTCAGCCTTCTTCACATGTACTTCCCAAGCATCAGTTGTCCAATATTGTAATTAAGATTAAGGTTTATACCCATGAAACATGATGGTAAAATAAAAACCAATTAGTCTGAAAGGTGCTGCCACTTTTCTTTTTTCGCACTTTCCCTTCCACTCTAGCCTTTTAAAACATGCATTCCTATAGTAAAACAACACAAATAAGGAACTCACATAAACTAGTTCAAATCTATTCTTTCAATGGCACTGTTGTTCAGTCTGAACAGTTGACTGGTTTGACTCAAACCCAGTCCAAACTGCCCTGAAGTCCCAAGATACTCTGAAGTTTCCAGCAAACAACAAAGTATCCCCCACAGCTTTGCTAAAAGTGGGGAAAAGTTGAATTAAGCAAATAAAAATTAACTGTAAAGCACTGTGTATAATGAAGACAGCTAGCAGTCTATTCATGATAAGTATGTTTTTTTTTGTTATGGTAGAAGAGCCCTCAGTTTATGAAAACTTGTGCCTTCAACTTAATGACCAATATGACAATATGGTGATATCTTTCACTAATTCCTCGTGTGTTTTCTTTGCATTTTAAAAATAAGTTTACAAATAATTTTAAACTGTACTCTATAATTCTCAGATGCAAATCAGCAAGAATAGGAATTATCGAGTAATCTTGACAGTTATGTCTCCAAAAAGTAACATTTATTTTCAAACATCCCAAAGAATTGTGCTTATCTCTTGCCCTTTCACAGTAATAGCTACATCCCAAATCTCTTTTTTAAAAGTAGCTGTTTTACCATTATGAATCCATACCATTTTAGCTGCACTAAAGAGATTAAGATTGTAACTTTTAAATAGCTGAAAAGAAAAATAGGGTATTGTCTTAATTAACATACAATGTCTCTTATTATTTATTTATTTATTTCCAATATTTCTATCCCGCCCTTCTCACCCGAAGGGACTCAGGGCGGCGTTATTACCGAATGATTATCTAAAAAATAACCAAATCAACCCCTATGTAAATTAATATATTCTTCTTTGAAAAATACACAACATCTCTGAAGTACAAAGAAAAACCTAAAAAGAACACTTTATTTTTGTGAAGCTTAGGCATCACCTGAGTCAAACATTGTATTCAAATTGGGGAACAGGACTTCAATCTTTTCATGGCTCAGGTTTACTAAGTGGGTTTACCAGTATAATTGTTACATGATGTTTTCAAGATACTGAATAACAGAAGATAGAGGTTTTTATAAAAGAAATCCAACTTCTGTTTTTCTCTCATGAAACATTCCCTGAAAGCACCATTTAATCTGGCAGAGTTCAAGATCATCCTTCCACTTTACAGCATATGGGTACAGACTAAATTGATTGAGTGTTTACAATGATGAGAAAGTCATTCAAGGGGAATTTCAATAGAAATTGAATTGACATGTCCTTGCTTCAGAGTTTAGATGGTCAGTTTCCTCCTAGAGCTATGTCTCTGAGCTATCTCGTTGTCCATATGAATCTACATAGGAGGCTGATATGCAAGACAAATTTATTCTCCTTCACTACAAATCTGTCTGCCTGCAAAGTTCTGTGCAGACCAGCAAATCAAACATTTCCCTCCCTAATAAATTTAGTCCAAAGGAAAGTACACTCTTAGCTTGTTATTTCATGTTAACCAGTACTGTCTTAACATAAAGGTCATTGTAAACTACCAAAATGCAATAAATTATGAGGAGTTGGTAAGATAAAACTTATGTAAGTTCCATTTGTTTAAGGAGTATACTCTGGATTTGGGCCTATGAGAAAATAAACAAACTATGGCTTTGGCTTGTGCTTTGTTTAGCATGTTGTCTAGATGGAGGTGCTTTCTCTTCTAAACAATCCAGGGTTTATTCTTCCCTTGTTTCTCATTGGTAAAGGGAAAGAGACCAGAAAAGGGAATTTATTTAGTTTGGGTGCCACACTAAAGAAAACAAACCGATTCAATAAATATTAATCAATCATGCTTTAAGCAGGAACAACAGGGCAACAGATACCAGTACCATGCTTAGAATCGATAAACCAGTGTTCTCAGGCCAACATACTTCTGTTGCCAACATGAGATAAAAGTTTATCAAGTAGAGATTTAGATCAGTGGTCCTCAAACTTTTAAAGCAGAGGGCCGGTCCACAATCCTTCAGACTGTGGAGGGGCCGAATTATCATTTGGAGAGAAAAAAACGGACAAATTCCTATGCACACTGCACATGTCTTATTTGTAGTGCAAAACAACAACAATGAAAGAACAATACAATATTTAAAAATGAAAACAATTGTAACCAGCATAAACCTATCAGGATTTCAATGTGAAGTGTGGGCCTGCTTCTAGCCAATGAGATAGTCAAGTGAATTAGGATTGTTGTTGTGTGCTTTCAAGTAATTTCAGACTTTGGGCAAGCCTAAGTCTAAAATTATTTATTTATTCATTTACTACATTTATTTATTACATTTATATCCCACTCTTCTCGCCCTGAAGGGGACTCAGAGCAGCTGTATGTACATACAATATATGATATTATTAGCATAGCACAATATTAGCATTATATATTACTATATTGAACAATACCACTATACTGTAATATTATATGTAATATATAACATATAATTCATATTATTATATGATATTATTATTAATATTCTATTGTATAACATTATAATATTATTATCAATATTATATGTATATACAATATATTATATTACTAAAAATGATATAAAAATATTATATTATAAAACTGAGGGCGGAGGCCAGGTAAATGACCTTGGAGGGCTGCATCCGGCCCCCAGGCCTTAGTTTGAGGACCCCTGCACTATACTGTAATATTATATGTAATATATAACATATAATTAATATTATTATATGGTATTAGTATTATATTGTATAATATTATTATATTATTATCAATATTATATGTAAATACAATATATTATTTAAATGATATAAAATATTATATTATAAAACTGAGGGCGGGGGCCAGGTAAATGACCTTGGAGGGCTGCATCCGGCCCCCAGGCCTTAGTTTGAGGACCCCTGCACTATACTGTAATATTATATGTAATATATAACATATAATTAATATTATTATATGGTATTAGTATTATATTGTATAATATTATATTATTATCAATATTATATGTAAATACAATATATTATTTAAATGATATAAAATATTATATTATAAAACTGAGGGCGAGGGCCAGGTAAATGACCTTGGAGGGCCGCATCCGGCCCCTGGGCCTTAGTTTGGGGACCCCTGATTTAGATAATCAGAGAAGAAAAATGGAAAGAGACAAAAAACCCCCACTAAAGTCAGATAATAATTATTTATTTATTTTAATTGAGCAGCCAAATACACACAACTATTTATACACACAACTATTCTAACCTGTAGGAGTGATGGTTTGGCTGAAATAAATGAGGACGACACGTTCGTTTTAGATACCTTACCATTTAATGTTGTGGTTTTGATAAGCAGCCTGTCCCAATAGAAGTCAGGAAATGTTTTTACCAAGAGGTGTATGTGTGTTCATTCAAAATAGTAAACACTATTCCTGTGCTGGTCAGATGCTACTGAAATGATCAATGACTTCCATAAGAGCCAAGCTTGATCAATTCCATTTAAGCTCACCTGCTGACATGCATCATTGCCATACCAGAGTCAAAAAAGTAAATGGTGTTGTATTTTAAAAAATTTCTAGCCTGGAGTCTCCCCCTCGCTTGTTATATCTCATTGACACATACGATATATCCACAGCTGAGACACTGGCTTCCCCCAGGAGATTCATTTTGGAGATTCTGCTGGTTCAGGTTCCTGAGGCACAGCTTGGTTGCAGTGTGTCAACTGAACTGGCAGCAATGTGAAATTTACTAGAAGCTGATCTCTGCAGTTCAACAGAGGTTGAGGATTTTCATAAATTTCTCTTGGCTGCTAACACACCATCCATATGAGAGAAATGACTGAATTCAACCAGTATAGATTTCAAGTACATTTAACATGAGCCCTCTGTTTCTATCACACTTCAAAATCAATTCAGAGAGGATTAATTTATTTTACCAGAAACAATCCAAAGAATTAGACTAAGCTTTTGAATTGGGGAGGCCGTAGAAAAGGACTGCGGAATCATCAGAAAACACATTTATCCACAACAGGCAAACATTACACAATGCAAATATTCTACGATAATGCACACAAAATCTGTTCCAGTTCTTACTTCTAAGAGAGAATTAAGATAGAGGATCTGTAAATTCTTCATATATTCAAAAGTGTGCATTAGTCATGAGCTTGTAATAAGGGCACTGTTCTGTCCTGAAATTCAAGTAATTAACCTTGATTTTATCCTATTTTTGCTGGAGACATGAAGAGCATATTAAAAAGGAAATATATTTAGAGGATTTTCATAGAAGCCTGAAAGGTTTTCTCTGTAAGAAACCATTTGCCTCTTAGCTATGAATGTGTGGGAATACCAGAGGAGAGAGACGATTAGCTTTTATGCCCTGCATTTTATAAGCCTTTTTGACAAAGCACAGAAATTGCCCTTCCCCAGGATGTTTACAAGGATTTGCCTCTAGTAAAATGTACTGATCTGTAACCTTCCTAGATGTCTTCACATCCCTAATGTTGATTCATTCAATCTAATTTAATCCTTGATTAAATCAGATTAGCTAGATTTGGTGATTTACAGAGCAAATGGTTTAAAGCAGATGAAGTACATCTCTATAAGAGTCTAGGAGGGACACTTAGTACATTGAGATAAAATGAGATTGCAATAATTCCAAAAAGACCAAATCCACTGGAAGTCTGATTGAAGGAACTCAGTTGACAATAGGGAGCATGGTGGTAACAGCTACATTTTGATATACTGAAACAAGCTATATACCAAAAATAGAAGTAGAATGCTTTTCTGTCATTTCCCTCCATAATGTATACTTTCAATATTTGACTTGTTATTTAAATTATTTAAAAAAATAATTCTGCATTCTGAGACATTACAAAGCTGTCTTTCCATTTGTTTGCATGCAGGGAGATCCAGCAAAGCATAAATATTTCAATAGCTTAATTAAACAAATAAAAGACCTTTTCACAAAAATCTTATACAATATCTGTTGACATTTCCCACATATTTGGATTCAAATTCTTTATTTGGAAGTATTCTAACAAGAAACACCCAGGGGTAACTGCAACCAAATTACAAGATGAATGAAGTTTTATCGTTAGCATTTTTACAGTGTTTGAATATACACAGAAAGAGCAGATTAAGGGAGAATTGAGAAAGCTGGGAGGGAAGGGAAATAAATTTGTCATTGTAAAAGCATTTTTAAATAACACAAAAAGCATAGACCATATATCAGCAATAGGAAGGGGAGGGAACCATTGATGCCAGAAGAGCATAACCATACTAGTACTGCAAGCACAGAGATTAAGTTTGTATTGCTTGTCTTTAAACAATGTCTTGCCAGTTTCTGATAATGAAATTAACAGAAGCCAGTATTCAAACATGTTTTATAAGAATGTCCCCCCAGAGCACCATAAATATAAGCAGTAATCTTATCCTCCAACATTAAAATTCACATTCTTGAAATGAGTGTTTTATACAGAAGACACAATCACAGTTTCCCACTAAGAGATTTGACCACACAAAAAGGATGATGGTAACGTTTTGGGGACAAAATTATTATCTATGTATGAAAAAATTCAACAAAACAATGTGTCTATAACCCACTAGGAGAAAATAATACAACACTTGCTGCAGTCCATTATTGTATTAAGTGATGGGCTTGGAGCTCCCTACATTTTTGCCAACACTTTGGCTATAGACACTTCCCAAACATTACTTCATTGTGTCAGAGAAACTGTAATTATGGAGGTTTTTCAGAGTGGGTGAGTGTTAAAAAAGGCTGTATAATTAAGGCATATTTGAACTTTCATTCACTCCACTCAGAAATGGTTAAGCTTACAAAGGAGCTATCGAAGATTTCCAAGGACCTACTGCATAATTGATATTAAACAATCTGTTCTATGTGTCCAAAATAGGTTCTTCAAGAACCCAGTATTTATAACTAGGAAGGTGTTTGAAATATAGTATACTTAATATACATGTATAAGTCAACCTCATGCATTTGTTAAAGAGAGGGTTTGAGGAAAAATTATGGATTTTGATGTGACACATAGGTAAGTCAAGGATAATTCCACACAGAGGAGAAAGGGCTAGTGCCACCTCAGGGGACCAGCCATCCTAGCTACTACTATTTCCCCACACAGGGATTTTTAAAAAGGCCCAAAATGGCATTGAAGGAAAGTAGATGAGCTTCTTTTGGGTTATTTATGACAAACTAAGCTCTCACCTTTTGCTACTCTACTCAGAGAAGGGATAATAATAAATAAAATAAAATGTATTTATACCCCGCCACCATCTCCCCACGGGGACTCGGGGTGGCTCACATGGGGCAAGGCCCGACCAGCACAATTTACAAAAACAATAGCATAAATACACTGAACAATATACAAAAAAATAAAACCCAGTAAGACAATAAAACAAGAGTTAACAAGCAGTAATAATATCAATCAACCACCAAGTACAATTCAGCCGACTTCATTGGTGTGGGGACTGCAGCAGCAATATAAAAATAACATCATCAGTTAAAATACCAGAATAAAAGGGACCTAATAAAATTCAGGATAGAGTTATAATGCCAACTGAGGCTGGTCATCCAGTGACTGTCTCAACAAAGGCCAACCTTAAACATCCAGGTCTTCAGTTGTTTCTTGAAGGAGGATAGAGAGGGAGCCAACCTAATCTCCCTAGGGAGGGAGTTCCAGAGCCGGGGGGCCACGACCGAAAAGGCCCTCTCTCTCGTCCCCACCAGTTGTAACTGTGAGGAAGATGGGAGCGAGAGGAGGCCCCCCGCAGAGGATCTTAGAGATGGTTCCTTCATACATACATACATACATACATACAGAAAGGTCAATGAGAAGTTATTACACCAGCCCATGGATAGACTGATCCATGGTTTGGGGGTTAATTTTTGAATAAAAATTCCAGACTTGTACATAAGTATATACAGTAAATATTGCAGTAAAAGCTTTCAATAGGGAGCATCGAATGCACATGAAAGAGTTGAACAATAAAAAAGTTATAGTGTTTGCTTTTCCCATTTTGAACTGAATAAATAAAACACCGAGTGCTTCAAAATCCTTGAAAATCTTCGATCTTTACTCAATGGGAGTGGGGAAACAATCCCAATCATATTACATTTCAGTTTGGAGATTTTCAGTTACAACAACTCACTACAAGAATCTTATGAAACTAGCGATATGCATTGCTTCATTACCCTGATTTCTCCCTATAAAATCAAACCTGTATTTACAGTGACATGTGGCTATTCAAATAGCCACTTTAAACACAATCAAATATTGAAAGGTGAACAATGTTCAACATTTTATCACTCTTTAATTTCTGTCTTTGTGGGGAGGAGAAATATGAACAATTGCAGGAGAAAGCAAGATACAGGAGTGTAAAAGGGAGAGAGGCAGGATCAGGGATATATTTTGAGATAACTGGAGGAGAGAGACATAGGCCATATTTGGATGAGTGCATTAATTTTAGACACTATTTCTGGGCTAGTCACGAAACTAGAGTTCACAGCCAGCTCACAGATTGTATAATGTCAAGGGCATATTCTAACATTTGTTTAGTTGTTAGATCTAAATCTAAAAATATTTTAAACCTTTTAATATTTCTGGTATTAAAGAGTGCACTGTACTTTCAACTGCTATTCAAGACCCACATTTTCAAAGTATAGAGGCGTCCTATCAACTGGTTATCTGAGCATCCAAACTTTGCTACACAAGTGCCACCTGGGAGCAACAAGGGTTCCTTCTTGTGGGATCAGTGGCAAGTTGGAAAGGTCTCTCCAGCAATCAATAATAATAATAATAATAATAATAATAATAATAATAATAATAATAATAATAATAATAATTTGTATCCTGCTTTCATCTCTTAATTGAGATGCAAAGTAATTGTTGAAAGAAACAAGGCCACAACTTTTATTGATCACCATTGCAAAGCCTTGGCATCACCATGGGACTGGATCCAGGCACGAGGTAACTTGCCTGGTAAAACAAACCCAAGACTTGCTTGCTAGATAAGAGAACAGTAACAGAAAGTAAAACAAATGGGTGCCACTATAAGGTTCCTCTTCCACCCAAGGAGCAATGTGAGGTCTGCTGCCCCATGATATCTGCTTCAATATTAACAATCTCAATGGCATGATGTCCCAGCCATGTAATGCAGACATGAACCTCTAGGACCATGAACCTCAGTTTCCCAGGCATTGGAAGCTAAATACTCTCCAGTACCTGAGATCAATAAAAGTAGCTTTGCTTGTTGATATGTTTTCAAGAAGAGGCGTAGGACTCACCTACACAGTCACTTAAAGCCAGGGCCACGTTCGGAGCACTGATGCTTCGGATCAGTCCAGTTCAGTGGAATTGTATATATGCTCTGCTCCCAAACTGTGGCAGCAATGGGAGTGTAATTCAGATCATCCAGTCAGGCTGAAACATGTTTGGCCCTGTTGTGTGGTCACCTTTACCTGGGCTGTCCCCTTTGTCGCTATGGCATGCAGCCACAGAGTTCCAGAATGCTCCTGGCTATTGACAGGCACCTTTACTGATCAGCAAAAGACCTCACATGACCTGGACAAATCATCTTCTTTTCTTCACATCATGTAGAAGACTTTGCTGATATCAGCAAAGCCACCTAGTAACAATCAAGAGCTCTCTGGGACTTTGTGGCTGACTGCCATAGTGATAAATAACAACAAAAATAGGTTCCATTTTCTTTTTTCAGTGCCACAGTGTGCAGGGGAATGGGGCAGTGGCACTGGAAAACTAGTTTGAATTAAAACTGGCTCAGCTGTCCATACTAATCCCAAAGTACAGGGTGGGTCTAGAATTTCAGGGACTTCCCTGATTTCTACTAACATTGGGTAAAAATGGGTTCACCAGTTCTATCCCACATGATGAGCTGGGAGTCCCTGGATGTCATATGAATGTCCAGGAGAGACATTTTATCCAAATCAGGTTTTCTGGCCATTACAGGCAAGCCCTTAGTGAAGAATAATATATAAAGTCTCTACATTAAATTCTTCTGAACAATTCAGCCTATGGATAGAAATTTTGATATGTTTTTCTCAGAGATAGGAATGAATAATACTACCATTTTCTCCTTTCTGCAAGGGTAACTGTGCAGTTTTCAAAGACTACTTGTACTTGGGGACTTGGTGCAAAGAAATTGTGGTTTAGGAGATCAGGTGCTGTGGTCACTCTCTCTACAGATGAAGTTGTTGCTATGTAAAGCAAAGTCCAGTTAAAGTCCTAGAGGCAATCTGGTTTGAGACTTATCATAACTTAGAACCCTGAGTAGAGCCGTCCCTAGGAAATTTTAAGGAGTAGGCAGAGAATTTTTGCATCCCCCCTCGAATACATGTTGCGTGGCTCCACCCACCACATCGTGCAGCTCCGCCTACCATGTTGTGTGACATGGTGGGTGGAGCCGCACAACGTGGTGGGCGGAGCCGCGCGGCATGGTGGGTAGTCTGCGTGGCGTGGTGGGCGGGGCCAAGCCATGCGGGCCAGATGGTGGCCACGGCCTGGCCCAGATCGCAGCGAGAAGGGCTAGGCTGCAGCGGGATGGATCTTCTCACTGCGGCCTGGCCCTTCTCACTGCAAACTGGGCCCACGGCCGCCATCCGTCCCGCATGGCTTGGCCCCGCCCACCATGCCGCGTGGCTCCACCCACCATGTTGTGTGACATGGTGGGCGGGGCCACACAGCATGGTGGGAGGAGCCGCGTGGCCTGGTGGGCAGGGCTAAGCCATGCGGGCCGGATGGCAGCCGCAGCATGGCCCAGATTGCAGCGAGAAGGGGCAGGCCGCAGCAGGAAGATCCTTCCCGCTGGGCCTGGTCCTTCTTGCTGTGAACTGGGCCTGTGGCCACCATCTGGCCTGCACGGCTTGGCTCCTCCCACCATGTTGCGTGACATGGTGGGTGGAGCCACACAGCGTGGTGGACAGAGCCGCGCTGCATTGTCCTTCCCACTGCAGACTGGGCCTTGCTGCCATGCGGCCTGCGCAGCCCCAGGAAGAACCAGACCACTGCGGGAATGACTGGCCCCAAGCCGAAGGAGGCGGGGGTTGCGCCATCATCCCAGGGGGCTCGAGGGTGCCCCTGGGACGATGGCACCACAGGCAAATGCCTCCCTCACCTAGTGGGTGGACCACCTCTGACCCTGAGAAACGCCCATGTTCCTTTTGTTGGATTATGGTTGTATGTGTATGAAATGTAAATCAAGTGTTTCTGCTGTTGTGCAAGAGTGTGTGTTTCAGCAATGAAACAGTTAACAGCAGACTAGTTTTGACTGACAGCCTGTTGTGACTGTTGTTGACCTATCAGGCATGATTTCCGGCTTTGGAGGTCGGAACTTCCTTCGGACTGAGGAATGTGTTTTCTTATCTCTGTGTGTGTTGACCTGGTTTTTGCCGAGTGAAGAGGCTATAGAGGAATGCCAGCTCAGAGCGATGGCTTTTGCTGTGCTTTGTAAATATGTGTTATAGATATTGAAATAAATGTTTGGACTTCAGACTACAGATGTGTTTGAGTCTGACATTGAAGAGAGGAATTAGTGTGGCAGACGATTGCAACCAATTCATCAGTGTGCTGGAGCAGATGATTGATGGAGCTTGAAGAATCCCACACAGCTCGCACCCTGACTTCCACGTTGACACCTTTTGCAAAAATTGTTAGTTTTTTATTATGCAGAACAGCTTTGGGAAACCATGGTTGAGCTTTGAGCAGACATAAGATTTAGTAAATTTGCTTTGGAGAGTATAATAAAAATGGTGCCTCTACATTAATTAGCTACATTGTTACTTGTACTGAACCAAAAAAGAAGAGTTTAGTCTATTAAAATATTAAAATAAAATGCAATCTAAAACCAATCTCTCAAAACAACTTTCAGGTTGGTTGTTCCTTTCAATTTTAGTTTTGCTTCCTCACAAAACTTTATTGCCCTTGTTGTTTGGGAATTAATATGAATGCTTTAAAAGCATGAGTAATTCCAACAAGATTTATGAAAACAGCAACAAGAATATATTAAGGCTTTACTGAGCACTCCAAGAAGTTGTTCATCTCTTTTGAGAAACACAGAATTCAAATTGACTTCATTAGCAGAGCATTATAGTGTGGAAAATGAGCCTGGTACTTTTCAAGGGGTTAGTGATTTGCATTTTTGCTAAATAATCAAGCTGTTGCCTTTTCTCAGCCTCCAGTAGACCAGAGGAACATGAGAGGGAGAACAATCACTCAGCCAGCTTAATCCTCTTGACACTCTGGTGTTCAATTTAGCTTCTAAACAATCTGTCACTGAAGTTCTCAACTGTTTTATCAGGCATGTTAAATGATAGCAGACTATACAAAGACTACACTCTTTTCCACCAAAACCACAGTTTAAACAATGAACCGAAAAGAGATGTAGAATAAAAATGATGTTTGATTCCAAAATATGACTCATACCTTTAAATAATTTAATTAACCCACTGTGTCTTTTGGTGGTCTAATACAGTACAGAATCTTAAGACATTGTAGACTTGAATTTCAGCACCTCAGTTGAAACAAAACATTCCAAATCATGTCACAGAGGAATGACACCAGGCTGTGGTGATGGTAATCACTTCTGTGAATGGAAGGACTTTTCCATTTTTAGAAGGGAATCTAAGAAGAGGCTCCACAGATGGAAGGATTTTCAGTCATTCTCCCTTTTTGCTGGAATTCTCTGCACTGCTTTCCCTTTGGTCCTGAAAGGTTCCCAGACCCTTTGGTGCATATAATCAGGAAATGGAATTCATGTAGTATGAAAATCTCCTTCCTTCCTCTTCAATTAGCTGATATGTTTCAAGAATCCAGAAATCCTCTCTGCTAGACCCAATATCAGGGTAAAACATACAGTTGGCTGACATGAGACATAATTTAATCTGCTCTCTAGGCTAATGCCCTCCCGCAGAAAGTCATATAATTGACCTAAACTACAGAATGCACCGGATTAGTTGAAAATATGGGAAAAGAATGGCTTTTGCCTATCCTGAAAAGCTTACAGTATATATTGCATCAGTGAGGGGGATGATAGATTGGAAGGGAAGCAGAGACAAGAGTCACATGGAACAAATAAACATAAATGCAGTTCCATATTCTTTCGTTTTAAATGGGTTTGGGAATACAGTGTTCCCTCACTACTTCACGGTTCACTTTTCGTGGATTCACTGTTTCACGGTTTTTCAATAAACTTTAAAAGACTATTATAAATCATAAAAATTACTATTTACAGCCTAAGGAAGGGAAGAAGGGGAAGCCAAAGGGAGAGAAAAGGAGCCCAAGCGGCAACAGAAGGAGAAGGAGGCGATTTACCAACACACGATGGGTTGATAAAGACTTAAAATAGTGTATAACCATGAAAATAATGTATAAATATTAAAATAAATATAGTGTCCCTACTTTGTGGATTTTCACTTATTGTGGGTGGTCCTGGAACCTAACCCCCGCGATAAGTGAGGGAACACTGTATTGCATTTGTACTGATTAAAATACACTGTTCAATTGTTTAAGAATGTGTGAAATCTTAATTCTGTTCAAATTATAATTTGTTTTCATATAGTTTTAATCCAGTTTGGGTTTTTTAGAAATGTTATTTGACAGTTACACATTAACTAGGCAGTTATACTTGATAACAGTCAACTGGAGTGAATGAAATGAGTGGAGGAAGGTGGTGCAAACACACTGCTTCATATGTTGAACTGTAAACACAATCCACATATATGATCAGGAGAAACAAGACAATGATTAGAAACCAAAAGATGAAACAATAACAATTAGATTCCAGAATCAGAAAACTGACATGTATATGGATTCAATCATGCAGCTTTGCTATCTGGAAAACTGAGTGAGAGCATGAGAAATCGAAGAGAAAAGCACAGGCTTCCTGGCAGGAAAAATGGCAGAAATGCAATTATAACCATTCATATACCATTGTGTAAGGAAAAACAAAGGAAGGAAATTCAAGCACAAGAAATTATATATGTTGCAGTCTAGAGAACATTTTCATTGTATTCTCCTCAACATGCCACACAAAATCCCACTGATCTCAATGCAATCTGATATTGCAGTAATATCCCAGGGTGGTTCTACACAGACATGTTATCCACCATCTCCCAGGCTACTGAAGAGGCAAGAAGGAGTCCAGTGGTCCAAAACCAGTCTGGCATCATTGAAAGGCCATCCTTACCATCCACATCCTGTTCCCATCACAGTGGCATCCACCAGGCATGAAACATCAGCAGGGGAACTGTAGTAACATGGGAGAGGGCTATTTTGTGCCTAATAGCTGTAGCTACAACAAGAACAGGAGGGAGATGGTAAGTGCCATCCTGTGTCCTAGTTCATGTGAGCCCAGGGAATACAGAATGGCCATGTAAACAGTTGTGGCTGCTCCCATCTCAGCTGTTAACATGGGTGAGTCCCAAGTCATTGTTTGTTCTGGATTCTCAAGAAAACCATGCGGCAAAGCTTCACTACTTTCAATAGTGCTCCAAGTGACATTAATGCCTGACCCCCAACTTGTCATACCAGCAAATCAATATTTCTGAAGAGAGTACTGACAGTTTGTGCTATTGTGCTATAACATTAATGATGTTACCTCAGCGGTGTACTGACAGGGCAAGTATATCACAGCAACCACAGATGTGTAAAATTGGACAATTAGATTCTTAAAATTTACAAACATCCAGTCGAATAGGGCAAGCACTGACATCACATAGCCAAGTGTCATGACATTCACTTACAGTGCAAATAGGAAATGATTCACTCCCAGCAGCCTAGTCTTATTAAACTGTGGTAAGAAGAGCTTGGCAAACAGCTGCAGCAACTATAACATGATACGTGTCTCCAGAAAGGCACAGGCAGGTGCCTCTACTTCTTGAAAATGCAACATTGCCTTGTCTATTTATCTCCTCAAAAAACACACAATAGACACACAATAGACTATGTTCATGAGCATAACAGTAGAAGTGCTGTCATTTGTGTCCTTGAACTTACTTGGGATGTCTGAACTTGGATCAAAGGTGCTTTAAAGTACCAAGCTCAATAAAGAAAAAAATCTGAAACCATTAGTAAATTTCATTGTTAGTGAGCTGATCAAAGTAATGGCACTACAGTGGGTACTTTGCATGTTTCCTAGTCTTTAATTAAAATTCTGTTCCATAACATCTTTTGTTGTTATAACAGGGTCTTGGATTACTGAATGCTTTGTCTGATGCAAAGCTGAGATTTAAAGCTCTAAGTACACAGTAAACCATGAGCAGACAAGTTCATTTTGCTGTCAAGAAGGTAGGATTTCATCTGACATAAGTGGGGTTGCTAGTTCCTGTGATAGTTAAAATCAATAAACTGCTGTCTTATTGAGCTTGCCATGCTGAAAAAATGCACCATTTAGACATGTTGCCATGTTCCACTTAACCTATGTAGTGTTTGATTAAATACTTCTTACAGACATTTAAATGCAAACATAGTTCAGCAAAAGGCTGAGTCTTTGGGTGGTAGATCCCTGGCAAAAAATAAAAGGAAAAAAATATCCATCCTCATGCTCAACTAATCAATACATTGCAATACATTTTGTGTGCTTGAAAAGCCCTAATTACCACTCTTAGCCATTTCTGGTTGAAAGGCCATATAATTTCAGACCAGAACACAGTTCCTTCCTTTTACAAACATTATTAAGCTTTTTCTGCATCTTGGGTAATTATTATGCCTTAAACTTCATTCAATATAATGTTTTAAAAACACAACTACCCATTTTACACCAAAACCTCAAGTACCAAGTGAATCCAATTAATGAGTTCATCTTATTAATCACCAGAAGTAATTTGAACCATCTTAACTAATCAGTCGGGTATTAAATACTCTTGTAGATCTTAAAAAACACTTCCAGTCTGAATCTTTGAGAGAATACAAATAATAACCATATAGAATAGATTAATACAGTAGAGTCTTACTTATCCAACACTCGCTTATCCAATGTTCTGGACTATCCAACGCATTTTTGTAGTCAATGTTTTCAATATATCGTGATATTTTGGTGCTAAATTTGTAAATACAGTAATTACTGCATAGCATTACTGCGTATTGAACTACTTTTTCTGTCAAATTTGTTGCATAACATGATGTTTTGGTGCTTAATTTGTAAAATCATAAACTAATTTGATGTTTAATAGGCTTTTCCTTAATGCCTCCTTATTATCCAACATATTCGCTTATCCAACGTTCTGCTGGCCCGTTTATGTTGGATAAGTGAGACTCTACTGTATACTCATAGGTTAGCAGTGCCATTACATGCTCCTTGTAAATGTTAATAGTCTTCTCCCCAAATTTATGAGTTCAATTTCTGTTGTCTATAGGAATTGCTAGATGGAAGTTGTCATGGAAGTTGTCAATCGAGGATCCTGGAGGATATGGAGGTGTCTAGAGCAGTGGTTCTCCACCTGGGGTCCCCAGATGTTTTGGGTCTACAACTGCCAGAAATCCCAGCTACTAGGATTGCTAGGAGTTGAAGGCCAAAAACATCTGGGGATCCCAGGTTGAGAACTACTGGTCTAGATGAACACTTCTCTAGGAGTATCTAGGTCCTCTAGTGCAACTGACCATACAGTCAGCTTGGAGAACCTAGAGATTCCCAGCTAAGTATTTGCTCAGGTAAAAAAAGCATTTTAATGCAGGGTTTTTCCAGTTTCCTGGTAGTCCCTTGCCCCCTAAACCAGAGGTTATGAACTTGTGGGTCCCCAGATGTTTTGGTCTTCAACTCCAAGAAATCCTAACACCTGATAAAGTGGCTGGGATTTCTGGGAGCTGTTGGCCAAAACACCTGGGGACCCACAGGTTGAGAACCACTACCCTAAACTCTGCCAAAGGGAAAAGCCTACTGTATTTCTCTTTGCTTTTTTACCCCTTTTTTTGTGAAGGTAACCATTTGGGGCCCCTGGTGGTGGCGCAGTGTGTTAAAGCGCTGAGTTGCTGAACTTGCAGACCGAAAGGTCCCAGATTCAAATCCTGGGAGCGGAATGAGCACCCGCAATTAGCCCCAGCTCCTGCCAACCTAGCAGTTCAAAAACATGCCAATGTGAGTAGATCAATAGGTACTGCTCCGGTGGGAAGATAACAGCGCTCCATGCAGTCATGCCGGCCACATGACCTTGGAGGTGTCTACGGACAACGCTGGCTCTTCAGCTTAGAAATGGAGATGAGCACCAACCCCCAGAGTCGGTCACGACTGGACTTAACGTCAGGGGAAAACCTTTACCTTTACTTTACCTTTAACAATTTGGGGATGTTCTGGATAGGGTTTTTTTTTCACATTTTAGGCCATTTCCTTATTTTTTCAGGTGGAATTCATTTACATATTACAAGCAAATAAAACAAGTGATGGAATGAATAACTAACCACCCAAGCAAGAATGGCAATGGGTTACTGGTGGGAGAGGATGACTGTTAGATAACATTACTTTTAAGAAGAAATTTCCAAATCTGCCTTGACCAAGTTGTCACAAGAGATGTTCATCACACCACCTCCATGCTCAGAGCACATCTACACTGACACTATAATGCAGCTTGGAACCAGTTTCAGAGGAAAGCGTCCAAGTTAAGTTGATAAGCATTGCCAAAAACTAAGCTAAGATCTATTTGTAGGCATTCTATTGAGAGTAACTGTACTTTATAATACCAATAATAACTGCCATTTTCTTTTACGATACACAGTCACAAAATAAATAGAGAGATAATTTGATAATTCTCTTATGTTATTTTACATGGTATATTTCATCAAAATCCGTTCTCTAAATCTTCAGGAATAGAGATCACTGATGCTTCAGAATCCTCCTGATAACCCAAATCCAGCACTGTCCCATGTCTCAAAGCTAAAACAGCCATTGTGAATTTTAAGTGACACACAACAACACACAATTACCCTTTGATTGGTGCATGCATGATGAAACAGAAAAAAACTGTTGAAGCTGTTTCAACAGAACTGCACTCTTACCATCATGATTAGGGTTTCCCAACGTCCATGGTTCATCTGAATCAAAATGAGTATCTCCTCCAATTCCTGGCCCAGGAAAGTAAGCATGAGCCAAAAATCCTCCTTCTCCATCAAAGGGAGAACTGTCTCCATGAAAACCTGATGCAAAAATGATAGTAATATCCACGTCCCTCTTGCCATTCTCCAGTTCAATATAAGGAACTTCCTCAAACGTCAGAGGGGTTACATTCTGCCACACGTCAAAGGCACGGCGAATAGCTTTGCGGGTTTCTGCATCTCCTACTTTTGGAGTGACGTTCTTTATGCTGTAAACAAACACAGAGAGAACAAAACAAATATAACCTTAGGAGTGTCATTTCTCGCTCTACTTTTAAACACAGTTTGTCATCATTCAGCAAGGGAAATATTCTTCAAGCAGAAATAATCTTTTATTAGAGAGATCTGTAAAGAACCTTCAAATATTCAAAACTTTACATACATTATCTGGTAGCAACCATTACAATGATCTTATAAGACAAGACAATATTATTATCTATGGTAGGGCACATTGTGGGGAATGGATGAAGATGACAGAAAAGAGATCACCCAGTGAATTCATTGGAAATATGAGATATTAATTATGGACTTTTTGGTTTGGTTCTATATTCATCAAAGAAGATCTGAAACTATGCTTTAAGCAAATTGCTAAGAGTTGTTACAACTCGTAATTTGTGTTGCCTCTATGTCCCATGCTTCATTCACTGTTATGGTATAGTATAAGCAATTGAAAAAGTTGACACTGTAACATTTAAAGATAAATGTTACGTAAATACTAAATATTATTGTTATTTTATGCCAATATATTGTTCTCATTAACTACACAGCAATAACATGGGTTTTAAAGCCGAAGAACTTATCTATTTCCAATAACTGAATATGAATGGAATTCCAGGAAGAGAAGGTTGCCATTTGAAATCTACATTCGTAGAGCGAATTATAAATGTTTAATGCTAGTCCAAAACTGAGATCACACATGTTTAAAACAGATACAACTAAAAGTTCATCCCATACAAAAGTGTTAAGTATGATTAAAATATCAATGGGAAAAAGAGCAGCTAAAAGCATGATTATTAAAAGCAAAAATAGAAAACACATGTTATAAAAGGCTCTTTCTCCCCAAGCATTCAGTCTTCAAACACCTGCTACAACAAAAAGGCCACTTGCCTGTAGAAGGATAGCAAGTAGGCCCCTGGATTAATCTTTCTCAGCAATTGACAGCAGGATCATAGAACAAGACACACTTCAAGCAGCTGCAAAGTGGATGTGTAATGCAGTAGTCCTATTTAGGTATTCACTCAGGATTTGTGAAGAAAAGTCCTGATCTGACATTGCTCTATAAACCTTTGGATGCTGAGTTTGCATATTGGGCTAAAAATGCTTTATATTACCCTGAAGTGTAGACAAATGGGGTTCACCTTCAAATCTTCACACTCAAAACAAAAGGAGCTTCCCTACATGGGGAGAGAAATGGGAGCAGGGTGGGCTGGCCCCCAGGTATTAATGGTGCTCTCCTCTCGATAAAACAGCTCCCAATTTATTCAGGGGTCATATCAAAATCCATAATTTTGGCCCCAAAACCTATCCTCGAATTACACCATGAAGCCGTTTTATACATGAATATATACAGTACATGTTTTTTCAAAGCAGAGATTAAGGAAAACATTGACACACTTCTTTACCTCTCTTCAGAAATTTTCTAGACCATGCAGAAGATGTAAGCCTATTGCCATTATGTGTATTTTGACTGTAATTCTAGTGATTAACGCTAAATTATTGGTTATAACACCAGTTATTTTCAAACTTGCTTCACAATGCTTCAAGCTTATAAGGAGAATTCTGTACTTTAAACAAATAATTGGAACTTGATACTAAACTTGTATTAGGAAGCCCACTGAAAACAGCAAATCCAACCATAGAATCATAGAGTTGGAAGATTCCTCGTGGGCTATCCGGTCCAAACCCATTCTGCTAAGAAGCAAGAAAATCGTATTCAAAGCACCCCCGGCAGATGACCATCCAGCCTCTGTTTAAAAGCCTCCAAAGAAGGAGCCTCCATCACACTCCGGGGCAGAGAGTTCCATTGTTGAACAGCTCTCACAGTGAGGAAGTTCTTCCTAATGTTCAGGTGGAATCTCCTTTCCTGTAGTTTGAAGCCATTGTTCTGCATCCTAGTCTCCAGGGCAGCAGAAAACCTTCCCTTGGTCAAATGGAAACTACTGTCATATATTTTCCATGACACAATGACTATAAAAAGAAGCCAGGTATTCACAATGCTTTATGCATTTCTTAGTCCTGTTCCTTACTTCACTATTATATGAGTACAAGAAATGTAGGCCAGTGGAGGCTACAGCGCCCCAGTTTCTCTCTATGCCAGTATCAAAACCTCATAACCTGGAGTCAGTCTCACATGGAGAGACTCCACAAAACTGATTCTTCTTGTGTGGCCTGTGGAAATCCATATCACTCAATGGTGCATGAAGCCATGGTTCTGCTACGGCCACAACATCATTGAGATAATATAACCACACAGAGAGTTCATTTCTGATTAAAACATAATATTGTCCCTTTATTGGTTCTATATTCAAATTACTTTAAAAAAACACATTTTTGAAGAATGTAACAAATATGAATTTAACCAGAGACTGGAACAGTTACTCTTTTGGAATGTAAGAAATGCTGGCTTGAGTATTCTGGAGGTTCCAGTCCAAAATAGTATTTTCTCCCCAAGTTTCAAAAGGAATATTCTAAAAAGACCACAAAAGGGAAAAAGTTCCAAAGTGAACAATGTTATGTAATGGTTATATAAATTTATTCCAAATGTGATCCTTTGTCAGTGCAGATCTTTTTTATGAATAAAAATTTGGGATGACTCATCGATGAGATGTTATAAAACATGCCTGATAATAAAGAATCACAACTTTCTTGTACAGCTTATAGCTTTATAGAACTCTAACTTTGCATATTTTTGTTTTTCCATTGAACTCCACTGTACACTACTGGCTATAAATGGTATCCTATGGAAGCATTAAACTCTCCAATAATCACATTGAAAGATCAAGGATAAATTAAGTTTCTTTATTAGAATATGATGTCATATAATAATACATTGATTCTCTTAAAAGGTGACTGGTGTTTAAATTCAGGGCATTCAGACTGGAATGCCCTGAATTTGTATATCTACAAATGATGGAGTAATGCAGCATACCACAGTGGCCCAACACATAATAATTCAAATGTCTGGATTATCTGAAGGCTCTGGATGCTACCAGAGGTTGGCTATATCTGAGCGGGGAATGGCTACTACTAGCCCTAACTAACAGCCATAATGCCAAAGGTCAAGTACAATAATGATCTTCAAGTAAGAAAAACTCTTGCATACATGTTACAGGGTGGCTGGCTGATTGTTCCCTTCTCACTCTTCCTGCAGTCATATACATTACTAGTCGCCAACAATCCCATGTTGCTTTCTTCCTTTATCTTTTATGACAGTGGTTCTCAATCTGTGGGTCCACAGATGTTTGGCCTTCAACTCCCTGAAACTCTAACAGCTGTTAAACTGGATGGAATTTCTGGGAGTTGTAGGCCAAAACAACTGGGGACCCACATGTTAAGAACCACCGCTTTATGAATTAATTTCAAAAAATTCCTTCAAGTCCTAAGGTCATCTTTTGACCATTAGAGCATCCTGCAGTAAAATATAGCTGATCTGCAGCCACCTTTACCTAGCTCTCACTCCATCTAAGCTAAGCATTCCCGATAAAAACTTATTTCAAACAGTATAGTACTTTTGGGAAATGTCCATTGAAACGTTTTATACTAAGAAGACAGACTAAGTTATCTTCTTCCTCAGTACTGAATGTTTCAAAATGGAGGGGCATGCTCTGGAGCTTAGAGGGCTGAACAAGCTGGTTTTGGATCTACCAGCATTGGAGGACTGCAGCATCCAATCATAATTACTATTTTGGGTGATAGGAAGTGACAATGGTCACTCCTGGACATTTTTAATACTGTTTGTAAGATGATGTTATGGGGAATCTACCCAAATAGGTTGTTCTTGGATTTAGAATGGGGGGCAATTTCATGTGGGCAGAGCTGATCCCTCTTCATAGCCTGTTCCCTGAAAATGGGCAGATACCTACATTTAACTCCATTTATGATGAGAAGGAATTTTTTCCATTTGTTTTCATGTACTTGGAGTATTTTCTGTATAGATTTCAGGCAAAAATGGATGGGGGGACTTTAGGAGACTGGTAAAGAGCTTCAGGGGCAACATGTAGCCTGCAGACTGTACTTTGGACCACCCCAATTGAGAAGATTCTTCTGATATTTTTCAGCAAAAATGGGGATGGGGGTCAGTGGGGTCCCAAAGCTATGCTGGACCCCTTACAAATGCTGTGTGCAGCCTGCTGGTCACAGACTGCCCACCCCCATACAGCAAATAAATAAAAATCGATTTTGTCCATGGTATTTTATTTTATTTTATTTTAGCCAACTTACTGCAGAGAATGACAGAGATATCTGGAACTGGCCTGCAGGTTTTTGACACATGCTAAAAATCTTAAAGGTGAGTAGGAAGAAGCATCTGTCTCCAGGGGAAACTGGAGGTTCAGTGAAGGCTTGAATATTCACGAACACACATACAAAGAGAAGGAGAAAAAGAGGAGGTAAGGGAGGCTGACGGACCTACAGCACAATACCTAGCATATTTATTCAGAAGTAAGTTGCAATGAATTGAATTGAACTTAATGGGAGTTAGATTGTCAAGGACAGAACGCCACAAGATTCAAAGTAACAGAGTTTATTAGATTACAGAACTCAAAAAATGCCCGTAAAACACAAGGGCCAGGCAGTTTTTGCCTTTAGGAGCAAAAAGGGGCAAAAGTAAATGTTCAAAAGATAAACCGGATTAAACCGGAGTTTAATCCGGGTAAAAACAAACTGCTTGCGTCAGCCTGGGTATAAACGAAACGAAAGCCAAGGAACAAAAGATACAAAGAATGCAACTAATTGGCAGCAGATTCCTCTCTGCTGCCAACACTGTGCTTAGAGTAACTTGCGTCGCTCCCCCACACACACAGCAGACAGGATCTCCAACACGAGTAAAACAGCCAAGGATTGTAGCAGTTGAGTAGACCAGTTCCGTTCCGTAGATCAAAGCCAGAAGCAGACGTTTGTAGTTTTTCCAAGTCCAAGAAGGGGGGAAGACAAGCCGTGGTCAGTTCAGTCCGAGTTCTCAAAGCAGGAGATGGCGTCCGTCAAGAAGACGACGGAAGGTCAAGCTAATAAGAGTAAGCACAGGTTTGCACAAACAAATGCCCACACAATCCCTCCCGCCGTCTGACCCTGGATTCCAATCAACTTACGTCACAGCACAGGAAAGCACACAAGTCTTCAGGGAAGCGTCCCACACACACACGGATCCCAAGCGTTTGCCCAGATTACCTTGCCCAACGCAATTTGCAATTGCTCTCAAGCCCCATTTTATGCCAGTTACAAATCTTCATCACTGTCAGCTGTCCTCCTTAACCCGGGCGTTTCCTCATCACTTTCCTCGTCAGAGCTGGAACACCTCTGACTACGCCCAACAGCATCTCCAGCTGTGGATCCCGTCCCATCCCTCCAGCTAAGCCATGGGTCTAATCCTGAAGGTCCCCATTCATCTTCTGTCCCATCATGGCCAGTGGCACCCACTTCCTCCCTTACCCGAGTCCAATCCATCTCATCCTCCTCTGAGCTAACCAGCCCCTCCTCCATTCTCTCCGTAAACCCTTCGAAAGACTCCTCGTCAGATGGTGCTGCAAATATGTCTCGCAGTCTTTTTCTCTCTCGCTCCTCGAGAGTATCTGACTCTCGAGGAGTCTTACGCCCACGTCTGTCAGTAACAGAGCCATGAGGCTCAATCATAACACTATCCCCTCTCACAAAGGCCTCCTCCCCCGATGGCGGAGAAGTGGCAGTGATACCCTCCGCTATAGCACCACGACGACTAGAGGTATCAAGTTTCAACAGTGAACGATGAAAGACTGGATGGACCTTTAAACTAGACGGTAAACGCAAACGAAACGCAACAGAAGAAATCTTTTTAACGATAGGAAAGGGACCCAAATACCGAGGCGCAAACTTTCCCCCAGCCTGTTTAATATGTTTGGAAGATAACCACACCAAATCCCCTTCTTCCAACTCCTCCCCTGCCTGCCTGTGGCGGTCAGCCTGAGTCTTCTGCGTTGCCTTAGCTTCCAACAGTAAGCGACGGGCAACATCATGCAATGCAGCCATTTCCGAAGAGCGGTACACAGGGTCCGAAGAGACCACATTGGTCGACGGCGCCACACCTCCCCGTGGGTGAAAACCATAAGTTAGCTCAAATGGCGTATGCTGACTAGACGTGTGCACCGCATTGTTGTAAGCAAATTCCGCCACCGGTAACCACTTTACCCAAGCCGTGGGTTGATCTAAACAAAAACAACGCAGATACTGCTCTAAGAGCCCATTAACTCGTTCCGACTGTCCATCCGTTTGCGGATGGAAAGCTGAAGACACGTTTAACTTAGTCCCCAAACACTCATGGAAGTGTTTCCAAAAGCGTGACACAAATTGCGGAGCCCTATCTGAAATAATCACCTCGGGTGCTCCGTGCAAACGATAGATGTGCTTTGTAAATAGTAAGGCCAACGTAGGGGCCGCCGGAATGGTTGAACAAGGAATAAAATGAGCCAGTTTACTAAATAAATCCACCACCACCCAAATACAAGTATAACCCCCAGACTTAGGCAAATCTGAAATAAAATCCATGGAAATGATTTGCCATGGCCTCTCCGGAACAGGTAAAGACGATAACAACCCTCTAGGGCGCCCAACAGGCGTCTTACTCTGCTGACAAACGGCGCAGCTGTCACAAAAGCGCAGAATGTCTTGCCGCATCTTTGGCCACCAGTAGCTCCTGGTGATAAGCTGTACGGTCTTGAACCTGCCAAAGTGCCCAGCCATGGGTTCGTCATGGTGGGCTCTAATCACCTCCAACCTGAGGGTCCCTACTGGTACGTAAACCTGCCCCCTACGCACCAATACCCCGTCTTGATCCTGGAGATGCGGCAGTATGGTACGGTTACCTGCAGAGAGCAGCATCAGTTGCTCCTGAGTCCACACATCATCCTTCTGAGCCTCAAGGATCTGGTCATGTAACCCAAGCTCATTATCTACAACACACAGAGAGGCAGTAGGCAAGATGGTCTGACATACTACCTGCTCATTGGTCTTAAATTCCGGCTTGCGGGATAAAGCATCGGCCCGCAAGTTTGCCTTCCCCTCCACGAACTGCACCTTGAAGTTAAACCTGGAGAAAAACAAAGCCCAGCGGATTTGACGCTGGTTTAACTTCTTTGCTGTTTGCAAGTGCTCTAAGTTCTTGTGATCAGATCTGACCACGATCTGGTGCCGTGCCCCTTCAAGCCAGTGCCGCCACACCTCAAACGCCACCTTAATCGCCAACAACTCCTTCTCCCATATGGTATAGTTTTGCTCGAAGGGTGTTAGTTGCCGCGAGTAAAATCCACAGGGACGCAAGGTCCCTGAGGAATCCTTCTGAGACAATACAGCCCCCAACGCGTAGCTAGAAGCGTCCGCTTCTACCACGAACGGTCTGTCAACATCAGGATGGGTTAGTATGTTGTCCGATTGAAAACTAGACTTTAGTTGTAGAAACGCCTCGTGAGCTTCCCGCCCCCACACAAATGGCTGTTTCTTGCGCAGAAGCTGCGTCAAAGGTACCGTGAGCTTTGCAAAATTCGGAATAAACTCCCGGTAGTAATTAGCGAAACCCAAGAACCTTTGTACATCCTTCTTAGTCTTCAGCTCCTGCCATGAGTTGACGGCGTCAACCTTATGTGGGTCCATTTTAAGTTCCCTACCTGACACTACATGACCTAGGAACTCCACTTCAGGCACATGAAAGACGCACTTGGAAGCCTTGGCGAAAAGCCCATTAGCCCGCAGTCGGTGCAGAACCTGCTTGACATGTTGACGATGTTCTTTCTCGTCCTTAGAAAAAATCAAGATATCATCCAAATAAATCACTAAAAATTGGTCAATTAGGTCCCTGAACACATCGTTCATGAACCTCTGGAATACCGCAGGAGCATTACAAAGCCCAAAAGGCATGACTCGGAACTCGTGGCATCCGAAACACGTGTTAAATGCCGTCTTCCATTCATCCCCTTCCCGTATACGGATTAAGTTATAGGCCCCCCGCAGGTCAAGCTTGGTAAAGACCTTAGCCCCTTGCACCCTTGATAACAGTTCCGAGATTAAAGGGAGCGGGTACCTATCCCGAATGGTGTATTTGTTTAGGATCCGATAGTCGCAGACCAGCCTAAGTTCCCCAGTCTTTTTGGCTACAAAGAATACTGGTGCCGCAGTTGGAGAACTAGATGGGCGAATAAACCCCTTGGCTAAGTTTTCATCTAGAAACTCCCGCAAAGCTTGCCTTTCCGGTACAGTCAAGGCATACAGCCTCCCTGCTGGCAGTTTCGCACCTTCTGCCAACTTGATGGCGCAATCATATGGCCTGTGCGGTGGTAATTTGTCCGCTTCTCTTTTACAAAATACATCAGAGAACTCCCCATACTCAGCAGGCACTCCCTCCATATCAGAATGAGTAACATTTAGAGTGCAACAATCCTGCCTCTTTAAGATCACTTTACGTGTTGCCCAATCTACTTGTGGGTTTACTACAGCTAGCCAATCCATCCCCAGGATCACATCATATCTAGGCAAGCTCGTAATATCCCACACAAACGTTCCCGTTACTCCCTGCACCTCCCACGTTACTGCTGAGGTTTCATGGTTAACCACCCCAGTCTCCAGCAGTCTCCCATCTGCTCCTTCCACCCACACGTCGCATGCCTTGCGCACTCTAGGAATGCCATGCTTCTTAGCAAACTCAATATCTACATAGGAGACCGTAGCCCCTGAGTCCAGCAGTGCCAAAGTAGAAACAAGTTCCCTTCCCCCAACAGATAATGTAATGGGTACGAAAACATGCTTCCTCCCCTCAGTTGACTGCTTGAGGAGCCCTAGTGCGTTGGACTCACGTCGCACTAGGGCTGGCCTTTTCCCGAAAGCTGGGAAGGTTTCACATTACAATTTTTGGCAAAATGCCCAGCATTCCCACAGTACAAACACAAGCCCAGCTGCCTCCTACGGCTCTTTTCCTCTGTAGACAGCTTTTTAAAGACCCCAAGCTCCATGGGCTCTTCCCCCATCACCACAGGTGCCCTGGTTACATGCATGGGTGGCGCACACATTGCTTTTGAGTGTTTACGAGCCTCGAACCTTGCGTCTAAACGCAGCACCTTAGCTACTAAGGCGTCCCAGCTTTCAGCCGGCTCCAAGCGTGCTAATTCATCCTGGAGCATATCACTTAACCCGGCAGTAAATAAAAGCATGAATGCATTTTCCCCCCAATCCAGCTGGTGGCGATACAGGTTAAACTTATTTAAGTAATCCAAAACAGTCCCCTTTCCCTGTTTCAACCGATACAGAGCCCACCCAGCGTTCTCCGTGCGGAGAGGATCCCCAAAAGTATCAGTTAACAACTTTTTGAAATTATTCAAATTGTCCTTGACTGGGTCATTTCCCAAAATTAAATTAGTGGCCCATTGTCCTGCGGGACCGGTCAACAAACTCAAAATAAAGGCCACCTTGCTAGTGTCTGTAGGAAAAGCATGAGCACTGAGCTGAGAAAAATGAAGCTCCACTTGTGCCAAAAAGGTTGGCAACTTGCACCTGGTTCCGTCAAAGCGTTCAGGAGTCAAAACATGTCCTTTCACAGCCTGAGCTGTTTGGCTAACGGTAAAAGCCGTTTGCAATTGGTCTACTTTGGCCCTTAACTCATCCATCGTCTTCCTGACGGGTTTATTGCTGTAATAAACTTTTTATGGGCGTTGGGCAATCTGTCAAGGACAGAACGCCACAAGATTCAAAGTAACAGAGTTTATTAGATTACAGAACTCAAAAAATGCCCGTAAAACACAAGGGCCAGGCAGTTTTTGCCTTTAGGAGCAAAAAGGGGCAAAAGTAAATGTTCAAAAGATAAACCGGATTAAACCGGAGTTTAATCCGGGTAAAAACAAACTGCTTGCGTCAGCCTGGGTATAAACGAAACGAAAGCCAAGGAACAAAAGATACAAAGAATGCAACTAATTGGCAGCAGATTCCTCTCTGCTGCCAACACTGTGCTTAGAGTAACTTGCGTCGCTCCCCCACACACACAGCAGACAGGATCTCCAACACGAGTAAAACAGCCAAGGATTGTAGCAGTTGAGTAGACCAGTTCCGTTCCGTAGATCAAAGCCAGAAGCAGACGTTTGTAGTTTTTCCAAGTCCAAGAAGGGGGGAAGACAAGCCGTGGTCAGTTCAGTCCGAGTTCTCAAAGCAGGAGATGGCGTCCGTCAAGAAGACGACGGAAGGTCAAGCTAATAAGAGTAAGCACAGGTTTGCACAAACAAATGCCCACACAATCCCTCCCGCCGTCTGACCCTGGATTCCAATCAACTTACGTCACAGCACAGGAAAGCACACAAGTCTTCAGGGAAGCGTCCCACACACACACGGATCCCAAGCGTTTGCCCAGATTACCTTGCCCAACGCAATTTGCAATTGCTCTCAAGCCCCATTTTATGCCAGTTACAAATCTTCATCACTGTCAGCTGTCCTCCTTAACCCGGGCGTTTCCTCATCACTTTCCTCGTCAGAGCTGGAACACCTCTGACTACGCCCAACAGCATCTCCAGCTGTGGATCCCGTCCCATCCCTCCAGCTAAGCCATGGGTCTAATCCTGAAGGTCCCCATTCATCTTCTGTCCCATCATGGCCAGTGGCACCCACTTCCTCCCTTACCCGAGTCCAATCCATCTCATCCTCCTCTGAGCTAACCAGCCCCTCCTCCATTCTCTCCGTAAACCCTTCGAAAGACTCCTCGTCAGATGGTGCTGCAAATATGTCTCGCAGTCTTTTTCTCTCTCGCTCCTCGAGAGTATCTGACTCTCGAGGAGTCTTACGCCCACGTCTGTCAGTAACAGAGCCATGAGGCTCAATCATAACATAGATTGACAGCCTTTAATCAGAGATAACAAATAAGTTAATCTAAAGTAATCAATGACAAAGCCCTGTAAGATCATGATTTCATATAGAGTTTTAGATACAAGAACTAACAATGAATTTCAGGAGAGTTAGCAGGAAAGCACTTACCATTCTGTAAGCACTGTCAGTTTGATAGAACAGCACTAATAGCAAAGTTTTCAAAAACACTTAGATTAGGTGACCCTACTTCCAGTATTTGATTCCTCATGTCGAGGCAAAAAATTCTGCCCTTGAGTAGAGGACATTTTGTAAGCATAAAAAAGTGACGTTTTGATACATGAACTCTAATTGTAGTAACAGAAGAGCACAATTTTAAGCATAGACACAGTTTGGTGTGATAGATGAGCCTGCCTTGTTGATGACAGATGCATGGAAGGCTGAATTGGAGAAATACATAGTTTTGTGCCATTTTCAATAAACAGGTAAATTGTTAAGTAGCCCCTTTCTGTCAGTTCTGCCCTTCTATCTGATATGCTGTTGTTCCAGGACATCCATGGCCATCTATTGAATCTGTCAAATATATATGCTTGAGACAACGAACACTGTTTTCAATTTGATAACCATTTTGAGTAGTTGAACTTTTTACAATTCCTATGGCACAAGGAAAGGTCCCTTTCACTGCTAGGCAACTTTTACAGATGCTGAATAAAATACCAGAGGAAGATACAAAGAAAGGCTCTCTAGTTCTTTCTCCTTGTTCTAACATCTCCCTCTAAGACTGTGTTGTGGCTTTTATGATCTTCAGGGTAAGGGTTTCTCTCCAACCCATCTCCTTCACAGGAACATGGAAAAGACAAAACCACCTTCTCTATGGTTGCTCCTAAGTTGTGCAGTTCTCTTTCAGGGGCATCTCATGGATCTCTTCCACTGGCAGGCAGACTTACTGTACTTCACCACATAATAGTCACCCCTTTCCCCACCTTTTTGAATACAAAAAAGGGGGTGCAACTATTACATGGTGACAACTATTATGTGGTGATTTTTTTTCAACTATGTGGCTTCCTGTAGCTGCAAAGGGCACAGGAATGTGGGTGGATGAGCCTTTACCTCTCTGCGCTCCTGCCTCTCAGGGCTACAGGGATTCCTTCAGCTGGAATGACCCGTAGCTCCAAGGGATGGGGAGGTGGCATGACTATTATGCATGGATCATCCATTATACTTATTTTGGTACCCCATGCTGGGTTTACTGTTTCAACTACAAAATTCATTTCCTTGACAAATAATGCTGCCTCCTTGACAGATAACGCTCTATAACAATTCTAGATATTCTACTTTTAGTAGCTTATTTATTTATTTATCATGTCAGAAGTGAATTGAGAATACAGTTATTATATATTTTATTCTGCAGAAGAGAAAACAGACCAATATGTGCTGAAACAGTCAAAATGTGAATTATGGATCTAATAAACATATACCAGAAACTACTTCTACACTTGACTGCACTTGGGTCAGGATGAGGAAAGATTTTGCTAAAGATCACAGAACATAACTAAAGATCACAGAGTGAAACTATGTATGCCTTGGAAAAGCTGCTCCTGTCACTAACAATAGAAGGGATGCAACTTTATTTCTGAATTTCATTGAATGGAGCAGTAGGCTTCCTTCATGACCTAGTCAAGAACTGCAATGGGTAATGAAATACTTTTAAACTAACATGTAGGGAAACGTTGGCAGGGACTAAGAAGCATCTGGTTCAGGATAAGTCATCCTTTTTAAAAAGATCTGAATTTCCCTTAAACTCAGTGCAGAATAGAAACATACACCAAGCATGTATAAGAAATACAAATCAAAGGAGTCAAAGGTATTTTAAAAGCTATGTGCACAAAGAAAAAGAAAAACATATTTTGAAAAGATATAAGGATGGCTGAAGGTGATACTGAAGCTTCATAGCCATAATGAGTGACTTATAGTTCATGGTATTAGAAAGGTGTAAAGAGAGGGGACTGTGGGAGCCAACTGTTGCTAACCTGAAAACCGGCCGTGGCATGTCTGAAAATAAAATGTAGGATAATGTATGTTTTCTATTTGTGGCTGTTTGGAATCAATTTTCATGGGTTGGGGAAAATGTTGGAGCATTCTAAGTCTTTGTGCCTTCTTGGAGGCTTCCAATATCAACTTCTTTTTGGAAGTGATTTTCCCCAGCCAATTTTCATGGGATTACTGGAGGGGAGAAATATCCCTGAGAGCGGCATGCACCCTAGAGGCTAGAGGAGATTTTTAAACTGTATGCTGTGACACATGAATGTGTTGGCTCCAGTGTGTAGACATTAGGGGTGTGCACGGCACCATTTTTCAAAATGATATCCAAGAATTTCAGCAGTTCCAGAAACTGAACCTCTGGAAATAGGATGGGTGATGGGGCTTGAATTGACTCAATCGAAATGGACCACATGGAGGCCGACACTGGCTCCCCACCACCACCACCCCAGGCTGCCTGAGCCAATCAGAGCAAGAAAGCATGCGGTTTATATATACCAGGGTGAGCTTCTCAATTTTCCTGTGGTGACCTGGTTTCTGAGAGAGAGAGAGATTGGGTGCTAGCTAACTTCGTGGTTCTATCTCAGTGCCATTGCTGCCTAGGATAGCTGTTTGACTCAATTCCAATCTTTTTCTTTGGTAATTTTATTCAGATTTCTTAGTTTAATATATTTCAGGGTTGTTTTTTTTTTTTTTTTTTGCTATTTCACTAAGCAGGAGAGGGTGGGCATACTTCGGGGGGGGGCTGTGAAAGGACATTTTAGGGGTGTTTGTTAAATATTTTTTACCTTGGGGGGGTAGTTTAGGGAAGGGAGGGGACAGCCTAACTCCCTTGAGTCCCCACAGGGAGAATACTTGTATTTTAATTTCAATCCCTTCCCAGTCGAATGTGAACATAACAAGAAATGACAACAATATTGGAAATAAATGTTATAATATTACACATTATATACTGTATTTAAAAATAGAAATGAGATATTTTCATGAAATATGTTGTGGCCCCATACATTTTGCTATTACAATTTATGTATATATCCCTACCTCTCATAAGGACCTCAAGCCAGGGCTGATAGTGAATGAGAGACTCCCCCCTGGGCACACAGAAGACTGGGTGACTTAGACGGCGCTGAATAGACCACGTTCTGGCACCACTTGATGTAGAGCCAACCTTTAAGAAATGGGGCCACAAACTGGAGTCCACAAAATGTGAATATGGAGAAGACCAAACCACAGACCACCTATTACAATACAGTCTGAGCCCTGCCACAAACACATTGGAGGACTTAGCAACGCCAGAGGCACTCCAAGTGACCAGCTACTGGTCAAAGGACATTTAGTATAATGCCAAGTTTTTAACTTCGTGTTTTTAAATACATTACCACTGTACCCTAAGTTTGCTTCTGATAGGTTGGTTTAGTCTCTGGTATACTAAGAAAATTTGAGTTGTTGTATTGTGAAATGATGCATGTCTAAAAAGTGTGTCACTAACATGAAATGTTCTGAAAGCTCTGGGCTAGAGTTTCCCTTGACTTAGAACTAAATATGCTCTTTGATTATCATCATTACACCAATGGAAAAGGGTTACTACATTGGTTATGGAGCATTTAAAAACATAAAAAGTGGCTAGTGGGGAGAAACAATAATTAAACTATATGTAGCCTTATTTTGTTCCAACAGAATAACAGTCCAGGACTGTATGAAGTAAAGATAAGATGCAGAGACAATTTTACCTGCTGAACGTAAAGAAGAAATATGCACATATCAGATAAAAGGTATGAAGCTGAGTAAAAGAATGTTCCAGAACTCAGGGTCATTAATTACATACATTCATTTTCTGGTAAAAAAGATGAAGATTGGGAGTTTTCCACATTTGGCAATGACAAAAAAAAAAAAAAGAATTTACAATGCAGACATCTAAAGCTGGTGATTAGCTCTGTAGCACTTTATCTAGAAACAACACAACTGTCAATAAATTGACAAAGGAAGTCAATGTTAAGTGCAGATTTATCACAAATCCTAACTTGGCTTAAAATTAGTCAGGGAATATATATAATCAGAATCATTGTGGATATTTCCTGAAACAGAAGAAAGTGAAGCAAAAAAAGAGACTGCTAGAAAGGAGGAAGACCTTCACATCTATTTAAGAATATTTTCACCGTTTCACCTGGAATCTTTACATGATTTCCCCAAAACTTATGTAGAACACTGATACCCTGCATTTCACAAAGTGTTTTCAGATTTATAATCTAAATAGCACAGGTCACACAAGAAAAAGAGGATAACTGTGAGGTAAAAGAGTGAGCATCTATCCAGCCACTGGCCATGACATGATGGTGCTCCTAAACACCAGAAGAATTGTAGTTGGAATATGGAGGGGATCCACAATCTTAGAATCAGTATTGCATATAAAACATAATGATGTTGCTTGTTTGCTTAACTGCAGGAACAAGAAGCTGCACAAGAAGCCCTTTGACTTAATAAATGTTAACATTAGCTTGTCACTGAGCAGATAAGTTATCAAATGCAGCAAATGGACATTGCTCAAACAAAAAAATCATACCCTGTCTCCTACATTAACTACATTTGGAATGAATTAAACACATTCTATTAAAATATTTTTCTAGGAACAGGAGTACAGTTTAGCCATCTACAAAGGACATTCATAATAGCCTGTCTTAAAATAAAAAACTAAACTTAATCAGATTATAAAAATAACTAAAATGTGAGCTACAGAATGAATAGGAGTTTATTATTTATGTTTCACCATCATACCAAGAAATACCCTGTGAAATAAGGACAAAACAAATTCAAAATAAAGGAAAGCATTTTCTACTCTGCTATCCCAGAAAGCTAGTAAAGTCACTAATATAATTGTATTTAACAGAATACCAGTCAAATGTATAAGATCAGTTAATAATGAAGAATTAAGGAAATCAAAGGATTATCATATTTTATGTTGATTAAAAACTGATCTAAATATCTAGATGGTGCACAATTCATACTGCTCATCCATCAACTGATAGACAAATTTTTCTCTGTCATATTAGCTTTACCTATACTGAATATTAAAAAAAAAAAACAGCTAGAGGTACCTGTGCTTGGATACCTGCATGTGTTCCATGATTTTCTTGGACCTCATCAGTCCAAAATTGCCTGTCCTAGGACACTTGGATTTCAGTTGAAGCACGGAGCCCGCTGGCTTCCATCACATGACATAGATAAACTTCCAGCAAGGCTCTGTGCCCCAACTGAAATTCAAACATCATAGCGGCAGGCTTCCCGTGTTGCATAAGAAACAATGGGGGTAGTTAGCCAGTGATGCTTCTCTCTGTGGGCTGCAGTGAGTAGCAAGGTGGGTGATGCAGGGTGTGGGGTGGTGGCTTCCCCACACCCATGTCAGGCCCCACCTGAATCGCCACAATCTGTGGCTTATCGGGAGGTGAATGT
Source organism: Anolis carolinensis (assembly GCF_035594765.1). Lineage (NCBI taxonomy): Eukaryota > Metazoa > Chordata > Lepidosauria > Squamata > Anolidae > Anolis > Anolis carolinensis. The sequence goes on along the minus strand of NC_085844.1, from coordinate 33,547,644 downwards.
AATGAGGTCATAAACCTCACTCCAGAAGATTCTAATAGAAACTATAGCTCTCCTAAGGATGGAGTTCACTCACTCTTTATCTTGTTTTACCATGCTTAATTGCGAGACATTGTCTATTTTGAATTTTCTTCCCTATTAACAAACTTGATCCATATACCAAGTGCCTTCTGCAGGCATGTAACAGCATCCAATTCTCATTAGTTTCTGGTTTTCCTCCCGGCATTGCCCCCCCCCTCCCCCCAATTCCTTGCTTCCCTTTAAAAATCAATCCTTGGTTTATCTTTTTAATCGTATGTTAGAAATTTTGGCCTTGCAACAAAAGGCCCAATGCTGCAAAGATGCCTCTTCTCTCTCATTAAGCAGCCCTGTGCCTGAAAGTAGCACAAGACCCGACTTTAACTTTTTTTTTTTTTTACTTAAACATTGTCTTTAGCTAAATAGGAATTCAAAGGTCTAACAGGGTTTTAATTATATATAATGTTGCATTATAAAAACAGCAACTGCTAACTTTTCCCTGCCCGGCCATTAACGCCTATTGCATGACATTGTGTGTTATGATTGAGCCTCATGGCTCTGTTACTGACAGACGTGGGCGTAAGACTCCTCGAGAGTCAGATACTCTCGAGGAGCGAGAGAGAAAAAGACTGCGAGACATATTTGCAGCACCATCTGACGAGGAGTCTTTCGAAGGGTTTACGGAGAGAATGGAGGAGGGGCTGGTTAGCTCAGAGGAGGATGAGATGGATTGGACTCGGGTAAGGGAGGAAGTGGGTGCCACTGGCCATGATGGGACAGAAGATGAATGGGGACCTTCAGGATTAGACCCATGGCTTAGCTGGAGGGATGGGACGGGATCCACAGCTGGAGATGCTGTTGGGCGTAGTCAGAGGTGTTCCAGCTCTGACGAGGAAAGTGATGAGGAAACGCCCGGGTTAAGGAGGACAGCTGACAGTGATGAAGATTTGTAACTGGCATAAAATGGGGCTTGGGAGCAATTGCAAATTGCGTTGGGCAAGGTAATCTGGGCAAACGCTTGGGATCCGTGTGTGTGTGGGACGCTTCCCTGAAGACTTGTGTGCTTTCCTGTGCTGTGACGTAAGTTGATTGGAATCCAGGGTCAGACGGCGGGAGGGATTGTGTGGGCATTTGTTTGTGCAAACCTGTGCTTACTCTTATTAGCTTGACCCTCCGTCGTCTTCTTGACGGACGCCATCTCCTGCTTTGAGAACTCGGACTGAACTGACCACGGCTTGTCTTCCCCCCTTCTTGGACTTGGAAAAACTACAAACGTCTGCTTCTGGCTTTGATCTACGGAACGGAACTGGTCTACTCAACTGCTACAATCCTTGGCTGTTTTACTCGTGTTGGAGATCCTGTCTGCTGTGTGTGTGGGGGAGCGACGCAAGTTACTCTAAGCACAGTGTTGGCAGCAGAGAGGAATCTGCTGCCAATTAGTTGCATTCTTTGTATCTTTTGTTCCTTGGCTTTCGTTTCGTTTATACCCAGGCTGACGCAAGCAGTTTGTTTTTACCCGGATTAAACTCCGGTTTAATCCGGTTTATCTTTTGAACATTTACTTTTGCCCCTTTTTGCTCCTAAAGGCAAAAACTGCCTGGCCCTTGTGTTTTACGGGCATTTTTTGAGTTCTGTAATCTAATAAACTCTGTTACTTTGAATCTTGTGGCGTTCTGTCCTTGACATTGTGCAAGTCACAGTCCCTCAGTTTCAGAGGAAGACAAGGGCAAGCCGCCTCTGACTAAATATTACCAAGAAACCTCCATAGGCTCACCTCAGGGTTGTTGTAAGTCTGAAACAACTTGAAGGCACACAATCACTACCATCACCTAAAATCAGTCAATTAAAATTCAAAATCTGGATCTGGATAAATATTAGTGTACAAATAGTAGTTTTGTTCATGAATTAGGTAAAGACCTATGCAAGTTAGGACTGCTTAATATATTTGCTAAGTTTATAAGTTTAGATCATTCTTGACCTCAGACTGGACAACTACCCCCTTCTACATATGCACACTTTATTCAATAATAGCAAAGTCAAAAGCTGCTGGACACAGCACTGAATGAAATCATCTCTGTGTCACTATGCTGTATATAGAGAGAGGATCTTTTGCAACTTTAAAAATATCTGCCTGAAAAGGAAAGTTGTGCAATACAGTAACTTAAACACAGACATGGTGTGTACATGTTTGAAAAAGAGATATGTTTCAAATAGCCCTGAACCCAAGCTGTAGAGGGCATTGAACTGTGTCTTGAAACAAACTAGTAGTCTGTGATGTTGTTGCAACATGTTTTAACATAATGGAGTTGTTTAATCAACTCCACTGAAATGGAGATCAGATCTTCTCCAAACAGAGGAATTACGGGTGTAAACATGGAGGTACCTAATAGCTCATTGTCTTAACCTGGTCATATATTGATTAGTTTACTTAAATTTTATGATTATTGCAGGAGGGCTTTCTCTCAATCCCACCACAATTGAAGGCACATTTGGAGAAATTATGTGAGATGGCTTTTTTGGTGTCCACTCCCAGGCTGAGGAACTCTGCCCATATGAAACTAGACTGGAGCCTTCAACACTCTCCTTTCACTTGCAGAAAATATGTTTTTTTAAAAAATAAAATAAAAAAATAAACGGGCTTTGGCAATTAGCTGGATACCTTTTAATGGGATGTGGGCACACTGTATTATTTTCAGAGGTACATTTTAAATGCTTTTAAACTGCTTTAAAAGTAATGCTAATAGGATAATGTAATTGCTTTTAAAATAAACAATGCTGTTTATCATAAACATTGTGTTTTAGCCGTCCATTTTTAAATCTATGCTTGAGCTGCTTGGATTCCGTGTTGAGAGAAAGGCACGTTACAAATAATACAAAACAAACAGTTATAAACACTCTGTTTTCTCTTCAGATCGTATAAACAGATTTCTCTCTCTATTGAAATGCCTAGAGAAGTCCAGGAGTTTCATGTGAATATTGGAATAAATTAACAACATAATCTATTTGTTTATTAATTAGTATAATCACTTTTTTTAAAAAAAAAACAAAGTCACTGGGAAGTTTTTAGTCACTTCTTAAGGAAGTAAATCTTAACCAAGCATAGAGTGAAAGAATAGTTCTCAAGACACCAATCAATTGGACATCTAGGTATGGACTCACGCCATTATCAACCTCTGTTTTCAAGAGGAATTCTAGTTTGACAGGATACATAAGGAAATCATCACTTGAAAGCAAGAAATAACTGGAAGGATGACCAAACATGGGATGTGGGGGAGCACAAAAATGGCTTTCCAAATCTCAATTCCTGCAGAATATCATATTGAAGTTCACAGCGCTTTCAGAGTACTATGTACTTAACAATGTTTCCTATGTTAATGCATAATTACTTTTCTGGAGCTAAGGTGTAGTTTCTCACCTTGAAGAATGCACTGGAATTGACACAGCAGTGTTTTCTGCCATGGTTAAATGTGTGACTCCCACACTCCACTCCTTAGAACAGCAGGATATTGCACCAGGGCTGGGGAGAGCTGGGTTCAGATTCCCATTTTGCTATGAAAGTAATTACAGGATCGTGTGCTAGTCAGTATTCATCTTAACCTAACAGGCAGATTTGCTGTGATGATCAAGTGTGGAAGGAAGCAATATATATCACTTGAGATCACTGAACAAAAAGTATGAAATAAGTGCTATTACTGTTAGCATAATGTGAAATACGAATATAATATGATTTCACATGCCGCTTTTGAAACAAAAGGTAAAACCTTCATTAGTTGTAAACCATGAGCTTCAAAAATCATTATGCCAACTGGCAGGATTTGTGAAGATTATGGTAAAGCACCAGATCCTGCCTAATCTTGCAAGCTAAGTAAGGTCAGCCCTGGTTAGTACATGGATGAGAACTACCAATAAATACCAGATGCTGAGTACCTCTGAGTATTCCCTTGTCTGAGAAAATCCTATAAAATACATGGGATCACTATAAGTCCACAGGTGATTTGAAAGCACATGTACACAGCACAATAATTAGAAAGGCAGCAGGTTGGCCAGATATTTGGCATCATAGGTATCACTCTGTGTTATTTATTTTAAAAAAGCTTTAAGAAACTTCACTGATATACATGCATAAAGGCAAAGAAAATTGTTTTTCAGCCAATTTTAATCAATCTAAACTTTACTTAGGCATAGACCTGACATTACCTGAATACAGAAAGCATTCTTTGTCAAAAAGCCTAATGTGAATATTGAAATTAGCTCCCCACCCTGATTCTTTCTAAGCAATTGACCCTGAAAAGTTGCCAAGAGGTTGAGCAATGTTCATAAAGGCTTATAGAGGTAGACAAGAGGTTAATTTGCTACTGAAAGCTTCAAAGAACACTTTAGAAAATCACAAACCATTTGAATCCCCAAAAGCCATTTGTTGCCCTTGTAGTACATGAGTACTTTCTCCCAAGACACTTAAATCAATATTTTCAGGCTACATACCAACATTTTGTTGTTGAAAAATAACATGAATACAACTCAGCTGCATTTTTTTAAAGAAGGCTAAGCACTTGCATATGAAAAGGTTGCAGTTTTCCTTTCATTACCTGTAAGTGATATGTTTGTGTTGCCACTTCTGTCCTGTTAATGCATATCGCTTTCGACGAATATTAAATCGAGAGTTGCCTCTCGTCTGATCAGGCACTCCACAACGAGGCTTCTTCATCCAGCTTGAAATTTTAAAAAAGACAAAGAAAAAGATCAGAAGTATACAATGGCAACAACCCCTTAATATTTCCAACATGGACCATGTAATGAATGAATGATCACATCTCTTCCCTCCTTCCTCAGACGATGTGGCTTCCTATTTCTCTGCATAACCTCAGATAAACAGGGCTGGCAAAATATATGCTTTTTATTTTAATTTGATATTAAAAAGTATAAAATTAGTAAATTTTGAATATTTTCTTTAAAAAGTAGTATTTTTCTTATTGATTAATAAAAATGAGGGTAAATTAAAGTGATAACCCCATCAATCATATTTCAAAGGTAGTACACATAAGGTGTTCTCTTTCTGGTTGACTCTTTCCCTCTCAGAAGTGCCCAATCTGTAGGACTGCAAAAGCACAGGAAAAGCCCAGGAGCAGAAAATTTGGGGAGATGGACTAGATCTGAACAAGGAGGAGAGGCTTGAATGTACATACAAGGTATACCCCCTCCCCCAGTTGTATGAATGAAAAATTAACCTGAAAACAATTCAAAATAATTGTTTGCTTTGTACCTAGCTTCTAATTAAACCAATTATCTCTGAATACATATTAAGAGTGTATTAAACAACAATGTCCTTTTTCCAAAACTGATGATTAAAAAGAATCTCCCTCACTAGAGGTTCAAACTGTGATCATAATGGAATCCACCTGAGAAACAGTTTAAATTATGATAGAAAATCATAATCTCAGTCAACTTGATTTGAATCAAATCAGACCTGCTAGCAAACACTAAGAAACAGCAGAAGATATCTGAATAAGAAGTCAGGAAGGGAGAAAAAGAGTGGTAGGCAGAGTTCTAATTCATATGTTACAAGCTCTGAGCAAAATAAGTTAAAAATGACAGAATCTGACCATGTTATTGTAAAGGAAACACTGGATTCCTCTACAAAAGTCAGTGAGGATCTCTTCAAAAATCAAATTCCTTTGAAAAAGGGTGTTTAAAGAAGCAATTAGAGATTAGTGTCCTGATTTCCATATGGTCTTACATTGTTTTACAAGCACCACATGATTAGAGACTCCAGTTATGTCCTTAAATCACCTGTCAACTCATGATGGCCCTATGAATTTCATAGTTTTCTTAGGAAAGGAACTCAGAAGTGGTTTTTCCAGGTTCTTCCTCTGAATATAGCCTACAACACCAATTATTTCTTGGCAGTCTCCCATCAAAGTATTAACCAGGACTGATCCCATATAGTTTTCAAGATCTGATGGAATCTGGTATCTTCAGTGTGCTATTTAGTTTTGTGCTATTGAAATTGTGTTGTCTATCTTTTGCTAGATTTAAAAGTGGCAGCCCCGGTTGGAGGAAGTGAATGCTGTTTCCAGTGGACATTAATGACTATATTAACATTTACACGTGGATAAGCTACCATTGATTTAATTAATCTATTTTCACATTTTGGATAAAATCCAAAACAGAGTTAGGAGATATTATTGATTTCCTTTCGCTAAAATATGTCAAGGTTTCTGCTGAATTGTGGCTGTGGTGCTTAGACACATTTCACTTTTGCAAACCAATTTGTTTGAACAAGCTTCATTTCATTTCCTCTGAAATCCCCTCACCAAAAAAAGGAGAAAAAAAAGAAAACCTGACTATCATAATTGAGTTTCTTTGTGGTTTCTTTCCAATAAGAGTATTAGCCCTAAGATGGTTTTGCGGTGAAATGTGACCCTTTATATCTAAATCTTGGACAACCTGGACACAAATTCTGCAGCAAAGACCCAAATAGTTTTCACATGGAACATGAATCTACAACAGAATGTTGCAATAAATTGGCTGTCTTGCTGTGTGATACATATATACAGGATCAAGCTTCACTGCAAGAGAAAGTAGCAAGTTTAATGGGAGCAGCTATCAATGCCCTATTTAATCCCAATGTTGTCTGGGGGCTACAGCAACATTAATTGAATCTACACTAATTAGGGGGAGCTGGACTTGCTTACAAGACCAGCCTTTATTCAGGTAATTAAATTTAAACACCCTTAGCAAATGGTATACCTATGTGAATTTAACCATTCAGTAATACACAGCTACAGTACAAAAAACTGCAAAACAAACATTGAGTGTGCGATTCATTTAACTCTCCCCCTTATCATGCAACAAAACAAATCACACACATACAAACACAAAAAGAGGAGCTACTGGGATTGCTTATCAAAAAAAAAATGCCCTAGATCCAGAAGGGCATATCCAAGTTCTCGGGTATGAACAAGCTCCTGAGAATATCTGAGAATACCCTCAGGATTGTATCCCATCATATCATGAAACTATAATTTAATAATTGTCCATTCTGAGTAAGTATCCAAACTAGAGAAGAAACTATATTTTTTTCTTGTCCAACAGAAGCTTTGAGCTCAATGCTAGTGAGCGAGATAAAGAAAAGTCTTTTGGTGTTGGTACAATGGAAACCGTGTATGCTTGCTGTGATAAGAGCGGGCTTCCAATTTAAAAAGAATGTTCCAAACAAACTATTCATTTCCTCAGAAAACAGATCTTTTCTTCAACAAACAATAGTTAGCAGATTCACAGTACTAGAGAGGCAATGGTTCAATCAAATTCAGGAAATATTAGCTGCATATTATAATTGTCAGTTCTGTAAACAGACAATGTCATGAAGTAAAATTACTAAATATTTAAATCAAGCATGGAGTTGCTTTTCTAACAATGTCCTACAAATATTTCATTGTCTTGTGAGTTTGAATACTATAATTCTGGAAAATTCCCAGTCAACATAGCCATGCTGCCTAGGCAGTTTTCAGAGTCAAAGTCCAATGGTAATAATCACATAACTCATTCCATAAATGTAAGTGCCTTTCTGTGAATTTTAAGCAAAAACAACTTCCTGACTGTTCAAAAAGTGGGACACAAACATGCAGCTCCTATTTCAGGAACCACAGGGGCCATTGGAAGAAAAGTAATAGTTCAGTGTGGCAACACATGCTCTCAAAACACAGGTTGGGAAAGATCTGTATCTGAGACTCTGGGCAATCACTGGTAGTTGTAAATATGCAATTGTAGACTTGATGGTCTGATGGTATGACAACATGGGGTGGACCATGGAAAGCAAAAGGATATAGAAGTACTGCAAGTTCCTCCATCGTCACATGAACTACCAAGAAACTATTGCTGTATCAGTGCAGGCCCTACTGCATCTGAATAGAGGGTTTATGTTTAGATTTTACATGCCAAAAAATAGAATTACTTAATGCCATTGTGTGTTTCCTCATTGTATACATTAATGTTTGTGATGCATTTAAAAGGTCATAGCATTATGGCACTTAGTCAATTGTGTAACTACTTTCAGCTCCAACCTACTCTGTAGTAAGTCCTGATAATTTGAAACACCTTTCTTGATGGTTATCACCATAATGCTGTAGAAGCACATCTGTCAAAACCTGGCAGATATCTCTTTGGCACTAAAATCCCTGAATAAGAAGTGAATTAATCATTTGGCTTTGTGACCTTTTCAATCAACTCATTTAAATACATATGTTTGCATGTTAGGGGGTGGAAGTGGTTGGAACACAATCTTACAATTTTGAATGCATGTGAACACAGTAAAACAAAATGGATTTTAAAAGAAATCAAAATTATCCAGTACAGCCAGATGTTTGTAATCTCTGAAAAATGTACTGCTCAGGTGGTGTGCTATTCATTCTCTACTTGCAGTCCATATAAACTCTTACGATCTTTCTTTCCACTTGTATAAATAAAATTCTGGTTTGCAACTGGTTATAAAAACAGGTGTGATTTTCCCTTAAAAAACAAACATACATACCTATTATATGCCCAAAACTTGAGACTTTAGTCTGAATGAATGTTAGAATAGCATGCAGTTGACATGCAGTTAAACTACACATATATCACACCAAGAAGAAACACTCATACACATTGCAGTAATCAAATAACAAAAGACAGATGCTCTCACCTTAAGGTGATATCACTACATCAAACGAAAGAGGCAAGGGATAAAGCAAAAACAGAACTATTATCCTATGTTAGAAATATTCCACACACAAATATTACACATGGACTGTCACTGGAGCACTCTAAACTATCATTCCAAAATATTGCTGTCTGAATGAAAATTCACCTAACCATGGGCTAGGCTTGGTGCAAATTAACTGGTGTATCTTTCGGTTGAAATTACAGAACCCACAACTATATTCCCTCAACCACCATCCCCTATCTTTAGATCGTGTTGATTTATAATTTTATATCTTTCTCCCAAATGTGGGATTCAAGACGGGATGCAACAAGATTACATGGAGATACAAATAAAGACACAAAAAGTTATAATATGAAAATACAATTAAACAAATTATACTTTGCATATTCGTTTATATATTGACCTCATGTATAAGTCAAAGGCAAGTTTTGGTTCCAAAATTATGGATTTTAATATGACCTGTGTATAAGTCAAGGATTATTCCATGGAGAAGAGAAAGCACCAATGCCACCTCAGGGGACCAGCTGCCCCAGGCCACTATTGTATGTCCTTGCTCAGGCATTTTAAAAAGCCAAAAGTTGTACCATAATGGCAAGAGAGGAGAGGGCGTGATATATCTGGGATGAGTTAAGCTCTTGCTTTTTGTCATTTACTCAGAAAATGGATTTGTTTCTTTTTTGATAAGGCACAGTAGTCACATTGATCCACAAATAAGTTGATACAGGTTCTTTGGAGTGGGTTTTTCATTAAAACTTCTAGACTGATACATGAGCATTAAGGTTGATAGGAAATCATATTAATTATGTAACAAGCAATTTAAAAGCAGTCAATAAAAAGCATACCCACTGGGGTAACTGAGAAGTCCCCTTTCTCAGTAGCCGGTCAGTTGTTAAAACGATTAAAAAAAATTAAAAGGAATTTTTTGCCTGTCAGCACCAAAAAAGGAAACATCTTATAGCATACATATTTAACCCTCAAAGGGTGTTCCCAAGATGGTTTACATACAAAAAGGTATTTTAAAAAGCCAACACAGCACATACATAGAGAGGCAGGAATTGGAAGCCAGATTAAATAAGACGGTTCAACATCTTTATTGCATGAACCAATGCAAGCCTTATGTGTAAAGAATCTTCCTCCTCACTCAGTACGTTACAATACCGGGGGCCTGATTAAGACTTGGTGGCTCATTCCCCATTTCACTAGAGCCAAACCTCTGGTTAGGCAGAAGGAAGATCCATTTCAGATAGCAGATAGCGAGAAGAGCAGAAAGATGGTGAGATTATAGGAGGACGAAGCTATGGAGATCATATGGGTTGCCCTGTGCCATCTATCTAGGTCAACACTCACAGGCAGCGACATACTCAGATTGATATCCTCAGTGTAGTATTCTAGCCTGACACCTAACATGGTGAAAGTAATATTCATCTATCCATCCATTTGAAAAGAAATTAGGAGATACAATATATACATCAGTTAGCAAATTGTGTTGAGTCTGCCCTGTTTTCACTTTAACTATGGCTGAGTTTTAACGTGTTATTAACTATAGTTAAAACTAATCACAGTTTACATAAAGATTATAAACAAGGGTTCAAAGCTGATTCCCATCCTTCCTGCACTGTTAAATATTTTACTCACTTTTTCCAGAGGAGGAAGTGGGAGAAAGGAAATAACTTGACAATCCAATCCTATTTTTAAAATGTCCATAAAGAGACAAACGTAGGAAGCTACCTTATACTAAATCAGACTTCTTGCCCTCTAAGCCCAGTATTGCGAATTCTAGGATACATATAACCAGCTCAGACTTATCCCTGCATGCAGATTGCCTAGATCCTAAGATTTCACAAGATGAAAAATATCCAAAACAACATTACCAGCTAGAATTCAGCTGCATCTCTTTGACTTTGAGAAAACGATAATCAAGTGGTAATGAATGTGAGTGATCTAATCCGTAAAATGAAATACAAATTGGCCACAGCAAAAATTCATAGTTTCCATTATATGATTGTGTGAGCTAGTATGGAAACAAATTTTCACCAAAGGTCTGCTGGCATTTCATGAATAGTGGTAAAGATTTTTTTTTTGCTGACATCACTGCCTTAGAGGAAATATGTAATTGTTTCTTACCTGTGTTCAGTCATGCTTGCCACAAATGTTTAATTACCTGTGATCTAGTTGTTGACTTAACTGTTTCTTTCATACCAGTATTTTCCAGGAAATTGGGGAGCTGAACTATGATCAGATCATGTATGTTTAGAGTCAGCTGTATCAATTGTTTCTAAAGATGGCCATAGAAATAAGCCTCCATTTGCTAGCAATGAAAATGTCAAAAAATATTTGAATGAAGTGATCTATCCATTACAACGGAGTCATTATAGGCTCCTATCTCTACAGACGCTTATCTTCTAAGTCAGTACAGAAGCAAGAACCATTGTGATCTGCCACATGTGTTTGGCAAGATAAAGTAGTCTTAGAAAATATGAAATCCCAAACAACTGGAGTTCCCAAGGATCAAAGTCTACAAGTCTTCTGGAGCGAACTCTGCCAACTTATATGTAGAGGTTATTGGGTGGCAGGAAACTAACTCCGTTCTGTTACACCAAGCACAACACAAAAGCTATTGTCCTTCACAAAAGGAAAATGAACCCACCAATGTTCACTGGTGCTTGGAATATAGTCTACAGGTGGTCTAGAGAAATATTATTTAAAAGGATTACCAGTGGATCAGGTGCCAGACCATGAGAAGGTTAAATTGCCTCTGAATCTGTCTCTGTCTCGGTTCTATGTGTATATGGGCATTGAATGTTTACCCTATATGCATATAATGTGATCCGCCCTGAGTCCCCTTCAGGGTAAGAAGGGAGGAATATAAATACTGTAAATGAATAATAAATAAATAAATGAGCCACCTCTTGTCAGTTGTCAGTCCCTGGAAAAGATAAAATTGTAGCCAATGGGCGTAAATGTGATACCAGTCCTTGGCACAATTGGGGGGGAGGGGAGAGATGATCTACTACTGCTTGCATATTAGAGAGTTTAAAGAGCAGTGGTTTGAAGGATGCTCCTTCTTTTTTCTATTAGGTATCAGAATTAGCAAGACAAGAACACTAACTAGCCTGAATATTTCATGGATTTCAATAATTTCCTAAGGTGTATTGATAGAATAAAAGTGCATGATATAACCTCTGGGGATGCCTTCCATAGATGTGGGCACATCTATGGCAGGCATCCTCAGAGGTTGTGAGGTAATGAGGTACCTCACAGCCTCTAAGGATGCCTGCCATAAATGTGGGCGAAACGTCAGGAGAGAATACTTCTGGAACATGGCCATACAGCCCGAAAAACATACAACAACCCTAAAACAAGGCAGTTTAAAGGAAATTAAACAGTTTAACACAATGTAAAACTATGCACACATGCAGATTTATATAAAACCAACTAGGCTCCCAAAACATCAGTTAAAAACTGAGATTTTACTTGATGCTAGAATGGCAAAGGTGGAGCAAATCAGAGGAGAGTACTCCATAACTGTGGTGCTATGGCAGAAAAGGCCCTTTCATATGTCCTCACACAACATATTGCCTTTACTATAGGACTACTAGTGAGACACAGAGAAAAGCCTCTTTAGAAGACCTCAAACTTTGGAGAAAAGCTCCTTTGAGTTAAACTCCAAGGCTCTAGGGGAGTCTATGCAGCTAAAGCTTCAATTATACAATGCAAGTACTGAACTGGCAACCAATACCATCCAGATAGAATGACAAACCTAATTTAGATCTTCTCTGTGACATAAGACAATGAAATGTTTCTGAATAAACTGTAGAAATGGGAAAGCCTTTAGACAGAAGGGGGCAATCAATACCTGTCAAAGAGCCAGAATTGATAATCTGACTTTAAATCCTATAAATATAACATATCTAATACATGCTAAAATTCTGTACAGACAATTCTTAAACAAGCCTCTTAAATTATTGTATTTCAGTTGAATCCATTTAGCCATTTTCGGAATATAAGCTATAGCATCTACTGTGTCCCAAAATTATAATGTTGAAATTTGAGTCATCTCTCTCAGTCTTCACATAGGGCTGTGACTTATAGAGACATAATTAGTCCTGCACATCTAAACAGAGATTGCAGGTAGATGCGACATCATAAGAATTACACCCTAATGCTTTTGTGTGCCAAAAAATTCCTTTTGGGCCATCTGCTATAATCTAGCCTTTGTAGGAACTCTTTATGTGTACTCAGAAGTCTCACATATGCTAGCGTGCCCCTTGATCTCACACTTCAGTGAAGGGGTCTGCTTAGTACATACTTCACACTGAGTACACAGAGCCATCTTTTCTATTGAAGAGAAATCCCGGCTGCTTAGAAATCCTGGAATGGAATCAGTGTGTTTGATGTAAGTTCTCCACGAGAACAGCTTGGAAATATCTATGCCTAATCCCCACCTCAGCTAATACTCCCCGTGTCAATCCCTCAGCAGCAACCAGGTGGTTATTTTAATTGTTGTTTTTATTCTTGTAAGTAAGCGGCATGTGATAATTGCTTTTCAGTGTATATAAGAAGTGGCAGAAAAATATATGTGGATAAAGATTGAAATGTACACTATACTAATCGACATTCCTTTAGGGATAGTAAGGAAGTCATTTGTCAACCTGTCTAAGAATGGGACTGAACTGCATCTGAACATAGCTATCTTCAAGATGCCATGCCTTTCCATATATTGTGATATAGTTTTTGATTTTAAAAGAATGCCATAATTGATTTTATCGTTCTCACTGTCAGGGGAAAAACTTGGAAGTGTTCATTTAAATATGAATTGAATAGGAATTTGTTTATAAAAACATCAACAGATTAATACAGAAGCATCACAGAATGAATTGACCAATTAACATATAAGTAACTGATACAGAAGGAAAAATCATTCAATACACCCAGAGGAAGAAGGGTGTCTGGGTCAATCTGTGTATACATTTAATAAGGATTTTTATGAAATGTCCATACTTATGAAAACGTTAACTTCATATTATGCCAACTAAAACCTGCTGAGCAGGATGCAATGATGCATTTCTTTTGGATCTCAATGCTTTTCCCAGAACTGGCAATGCCTCACATTCCAGCAGGAAACATCTATGCAATCCTTTGAAACTCTATTCTGGATGAACGGAGAACCCATTTGGAGCACATTTCTAGTTCCAAGACTATCATAGCAGCAGAAGGGGAAGAAAGGCTCCCTTCAAAATATAAGTCAAAGAAATCAGGGTTGACCCCATTTTTTAATATTAAGATTCTAGTTTAGTATTGGGATTATATAAACTTTACAAGAAGAATATCTACACATTATTATAACAAAAATTGACATATTCTCCTTTTTCTCCTCACTTAGCAGTCCATACAAAACACAAACAAAACTGCCAGTCTAGGACTGGAAAAATCATTTCATTCCACTCACTCATGGATTATTGCACTGAAAAGCAATAAAGCCAAGCAGGCCTCATTGGTGCCCTAGGGGAAGGTGAATAGGTCAGACATCCTTGAACTTTAGGAATTTAGACAATCCAGCAGAAGCAGTACTTTAGCTTTATAGTCACAAACGATTAGTTACCTTTTAACAAGGATAGATTTCAGCAGTATATTTCAGGATTTAACAAACAGTGTAAAGATTACTGAAACGGTTCTCTGGTTGGCTAATACAAATGAGCTTTTGACAAGAGAATGCAGCTTTAGCTGTTAGAAGCTTTTAAATACAAGCATTAGAAGGTTTAGAAAGAAGCTGCACATTTCACCAAGGGAAAATTGCCGATTCAAAGCTGAAAGCAAAGGAAGTTATACATGGTGAGAAAGACAGTTGGTACTATTAGATTCCAGGAAGCAGGTATAAAGTACTACAGTCAACCCATGTGGAAAAATATGGAAACTTCATTCTGGATTAAATAAACTAGGATCATTAGCTAGTTAGCTGACTGACAAAACAAAACTTAGTGCTGCAATATCAAGAGGATTTATGGCTACACTGATTTTAAAATAACATTTACACAAATATGACTGCGGTCGCTCATTCAATAGGTTAGCAATTACCATTTAAAACATTTTGAAAACTGTAGTAAAATTAATGAAAGTGACCTCCAGCATATTTCACAAGCAACAAGAAAAAGAATGATATCAGTACTTTTCAGGATATATGTAGAACCTGCATTTTCTCCCCTAATGAGCTCAAGACTGGAACTGTTTTTATGCCCATAGGTTACACTTTCTGTCTTTCCCAGAAGCTCTGTGCAGACCAGAACATCTTGGTTTGTGGACCAGCACTGGTCCATGGCTCACCACTTTGAATACAGTGGACTATAGTCTGGTCATTTGAACCAGTACGACTAAAGTGGTATATAGTGAGCTTGTTTAATTGAAGCTGCAGTAACACCAAGGATCATGGGTTTAGGGGCAGATGAATGGAGTGCTGCTCCCTTAAGAGCAACTGCTGTAGGTCTTGCTCTCTCTTCACCACTTCCATGATCAACATGACTGCCCACCTCATTCTTCTCCTTCTTCCCTATCTTGTCCTGCTTTTTCCATCCACATTGGGAACCTCAACACCACCTTTCCTCCTTCCTCACATACTTCGTCCCATCATCTTCCCCTCATCCATCCACCTGCTCTGCTCACCTAGCCGTAGGGAGTGAGTAAATATCTGTACATCCTCCTTCCTTGAAATCCTTTGTCTTATCCTCTATTTTTCCCCCTGCCTGCCTACCCAAATATTTTTTAGGCTTTCCTTTCAAACACATTAAGGCTGACATACTGTTAGAGGCAGTATTAGTGGATCTAATTTACATATGTTTTAATTTTTATAATGTATTTTAATGATGTATTTTTATAGTTTTAATTGATTATATGTACTGTTTTTGTTTTATTATTATGTTCTTGGCATTAAATGTTGCCAACTGTTGTAAACCACCCTGAGTCGCCCTGGGTGAGAAGGGCGGGGTATAAATCCTGGAAATAAATAAATAAATAAATAAATACATCAGAGTATGTACACCTTATGCTTTTGTGCTTTGTGTATCTTTTTTCTATTTTGGTCAATACTGAGGATGAAATTCTTTTCCTCACTTCACAATGATCAAATACCCCACCACCACCAAACTCACCATTTAGCTGCTACATCCCGCAACCACTCACACTTCACATCTATTTGGTAATGGGTAGGGAACAGGAGAATCAGAAAAGCATTTGGTTGTCTAGCTACTGAGATGCAGGGTGAAGGTATCATATGATAAGACCTCCAAAGGACCCTGGCAGGCCTTAGTAGAGACTATCATTGAAGATTTCCAATTTGTTCATTTCCTAATGGCTACAAAGTAGCTATGAAGTGCAGGACTGTAAATGGTAAGTTGGGATGAGGTTAGAGGGGAATCATTGTGATTATACATGCAGAACATTTATGCTATGCTCCATGATGCTACGCTCCATGACACAGGATTTTGACCAGTGTTTGACTCTTCTCCCAATTAAGAATGTCGCTAATGTATATTTGATTCAACTCTTAAACATCATGGAAGGAAACCCTTCTAGGACTAGTTTTTAATGTTTGTTTTAATGATTGCTTACTATAATGGAATTACATTGTTTCTTGCAATGAAACAAGGTTGTCTGAAAGATTTCCAACTAGACTGATTATACTCAATTTATCCAAGAATAATATAACTCTATGATAGCAGCATTCTGTGGAACTTCCTCTGAAGGCAAGTCAGCCTGGCTCCAGCCTTACTTAAACCTTCTGCTTTATTAACCTGACAGCCAGAGGAGGCTATATCATTTCATATGGCCCTTGTCCTGTTAAATCACAGTAAACTTAAAAGGGTTTTTTTTAAAAAACTCTTCAAAAATAACATTTAGTCTGTTTCCCATTAACTCAGAAAAATTAAAAAAAACATTAACTATAATAATAATAACTGGAGGGAAATTACACACCATTTATTACTTAGGACTGTAGTTTACCAATGTGCTGCTCAAGAATAATCACAAATTACTTTGTAAAAGTAAAGGTAAATGTTTTCCCCTGACATTAAATCTAGTCATGTCCGACTCTGGGGATTGGTGTTCATCTCCATTTCTAAGCTGAAGAGCCAGCGTTGTTAGTGAATGCTTCCAAGGTCATGTGGCCGGCATGACTGCATGGAGTGCTGTTACCTTCCCAGCAGAGTGATACCTATTGATCTACTCACATTTGCATGTTTTCGAACTGCTAGGTTGGCCGAAGCTGAGACTAACAGCGGGAGCACACCCCACTCCCCAGATTCGAACCACCAACCTTTCAGTCAACAATCTCAGTGGTTTTAACCCATTGCACGAGATGAATAAGTACAGCCCCACTGTATGATGTCTCAGCTGTTTTTAGAGATTTCAACCCCTTCCAGATTTCCCCAGACAGCTCTTTTTCTTGCCAAAAAAGGAATAGGTGTTTTTTTTCCCCTAGAAAAAAAGAGGTTCAATCTTAATGTTTCCCCATTTTCTCTGTTGCCTCTGGACATTACTTAACATAAGAAATGTATGCTTTTTAGAACCAGACTCGGACTTCTCCTACTTTGGAATTTGGATTTTGTTTTGTTTTTGCATTTTAGAAAATGCCCCCCCCCCCAGTGCAGTTGCCTATCCCTGCTTTATAGGACCTGCCCTTGCTGGATTCTTGATACAAAGTACCACAAACCCACACACCCCAACACACATACAAAGTTCTATGTATACACATATAAACACAGAACGGAAATAACATCTTCTATGTCTAATCGGAGGGACACATGGTACCTCTCCCCTTATTTCTGTAGCTCATACAGAGATTCATTGGAAGGTGCAGTTTCACTGTGCACTGGACTAGTGATACTCCTAAGAAGAGAACCACTTCGTTCTTGCTTTCCAATATTTTCAAACCTTGGTGTGAAACAAGTCCAATGTTTCCCAAAGTGATGCTCTCCAGATTTATTAGACTGCAAAGTAAAAAGGGAAAAAAAGGATATCCCTGCTAAACATTTAAGATGATTGAGACTTCCAGAAGCTAGGCTTCATTTCTACTTTATATTCCCAGTAGTTTTAAAAGGCAAGCATCATCTACTAACATGTACTTACTCAATTGTGTTCCTGTCCACTTTTCCTGTCATGTTAATGCCATAGAACTGCTGCATGGCAGCGATTGCAGATTTCATTGTCTCTGCAGTGCGCAACACCGACATTCTGGGGTCAGTTGGTGGAAGGTAGCCGTACTTTTGTAACCACACCTACAACGACAAGCAGAATGTGTAATCAGAAAGGATTTCTCCACTATGATACCACTAATAGCCTCTAATTAGGCTTTTAAAAGACGTAGTTCAGAATACATCATTTATTGCAAATCCTGCTGGAATCAAGGAGAATTAAGAATGCAGTATAGTACTAATATTCCAGTTATTTCAATAAAGTGTCCCTGCTGATACACTGCATCAATAAAGGGGAGGAATAAAAGAGATTCTTCTGCAAGACATACTGATAAGAATAAAAAGCACAATCTGGAAGTTAGTACCACCAATTTTTAGAACTGTATTAAACAGAGCAGCTCCACCTTGCATCACTGAACAGATAAAAATGTGAAGGTTGTTGTTGATGATTGTATCTCCTAGGACTTTTCCTTTTAAATCTCAACCATTACAACCACTATCTTGGCTATCTCAAAAGGAATGTGTGCTTAGTTCCATTGTTCTGGCGAATTGGGGAGATAAATTGTTATGCTTTTTAAAAATTACCCACAATGCCCAAGCAAAACAGGGCACTGCTTTTTGGCCAAATTATGAAGGCTGCTCTGATTGCAGTCCCCAGGAGCTCATCAATCTTGAGGCCAGTTTTTTTCAGGATTATACTGTGAAATAATTTGGCCAGTAATTCATTCACTCATTTAAGCTGTTAAGACCATCTGCAGGTTAAGTATTCCTTAACTCCAATTTTTGGCACCAGAAATATTTTGAATATTTTTTATTTTTGTCATTGGAAAAGTGCCACCTTTTCACTGGTTTTTGCAGGGTTCAGCCACTATTTGGGAGGCTCAATTCAAATTTGCAAAACAAACAAACAAACCACACACAAATATGTATACTGTGTTATGAATTATAATACAATCATTTCTCTGAAAATTCTTCTCTACTTTTTTTCTTACAGGACCTCCTTCCTATTTTGTTTACTTGTTTGCTAGTTTAATTAAAATACCGAGCCTGAAGGTGGGTCCCATGAGGTTTACTGATTATTTTGTAGTTTTTGTTTGTTTGCTTGTTTCTCCTTATAAACATTCACCTTTTTATTTTGGCCAACATACCTGCAAATACTTATGAAAAAGAGCAGTTGATTTTAAATATAGTTCTGTTTATCCAATTTCTCTTGCATGTTAAATTTCAAATCTCTTACCAAAGTAATTTTCATTGGGATCCAGGAAAACTAATGGCATTGAAATGTTTTTGCTGGTAATTTATTGCTGTTTGTTCCCAGTCTATATAGCCCAGAATGAGAAGGACCTCTGCTGGTATTGATAACCATCATTAATACCACCTTAACTCATAACCTCAATGCCACCTTAACTCATAACAAGAGTAACATCTGAGGATGCTTTCAGGCGTATATTTAACTTGCTTCAGAGTAGGTTAGTAAACTTGCTCCAAAGTGCACTAAAGTACACATACCCCAGGGGGAAAACAGGCTTTTCTGTGGGTTATCTTCATTGCAGTGCAGTAACTTCTCTGCTACCATGAGGCCACCCAAAAAAAAAAACACCATAAACCCCCCACACAGGTGTGAGATGGGTGTGCAGACAGGCCCTCAGGTAGTCCTGGAACTACCTGTGGGCCTGTCCCCACAGGGCTCTATACTCCATTAGACCTAAGTCTTTCAGGAAGGCTCAGGTCTAATGGAGCATCCAAGTAATTAAGGACAAAGGGGGGGTTTCGTTTTGGATGCCTCCAGTAAAAGTGTGAGAGGGCCTGAGATATGGGCCCTGAGACAAATTGTGGGCCTGTGACTCTAACAACATCATTTTCTTCTCCTGTATGATAAATGTGGTATGGTGAAAGGAAGAAAGAAGGAATTACAAGTACACATGCAAGTACTCATCCCTACACATGCATGTAGTTTTGACTTTTGTGGTCTTGATTGTTTACATATTTGATTAAAATGTTCTAAGAATTGGCTTCCTCCAATCACACTTGAGAATTCAGAGATTCCTAGAAAGAATACTTCTCTAGGAATGTCTAGGTGTTCAACTGCAATTCTACTATCAGCTTCCAGTGGACATCAACAATAACGCTTAAAGACCTATTATGTTTTAATTTCTATAATGTATTTTAATGATGTATTTTTATAGTTTTAATTGATTATATGTACTGTTTTTTGTTTTATTATTATGTTCTTGGCATTAAATGTTGCCAACTGTGTAAGCCGCCCTGAGTCCCCCCGGGTGAGAAGGGCGGGGTATAAATTCTGGAAATAAATAAATAAATAAATAAATAGCAACTTTGTTATGCACAATTTTTCACTTTTAATGAGGGTCCTGTGCCATTAACTCCAGTGAATGTATAGAGTTGACTGTAGAGATAAATGCAGAAATTGAGTAGGCTTGATAATGAGCTCTGACACGTTTTGTCATATTCACTACAAGTTTATTTACACTACTTGTAGTCTTTTTAAGACTGCCCTGATACTATATGATTGTATTGTACCCTTAATATGGTCTGGACATAACCATCTCTCTGTTTTACATCTCATGCAATTATCTCTTGATTAAGGAATTAATCTTGCAAAAATTAGTATCTCTTTCTTCATTAGGATCTTTTTCGGTTAGAAAAGGGATCCAGTTTTAAAAAATACATGCATTTGAGTAAATGTCATTTCTTGAATACAGAGCTGAAACAGCTATGATATTTGCTATTCACACATCTTCTGAATAATTTCTAGAACAAAGAAAAGAAATGTAGAAAAGATAGCATCTAAACTAAAAAAACAAACTGCTCATATTTTACAAAGATTTTCCCATTATTTGCCAAAGGAGAAGAAGCAAAGAAAATTATTTATGGTAAATTGATGATATGAACATCTGGACAAAATGAAGTTTCAATATCTTAAGTGTTTGGCAAGCCAGTTAAATCAAATTAAGCAAGTTAGAAAACATGTACATATTAAAAGCACTACAGCCAAAACAGTTTCTCCCATTTTGTTATTTAAAAGGATCTAGACATATTTGCATAAGAAACACAAAATGCCACAGATGGTGGTGCATTAGTTTGGAAAGCCTCATGACAGGCTAGTCCATAGGCATCAAATCAAAAGGTCAAACTGAAAAGTTCCTTTTGGGAAACCATTATTTAAACTGAGTCTGACATTTGGTTTCCCAATCTGTTTCACAAAAGCGCTTCATGTTTACTGTTTCCAGTGCCTGAAGTCTGCTTTAGCACATCTAAGATACAGCCCACAAATGTACTGTGAAGATTATGAACATGTGAAATGCTACAAAACAGCAATATTTATGTTAGTCTATTTAGTTAGTCATTTGTTAGTCATTTGGGGTTTTTTTGTGATTCACAAAGAGATCCTTTGCCTTTTTTGAGGTTACAGCCTAAATCACATAGATTTCAATCATGCTTACATTTAAGGCTAGATTACATTTAAGATACCATTCAGCTTCAGAACCCATTGTTTCAAGGAGCCCACTCATATTTTTACCCCTGCTAAAAATTCACATGTGTATATATTTAGCAAACATAGTTGCAATTTGGCTCAGCTTTTTAAACAGATCAGTTTCTTTCCAGTCCCATAACTCCCCTTCAACCTCAGTTTATTTCAAATGATGCAAACCTAGTTCAAGATGCAAAAGTAGTTTTCACTTTATTCAATTCGGGGAGAGAGTAGAATCATGCAAAAGCTACAAGCCTTTTGGATTTTGCATGTTCCTCAATACTAACGTTAGCCATCTTAATAGCACTCTCATGTGACTTGGTCATATGTCCTGATTTTCATCTCTGAGAGTTGGAGGGTGTGACAGTATTTTTAAGCCATTTGTTATCACGTCCCCTCTCTTCACTGCACTTGCTGCTCTGTTGCATGAATAATAAGAAAGAAAACCCCACATTTTTCATCTAGAAATCACTGGAATACACAAATAATACCCTAAGTTACAAAGAAGAGCAACAACCAGTGCTGATTCGATTTCTACAGTTATTTGCAGGCCACTTCCCATTATGACTGGGACTCCCTTGCATTATGTGTAGTGTCACAGAGATTTTAAAATCAGAGTCCTAGAAAGGAAACAGGCTGATAGATTTTTTTAATGCACGGGGAATTAGGTTGGCAAAAACTACAAAAGCACACATCACTGATACCTTTATTAGGCCAACAGAAGGCACACAAAATAAACATGTACAAGTTTTAAAAACTCACACAAAAATGGCACAGTGTTCACGTAGGAGGAAAATGGCATGTTTTGATCACAGGCTGAAGTTCTACATATTGTTTATTTTTATGTTATAGAAAGAGGGTGATGAGAACTCAAATTGCTTGGACTTCTTTCATTGCCTTTTCATCTGTCACTTCTCTCCCCGCTCCTTTTTTGCCTGGTGAAAAAGGACCAAAACATTTTGTCTGCCTCACCCTCTTGCCATAACATCGAAATATATAACATACAGACCTCCAACCTGTGACCACAACAGCACTATTTCCTCCTTGTACATGAACTCTGTACCACATTTGCCTGGTGAGGAAAGTGAACTGTAAAAGCTGATATACTCTGGTACAATGAAGATGTACTTGAGAGTCTAGAAGTTTGGTAAATCATACCACATTAGTCATGTGATGGGTTTGCCGTATTAATACAATAGGTCATTGAAACTGCATGGTTTGCTCAGCTGGAAATGCCTACATGTCATACATCAATGCCTGCAGACAGGCAATGCATAAGGTTTCCTCACTGCAAATGTCCATGCTCAACATGTATATGTTAGGAGTGAGGCAGCATAGGAAACAGTGCAGGACCTTGGGGTCAAGGAGTTTCTTCCATGTGATTAACATGAGAAGAACACTTAGAATATTTTGCTTCCAGGAAAAGAAATTTCCCAACGATATTTTACTGAGATTTATATTAATTCAGCCATTCTCACACATGCACACTATTGTATGAAACAGGTTTTTTTTTAAAAAAAAAACAAAAACATGGTGGCTACAAACTAACACCCTCTCAGCTTAACATAAATATTCACATGAGGACCAAATTTACACTGAGCTATACGCCCTCTTTGTGATTTATTGAAACGCATAACCATTCCATGATTTATGGCAAGCAAAGGAGACTGGAAAAATGACTGGTGTGGCTATGTCCCTATAGTTACACACAAAATGATGACATCAGCACTGAGATCCCTGGACGAAACCAGTAGACATCAGACCTAATGTTATCATCTTGCATCTAGCTATTGGGTTATAGCCAGATGCTTCTCCAATCTTGTCTGTTCAACAGAAAGCATGAAATGGCTGTGTGGGGCAGCTTCTAGGGCTTTTCAGTAAATTAGGGAAGGACACTGGATGCTGGGAAGGATGACAGAAAAATACCAAACTGCACAGCTCCCAAGAAAGGGCATGAGTACAAATAAGGGGCATTTAGACAACATATTCTATGACCACAGAAGCCATTTTGAAAAAAAAATGCAGTGTGAAAAACGGAGAAAATTACGTGTACATACATGCTTTGACTAGTGCCAAAGGCTGAGTGCCATCAGCTTCAATGGAAAGAGAAATGGGTGCCAAAGAAATGAATGAAACAGAGGTAGCTTTTATGCAATGGAAGAGTATTGCCTCTCCCTTCCCTTTCACACCTTTTCAAAAACGAATCATATAGCAACTCCCCCAAAACATACATCCACTATGTATGAGCAAAGTTTTGATATATCCATTTTGGTAAACAGAACTAATGAAAGGTTTTATTCATTCATTTAAACATAGGGTACTCTTTAGAGCTTTTGCAAAAGGGCATAACTAGTACACAACATCTGCAATTCTGTCCAGGCTATGAAGCAACAATATTCACATCTTTGATCAAAAGGAACACTCCTTTGAACTATTTAATGCTACAGACAACTATTTTAAATTCAATATTCTATGTTATTTTTAAAAAAATTCAAGTTAGAACAATATATTTCAGTTTTAAAATACATTTTATTGTTCTACATTTCCTTACTTCCTTCTGAGATCAGTTTTGACATCTATGTTTAGCTTAATCCACTTTGTCTGAGATATCCCTTTGTAACTAGTGTGATCAACAGAAACTCTACATGTAATTTTTGGATTCCACCTCCCTTCTGTATATTTTTGGCGTTGGGTAGAGTTTGATTCCAGTCCCCGCTAGGTGAATAACAACATTCATGGATGCTCAACTCCAATTACATAAAATGACAAAAATCAAGGTTTGCTTTTGGATTTTGGGTGCGGGACATATTTTTAAGCCACAAATGGATTAATGGATATACAATCTGTAGATACGGCAGGCCAACTGCAACTTGTTTCAGTTCACAGTGTGAAGTGTCTTGAGTCCCATTTGGGGAGAAAGGAAGAACATAAATTAAATAATTACAAAGATATTAATATAAACAATGTATACACATATGCACACACATAGATATTTGTGGATTCTGCTTTTACGTTTGTTTGTTTGTTTGTTTGTTTGTGTGATGTTGCAAGCCACCAAGAATGCTCCCTCTTAAGAAAACAAAATATTAATGCACCTATCAGCACAAACCCCTATTTTCTACTAAGCAGCCACAGTATTGCTATGGTGGCCACAGGAGATGTGAAGCCACTTTCTTTCACATCCTATACAGAAATCTAGGCTGTTATCTTCTTAGCAGACTAGTATCAAAAACAGTCTCTCAATAAGTAGATTAGTGAAAGTGTGACTGGGCATCCACCTCCTCCTTGCCAGCACACCACACTCCCATGCTGATTGTGGAGAAAGAGATGCTCTTTCCGATGTGGTCAGTGCACAAGCCAGGCAGACTGGCAGAGGAGCAATGGAGAACTCTGTTACTGCACTGGCAGCTTTCTCTCTCTCAGCAGCATGGAATCTCTTTCAGGCTACATGTCCTTCGTAACTTCATTCCACATCTTGACATAATTGTTTTGATACAACATACTATTTGAATTTGTTATTGTTAATATCTAAATATTTCACCTTCCTTTTTGGTTCTATAACCAATTTTTTCAATCAAATCTGTTTAATATTTCATCTTCATATTTTTGTAAGCATTATAGTGTTTTGTTTATAAATTTTAAAAATCTGCCAAATTCTCAACTTCATTTAATATTATCATCTGTCATGGATAGGGTGTGGCCATGTTCTAGAAGTATTATCTCCTGACGTTTCTCCCACATCTATGGCAGGCATCCTCAGAGGCTGTGAGGTTGTCATGGGTAGCTTGGAAAGTGAGGATGATGAGATGCTGGTGGAAGGCTCAGCAGTCCAGCTGGAGCCCAGCAGTGCCCAGTAGCTCCTTCAGGCAAGCTTTGGAGCAACACCCACGGAAGGATCAACTACTTCTCAGCCTCCAAAACACATGCAAGCGAGTTCTTCTAAACGGGTTGAGGAACCTGCAAAGAGAGGGGTCTCAGTTGCACAGGACTTTGAGATTAGCTTAGAAGAGAGCCAGCAAGAAGAAAGTACCGGTGAATTTAGGATTTAAGGAGCTCAGAAGTGGCACCTTGTTACTAGCCGCAACATCCGTTCTAGAAACTATGACCTTAGACTCTTGTTATATCTCCTATTTCCTGAACCCTGGACCTTCCTTGGATCTCGGCTTACAAAGTCTGGTTCAACCTTGTACTCTGGACACTCTAGTAATTGCCTTATGACCCTGGAACGGACATTTCACTTCTCTATTTGTGTTATCCTGCTAATGTTTGCCCCTCTGTTGGACTGTCAGCTTGATCTCAGACTGTTGATTGACACTGTGGCGATATTTTAGGGTCCAGGCTTCTGACACCCATCAATATCTCTGCGCTTTCAAGTAAAGTTTTCATGGTAATCACCACATCACTTCCAAATCCCCCCAATTTGCATGATTACTTTTTAATCTTTGCACCTGCAATCTTTTCATCTTGCCTAATGTCTTTGTTCAGAAGCTCCAATTGTAAATAGCAATAGTAACAGGGGCCCCATTTCAAACTGCTTTATATGGCAGTGTAGATGGGGCCATGAACATTCTTTTTCTAGTTCCTCTTTGCATCTCATTTGGGTAAGACAATTCTCTATTAATTATTATTCTTGTGTTTTGTTTACAATAAATTGGTCTAACTAATGGAATAAAAATGTCTTCAAATGCCATCTCTTCTAACACACCAAAAACCCAATTTAAATTGTCAAAACCCTTTTCTATATCTATTAAAAGCAATGTGGCCTGCTTCCTGTTTCATTCCAAATATTTCGATATATTTAAATACAGTTCCAATTTACCTTAGGAAATCTTAATCTTTTTGTCCAAACTCCTGTATGTCTTCCATAATATGACCCCAATAAATATCAACTGTTGTATTAGAAGCTCAACAATATATCCCTAAGATTCGTTTTTTGTTTTTGTTTTTTAAAAACAACTATAAGTTTATTTTGCAAATGGATTAATGCTTCACAGAAAATATTTATTTGTATATACAGTATGAGAGAAAAAGTTTTAATCTCTTACAAATAAATCTAAACCCTTACATACTGACTTTTCTCAAAAGCAGATACCGGTTCTGAGACCAAAGTAGGTTATGAAATTGTGTGGTTGGAAAAAGAGGCTTGATTTATTTAGGTTATGCCCTGGGATCATAGTTGCCGGGCCTATTCTGAGTTCCTGTGTTGTACTGAAACTACTGAGCATCTGAATTTGCCAAATCATAAGACAGATCCTTAATACTATTCCTAATTCTCATTAGACATATCAAATCAACAAGATTTACTTAAGTGTTTACTCATTGTATAACATTTGATTCATTAGGTTGAGACTAGTTGAGGCTATCTATAGCAGGAATGGGAATGGTACACCAAATATTGTTCAACTACAAATCCCAATATTGCTTATCTTTAGCCTTGCTGGCTAGGGCTACTCGTAGTTGTATTCTAACAACATCTGAAGGATCAACACAATTCCTACCCATGACCAACAGAATTCTGAGTTAGATTTTTTGATTTTCACAAGGCCAAAATAATTTCCACAAGACCAACTCAACATTGATTTTTTCCCCCACTGAAAATGTGGAAATCATGCTAATAATCACTTTAATACGAATAATTTCTACAGAAACACAGATTTATTGGGGTTTTTTTTTTTCCACAAAAATGTAATCATAAAAAGAAGCTTCAAGTACAAAACAAAGTTCAAGAAATAATGGAAAAAACTGAACCTGAAGTGTTTTTGTTGTTTGCTTCCTGCTAGTTGGTTCATTTAACATTTATTTATTTAGCTCCAGAACTTGATCTTTCATACAATTAAGACAAAATGCAAAACAATGCAATCTTATGCATTTTCAAACTGATGTTTGATGATTAAACACAATAGGCACTTGTATTCCTGTAGCAATGCTATTAGCATACCAAATGCACAAGAACATCTTATTTAAATACGCCAAACTTCCTTTAATTCCTTCCTGATTTGCATTCAATTTAACATGAACTATTTGACTCTAAATTGCAGTAAATAAGAGCTGAGCCTACTGTGTCATGCAGCAGCCTAAAAATGAAATATGTAAACACCTCTAGCTCAATTTAGGCCAAAAGGATATGATTCTTAACACTTCTATGCAAATTGTAACCTGACAATGAATCTCATGGAAATGTTCCTCCCAACCATCTAATTTTATCCCCCATATTTCTCATGTTTAGTTTTACATTTATTTGTTTAATCCATGTTTTAGACACATCTCTAGGTACCATATATACTAATGTATAAATCTATCTCATAACTCTAGGGCAGAATTGGTGCCAAAATGATAGATTTTGCTATGAATTGTGGCTAACTAAGTTGAGGGTAAAAGTTAAGAAGCACACTTGGAAAAGGTAAAACTTAGGGGCAGGCTTCAATTTAGAGAGATACAGGTGAGGATGTGCATAGCGGGAGGAGGGGGTGCCCTCCCACTTTCCTCATCTTTTTTGGCCTGAGCAGCATTAGCAGCAACATATGGAAACATATATAGTAAGCCTGTATTAGAAATGACCACCAGTCTCATAAGTCTTATGCAGTACGCCCCTATGAAAATTGGCCACCAGCCTCAAGAAACTTGTACAGAAAATCCTTATTAAAGACCTACACAGTAAGCCTCTATTACAAATGGCAATCACTGCCCCACCTCAACCACCCAAAGTGGCGAGGAACATAGAGCTCATTGAGTCAGCAGCATCTTTTGCAGCATGATCTGTGGATATGTCAACCAAGGATTTTTGTATAGAAGTCCATCTGAATGGTTGTTAAAATGTGTAAAGAATACTGACATCCATGAGAAGTGAAATGAAGGATCTAGAAAAGTTAATTATTAGGGCCACAACTCTTTGAATCCTAAGTCTGCAAGACCACTGGGTAATCTTGTTTGGAAATACAGTAGAGTCTCACTTATCCAACATAAACAGGCCGGCAGAATGTTGGATAAGCGAATATGTTGGATAATAAGGAGGGATTAAGGAAAAGTCGATTAAACATCAAATTAGGTTATGATTTTACAAATTAAGCACCAAAACATCATGTTATACAACAAATTTGACAGAAAAAGTAGTTCAATACGCAGTAATGCTATGTAGTAATTACTGTATTTACAAATTTAGCACCAAAATATCACAATGTATTGAAAACATTGACTACAAAAATGCGTTGGATAATCTAGAACGTTGGATAAGTCAGACTCTACTGTAATGGTAGACATAATACAAAAAAATGTTACCTTCTGGAAATGTATGTTAAGGGTGACATCAATGCCAGTGCTAGTAAAAGTATCAAATCTCCTGTACTTTCCCCCCTACTCACTTCCTTTCATCTCTTATAATTTTTATGTTCCTTTAAAAGCAACAATCCCCTTCCCAAACACACATCACATACAATGCAAACACACAAAGATACTATTGTATTTGGAACAAGCTGACCAAAACAATGATCAAAGTCAACAATAATGCATGATACATTGAAATTATGTCCAGCATGTATTATCTTATCAATGTGGCCTTTCACCACTTTCATCAACCAGTCAATTTGTGACAACCCCATAAATTTCATAGTGTTTCTTAGGCAAGGAATAGTCAGAGGTTTTGCCAGTTCCTGAATCTGAAATCTTTATATATAAAAGGGTAATGAAATTTCGGCCTAGGACAAAACATCAAAACTACACATCCCAGAAACACTAAACTTGGCAGCACAACCCCTCATCCATGCCTCTACGTTCATACAACAAAAAGAAAAGAAATATAAAGTCCTAATTAGAGGGAGAGGAATAATTGTTTTTATCCAATTGCTGCCAGTTAGAAGGCTATGCTCCGTCAGGGGAAAACCTTTATCTTAACTACCACCAATACCTCAATACTTTATTTCCCATACCACCATACTTCGCCACAGCAACGCGTGGCCGGGCACAGCTAGTATAGTCTATAACATGTGTTATACATTGGTGGTCTTTCTTCCAACCACTAACTAGAGCTGCCCCTCCTTAGCTTCCAATATTAGATAGTATTTGGTGGTTTTAGGATATTTAAATTTCACAATAATAATGAGTAAATATTCACATCATAAGCAAATAAATATCCTGATGTAATGCAACTTCAAGCAATGCAAAGCCTAGTTGAACAAGAGGGACTGGTGGTCAGACATAGAACCAGCCTACTCAAGTGCATCCATCTAATTGGAGGTGCACCAATCCTATACAGTTCCAAATATCTGGAGAATGTGCTCAGCATGGAACTGTCACATCTGATTGCAGGGGTGGACAATTATGTGTGGGGGGAGCAGGATAAAAAACCAATGTCCTCCAACCCACATAAGCTTACTTTTCTCTCCTAAATGCTTCTCCTCCCTCCAGTCCTTTTAAAAATATTTTCTTTAGAGACATTTTGAAAGGGTTCCCAATCACAACAGGTATTTGGGAGAGATGGAGGTTTTGGGGAGGATCTGCAAGGCCACTTTGCTAGTCCATGCATTTTCATATGTTTGGGGGACTCTGTATTTATGGGGTGAATGTGGACTTAAGAATCATAACGAGGGATGAGTTGAGAGACTGGCAGAAGGCTACTAGGGCCAGAGATGTTGGGTGCCATATCCAGCCCGAAGACTGTACTTTTCCCATCCCTGATATGAACACAAATCTCTTCACAAGATAAAGGCTGCAAAAAATAGGTTTCCATGCCCTATTTTTATTTGGTAGATTACTTATTGGCCTCTAACTATAAAACCAACAGGATAGGAAAAGTCAGAGTTAGAAAGAATTAGGGGTATGAAGTAATTTTATTTCATTCATCATTTTTATTACATGTACTTCCAAAGCTTGAAAATAATTTGGTAAAATTAATTTGTTATTTCTAATTTGTTGATATTTTCAACAACGAAATTGGACATGTATAACTTTATTTCTGGCTAATGAATAACACTTATTTGCCCTTTGATTTGTTACTGACCATTTCTAGACGTTAAAAGTTTTCTCAGTGGTTTAATATTGACTGTAACACTTCAAATGTGTTAGTACTAATGTTTATATCCTCTGTATGTTTCTATCAAAATATGCATCTTCCACAAGGTATAGAGGTGTGTGTGTGTGTGTGTGTATATATATATATATATATGGATTGCATTTATGGT
The DNA here is from genome assembly GCF_035594765.1 of Anolis carolinensis. NCBI lineage: Eukaryota > Metazoa > Chordata > Lepidosauria > Squamata > Anolidae > Anolis > Anolis carolinensis. The sequence continues at coordinate 33,517,083 of NC_085844.1, read as the reverse complement.
TTTTTTTTAATCATTCAGCTACCATGACTTCCTGTAGAAATTGTGGCGTAAAAATCCATTCATCAAGTCAAGAGTATGCTGACTTGAAGACAAGTTCCAGTGAGCTCAATTCTGAGAATGTGTGCTCAGGAATGTAGCCTAACTTTACACTTCACCACCATTGATTTCAGTAAACTGTAATACACTGTACAACTGCTACCAAAGTAAATGCTCAACTGGAAAACTGCTATATTTGTGCAAAGCAAAATGCTCTGTAATTACGACAAGACATCCCTGCCAATTTAGCTAATATATATTACAACTAAAAGCTATTTTTATATGCAGTTAGTATTATAAACCATTAACACATGGATTCAAAATGTCTGTTTTGTGTTTTTCCCCCTGTGGGATATCTAGAAATAACTAAAATGTCAATATTACCCATTCAATTAGTATGCTCCAAATATCCAAATCAATCTCCTCTTGTTGTTTTTTTAACATCTCAAATGAAGGTCAGAGGAGATAGGGAATCTACAGTTCTTGTGCAATCTATTAAAAGGGGCTGGGATGTTTTTCTCCAACCCCAATAAGTGTGTACCTCTCATGCAAACACTCTATCTTAATACCAAGCCTTCCAGTAATATTTAAACAGATGACTCTATTATCAAACAGAAACCTGGCTGTAAAATTCAATGCAATTCATTCTCAGGGTCATTTTAGATATCTTAGAAACACATGTCTTTTTTCATTTTGACTGTAGATTAGTCTTGTTCATGTCATTTTCATGAAAATGCTAAAGGTACCCATGAGGTTTTGTGGCGCTATAAGCAATGAGCAAAGTGCCCAATCTAAACACAATTAAACAAAAGCCAACACAAATTATATGGCTGGGTTTCAACTGGAGTGTCTTAATGATAGATGGAACTTTTCCAATCAGTACAATGGGGGAAAGGGGGCAGACCCCTCTCTTATGCAGTCTGGGGCATCTTCAAAGTCTACTTTGGAGTGGTGAGAAACAAAATCTATTTTGGAGTGGAGAAGCAAATCTGCAGGTAACATGGAAGGTTGTAAAAGGGATAGCAGCAATCAAATGCTAAAATGGGTTAAGGACTTGGTGTGTAGGGGCTATTTCATCTCTGAAATAGAGAGTTGTAGGTCAACATAAGTATAATACAGATGGGTCTTGCTCCCTTTTATTTATGCGAACATATGATGGGGAAAGACCACAATGAGGTTTGAAAGGTATTACAGGCCATTCTCAATACAGGTCATAAAGTAGCAGAAAGCAACTTTGATGGGCCGAAACTAACAAAATGAAGTTCAACAGGAACAAATGCAAGATACTTCACTTCGGCAGAAAAAATGGAATGCAAAGATACAGAATGGGGGACTCCTGGCTCGACAGCAGTATGCGTGAAAAAGATCTTGGAGTCCTCGTGGACAACAAAAGTTAAATATGAGCCAGCAATGTGATGCGGCTGCTAAAAAAGCCAACGGGATTCTGGCCTGCATAAATAGGGGTATAGTGTCTAGATCCAGGGAAGTCATGCTACCCCTCTATTCTGCCTTGGTCAGACCACATCTGGAATACTGTGTCCAATTCTGGGCACCGCAATTGAAGGGAGATGTTGACAAGCTGGAAAGCATCCAGAGGAGGGCAACTAAAATGATCAAAGGTCTGGAGAACAAGCCCTATGAGGAACGGCTTAAAGAACTAGGCATGTTTAGCCTGCAGAAGAGAAGGCTGAGAGGAGACGTGATAGCCATGTACACATACGTGAAGGGAAGTCATAGGGAGGAGGGAGCAAGCTTGTTTTCTGCTGCCCTGCAGACTAGGACGCGGAACAATGGCTTCAAACTACAGGAAAGAAGATTCCACCTGAACATCAGGAAGAATTTCCTCACTGTGAGAGCTGTTCGACAGTGGAACTCTCCCCCAGACAGTGGTGGAGATTCCTTATTTGGAGGCTTTTAAGCAAAGGCTGGATGGCCATCTGTCGGGGGTGCTTTGAATGTGACTTCCTGCTTCTTGGCAGGGGGTTGGACTGGATGGCCCATGAGGTCTCTTCCAACTCTACTATTCTATGATTCTATGATTTTACAACACATAATGGTTTAGAGAGGTAACTTGAAGAATTTATCAGAGTTTCCAGAAATGGAAACATAAGAATTTCTATCCCCATGTACTTTAGTCCTTATGTGGGAAATGACGCATCAGAAGAAAAGAGGCTTCTGTTTGTCTAGAGGATCTATGCAAGATAAAAAAACCTGGAAAATCCTGCTCCTGATTCAGGAAAGTGCAGGAAGTAACCTCTGAAAATGGCTTATGGAGAGGGAATGGGCTGTGTATCTACAAGTGCCTCTTTTCTTTGGTGAAAAGAGAAGACAGTCCTTGAGTTACAAACATCTGACTTACAAACAACTCATAGTTAAGAACAAGGGTGAGACAACAGGAAGTGAAATACATCTGCACCTAGGAAGGGAAATTCACATCTAAAAGAGTTATCATGGAGAAAGGGGGTCTCCACTGAACCGTTCTCACCAATCCTTGTTTAATTTCACATTTCTCAAAATCCATTCATCACAGGGACAAAACGTTGCACTTTGGCCCAGTTTGCTTTCATTTAATTCCTGTTTTGTTTTTATACTATACTTTATTACGTTATTGTTACTATTTTACTGTTTTACCATGTTACTTTATATACAGTATTGTGTTTTTACTTTGTTGCATTTTTACCCGCTGATGATGCGTGTCATGTATGTATTTTATTTTGTTTTATTGTAATTGCCTGGGCTTAGCCTTGTGTTAACCACCCTAAATCTCTTAGAGGAGATGGAGGCGGGGTACAAAAATAAAGTTGTTGTTGTTGTTGTTGTTATTGTTGTGAGGTGAAGTCTTTTGAATGGGCACAGAAAGCAAAGCAAATGCCACAGGAGTGTTAACCTTTCCATTTGCGATCCAAAACTTTTATATGTGTGTATGTGTTTGTGTGTGTGTGTGGAGTTACACTTAAAAATGTACTTGTTCCAACTTACAAACAAACTCAACTTAAGATCAAACCTACAGAACCTATCATGCTTGTAACTTGGGAACTGCCTGTGTTTAATGCCTGGAATTTAGGTCTACATTGTTCGTTCCACATCAAGTCTGGATGGAACACTAAAATGACTTGGGTGGGGGAGATAACAGCTAAAGAAGGTTATTCTTTTTCATTACATGATCTCCTGAAAAAAATCAAATACAAAAGGAAAAAAGGGTTAAAAGTGAAAATCAATTCAGGAATACGGATGAGAAAACTGAACTGACACCCATAGCTTTGTTTCCACAGTGAATTTGTTATACATATACTAGGGATACAGGATTCTGGAGTACACTCTGTGTTTGATAAAAATATGAAAGAGCAAAAGAATACTGGCTATAAAAGAAAAGAAGGGAGATATGGAGGGAGGGAGGATGGGATCTGAAAGATACATTGCCTGCTCTAGAAAAGAGGAATAAGCCTTTCTGCTAACCATAGGTGAGGAGATAGATTTGGAAACATGGTGCCTAATCATGCTTTCTGCTGTTTATTCCATATTAGGGATGTAACCTGCCTGGGCCCCTGATATTCTCAGTGGATGCCCTTCTCTCAGCCTCACCACACCATCATAAGAAGAGTTGGTGGGGAAATAAGAGAGGTCCTTTTCAGTGGCTGCCCCTCGACAATGGAAATCGCTGTCTTGGGTTGCTGTCCTTCCAGCGCAGGCCAAAATCTTTCTTTTCAAGCATGTTTTTAAAGAAGAAAGTGTTTAAGATTGGGCCAAAGGCTGCTGTGTTTTATGTAGTTTAATGCATCTTTGTTAGTTTTTAACTATATATTTTCAATACGTCATGTATTTAATTCTATTTTAATATTTATATGCTTTAGATTTTAATTTCCACGTTGTATGATTTTTAGTGTTAGCTGCTTTCAATCTCCTTTGGGAGAGAAAAAGCGGGATATAATGGGTTTTAAAAAAATGTTTTTGAAGGAGGCAATCAGTAATGTTACTAATGTTCTACTCATTGCAAGAAAGTCCTTAAAAAGACTTTTCAAAGAGGAATCAAAATTATCTTGCAAGACAACAAACTCCCAGAAAAGTTGATCCCCTAATGTGCACCAGTGCTCTGTAGTTTGTATAATTGCCATCCAGACCTCAAGCTGATTCTAGCAAAACCACTTGCTTCAATTCCAGTTTGAAACTGCATTAAAATATCAGTGTAGATGGAGATCAAGAGTACGAGTATTTAGTAATCTATGAGAGCTTATGCTACCAACTACTTTTTTTCAATTTATCTCAAAGGTGCTACAAGACCATCTTATGCAGACTAGCAGAGCTATATCTCTGAATTCTAGAATAGCAATAGTTATCAATAATAACCTTTACATCTATCTCGCCCCATCTCCTTGAAAGGACTCAATATCTATCTAACATCTGAAACAGTTAAATAATTTTGCATCTGATCAACAATCCACTTAAGCTCAAATACCTAATTTTAAACCAATTTAGTCCATTGAGACACAACAGATGAAATCCAATTACTCGGGGTTAATTGAGATGAGAAGCAGGTTGCTGGTTACTTCAACTATGATTGCAGAGCTATTGCAAATCACATTCTTATCACAGTACTGCGAGATGATTATGCAAGAAAGATCCCCAGTACAACCATCATTTCACCATTTAAAAAACTGTTTGTATTGTTTGAAAAAAGACGTATTCCAAGTGATATTAATAATCTAAGAGATGTTAATGACCAAAGATAAACTGTTAGTAGTGAAAAGGTGTTTACGTGGCTTGGTTGGTTGTCTCTACTTTGTGTGCCATGGCTTAAGAGTCCAAGACTGTAAATTAATGGGCACCTAACAGCCAGTTTGTTAGAAGCGGGAAATTTTCTGTTTGTTGTTTTTATTATTTCAACCAAATCTGTCAAGATACTTTTTGTTCTAGCTATAGTTTACTGGAAACCAGGATCCCAAACTTTGCTTAGAATACTGGTTTACCTAAGTTTGTACAAACCTTAATTCACAAGGTTCAGATAAGAATAACTTTATTTTTATATCCCACCATCATCTCCCTGAAGGGACTCGGGGCGGCTTACAAGAGGGACCAAGCCCAAACAACAGAGTTAGCCAGCTAAAAACAATATTTAAAAACATAATAAACATATAACAATGTAATTAAACAATTAAAAACTGTGAAGTATAAAAACATCATTAAAATGAATCAAACAAACCTCAATAACCAGAACCAGGAATATGGTGGATGAAACAGAAATTAGAGAGGGCTGGTCATGGCCTTGTGTAAAAAGTGGATTATAGGGCCAGGGCTGGGGCTAAAGTGTTGAGTTCAATCTAACAGCCAATTACCGCTGGGTATTCAAGGATAGGGCCTAACCATTATCAAATGCACATTGAAACATCCATGTTTTGTGGTCCCCATGAAAGGTAGACAGACTGGGTGCTAGCCTAATGTGGTTTTGCTGCAAAAACTGATCAAAAGATTCAAAAGTTCTCCCCTCACATGCAGAGAACAAGAAAAGAAGAGAAGGGAGGATAAGACGATGAAGTTTCATGATGTCCATATACATAACACTAAAATCTGGCTTAATGTTATGTACTAATACAGCCACACTCTTCTCACGCACACTCTGGTTAACCACATCATAATCCACAGTGGTTAACAGTAAAGGAATGCGGTTGGAAAAGGAGAAAGGAAAGAAGTTCACAACAACTGAGATATTCTAAAACATGTGTGACATTGGCTGTGTGGCATTATGTTTTGTGATTCATCAGCAAACCAGAAAGAGAAAACATGGTTTGAAGTGGATTTGTACACCTTCATTGTGAACCTCATCATAATTATGTTAGACATTATATCATAATGATGATTACAACCATAACATCATTTGTACCACACAAAGTTCTGTGCTAAGATGGAATGATAACATTTAGGCAAATATTATATCAGAGTCAGAATACATAAGAGCATCTGTATTTCATCAGATGCTTGAATGAGCTCCACTCCAGGAATAAATAGAAACATGTTTTGAAAAGTAATTCTTATTTGCTATAAGTGCAGAATAAGTTTGAATATTTTCCTAACATATCCATTTTATCAGTCCATTTTTCTTAGAGCAGAGATAGGTAACTCTTGGCTCCCTAGCTGTTTGGATTGTAGTTCCTATCATCCTTCACATTTTGTATTTCTGGGTATGCCTGATGGAGAGTTGCAATCCAGCAACCTCTGGAGGGTCACAAGTTGTCCCCCTTGATTCAGATGATTGCTTTTTGAAATTTCCCATTACATGCTACATAAAATTACTGCTGCATACAATTCCTTGAGAAAGCCAAGCAGTTCTGAACCATGGTGTGTGGTCATTGTATTCTAGATTGTTCGACCCATTATTTGGGTCATTATTCTTAGCACAAATCGTATTTGAAGTGAGCTAATGTGAAGTGGCAATTTAGGAAAATTTTCTGATTTCCCAAAGTATTTGTCTTTCAACTCCTGTCAAAGCATTACACTTTCTCCACTAAAGAGCTTAATGAGTATTTCTTAACACTCTTGGCTGATCAGCACAGTATCCTTCAAAGGTGTAGTTTTCAGAAACCACTATCAGGTGTCTCCTGTTTAATAAAACACATGTATAATCTTGTTTGCTATGATACACAATAGTTTTTTAAAGGGGGGGTTGCTAAATAAAAGTGGGAACAGCAAGGCAAAAATTGAAATGTGATGAAGAGTGTAACAATTCTGAATTTAAGTTCATTTGCAGAGTTAGAACAACTTAATCAGGTTTAGTCTGTTTTACCACAGCATTGGTTTCACATGTGGTATCATGCAAATTGAATCCCAGCTTGCACTGGTTGAATATGCCTAATTACTACAGGCTTGCAACTCTTTGTTTTTAAATCATAAGTCATATTTAATTTGTAAGTTTTGTATATACAAACAAATATTAAGCAACATGGGAGGGCGCCCACACAAAAACTTAAGAATCAAAACTCACCCTATACTTTTTTGTTTGAATTCTGTAATGCTTGGAAGTCTGTTTCATTTTGAGAACAAGGGAGGCAAAAAGGCTGCCATTCCTCTTTAAATTAAGAAGAAATAGCTGCCTCTCATCATAAGGAGAGAAAAGCAGCAGGGTGGGATGAGCTGAGTGAGCTGGGAAAGAGACCGAGAGAGCACAGAATTCTGGGAAATTCTGGGAAATGCATTCTGGGAAATGCAGCTTGGGAAGGTGATGAGCCCTATGGCAGAAAATTTAAAAGGCCCTGCCCTGAACTACATTTCCCAGAATTCTGCTCAGCATCAGAAAGCCCCAGTTAGTATTGGGGGGGGGGGGGGGGTTTGTCCATCCTAGAAGCAGCCAGAGTTCCAAAGAACTGTGGAATTTGCAAAGAGAAGGACTGACTGATACTTCAATACTAGTAGTAAGTAAATTTGTGCTGGGCTGGAAAGAACACACTAAATTGAAGTTCTATTGGTTAAACACATTCCATGAAATAGCTGTTGTGGCGTTAAAAAAAAGTTTTTGTCAAAACTTTTTTAAAATCCCAAGAATCAGTAGATGTATGAATATTTCTGAAACTTGGGGGGGAGGGGGAGAGAGAGAGAATTATCCCGTTATCCTGTGTCATTGTATAGAAAAGTCAAGGAGCTATTCTTGGAGTTCTTTTTTTAAAAAAAAGGTTGCTTGTAAAAACTTTGAAAATTCCCCAAAAATCCATGGATGAGTGAAACGTTCTTTCACTTGATGGGCTAACAGTGGTAAATGTGTTCTATAATCGTAGCAAGTTTCATGCCAATAGCTCTGACAATGAGGGAGAAAGGAGCCCCTGCAGTTTCCCCATTGACACAATTGCTTAACTAAACGTAACTAAAAAGTAGCTAGCTTATTATAGTTACAATAGGGATCCCAACCAATTTCATAAAGACTTTAAAAAGGATGTCCCCCACCCCCTAATTTCATATGTGGGGTTGCCTTTGAAGACGGCCCGGAAGCTCCAACTAGTACAACGGGTGGCAGCCACATTAATAACTGGGGCAGCATACAGGGAGTGTACCACCCCCCTGCTAAGCCAGCTCCACTAGCTGCCGATATGCTACCGAGCCCAATTCAAAGTGCTGGTTTGGACCTATAAAGCCCTAAATGGTTCTGGCCCAATTTACTTATCCGAACATATCTCCTCATATGAGCCAGCTAGATCCCTAAGATCATCTGGAGAGGCCCTGCTCTCGGTCCCAACTGCCTCGCAGGCGCGGCTGGTTGGAACGAGGGACAGGGCCTTCTCGGTGGTGCCTCCTCGGCTGTGGAACACCCTCCCCACAAATATCCGACAAGCCCCAACTCTTCTGGGTTTCAGAAAGGCTGTGAAAACATGGCTGTGTGCACAAGCTTTTAACGAATAATACGATAACGTCGACATGGTCCGATTGAAGGCTGAAGCATGAGGTTTTTAGACAAATTAATCTAATTTACATATGTTTTAATTGTTATAATGTATTTTAATGATGTATTTTATAGTTTTAATTGATGATATGTATTGTTTTTGTTTTATTATTATGTTCTTGGCATTAAATGTTGCCAACTGTTGTAAGCTGCCCTGAGTCCCCCCGGGTGAGAAGGGCGGGGTATAAATGCTGGAAATTAATAAATAAATTAATGAGTATTGAAACATTTTTTCATTGATCATTAATTACATGTATCACTCTGAAAACTCCATGTGATTACATCTCTTATTTAAATTAAATTCACTCAGATATAGTACCTCCACATATTTTCAGTACTTGTTCATTTATTATTATTTTAATCTTACTCCCATCACCACCACCACCGGACATATCATGCTGGAGTAAACAGTATTACATAGGTTCTCTCTCACAGACATTACTGTTCTGCACTACACTTCTGTCAAATCAAGACCCTGAGAAATAAAAGTACTCCTTTTACAATTAAAATCCCAAAATGTGATATATAGATGCATCAATAAGAAACAGGGGTAGGAATTGTTCAGCTCTTCAGATGTCATTGGAATCCATGCATTCTATACCATTAGCTAAATGCCAGTTAAACCTGATGGAAGTCAAAGCCCAGCAACCAGAGAACTTGTACAATTCTCATCCTTATCTAATAAGTATCCCCCCCCCATCACTCTCCCTCCCTCTAATATAGATATGGATCTAAATCATGTTTTTAGTCCAAGCTACAGTAGACCTACAGAATGATATATTGATATATGTGTTGAAATAAGAATTGATATAGTGGATCTGCTTAGGAACTGCAGCCACACTGTACTTTTGATGTAGAACACATACTTTGAAAGGCTGAAATCTGAAATTCATCCCTTAGCATCTTAAGGGATGAGAAAACTTCTTATCTGAAAGCCTGGAGAGATGGAGATTGTAGGATAACAAGCCAACGAACTGGGGAAGGTGGAGCTACTGGAACTAATAGTTCAGTTACATGTAAGGACAGCCAGTGGATCCGTTACTGTGAGACTGTGAATCCACTTTCAGTTTTCTGGTCACAGGTGCTTTAATTTATAAGGGAGCATTTGAGTGCTTAATTTCATCTTGATAAAGGTCTGCTACCTGAGAATTTCCTACACAATTCAGTCAACATATCTGCAGAAGGAGCAGCCAGAACCAGGAGTGGATTCATTCTTGCAGGCTAACCTCGGCAAGATGGTCACACTTTTATGGTCTCTTGTTAGCTCCATGCATCAAAGGAAGTGGTCTCATGAAAAATAATGTCACAACCACTATTTTAGCCTTTAAGGGTGCCAGAAGATAGTACAATAGTACTACCAGATAGTGCCTGCATTCAAAAGACACTGTAAATGCTATCGTTTTACTGTAACAGATACTAGTAACAATGCCTTTGGTTTTTATTTCACTGTGTCCTTGTTTTATTTCACTGCCTTGTCTGCAAACACTTTAGACTCTGGGCTTCACATGACTGGATATCAAAGCAATGATGTTAATATTACTAGAAGGACCTATTCTGCAATGGATAACTGATTCTATTAACAACATGATCAGCCCACACATTGGGCTACACAAAATCTTAAATGTGGTGGTAGCTCTCCCCTCCCCTTCATTCATCACAGCTCAGCTTGGAATTAAATCCAGACCCAGATGTCCTCCCATGTGTGTCACAAACTCCTGCTGACTTCTACATGAGGAAAAGTTTAAGCTTAATGCTCATGAAAGTCAAAAAACATATTATCTGAGCTGCATATTATTAAAAAGAAGATTAAAGCAGCTACACAGATGTCAAACTTTCCTGATACCTGCTTGAATGATGTAAAGATATGAAAAGCAATTTTGTTTTGTTTGATGAAATCCTGACAGTCCTTTGAATTTTTAAGCAGTAGAATTTGTGGGCTGCCAATACCAAAATGTTTTGTGACAATAATGTTGGCTGAAACATCATATTAAATTGGAACTTTGTTCTTTGTCAGCATATTTTCAGTACAGCCGGGTAATGTAGACACAAAGTTGTTATGAACATGGGACTTCCCTTCCTTCCATTCATTCATAGATGTCATTTGGCTTTATAGTCTAAAGGAGGTGCAGGAAGAAGCTTGTTGCTGTAAATATTTTGCTAGCTCCTTCAGAAACCTCTCTAGACAATGCAAGGCGGATTCATTTATCCTAAAAGGAAGCACAAATAATTAAAGCAATTCCTGCCTGCCTTTACATTGTAATCCGAAAAGAGACAACAAAACAGCATAGGAAGAACTTGGTGTCACCTGAAGACTGGTTCCGACCTTACTTCTCTTTGATATAAACAAGGAAGGATTTACATCTCTCCCTCTCTCAACACACTTTTAAATAGTCTTTAAAATGTAAACTTTCCCCCTGAAATCAGATGGAGAAGTTAACTTCAAACTTTGTTTCAAAAAGAACTTAATTTATAATGCAACTGTATATATGTCAGTAGGAAATCTATATATATAAAAGGGCAATGAAATTTCGGCCTAGGACAAAACAACAAAACTACACATCCCAGAAACCCTAAACTTGACAGCACAACGCCTCATCCATGCCTCTACGTTCATACAACAAAAAGAAAAGAAAAATAAAGTCCTAATTAGAGGGAGAGGAATAATTGTTTTTATCCAATTGCTGCCAGTGAGAATGCTAAGCTCCGCCCACTTGGTCTCCTAGCAACCCACTCAGCCCAGGGGACAGGCAGAGTTAGGCCTCAGGCCTCTTCCACACTGCCTATAAAATATAGATTATCTGATTTTAACTGGATTATATGGCAGTGTAGACTCAAGGCCCTTCCACACAGCTATAACCCATTTATAATGGACTTAATGTCAGGGGAAAACCTTTACCCTTTACCTTAACTACCACCAATTCCTCAATACTTTATTTCCCATACCACCATACTTCGCCACAGCAACGCGTGGCTGGGCACAGCTAGTCACATTATAAAATACTTCATTCTCACATAGAGATCAATGGTAGTTCCAGAACATCACTTTGTATGTCCCCAATTAAAGGTGGTCTCAGCTTTTTGTTGTATTATCTCTTCCTAAAGGTAGCCGTCTGTGATGCCTCATGGGCCTTGTAGTCCTGTTCCTAGTACTATTGTGGCAGATGAAGATGAAAACATGGGGTTTTCGCCGGTTCAACAAGAGCCGGAGTCTCTTCACCTGCCGGATGTTGATGTTTGCCCTCAAGAATTCAGTAAAACAGGCCTTGGGCAGAACTCCCCTCCGTTTCCCAGGAAGGAATCTTATTCTAGAGACAGAGGAGTTAGAGAGGCCCAACGGAGGAGTTTACGGATCGCCGCCAAACAACAAGCTGATTAGGACTGCTTCCCTTGGGAAATTCTAAGGAGTCTTGCATCTGGACAGAGTTGGGTTTCGCTTCTTGTTCTCTAGGGAAAGAGATTTGTTGGCGGGAAAACGAGACCCAATATAGGTGTTTGGCGCGAGAGATTCTTTGCGGAGTCAATTGATCAGCTTCAGGAGAGAGATCGTGTGTGGACTTCGTAACCCCAGTTCCTTGCTTCCCGGATCAAGCTTCAAGCCCTTGCCTTGCCTTGCAGTTTAACCACGGACCCTGCTCCACGCTTCATGTTTTGCCTTGTTTCCAGTCACGGACCTAGCCAAGAACCAAGTTTATTTCCAGCCTTGTTGTCAAGCTTCATTGGACTCTAAGACTCTGTCATTTCCCCACACTATTGCTTGGCAAAAGTGTGTGTTTCGGTCAAGTGGATTAAAACTTTGAACTCTAATATCATTTAATGGACAATACATTTTTGGACTATATTTGACCTCATTTGAAAGGTCTGCTTCTGAACTATATTCTTCACTTGTTTTTATTGCTTTTATATATTTCCTTAATAAAGATATTAGATAGAGATTGGCCTCCGTGTACGGTTATTGGTGCCCAGAAGCCAGGGGTCTGACACCGTCCAAACTCTGCTAAAGTCTTTAGAATATCAGTTTCATTTGAATCCAACCCTATTTGCTGGTTGTTTCTAGTGACTAGCAATAATATGGATACAATCATTCATTATGTAATATATATATATATATATATATATATATATATATATATAGCATTGTCCCACTTTTCTCTCCATATAGGACCAAAAAGCCTATAACAAGGTTAAAGGAAGACATAGCTAAAACATGTTTGATGTCAAGTCATTTCCAATTAATAGTGCCCCTAAGAAGAATCTATCATGGGGTTTCCTGGCTACAGCTTCCAGCTGAACTCATGTTTAGTGACAATTTTGCACTGATATTGTTGCTCTGTTCATGAGCTACACACACATGCAAAGTGAATTATTTGCCATAGCAGCGCCAAGAGAAGAAGTTGTACATTCAGCTACTGCTACCATGGTTGGGTATTGTGGTTGTACATTGTACAATGGCACCCAGTCATTGATATGTGTGCTCAATATTGCTATTTGGCATGGGAGTTGCACAGTGTGCAAATATTTATTCTATGCTGAGGAGTTTTGGGATTGCAGTCAATGTGTGGTTCTTATTATATATGCTGTTACATTTCTACGTTTAAAAGAAGAAGAAGAGATTTTGGTTGACTATTACTACATGATGTAAAGATTAATATTTTGAGAGTTTAACAAAATGAGTACAATGGTTTCAATTCCCTCTCTGAAATAGAAGAACTATTGTGCCCAATCATTACTTTCAGAATGTTCCCAGCAAAGGTACCAAACTTATTATGTATTAACAGTATCTTTAGTTTACCACCATCTCAGCCAAACATGCATGCTGACAAAAAAGAACAGCTTCAAAATGTTTCTCCACTGTTCTATTAAGATAGAACAGATTTAATTAAAGATAAAGAAGCAGCAAAGAAATAAATGATCACAACAACTGCATTATTCTTTAATTTCAGATGTACTGATCTTAAGCTCTTCACTGCTCCCTGTGAGTGTGGAGGAAATGTGTGTGAGAGAAAGAGCAGGGAGAGAAATGATGGATGAGATATGAGAAGGAAAAGATAAGGAAGGTTAGGAGTGGTGATGATCTCAGGTTCTTTTTCAAGAGGGTCACCACTCTGATTGAGAGAGATTGGGTGGCTTCCCTGCCTGTCCCCATTTCTTCTATATCCATACAGCCCTCAATTGATGACTGCCCTCAATAATAATCATCAGTAGCCAATAAAATTCCCCCCTAACCTAGGATGCGTTTTTTAAGAGAAGGCCAGTATCTCCCTGTTTCCCAAATCTCCTTCCAAGGCCAATTTCTACCACTGTTTCTATCATTTACTTTCATTTTGTTTGACCCTGTGTTTTTATATGTACTCCGCTGTTGCCTTTTAAAAAAATAACATGTTTCCTCTGGAGCAAGACTGTTATCCAGCATATGTTGTGACATTTATCTTTTGCTTATCCTTCCTTTGATCAGGAAAACAAAGGGCTGTTCACAGAGTTTATGTAGTTTGGACACCCATTAATAGATTGACTGGAATGGATACACCTAGTATTATCACCTAATAGGCACCACATTCTAGTATTTGCCTTTTCCTTCCATTGCATCACCTCATTAAAGAGAACTAGTATGCTATAGCTCTAAAGAGCTGTTATGGACCAAAGAGGTTCAAGTTCAAATACCCGTTGAACCACAAAGCTTAAACATGTGGCCTTAAGCCATTCGTATGTGTCACTTTGGTCTACTTTAGGGAGTTATTAAGAAAATAAAACGTATGTTGTCCTGTGTTCCTTAGGAAAAGGGCAAAATAAAAGCACAAAAAATCCCACCTCAAAACCAAATAGCAAAATTAAAATGTATGACATTTTTGGGTTGAATGCTTCCCTCAAGAGATCTTTCGGTATTCAGACACATCTTTTGACTCAAGAGAAAGTACTATTTTATTCTGCATCCTTGAGAGTTATACCACAAGGTCAAATGAAATCCAAAGAAACTAAATGATATAAAATTCAGGGCAATAACAGGAAGTATTTTTTCACATAGTGCATAGTTTGACGATGAATGGTGGCCAACCTGTAGGGCATCAGAACAAATTGAACTCATTCATGGAGGATGACACTCTTCGTGGTTACAATTAATGGTAGATATATTCCCTTCAATATTATTCTGAGGTCTGGAAGGGCTAGTAAATGAAGTAGTTACACTCACATCCCATAGGCAATTGGTTAGCCACAGTGCAAACAGAATGCTGATAGATAAAACCCCTGTGGATTGACTAAGCATGGCTCTTTTGATAGTCTTAAAGACAGTCTTCTGCTTGTTCAACTTCTTGCACAGAAATAAGCATGAGAACTACTACAAGAGCATACTAATTACAATACTATCTAGACTCTTGGAAAAGCTTTTTTTCTCCAATTAGCTGCCTTGAGTCCCTAGATCTGGAGAAAGGCAGGATAAAAATAAAGTAAATAAAATAAATAAATGCATGTAGAGAGCTGTGTCAGTGGCCATTTTTGTTCATTTCCTCCTCTCTGAATTTACTCTACTGACATAAACAGTACAAAATCAACTAAGTCTTGTGGCACCTCAGATATCAGCAAATTTGCTATTGTATAAGCTTTCATGGACTTAAACCACATGAAAGGTTATGTCTTAATAAATTTGTCAGTGTTTTCAGGTGTCAAAACACTTGATATTCATGCTCATGCAGACTATAATGTTCCTATCTCTCTATATACTGAATTTATAAAACTTCATATATATGTGTGTGTGCAATTACTACTTTGGGGCCTGAGCTCTGACTTGCTCAGTCACTGAAGCCATCTCTCTTTAAAATGCATGATTTAGAAATAAGCCATTCCAATAACGTGAGACATTTCAGGATAACAGTCTCTTGCTGCTTTGTAAAGTGCCAAAGCAATTTGGGGACATTTATTGTCAATACTGAGCTTGTGATTACTCAGTTTTATAGTGACAGTATTTCCATTATATCAAATGCCTGATTTACATATCATTTTATTACATAGATTTTACTGAAGAACAGAAGATTCTCAGCATACTCCATACATTCCATTCTTATTGTCCAAAATAGCCAGTTTTAAGATATACATCCTTCAGAGAGATAGTAAGTTAATAAAATCAATTGCATTTTTGGAGGAACTACCTTTTTTTTTTTTACTGTTACTGAACAACAGATAGCGGTTTAGCAATCTAAATGTAGAATAAATACTTTAAAATACTTTATCTAACACTCTGATGTTTAAAAGGAGCTCCCTATGGCGCAGTGGGTTGAACTGCTGAGCTGCTTAACTTGATGACCGAAAGGTTGGCAGTTCGAACTTGAAGAATGGGGTAAGATCCGACTGTTATCCCCAGCTTCTGCCAACCTAGCAATTCGAAAACATGCAAATGTGAGTAGATAAATAGGTACGCTCTGGTGGGAAGGTAACAGCACGCCATGCAGTCATGCCGGCCACATGACCTTGGAGGTGTCTAAGGACAACGCCGGCTCTTCGGCTTAGAAATGGAGATAAGCACCAACCCAGAGAGTCAGACGCGACTAGACTTAATGTCAGGGGAAAACCTTTACCTTTACTATAGGTGTTTAAAACATTCCTGAAAGTTGTTAATTCAATCCTCTTGCTTAGTCATGAGCTATTCTAATTGATTCCTATTAAAATCTTCCCCCATTTGTGATTTTATTGTAACAGTAACAGAAAAAAAAACATTGTATTACAGTAGTTAGTACACACTATTTCAGAGGTGATGTTGCTCCTTTCTCAGCAGGAAAGTATATATCCTGCATTGAAAATTTCTAGATTTAATCCTTGGCATCTCCACACAGAGCTATTTGAAACCTGAAGTGCTGCAGCCACTCAGCACAGACCTAGGCCTTTCCCCATGCAGCCTTCACTCCATTTATCTGCGGTGCCAAAACGGAGTCCATCACATGATGTAAAGCCATTTCTGGTGGTTGGCCGTGGGACTTGGGAAACCCAGGGAAACAGAAAAAGACTTTCTATTTTGGAGACGGGTAATATCCAACTCCCAACACCAGAAGACGCCATAAGATGGAGAGAAGCCGAAGAAAGGATATGGGATGGCTGCCATCCCTGAATACGGAAAGACACAGAACCTCGACAGGAGGATGGTTCCCTCCATTTTTCTTTGCTCCCCTTTTAATCATAGCATCATAGAGTTGGAAGAGACCTCATGGGCCATCCAGTTCAACCTCCTGCCAAGAAGCAGGAAAATCATATTCAAAGCACCCCCAACAGATGGCCATCCAGCCATCTTCCCTCAGTTGGTATTCTCCTGATATTTTGGACTACAAAGGATTCTGGTACTTAGAAACCAAGAGAAATACAATGAATCCTTGCTATCCTGTGGGGTTTGGTTCCAGAATCTTCCATGTATACCAAAATCCAAGCATGCACAAGTCCCAATATATTTAATGACATAGTGTCCCTTATATAAAATGGCAAAATTATCATTTACTTTTCAGAGATAGCTAGATAACCTTGTTTTATTTCATGATAACTATTTATTATATAATATTATTCTATAATGTACCCCTTTTCTTATTCCACTTTGTGAACTGCCCCTTGAAACAAAATTTGGTAGACAACAAACACTGTGTTATGTGTCTTATATTATTTGATATTACATGAAACCCCATTGAACATAGTACCCTAAGAACATCAGATCCTGTATGATCTAGGAAGCTAAGCAGGGTCAAGTAAACACCAAGTGCTGAAGGCTCTATTTCAGAGAAAGGAACTCACAAAACCGCATCCAAATATTTCTTGCCTAAGAAAATCCTATGAAATACATAGGGTCACCATAAGTTAATAAGCAACCTAAAGACACATATAGAAACAAAATAATTCCACATGGTTAGTCCAGCATCAATTTCTTTATCAGATCTGCAAATAATACAGTTTACAAAGAGGAAAGGCAAGAAGAGAGTTGACAGCAAGTGACAGCAACACTGTGATTTGGAAAACATCCATATCTCAGTATTACAGCAAAATGTTAGGGTTCGAAATAATTTTTCCTCTTTCCCATTAACAGACAAATTTAGCTCATTATCTTCACAAAAATTAGGAGGGTTTGGGGCGCTGCTTTAATGAAGAGAATATGCATGCCTATCACTTCCAAACTTCAATTATTTCTTTGTTCATCTCAAATCCCTAAGGCTCATGTTGGATTAATTCTCCAACTAGTTTGCACCTTTATATTCTGTCATGAGTGAAGAGTTATTTTTAGCAATTTAATTTGGCCTCTCTCTCAACTTGTCAGAGCAGAAGGAGGCCTTCAGAAGACCCAAGGACAAAATTTCTGTTTAATTTCCTTCCCGTTTTATATGGCACAAGTGCTTTAAAGAAAAAATAAATATATATACATACACACACACATACACACATTGTTTATAGGATTAGTCTTGCTTTATAAAGTATCCCCTTTGGTATTTGTCAATGGTAAACTTTACCTAAACTGATAAAAGCAATTAAGAACAACCCCATTTCATCCCCACAGTCTAACAAACAAGACCCTGAGACCAAGCAATATATCAATATTTCCCAGCAAACATCTAAAACTTAATTATACTAATTTCACACACTAATGATTTTGGAATGCACTCATAAATCCTTATAGACTTTTTTCTCCCATTCCTATTAACTACTCCAGAACAAATTATTTACGAGTCATATTTTGTAACTTGGTAGTTCTGTTGCATTTGATGTAGATCTTCACTTAGCATGGCACTTTGTAAAATGATCTTTCAATAAAAGTGAAACATGCTACACAGTATTTCTACAGAGCTCATACTGTGTCAAGCGTAAATAAACCTGTGGACCACAACACTGATTCTCCTGCTTTAAAGGGGGAAAAGGCAGTGTGACAATAATGACTCTTTTTATCATCATCAACAACAACAACATCATATTTCTTTATAACCTACCTTTTCTCCCTACATAAAAGACTCTAAGTCAGTGGTTCTCAACCTGGGGTCTCCAGATGTTTTTGGCCTACCACTCGCAAAAATCTCAGCCAGTTTACCAGTTGTTAGGATTTCTGGGAGATAAAGGCCAAAAACATCTGGGGGCCACAGATTGAGAACTATTGCTCTGTATCAGGTGTGGTTGTGTCTGTAACAACATGCAATGTACAGTGATTACTTTATATACTATCACATTTCATATAGAAGTTCTTTACCAACAGGTTTTTTCATAGAGCTTTTTATCCAATAGTAGTTAACATTCAAACATAAAAGAACTGTAATACCATCTCTTCAATCCAGAAACATCTATGACTCCTGTATTAATGGTGTGGTTATTACCATAAGTAGTCATTCTGACAATGGTGTAAAATATCCAGACCAAACGTAACTGCCAAGATAATGTTTACAATTAATGACCTCCCTGACTGTGAGGGAAAAATTAATTGTTCAATCTTTTTTTTCTCAACCAGCCAACCTATATTGGTTGTTATTCAGCCATAAGGTATTATGAATAAAACATATATTACAAAGCCATCCTCATGCAAAATTAAAGTACAGTAGAATTCGGGTTATCCAAGTTCTGTTTATCCAACACTCCGTATTATCCGAGGCGCCGCTGGGGGGGGGGGGGGGGCTTGGCAAGGAAGGAAGGGATTTTGGCACACCATGCATGGAGGAGCATGGAGGAGCCCCTCCAGGGGGTGCAGAGGGGACAGCCAAACTGGAGAGGAGCCATTTGAGGAACTTGTGAAACAGGCCTCCCATGCCTCCTCGCAGCTCCAGGCCCTCTTCCGCATGGAGCCCGCCCCACCGCCTGCCACCTCAGAGCAGCTGTTGGGAGCCGCTGAGCTCCTCAAAGGTGAGCAAACAAGGATAAGAAAACTTGCATTAAAACTGTTGCCGAAGGCTTTAATGGCTGGAATCACAGTGTTCCTTCCACAGCAACCCTTCCATTAATTAAAACTTCCTTCGGAGCCTGCCTCCCTCCCTCGAGGCACCTTCCTGTGGCCTGTTTCAAAAGTTCTTCAAAGGGCTCCTCTCCAGTTTGGCCGTCCCCTCTGCACCCCCTGGAGGGGCTCCTCCATGCATGGTGTGCCAAAGTCCCTTCCTTCCTTGCCAAGCCCCTGGCTTGGATAATAGGGCCTCCCTATTATCCAACAGTTTCAGTTATCTGACATTGGGCCTGCCCCTTTATGTCAGATAACTAGAACTCTACTATAATTCAATATGTGGAAGCTATTGGGAAGCAGAATGTAAAATCCAGCAAAAAATCCCCAAATTGTCTTATTACTTCACAAAACACATCCAGCTAATTAGATTTCCCACTCTCCATCAACTGTTCTGGAATTAGTTTGGTATAACTATTTTTAGCAAAGCACTAGACTCAGTTCTGTGTGAAAAGTGCTAACAGTTGGAAAAAAGCAAAAAGTGTGATAATAGGACATTTGACTAAAAACCTGGTGCCTCCAGAGTTTATTGTAATTGTTGTATGTATATCTTCAAATTACCTGTAAATTTATAACAAATCCATGAATTCTTTAGGCAAAGAATACTCAGAGAAGTGGTTTGCCAGTTCCTACTTCTGCTTCTATTATTCATTTATGGTCTCCCATCTAAGAACCAACTAGAGTTTGTTTAATTTCCAAAATCAGACAGGATCTGGTTCCTGTATGTTATTTAGGCAGCATATTTAAGGGGCAAGCCCAGACAAACTCAATATTAGCAAGAGGGGTAAGAGGAACAGAGCAGTGTTGTATTCCCTGAGATTTCAGGGTCAAAATTCAAATCTAGGAGGCAAGAATGTATGATATCATAGAGATGAGTCCAGATGAGTCATCCATGTGGCTGAGCAGGAAAAGGACCGTAGGCAGGCCAGAGCTGTATCTGAATAATTCAGCTGCTTCTAATCTAATTGTTGCTGGGCCATCTGACTATAGAAAGGAGCATGAAGACAATCTAGGTGAGTGGCTTCCAACCTTTTTTTGACCAGGGAACACTTTGACCAGGGACCACTTTGACCAGGGACCATTCTCCAATATTAGTACCAAAAGGATTACGAATCAATTTTTGGTCAACTTTAGATTCGGTTTGATTATTTGGGATGTTGATTCAGAAAATTGCATTGGATAGACTACATCAGCTCTAGTTTCTGATACAGAACATATGCCATCCAGTAGTCGCCATCTGCTTGCCCACAGAAAACCATATTTAATAATCTAGAGCTGATGTGGTTTATCCAATGCAATTGTCTGAATTAGCACCAGGAACAAATAACCCCAGAAACAGGCATAAAAACCAAAACACCAAGCACCCCCGCTTCCAGGCACCACATGGAACAGCTCTGCTCAGGGAAAGGGAGAAGGAGAAGCAGCAGTCAGGAGGCTTGTTGTCGTGTCTTTCATGGGTAGTCAGCCTCTCCCCTTCCAACAACCCCATTGCCTCGGCACTATAAGAGGGTTTCACGAAACCAGTTGCTTTTGTTGTAACAGTGTAGTAACAGTTTGACCGTGGACCATATTTCAGTTCTTGGGGACCACTGGTGGTCCACAGACCTCACATTGGGAACCACTGATCTAGCTAAATCTCCCCTATCCATAAATTATGGAATTTCAGAATGCATTTTTGTCACAAAAATATGATATGCAGATTGATAGATGTGGATTTGATAGGTGTGGATATGAATGAACTGTATGGAAAGAAGGAATGAGAGCTAATAATTTTGAAGATATTATTCTAAGGAGATGAGGTCTGGAAAACAACTAACTTTAATTGAACGTTGCTGAACTATGATAAGAACTGTGACAGTGATAAGCAAAATGTTTACATCTGTCAAAATTTGCTGACTTGATGAACTTTTGGGGGGAAACAGTGTGTTTATATTACCCAGAGACAAAGGCTCTTTTAAGTTGAGGAAATGTTTACAAGGTTCTTTATGTTAAGAAGGAAGTCAACCTAAGCCTTGCATTATCAACACCAATCAAGAGGAGTCAACATCTGCTAGGAAACTGAAATGAAATCAACATGTTCCAGGATGGGGAAAGTCTGTCAGTAATTTACAACTTTGGGACATCTGCGAAATATTGCTATATAACAGTAATATAACAATCCAAAAATTGTGGCAGATCAGAGGGGTCTGGCCCACCCACAATTCTCTATGGAGATGGTGTATGGGAGTGTCAGATCTACAAGGGAAAGCAGAATTCTGGACACTTTGCCTCCTTTTCTCAAGGGAAGAGGAAGGAGTGTGTTTTGGAGTCATCTTCCTTTTTGGTGTTTTGAAGTTTTGGTGTTTTAGAAGTTTTAGAAGCTTTAGTGCATTGTCAAATTTGTAAGGAAGCAGTCTGGTCTAACAGGTGCTCTTTACAGAGGAAGAATGGAGAAATAGTGATGTAGGCATGAGGATGAATGCATGTACATGTGTGTAAATGCAGAGTAAAAATGTAAACTCCCCTTTGCCTGCTTATTAGTCAATGTAACTGTAGGTTGTTTGTGGAATCCAACGTAGTTATATAGAATCTGTATGTCTAATGTCATTCTTTGTGTAGAAGTTCTGTAAAAGATCTGATATACCCTCTCACGCTTGGTTCTCCTGCCAACCTAGCAGTTCGAAAACATGCAAATGTGAGTAGACCAATAGGTACCGCTCCAGTGGGAAGGTAACGGTGCTCCATGCAGTCATGCCGGCCACATGACCTTGGAGGTGTCTACGGACAACGTCGGCTCTTTGGCTTAGAAATGGAGATGAGCACCAACCCCCAGAGTCAGACATGACTGGACTTAATGTCATGGGAAAACCTTTACTTTTACCTACCCTCGCACACTAAAAATTGCAATGAAAAGAAGCTTTGTTTTAAAAAGTATTCACGACATTTCAATCAGTCAGGAAGCAGAGTATCTAAATGTTGTTATGTTGTAGGATATTGATAACACTGCTAAACTGCTAGATTTATTTTTACAAATATACCTGCAGGCCCATCTCTCAGTATCACAATTTCCCCTCAAATAAATGACTCATTACAAAAATAGAGATTAACTTTAAATGTTTACCATATTTATATTTTCCTAAATGGACATCAATATATTGTACTTTAATCAGAACTAATATGTATTACACTAATATGGATAATCCGACATAAGAATTATTGCACAATTTGTCTGTTTTTAGGCAGAAATAAATCAGCTTTCCAGTCTAGTATGTAAGAAAATATACTGGCTGAAATCCTGTTTGAAATCAACAGAGCACAACGCTCTGCCAGCACACTTATATCAGAGGTGCAGGAGGAAAAGTGGGTAGCAGATGGAACATTCTTAATACATACTGTAGCCAGACAATAGATGTTCAGACCAGGATGAGAGCTGCACCTGGCAATTGTCTGTCACCATTTCAGACTATGGGAAAGAACATTTGTGCAAGGAGGCATTCAATACATCTTTGTGCAATGTCTGAAAAAGTATTTACAGCATAATAATGAATTTACATGGAGCACATCACTTCTTCATTGCAATAAGTCTACTAGCTACTATTCTGATCACAGGCACAATTCCAAATACTGATTATGCCCTATATAGTTCTACACAGATAGTTTTTAGGTTTTTTGAAGGACCATGTTTTCCTATAGAAGCCTATCCAGGCTCAGATGTGTTCTGAGGGAGCCCTTTCCTTTGTCCCACCTCTTTCTTAAGCTTCCTGATGACAGCTTCTAGGTTCTCTTAAAGAGATCAGGCTGGCTTCTTTTTTGATATACTTCTATCAGCATTCTTCAATGTATCACCTATTGAAGACTGAATGACACATGTAACCTACAGCCATTTTCCTTATAGTAAATATAGCTAATGTGCACCACTGTATCTTGCAAGATTCCTCTTTTTATGTCAGTTTGTAAGCACTTGGTCTTAAATGCAATTTATAAGAATAAATAATGAATTTATTACAAATGTCAAGTACTGAGTAATTATTGGCTTTTACCTTCAAATCCTAAGATTTTTTAAAAGCCAATGCCATTAGCTAATGACAAATCTGCTTCTTATTCAAATCCTTTACTGGCACTAATTGCATCCGCCATATCTTGATAACGAATGCCCAACAGCAAACCTTGTGACATGGCTATTTCACAATTATTATCTTAAGCACCATCAGCATAACATCTGCTGAAAGGTTATTTCCTTAAACAAATACCTTCACATTATTTCATCATGTGTTAATTATGATTTAATGGAGGGAGTGAGGGAGAGATTTAGTTTATTTCCAAAGACAATATACTCAAACTATTTGTGATCCACCTGGAATATCACAGGTTACCACATTGTTAACCACAGGCGATTTAGTACTATGTTGTTAAGTAACAAATCACAGTCATTAGCTACAAACATGCCTCCATCTTTCATATTTTATGCAGGCAGTGGTTAAAGTTTACATAATTTAATGAAATAACTGTGTTTTGTGGTCCCTGGCTGTGCAATGAAAGTACATCTCTAGGCTATAATGTTCAGTGTCAAACACTGAAGGGGGAATCAATCACTGACATAATAAGCCTTGTCTAACATTCCTAAAAAACTATTTTGCCA
Source organism: Anolis carolinensis (assembly GCF_035594765.1). Lineage (NCBI taxonomy): Eukaryota > Metazoa > Chordata > Lepidosauria > Squamata > Anolidae > Anolis > Anolis carolinensis. The sequence goes on along the minus strand of NC_085844.1, from coordinate 33,493,083 downwards.
GGGAAATGTTTTTACACAAATCAACATTATGACAAGGTTAAAAGGAGCTTGGATTTGGCACTGTCAACACTTTGTGAAATATTAATTAGTAAGCAGTCAGAGAAATGCCATTATTAAAGTACATGTAAGTATGATTGCGTTGACTACTGTTCATTTAAGCGCAGTACTTAAACCTGGTCTGCCTTTGCAATTTATAACACAACTTGCAAGCTTACATTTCTCCTTGGAATGTTAAATGCTACATGTCAATGGTATTCTAATTGGGTTCGGAGAAAGTTTGAGCTTCCTCAGAAGCTTATGGTGCACTTCTCAATAGGATAGAAATGAAAAGAGCAGTCTTTGAAAGGTGGAAGTAGGGAACATGAACACATTTTTAAAAAGGAATGGCAAGACACATGGAGATCTAATTAGTGTCCTGAGCAACATGACTGTCTGTGCCTTAAGAATATCACACGTTTTTTCCCCCCAAGCAGGCAGATCGTTTCTGAAGATTTGAAAACCACTGCATATCATTACTGATTTCAACATAGTACCTGCCCTTTACAAGGTCACCACATTTCGTCCTTGCCTTTGGAACAATAAACTTTGGCCTCTTTTCTTGGAAAGTCTCTCTGACATTTGAATCATGCTAATCTCCACTCCCTTAATCTGTTGCACCCCAAAGGTACATGAGCACTCTGAAAACCACACTGGGGCCAGGCATTCAAGCAAAGAAGTTTATTGAGGGTTATATGTATATATATTTGCAAGCAAACAGCGGAAAGAGTCAGTAGATTCAGTAGTCCATAATATAATGTCCACAATAGTTCAAAAGATAGTTCTTCAAAGTCTTTCAAAGTTATAATCCACAAACAGAACTCAAAGAGTTCCAACGAAGAGTCAATGTCAGTAAGCAGCCAGGAATTGCAGGAATCAAGGACAAGGCACAGCAAAACAACAACTGTAATCCACCTGGAAGGTATTTCTTAGAAAGCAGGGAAACCAGAGTAACAAGGCGAGGTCTACTTGAGAGTAACAAGGCATGAACTCCAACTGGGTATCCTGGAAATGGCACGGGAACAAGGCAAGGATCAAGAGACAGGAACGGAGATGCTTCTCCCAAGAATGGCAATGTTGACACCGCAATGTAAACAAGGAGCGAGGTCCCTTTAAGGAAAACTCAAGGCTACCGCTCAATGAGATCCAGGGCAATCACAGCTTCACATGGGAAAGTTTATTCATTACAGCACTTGAGAGCCAAATGTTTACTTCTTCTCAGCACTTCCCTTTGACTCCTATCCTGTGAGATAGATTGCCTGCGATCAAAAGACACATCCTCCCCTACCACAACTCCATCTGGTGAATCCAGCCTTGAGTTAACATTGGAATGTTCCCCAATTAGCTGCTCCTCTGGAAGCACAACTTCAGGCACCTGCAAAGACATTGGGCTCTAATCCAAATCCCGGAGAGGCTCAAAATCCAAATCAGCCTCTGAGTCCCACTCCATCTCCTGTGGAGGGCCAGATCCTGACGGCTGAGCTATAACATAATCTTTCTTGGTCAAGAAAGATGTACCTAATTTTATCCATCTTATTTTATATGTTTTTGTTTTCTGTGCTCCTGCCACCTTTGAATCTATGAATCCTTTGTAGTTCATCCATGTCTTCTTACATGGTGGTGTGAAAAAGCAAATACATTATATAAATCTACTGCTAGTTTTAATATTTAGGTTGTAATTCCATGTCCACTAAACTGGGGCTAAGACAGCCTGAATGCAATGAGATTTACTTCTAAGTAGACATACATCTAAGTAGACTGTAGGGTAGCATATCCATGTAATAAAAAGGTGCTGAAGAGGATATGACAAATATACAAAGACGTTTGATTAGTTTCTTATGTATTCTAAATATCAGAATAAACAACTCTAACAATTCTCTTGACCAAAGAACCAATGTTAAAAATATTAGGAGTGGGAAGACTATTCAGCATCATTTGCTTATCTGAAAGCATTTAGATATTCCAGTTCAACAGTGGCAAGAATTTTGTAATTTTCACTCAAAACTCACATATCCTGTAATGTTTGTGGAAATTATTCTGCAAAGAAATACACATAGGGTTTTGTAGGAAAATTACGAGCTATTGTTTTAAAATTATATTAAGGAGGAAAGGAAAAACTAAAAAAATATTTAAATCAAACTGAAACAATAAGTCACCATACAGTAAACTCAAAATAATCATTAAGAAAATATTTATGGATAAAATTGGATAAAAATGATTTTGTATCCAACGTTGTGCATTCAAATTTTGGAAGAGTTATGAGACCCTTCATCAATCTACTAATGGAGGGAAGGATTAATAAGTCTTTCAGCCAATGAAAAAGTGTGGACAACCCATTCAACTTTGCCAAAAGTGAATTTTTAAGACACAAGCAAATAATTCAAGTGCATGTATAAATCACAAAATTCAAATAATGCTATAGAACCTTTCTCCAGTGCCGCTGTACATAAAATATCATGTATTTACAAAATGTATGAAGACATTTATAGTGCTCGTACTTGTAACCTCTAAATGCACCCAATGAGGGCTCTTAAGAACCTGGCATGCCATTGTATAAAGTTGTTGACTTGAATTAAACCTGGCTTGATAATAAACCTGATGAATAACACATCATTGCATTTCAATTCATAAGATATTCTCCATGAGATCAATTTACAAGATGAATAGTTAACAAAAGAACAGATAACAACTGCAGAACATGTTGGACCTCGTGTGTAAACGTTGCCATATAGTTCATTCCATGGCCAGCATACTTTCACACATAATCTCAGACTCAACTGTAACTTCAAGAACTGCCCAAAGAGAAAGGGAGCCCAAGGCAGAATATCTTCTACCTGCTTTCAGCAGATAGCATCCCTTCATCTTCATATGAACTGGAATGGGAAAGTTGACACTGGGAGCCCTTATCTCCAAAATATTTTGTCGCCCTTTTGCATGTATCAGAACCATTGAGGGTTAAGGAACATTATGCTGAATTATAATGAAACCTTTCACTATTGATCTAATTAACATGTTACTATTTACCTACTAATGTGGTCAGGGTCTACAACAATGCGCACAATCTTTTCCTCCCTTACTTTTGTCTACCTTATCTCAGACTGCATTTTTGCTACTGAGAACAATGCTGCTACTTTACTATTACAGGCTCAACCTGACTGGGTTCAAATCATATGCTGCATGCATCCCCCAGAGCCATTTTTGTGCCTTCCCCCAAGGCCCAAAATGGTTTCAGTTTTCCCCAAGACATTTTGTTTTGCCTGCAAATGCCATCTAGGGGTCGTTTCTTCCATTTTTCTGGCACTCCCTGGACCATTTTAGGCCAAGGAGATGTCTTGTTCTTAAAACTAATGTGAGCAGAATGTGATCTCTTTTCAGGGTTTTTTGTTCCTTAAAGGGTCTTTGGGAGTATATATTACACAGTGTTTAGCCTGTAGCCTTCCCATACCACATTGAGGCCTTGAACTAAAGTCTTAACTAATTAAAGAATAATTACTTAGGTTTAAGGAAATCCCAGGCACACTATTTACAGAATTTGTATTTATAGAAGAATGAGAGAAATATATTTTTCTGGAGAGTGAGTTTTATCAGTAAATGCTGTTTTTTGTTCAGCACCTACAGTAAATACTTGGGAAATCACCACAGTCGCTGTCCAGGTCAGGACTTGGAACTGAGAAAGTGCTTTTATACAAAAGCTTGTAACTGAAGTAAATTCTACAAGACCCATTGCCAAGTCAGTGTTCAGTTAATACACAGTTAATATACAGTGGTTTACTTGGAGAAGGAACAAACTGGTACACCAAGAAAAAGTCAACATCAGATACTAATATACTGCTGCATTTATGAAGCTGTTAGGGGAAATGCTCGCTTCTAAGCTGTATTTTTATCACTTGGTTTCCTCCTGATGGCTAAGGATACGATCAATACATTCTTATCCTTCCCACGGAACTGTCCGGAGAACATTGTTAGAAAATGGAACGTTTTCTTTTCATATTTAGCTTCCTTTCAAACATTGATTTTCTTCCTGTGCCTGGAACATAGCTAAAAAATTACATTCCTTCATTTCTTTAAACACACAAAGAACTTGAGCTTAAATAAAACTTGAGCTGCTCCAAGAAGTGGTACAGTCTTTTACTTACCCAACAACAGCTGTTTTGAAACACCAAACAATCAAAAACTAAAATAAGGATCAAAATGTTATCCAATAAAATGAAACTTTAAGAAGAGATCAAATATCATGAGATGTGATGACAGATAGATGTTTCTTTACCCACAACTTTCAAAAGAACTCTACAGATTGTTTAAGTAATTAAGAAAAGTATGCTGCATGGTTACAATCTAATATAAAGATGCTATATAGTACAATTCCCTTATATGCGGAGTATACATTCCTGCACTTCATGTGGATATATGAAACCACAGATAATAGGAAACCCTAATGAAACAAAGGCCTTTTGTCCCAAGAATACTAAAGAATAATGCCGAAGTACCTAGAAAATGCCTAGAGAGGACACATTTCTTCAGCTGTGGATAAATAAAACTGCAGATACTGGTCCCACAGATACACTAGTTCAAATAAGAGGGGGAATATATATTTTTACACATATTTACTTGAACTCTTACTAGAAGCCAAAATGACTAAAACTGAGCCTGCAGTACATGAGCTGACATGACTCATTAGAAAAAACAATAATGCTTTTTAATGTAAAAGGCAGTAGGAAATTAGGATAACCACATTACAAACGGAATTATTTCAATAAAGGAAACTGCACTATTCATGTTATAGACTAAGCACAGATGTTGATGATTGGGGTCATCAAGGTTTCTCATTCATAGGGTTGCCATACGTTGAAACCCACATGACAGAAATTCAAAACAAATAATGAGCAAACACTAGTGGTAGTATTTTCAGATTTTACACTGAAATGACTACCTGCTCTCTGAGGAAAGGGGAGTATGTAGAGTTCATGATATAATTAGAGTGGTCATCATTATCCCCAGAAAGTGAACATCTTTGGACCTGCTGTGCTCACAGAATTACAGAACTCTTGCTCTACTCTAATGCAGAGAGGGGACATGAGGTAGGTCAGAATCTATTGAGAACTCTCTGCCAATCGACAAGTTTCAACAATAACAAACATAATAACCCCTATCCTCAAATAGGCCACATATGGACTTGTGTGTTAGGCACTTTTCTCTTGCCCTTGGTTACTCAACAACAAAGTAGAAATATGAATTTGCTGCCTTTGTCCAGTTCTTACACAACTTAATTCACCTGAGTGTCTTGCATTAGAAACTCCATTGTACACAGCAGTTCCAAACAATAATAAACTAAGTACAGCCTTGAGAAAAAGGTTGTCCTCAAACGTCAGCAATCCATGCTAGTACCCACTAGTCTTGTGCATTTGTATGGAATCACTGCCCATTTCTATTTGTACCATATTCGGATGGTCCCATTTCCATTTTCATCCACCACTTATGGAAATAGGAGCCTATATGAATGGGCTTTTCCCATTCGTATAGATTTTTCAGGCACTTGGTGGCAAAGCGCCAAGGCCTGCCAGCCAGGGCCTACAGCCGAGCAGGCATGGCACTCGGCTGTAGGCCCTGTGAGTGTCGAGCGCCTAGCGCTCGGCTGTAGGCCCAGTCAGCCAGGGCCTACAGTTGAGCACCGAAAATCAAACGTTCCCCTCTTTCTTCCGTTTCACTGTTTCTTTCATTCCGGTGAAGGTTGTACCATTCCATGCCATCCGAATGGACGAAACGGTACAAAACCACAAAAGAAATAGATGAAACAGGATTCGGGTCCTACTCTAGTATCTACACTTCTTTTTTTCTCATTGGATACAATGATGGTGACTTCCCAAAATACATCCCAAGCATCTCATCTTAAAACAATAAAGCTGTATGTGCAGAACAGGATATTCAATAGTTTGGTGTATCTTTAAAAAAAATCCGAACAAACATATTTAATCATAATGTGAACAAAAAAATGAACTGCTAAAAAACAATGTACAAAACAGTGCATTGTACTGGACAGAGTATTGGAATAGGACCTGGGAGATCCATGTTGCATTATCCACTAAGATAAAATAATCTCTATTTCAGGATCACTCAGTCACTCTGAGAAGATTTATTGTGATTGTGAGATAAAAATATTTGAACATCAAACTATCTTTAAAAGAAAGAGGAATTATAACTGCAACTGGAAAAAATTTTTAGCCCTAATCCTAATCTTAAAATTGTATGACACAAGTCTCTGCACCTGATTATGCTGTGCAACATTTGCATTGGAAGAAAACATACATTGTTATTCCTTGACTTCATGTCTTTTCTGATTTATGACAACCTAAATTGGAACTTCTCACTGGGTTTTCTTCTTAGGGTTTATTCAGAGGGGTTGCTTTAGGAGTCCTTTAGAGCTGAGAGAGTGTGCCTTATCCAAGATCACACAGTGTGTTTCCATGGCTAACCAGGAATTTGAATATTGGTCTCCCAATATAACATTCTCTCCTAATATAACATTCAAATCACTACACCATGCTGGTGTCATAAAAAACACAAAATTGAATATTGGTATAAAGAAGTATGAAATATAGCAATAAATGATAAATTGACATACGGTCTTAAAACTAAAAAGGAAATATGGAAACTAAATGATTTTTTTGAAAATATGGGGAAAATTTATAGGATGTGTGTTTGCTGAAGGGCAGGGCTGCAAACCTACAGTGGAAACAATGATGTTTTAGAAATGAGTCCAGAGGGAGATGGCACCCATTTTTATCTTGCACAGTTTATTTTGCAGATAATATGTTAAAACTGGTAAAAATGTTGAAGTTCAACTCAACAGTGTGAAAATATAATAGAAGTTCTCTTATTATCATTTTTTATTAAAAGAAAAAGATAAATGGAAAAAATCCACAAAATGCATATAAACTTGCAATTTAGTACCCAACTAAACGTATATTCGCATGCACTATTCCACTTCCATAGTCTTGAACTGAAAGTTTATGACCTGCATTGAACAAAAATCTCCAGCTGCTTCAATAGTAGACTTACAAATAGAAATGATCAGGCTCATAGCGATTGAATACCTGTACATTACTGAAAAGTAACACTTGGTCACTGCGCTTACCACGTATGTCTGTGGCCATGCACTAAAGGAAATGACTGCATAAATCCGTACTGAGTTTTTCCAAATGCAGAGTTTCCATGCCAACAAATACATAATATTCACAAAAAATGACAGAAATGCCTTTGCAATCTGTTGGTGCTATCAGGAAGTCATAAGGTGACTCAGTTCAGCCCCATGTCTGTCCACCAAAGCAGTTCACATACTCCCAAACTGGCTGTCTTCCACTAAGCTGTCAGTTGCAGACAGAAAAACATTTCCTCTCGCAAATGGTGAATCTTACCGTAATAGCTTCAGCAACCAAGTGCAGCAGGATTAAGCTCCTTCAGTAGCTCATCAGCCACAGTTTAGCTCAGTCAAGGTAAATTAAGGTCAGAGGTTCAAGTACTGCTTCCTTTAACTGATGAGCTCTGGGATAAGCATGGCTGGCTCTATATCGCTATAATAGGCCTAGAAATGTGCAGGAAAGCTTGTTTCCATTTCAGCTTATTGCTGTATACAGTAGGGCTTAATACAGTGGATGTTATCTGCTGCAAACTGCTCTTAGTGGAAGCTTGCATATTTTGAGTTTTAACTAAATAACCAAGGCAGGTTGTGCAGCAACTCTGCCTAATATTTCAGGTGACACTTATTCCTTTAATAGCTCAGTGTTTTAATACTACCCATGAGACACAGTATTAAGTAATATTGCAGTGTACCAGCTTTAAATATAGCTTTTGTTTTCCTCTCTGTGAATTGTTTAAACTATGTGTACCATCAGCTTCTTAAAGGTAACAGAAAATCAATTTGACTGCAAAAGCTTCATCTGTACAAGTCGGTTAAAAAAAACCTTGACACTTTAAAGATGTAGTAGCTAAGAATATGAGCTGTCCATGGTTTGGCATAGTTTCTCATGCAGCCTTATATTTCTTCACAACATGGAACTAATAACATTGACCTAATTTGCAAGATGATTGTTATGATTTCCAAAAAACTGTCAAGGTCTTTGAATACTCAAAAAGTACAAGGCGGGTGTTAAATATTTTAACTTGCTCACAAAGAAGAAATGTTTACAGTAAAGGAAGAACTACAGATTCTTTAACAGTTGCAAATAAAAAATTAAGACCAAAATAAAACTAGACTCATATTCAGAGACAGTTTTCCAAAGGGGAAGACATTCGTGTAATGAACTTGGGAATGGACCATAAAAGCTCTTGCTATATCTTTTAGTCTTCAAGTTGCCACAATGACAGCAAGTTCATAGAGTAATAAATGTGTCCTTTACATATTCTATTTATATGCCTTTGAATGAAAAGGAAGAAAGATCTTCTTCTAATACTCCCATTCTATAAATATAACATAAGCTATCTTATCTCGTCATTGGCAAGCACAGAAACCAATCTTACTTTTAAAATGAAGAGCAGAGGAAGAGAAGCAGAAATGATGGATGAGTAGAGTCCTATCTACCTGCTATGAAAAATAACCTACATCACATAGTTCTACCCACAAGTAATGTTAGCACATTTTGAAAGGTTTGCCAAGTGAAATAGGTATTATAAAACAACCTCCTTCACTCTTGAATTAAAACCACAACCATCAACGTTTTACCACGGACTGGACTTTGCTTATGTGAGAGGTTATCAATATAAGCAGTAGCATTTATCACTGCCATTTATAGCGAACACCTATTAATTCTGTTTGGTTAAATAATTTTGACTATATAGGATGGCCAATCAAAACTGCTGAAACTTTGTATTTGTCAGCTAGACATACTCACATTGAAAGGTGCTGTCCACTCATTCCCACTTCGCTTCTTTTTCATAAGTGGCCAGAAACCCAGCAGCCGTAATTCTGTCCAAACTAGATTCCTATCACACTTATTCTTTAGAAAGCCAGGATTTGCATATGTTTTGCATGTTTAGGAGTCTGTGCAGCAAGACTCAGGCTTTTTTGGCAATTATTGTGGTTCTATGCTGTTGTAAAATTCCATACAATTCTGAAAAGGGCAGGAAATATCTTGCCATCTTACAGGTGGGACAAAAAATGCAGTTTTAAGAAATGAACATTTATATCTCTAACAACAGTGCCCCCACTCTAGCAAGTATAATTGCTCCGATAGTGGAAAAAATACATACACATCAGAGCTAGTAGCCACTGATAGCAGTTTGTAAATAACATTATATTTTCCACAGATGGAAAATTTCTTAGCTGCTCTCATTTGCTTGAGTAGCTAAGCAGGACTAACTGTACACCAGCACACTTGCCTGTTACTGGTAACTCAGAAATCTCTACAATTGCAAGCTGTGCAAAATTTGTCACTTCTCTAATAAGTCAGAATCCAGATGCCAACCATTAGATTCAGATCTTGATTCCTAGAGAGGAGAGAGGTTGCGAGTCTAGATTCGAACTTAATGCACAACTTTCTACAAGTAATAAATCCTTGGGTTTTCATATAGGATCCTGCCTATATGAAGAACAAAATAGAAGTCAGTTCATAGCATGCACAAGCATTCTTGCTCACAACAAAAAGCCTGGGATTTTCAAGAATTCCTATTTGTATCCATGCAGATACCTATAGTACTTGAAAACAACTCCAATTGGAAATAGCAAATGGGCACACAAGAGATCTGAGCAAGCTCTTCTGTATTGTTTCAGTATTGGGAAAGATGTCCATATTTAATCCAATTTTGTGCATGGAGTATTTCCTAATGTTAAACAGTTGCACTCATTTAAACTTTCTATAAGCATCAGAGCCCAATGGAGTTTTGGATGCCATACTGTATAAGGAGCACTTTGGGTTAAAGGGACAAAAAGTACTGTGGTAAACAATAATAAAACCTAAGAAATATTGCTTCGAGTACCTTATCAGTCTAAAAAGGTAGGAAATGACCTAGATATTTCTGCATCATGTTAAGTGCCTCAAAAATTATTTAACTTTTAAATACAAATCTCCTACCAAAGGCTTTGCCAAAAAAATGTGTAGCTCCTTTCTTTTATGTTTGAGCTGTTTCCTCCTTGTTTCCATGCAATATTTATACACACTTTTCTCAGTCAAAGGGTTTTTATAACAGTCCATTCAATAATAAAACCACAAATTAACAAAATTATTAACCATAAAAATTCCAAATCAATAGGTAGTTATTTTTTTTTAAAAAAAATCAATGGCCTTAAAGTTACAAAATTGTTTGGGGAAAATAGTCAATAGATCTTTGCTCTCCTCTTCCCACTCTTAGAAAAGAAATGCATATTAACCACATTGCAAGGGAAATGGACTTCTACAGCTAAATGTTTAGCACAGAAAAATATCTGCTGTTACTGATGACAAAGGTTTTATAGCACCATTGTCACTGCCATTTACCACAAAATGGCACAAAAACTGAGTGAACTGAAAACTAACATGAGCCAGAACACCTATAATTGGCTCAACATTAGCTAAAAAAAAATCTTATCCACCAAATATTAAGCAAGGGCACTATATATGCCCCATTCAAACATAAGCATAGATGCCTCAAAGAGCCTCACCTCAAGCCACAAAGAGCAAAATTCATTACTGCATTGTGTATACATCAACAACATTAACTCTCAAGTTAAAACTATGTAGTGTGATCTATGTCAAAAGGTTGGGATTACTGAGTAGGCTAGAATCTCTTACCATGGGGAGCTGCTAAACTCTGGGATACACAACTGTAGCTCTCCAGATACTATTGAATTAAAAGTCCTATTAGACCAAGACATTAATATAATGGGTGGGTGCTCCCTTAGCTCATTCTCTAAAAATATTGTTTTAAAATCTTTTATTTTTCTTGATAAGGCGAGCATGAGCCAACAGTGTGATGCTGCATCAAAGAAGGCAAATTCTATCTTAGGGTGGATATACATGGCATTATTAATGTAGTTTATTTATTTGTTATATTTACTTATACTTGGCTTTATCTCCCCCAAAGGGGATTCAAAGCAGCTTAACATAAAAGCATCAGCATAACCATTTAAAATATACAAATATATAAACATTACAACAGGATTACATATAAGCAGTATTTAAAAAACATTTAAACAAATTTAAAGTTAAAAACCACAGTCAGAGAAGGGCAACAAGGAGTTATGGAGTTCAGAACATATGAGGAGAGGTTGAAGAAACTGGGCATCTTCACCTTGCTGAAGAGAACACTAAGGGTGACATGATCACACTCTTTAAAATGGATTTACACTGCAACATAATCTAGTTTCTGAATCCAGATTACCTGATTTGAACTGGATTATATGAGTCTACACACTATTATATAATCCAGGCATGGGCAAACTAAGGCCCGGAGGCCGGATGTGGCCCACTGGGCTCTTGCCTCAGGCCCTCCTTATTTTCCCTGTCTTCTTGGCATAAGGACACTGTGGCTTGCCGTATCCTTATGCCAAAAATATGGGGAAGGAAGGCATGTAGCAGCTGAGAGCCCTCTGGAGCGCTCTCAGCCACTGTGTGTCTTGAACCCTCCTCCCGGCATAAGGACAGTGTGAGCAAACCCCATCCTTATGCCCAGAGGACAGCTCAAGGAAGGCATGCAGTGGCTGAGAGCCCTCCGGAGCACACTCAGCCAATGCCTGTCTCACCCTCCTCCTGGCATAATGCCAAGAGCACAGCCCGAGGATCGGGGGAAGAGGATGGGAAAGAGGATCAGGGCAGTTGCCGCGTATCCAACCTTGCTCCCAGCATAAGGATGGGACGAGTAGCCCCGTCCTTGTGCTGGGAGGGTGACCTGGGCCTTGCCCTGCTCCCTCCTGGCCCTGTCTTTTCCTGGACCCTCCCCACCCAGAGAGTTCCCAGCCCCTCCCTCTTGGCCTGACCCTCCTGGCCAGGCCTACAATGCAACCCCAAGGCAAAAAGGTTTGCTCAAGCCTGATATAATCCAATCTAAAGTAGTTAATTGCATTATATGGCAGTGTGGATGGGGCCTAAAATACCTCAAGGCTGCCACAAAGAAGAGAGTTCAGGCCTGTTCTCTGTTGCTTCAAAAAGTAGGACTCTATATATTGGTATTGGATTACCATTACCACTCCACTGGTGCAACAATGGAACCAATTGCATAGCGATGAGAATTATGTCTTCTTAAAGGGGCTGGACAGCAACCTACTGGGAATTCTCTAGCTGAAGATCCTTCCGACTACAATTCTATGTAGTTTTATACAGCCATGTCAAAATTGATTTTTTTATCATATCAGAAGCAACTTGAGAACATACTGCAAGTCACTGCTGGTGTAAGAAAATTTGCCATCTACAGAGACATTGCCCAGGGGATGCCCGAATGTGTTACCATCCAGCTGGGAGGCTTCTCTCATGTCCCTGCAAGAGAGATAGATTGTAGATGAGATCTCACATGACTGTATACTTTTACTTCTGCAAACAAGAGTCAAATCATCTGAATAAACTCTGTGAGTAGGAGCAAGCATGGACATGCCCCAGGTTGCATCTACAACCTGTTAAGTGACAACAAATGGGAGAGGAGGAGGCAACTACTATTACTTAGTGTTGACCTAGGCCAAAATGTTTTCTCTGACTTCACTCACTACCAGAGGGAAATCTGCCTACCTTGCTTTAAGATTCCCTTCTAATAGGAAGGAAAGACATTGATAATAAAGGAAAGGGGGACTTTTCCCTCTTTATATTTAATGCTCTTGCTTCCAGGTCAAAAGAAATCTTAAAACAGAGTAGACAGATTTCAGTAGTAATTAGAAAATATGTTGAACTGCAAGACCTTCAGATATTTGTTTTCTCAGCTATGTAGGCCATTGCAGCAACATATAGAAGGGCACAGTGCTTGCCTTGCATAAACTGAGGCAGAAAATGCAAACTGCTAGAATGAGAATCAGGCAGGCTATTTTTGTCTCCTTAATTATCATGTCAGATTTTGACAGATGAGGGATGGGAGCGAGAGGGACTGGAACACAGGTAATGCTCATATTCTGTGCTCTTGAAAATAAACATGTAAAAGTTAATTCTTGGAGACTGAAGGTAGGGAAAATGACCCAGTAGGACTTAATGATATCCAGCAGCCCTTCATTATTGCAACATTTTAAAAAGAACCTGATATAGAAAACAAAATTAACTATGACACTCAGAACATATGCAGTTTGCACTCATGTATAAACAAACAGATACCATTTAGTAACATACATCATTCTTTCCTTTCAACAACATGCATATTGAGATTTTTATGGAGGCATTAAAATGCAGCTATGAAAAAAAATCAATAGCTGAGGTAGCCATCTCAAAGTAATGAACTGTAAATCTGTAATAAATGATTAATTAGACCTTACTACCCCATAATTATGTTCGCTTTCTGGGAAGATGGAGAGTGTACTGCACATAAACATGCACCAAGGGTTCATCTTTCCACCTCGCCATATGGAGGACTGTCCCCATAGATTCTGTATCCTGTAGTGGCATAACATCTGCTCTGCTGAGCAACACTTCTCTGGTAAAATAAGGCCCTCTTCTCTTAGGCATTATGAATCATGCCTTTTTCACTCTCTACAGGTTTATGATAAATTCCATCCAAGGTGAGTTGCATATAATTAGTGCTTTGCCACACATTATTAAAATAGAATAGGTTTGCGTATTTTCATAAATTCAGGTTGGAACTACAAAGAACATGAATGGTCTTAGAACTAATATGGGTAAAGGCACATCATGAAGAGAAGTTCAGATGAAAGCAGACGCTAGGGAAAGACCTTTGCACCTACATAGCTTCTCAGCTCCAAATAACCCTATTCACAAAATATGTTCCTCTTGCTATAGTACAAGTGGCTGCCATTGTTACACATATTTATATAGAACATTTAATTATCCTTTATAAAATGTTAATACCTGTGCTTGACCCAGACTTATTCATACTTCAAGCAGACCCTCTTAAACCAATAGCATTTTAAGTTAATAACTAGCTGTGCCTGGCCACACGTTGCTGTGGCGAAGTATGGTGGTATGGGAAATAAAGTACTGAGGAACTGGTGGTAGTTAAGGTAAAGGGTAAAGGTTTTACCTTACATTAAGTCCATTATAAATGGGTTATATAGCTGTGTGGAAGGGCCTTGAGTCTACACTGCCATATAATCCAGTTAAAATAAGATAATCTGTACTTTATAGGGAGTGTGGAAGAGGCCTAAGTGAGGCCTAATGTTGCCTGTCTCCTGGGCTGAGTGGGTTGCTAGGAGACCAAGTGGGCTGAGTTTAGCCTTCTAACTGGCAGCAATTGGATAAAAACAATTATTCCTCTCCCTCTAATTAGGACTTTATTTTTCTTTTCTTTTTGTTGTATGAACGTAGAGGCATGGATGAGGGGTTGTGTTGCCAAGTTTAGTGTTTCTGGGATGTGTAGTTTTGATGTTTTGTCCTAGGCCGAAATTTCATTACCCTTATATATATATAGATTAAAGGTAAAGGTTTCCCCTGACATTAAGTCCAGTCATGTCTGACTCTGGGGGTTGGTGCTCATCTCCATTTCTAAGCTGAAGAGCTGGCGTTGTCTGTAGACACCTTCAAGGTCATGTGGCCGGCATGACTGCATGGAGCACCTTTAATAATTACATCTTAGAAAAACTGATATGCTTTGTTGTCTTAATTCTGTTTTCTACAAAACTCTTTTCTCTAAAAACCAGCAACAACTGTTTCATGCTGTCACAGGTGTTAAAATCTAGTGTAAAATAACAACAAACAGCAGCAACATGTTGGACAACCCCATGAAAACCCCAGAGGTGATTTTGCCAGTACCATACTCAGTCATAAATAAATGGGATTTAAATTAGACACCTCTGACTAGATCTAACTAATTAGGTCCCACTGATTTTTACAGAATTTAAGCATGTAAAAAGTAGATGAAGCCTATAGACAATAATTTTGACTGTGTGTCTGTTATGATTCAAATATTTTGTGATCTGTCTGCTAACGAGTAATAAATTACATTGACTGTAATTGCTAACAAATCTAATGATGGTTGACTTCTGAAAGGAAACAACCCTAACTAATTTTTGTATGCTTAAGAGATCTGAAAGTGACCACTGGCGTTTTTAAAAACCAAGATTTACAAAAATTAGAAATGGATACTTTGAAACTTTGAACATCGATTGTGTCCTTGACACAATGACACTTTTCGCAATGTCATGTGTGTGTGGATATCCAAAACTTCATACAAACATTTCATACCCAAACAGGCTCATTTCTCCATGAGTCAATAGCATTATAAATCAATTATTTCCTTCAATCTGCAGCACTCTTAATTATTTAAAAAAGATCTTTTGCAGGGAAAATTGGATCAATTTTCTCTGCCAGAGCCTTGTATTTTGCAGGCAAACTTGGGTCAATTTTCTCCACCACAGCCTTGTATTTCACTGCAGAGTAGTGTTGTGTTGCTCATACACAGCAGGTCAGCCTGCCTCAGCTGTCCTCTTATTGACATGGCATAGATCAATGAGAGCTGCATTCACCCCTCCCAGACCAATTTGCAATTAGCTCAAGGAAAATTATTTATTTTTCAAAATAAATCAAACTAAAACTGCCTTTAGTTCAAGAACATTGTGAAGTTAGCTCCATCACATACTGATGAAGGAACTGTTTGAGACAATGGGTTTAGAGGCCTCCTCTATCCTACAGGGAACCACCTCTTTCTCCCATCTATAGGTACATTCATTCTCCAAAGCTACCAGAAATGTGAGCTATGAACACCAATGAACAGGATCTGCATTTTCTACTGAAAAGATGCAAATCAATATAAGACCAGTTCACACAATACCATTATTGCACTTTGATCCTACTTTAACTTCCATCTTGTATAATCATTGGATTATAGTTTCATGTGACACTTAGGATTTTCAACCAGAGAGCTCTGGAATCTTACTGCTAGGCTATACACCCCAGGACTCCAAAGCATACAGACATTGCAGTCAAAGTAGAATCATGTTCGTACAAACTATGTAATATAAATGTGCCCTTAATGCCTGCAAACAAATCTCCCATAAAAGCAATACTGACTTTTCACATGCAATGGCAAAAAAGAATACATAATATATACTAACTCCCCATCTTGTTTAATATGTTGTATTTGCTTAAACTTTTAAACTGGAAAATTGTAAAATAAGGGGAATGGGTGATAAGGATAGGATTATTTCTTTTCACTCGGAGGCAAAGAGGTTTGTGTTCTAGCAGGCTATTAAAATGTATGCACTCTGAAAGAAACCTTGTATTGAGGCATATGCTTTGTTTATTTATGTGTTTTTCTCTACTTTTGTATCCTTTGCTTTTAAACTTTTGTAGCCTTTTAAACTAATGTTGTACTGTTGTATATACAAATGTTTTAATTGTTTATAACCCTTTTATTGTTGGGCTTTAACTAATTTTATTAGCAAGGTGCCTTGGGTTTCATTCCTGGAGAAATGTTGCATATAAAATAAATAAATAAACACACTTTTGGGTAATTCTTTAATCTTGAGTATTATTTCACATTAGGGATAGCTGGATCTCAAGAGAAGTTATTTTTCTGTTGCTAATGGAGTTGAAATTTTACTACTTGACTTCATTGTTCTTTCTCCCTAATCCATTTAAGGTCAAGCATTTCTCTTTCCCTAACCCAGCAATGAACCCTACAATATCCCCCCCCCCCCCAGAAAAAATAAGGAGCAGGAGGAGGAGAAATTGACTGAAATTTGTCTAAAATGGTGACTGCAAGTGACATCACATCACTTCAGATGTGAGGAAAATTCCTGGTGCAGCCCACCAGATGGACACTGGGATATAAAATGCTACCATTCCCTGTGTAGTTTCCTACTCCTGCTCTAAAATGTTGCTTGAAATACTTAACAAAATATTAGTGCTAACTGGCTGTTCCATATCAGTAGGATGGCAAATCTGTTCTGGGTGTTAGTCTGAACTATAAAGGAGTTCAACAAGTTGCTGAATCTATTCCAGGGATAATATCAAGTTCCTTCAACGAAAGGACAAAAAAGTAGATCCGATTCATGGCCCCATTAATGCATTATTCTCAAAGGATCTTAACACTTCTGTATATTGGCTGCTCTCTCCATAACTGGTTACTTGCAGATCTGCTCTGAGCCTTCATTGCAAGAATGGCAAGAAGGTTAACTGGGTAGGGTGACATATAGGAGCTAGAATTCATAATACATATGACACTATGGGTTCCTTGGAGAGCTCTTTTTAAAAAAACAAAATACAATAACCAACACTCTAAAGGCACCAGATCCCATCTGATCTTAGAAGCTAAGCAGAGACAGCCCTGGCTAGTACTTGGGCAGAAGATCTGAGCTATAGGCTCTATTTCAGAGCAAAGGACTGGCAAAACTACCTCAGAGTATTCCTTGCCTATGATAACTCAATGAAATTCATGGCGCTCCCATAAGTTGGCAGGCAAGTCCAAGGCACACACAAGATATGTGCTGGCAGAATGATCATTTTGTATGCCAAAGCATCTTCCTTCTGTTGGTCAATTATGGACGGGTTCAATATGTCATTACATCAGCTCTTCTTAAAAATAACATCTCAAAATGCATAAGCTTTATTCAAATAAGTTAGGTTTATTCAGGCAACATATCATGCAATCAGACTCCTAGGTTTCAGGCTATCAGTCCTCACCCACTCGTTGCTCCTTCATGATGGCATGGATGTCTATTTCAATGAAAGCTCTGCTACCTTAACGTGTTCAACCAAGAAAATCTGTCAGCCTTGCTGCCCTGTAGTCATAATAACCTTCACATTAAAATATGACAAGAGGATATTGTTTTCATTTCTAATACAATCTAACACGGTTTAAAATGTGGCTTCTGCATTCGGTTCTCTATTAAATTGTCATGAGAGACAAGAAAAGTCTGGAAATCGTCTCTTTCATCTTCCTTGTGCCTTAGGCTGAATCCTCATAATGTTTTTGTAGCATCCAAATTCATTACCATCTTCTTTACAACATGTAAACTTTATTTATAATGCAGAGAGAAGCTTTGAAAAGACATCAAAATGCTACAAAGAGACATAATGTTCTTTGGGGGAGGGGATATCTGTGGCGCTGTATATGAGAAACAATATTCAAGTCACAAAATAATAAACTGTGCCAAAGTGAATGTTTATAAATGGCTGTGTTAATGCCGAAGAAGCAAAGGCGTATTTGGACCATGTAATATAATTTACAATAAAAGTAAACAACTTAAGACAGTTATTTGTAATCCAAAAAGCATTTGGCCACATGCTACCAGAATGCAAGGTTACTTGTGACTCCTAGAATCTGCTGGCTGCAAGATTCTAGGAATTATAATTCAAAAAGTAAATTTTCCAAACAATGCTGCGATATCTAGTCACTTTCAAGACTGAAAAGGAATGAAGAGAGCATACCACATTTACTATTGGCATGAAAAAAGCTAATTCCATTTTTAAAAAACCCTGTATACTAAACTTTCTCTTGAAAATCTCACTTAATCTATCAATTTACTAAGGTGGCTTTAGACTGTCTCTCAAATTTTCCTTGTAGGCTAATATTGTTTATGTCCCTCACATATTTATGGTAAGAGTTGCTATAACTAAACTTAGATAAAAGATCTAAAACAAACAATCTGATAAAAATAATCAAAGAAGAGAGTTGGAAGAGACCACATGGGCCATCTGGTCCAACCCCTGCCATGCAGGAAAAGCACAATCAAAGTACCCCTGTCAGATGGCCATCCAGCTTCTGCTTAAAAGCCTCTAAGGAAGGAGTTTCCACCATGCTTCCAAATTTTCAATCATAAAGAGCTAGGAGGGAAGACGAAAAACATAGGATAATACAAGAAGATACAAAGACCACACTCAAAAGTTAGAGGACAATATTTCTTCTCTCTTTGTTATAGAGAATGTATAGATTTTAATATTTCGAGGAATGTGTGCAACTAATATGAAGAAATAGATGAATCAACTTTAACTATGTACAACATTTCTCCCCTTCCTCCGATCCCCCCTTTCTCTGCCCCACACTAGATAGTCACAAAGACTTGATTCACTAACAATAACCCCATTGTCACCACATTCTTTATCTTTCTTGCTTTCCCATCCCCCTTTTCTTGTGGAGAAAAAAATGGAAACTGTTCAATAAAAACATATTTCCGCTCTAAGAGGGATCAGAGCAAATATGAAGTCTACCCCAATGACAACATTCAAGAACAGTTCAGCTTCCTTCCATTCCCTCATTATTAATCATAGAGGTAAACCACTATTCCTTAAATACAACATTTCTCCTATATTCAAATTATGTTCTTTTTATTCCCCCAGCTGTTTCAGCTGTTTGACCACTACAGAGCAAGAAAAGCAAATTATCAACATACCATAAAATATTTCATTCTGACACCTCAGAAGAGAGGTAATAAAAACACACTCCATGTATTTGAAACATGCAAGGGGGAAAAAATCAATGAACTTAGACCACATGTTACAGAGATAATTGTTTCTTTTTTATTCTTCTATTAAATACAATGCACTAGACTAACAGGCCATTAGGACAAACAACCTACAGATTGTATAGAACAGGGGTCCCCAAACTAAGGCCCGGGTGTCACGACCCAGGCTACAGAGCACCAATAACCATACGCAGAGGCCAAATTCTATCTAATATCTTTATTAAGGAAATATATAAAGTTAATAAAAGCAAATGTAAAAGTTAGTCCAGAAGCAGACCTTTCAGGAAAGGTCAAAATTAGTCCAAAGAAACAATGTCCAATATGAAATATTAAGGTCCAAAGTTGTAATCCAATAACCGAAACACTCACTTTGCCAGGCAAAGTGAGGGGAGATGACAAGGTCCTTTAGTCCATGAACTTGAGCAAGGCTAGGAAATAACTTGATACTTGAAACAAGGCTTGAATCGTGGAACAAGGTAACGAGGAACAAGAACAAGGTCCGTGGAATAACTTGGTAAAATCCGTGAAACAAGGCAAGGTTTAGTCCTGGGAAACAAGGCAAGGTCCGTAGGTAAACAAAGGCTGGGAAACAGGAGCGAAGGCTGGAAACAAGGACAAGGCTTGAGCAGGAACGAGGCTTGAAGCGGAGCGCGCTGTTCAGACACAACTCGCTCCGGAGGCTGACGAATTGACTCCGCAAAGTTACTCCGCGGGTAAAACACCTATATAGAGTCTAACTTTCCCGCCGAGAGCAGTTCTCTGGGAACCAGAAACGAAAGCTAATCTCTGAGACCAGATGTTTGACTCCTTAAAGATTCTCATGGAAAGCAGGCTTAATTGGCTAAATTCTTAGCAATTATTCTAGCACTCCTGCGCGAGGCCGCTTCCAAACCTCTCTGTTGTTTACAAAACTCATGGCGAGAAAACACAGGAGATGTAGCCTCAGTGTTTGTTTGACATACTTCTGGAACATAACCCTCTTGCAGGTGCAAGGTTCCCAGATCTGGCTGGGAAGAATCTGTCTGGGAAGAATCCAGTTCTGACTGGGAAGGTAAAAAACCCAAGTTTTCTTCTTCATCAGGCATCACAATGTCATGAGCAGGACTACAAGGCCCATGGGTCATCACACTATCCCCCTCCTCAAGCCCCCTCCCAAACTGGGACTCTCTCCCCGAGGCGCGAGGTCGTGGCTTGGCGGGATAGGTCTGATGAAAGCGACGGGTTAGATCAGGAGCATGGACTGTGGAGGCGTCTTCCCAAGAGCGTTCCTCAGGGCCAAAACCCACCCAGTCAATGAGATATTGCAGGCGGCGGCGGTGAAAGCGAGAATCCAAAATGTCCTGAACCTCGAACTCGTCCTCCCCATCCACCAAAATAGGGACGGGGGCCGGCCGGTCTACATCTGGCCGCACACCACCCGCCGGAAGGAGCAGGGAGCGGTGAAACACTGGGTGAATGCGCATTGAACGCGGAAGTTGGAGTTTGAAAGTCACGGGGTTTAATTGCGCCACCACTGGATAGGGACCAATGAAACGGGCATCTAACTTCCGGCAAGGGCGATGGGAGGGCAAAAAGCGAGTGGACAGAAAAACCCGATCTCCTACCTTGATTTCGGGGCCCGGCTGGCGATGTTTGTCCGCGTGACGTTTATAGTCCTCCTTGGCTTGTTCTAGTTGCTGGAGCAAAAGTTGTTGCACTGCTGTGAGTTCCTGCAGCCAATCTTCTGCTGCGGGAACTTCTGAAGTTTCAATGACAGGGGGAAAGAAACGTGGATGGAAGCCGTAGTTTGCAAAGAACGGCGTTTCTTTTGTAGAAGCCTGGACTCCATTGTTGTAGGCAAACTCCGACAGTGGTAACAGAGAAGCCCAATTGTCCTGTTGGTAGTTTACATAACAGCGAAGGTACTGTTCCAAAGTGGCATTGGTGCGCTCCGTTTGCCCATCCGTTTGGGGATGATGAGCTGAAGATAAACGAGAGTCTATGCCCAATAGTTTTTGTAGTGCCTTCCAGAAACGAGAGGTGAATTGGGATCCACGGTCTGTGACCAAACTCTTGGGCAATCCATGTAGTCTGAAAACATGTTGGAGGAATAAATCTGCAGTCTCTTGGGCCGTGGGAAGGCCTTCACAGGGAATGAAATGGGCTAACTTGGTGAAAAGGTCCACCACCACTAGGATCGTGGTGAATCCACAGGAAGGTGGTAAGTCAGTGATAAAATCCGCAGAAATTATTTCCCATGGGCGAGATGGGGTAGGAAGGGGGTGTAGAAGCCCTGAGGGCTTCTCCCTTCTTATCTTGGAGCGCTGGCATACTGGGCAGGTGTTGACATATTTTTCCACATCTTTGCGGATCTTGGGCCACCAGAAATCTCTTAGGATCAAATGCATGGTTTTAAATAGTCCGAAATGCCCTGCTGGTTTGCAGTCATGACACAGACGAAGTGCTTTTTCCCTGCCCGGTCCGGGTGGGATATAAACATGATTTCTATAGCAAAGCAGTCCATCTTTAAGCGAAAAGGGAAAAAGCAGACCTTGACGAAGTTGGTCCTGCGCCCAGGCATCTGCTTGCTGACTAGCCCTGATTTCTTGAGCACAGATGGGTCCTGGAGTAGAGGGAGTTGAATCAATGGGAGTGGATTTAGTGTTCCCCACTGTGAGCGTGGCAAAGTTCTCGGGTTGTAGTAGTTGGGATTCAAAGGTCTCCCTGCGTCCTGCAGCGTATTCCGGTTTACGTGACAGGGCGTCTGCTTGCTTGGTTTGGGCTGGGGTCACATAATGAATCTGGAAGTTGAAACGTTCAAAGAATAAAGCCCAACGTTGCTGCCTCTGATTTAGCTTGCGGGCAGTTCTTAGATGTTCTAGATTCCGATGATCAGTGTGGACTTCAATGGGAAATTTGGCCCCTTCTAGCCAATGTCTCCAAGTTTCAAAAGCTGCCTTTATGGCTAATAGTTCTTTTTCCCAAATGGTATAGTTCCTCTCTGGTGCGGTTAGTTGACGAGAATAATAGGCACAAGGATGAAGGTGATCTCCCACCGGTTGTAGGAGCACAGCCCCAATTGCCACATCAGAGGCGTCCGCTTGCACCACAAAAAGGGTTTCAGGATCTGGATGCTGAAGGATTGGCTGGGATGTGAATAATTTCTTTAGTTGCTGGAACCCTTTCTCTGCTTGATCAGTCCAGCGGAAGGGCTGTTTCCCACGGATGCAGCTGGTGATTGGGTCAGACCAGCGGGCAAAATCTGGAATGAACTTGCGGTAATAGTTCGCGAACCCCAAGAATCGCTGCACCTCTTTCTTGTTGGTTGGCGCCCGCCATTCCAATACTGCTGAAACTTTTGCCGGGTCCATGGAGAGCCCTAGAGGCGAGATGCGGTACCCCAGGAAATCTACCTCTTGTAGATCAAAAGCGCATTTTTCCAGCTTGGCATAAAGTCCATGATCCCGCAATCGTTGTAACACCATTTTAACGTGGTTCTCATGTTCTGATTGTGATCTAGAAAACACCAAAAAATCGTCCAGGTAGATGATCAAGAACCGATCTAGATAGTCCTGAAAAATGTCATTGACAAAATGCTGGAACGTTGCGGGAGCTCCGCATAAACCATAATTCATAACTCGGGACTCGAATAATCCGAATTTAGTCTGGAAGGCGGTCTTCCACTCGTCCCCTTCTCTGATGCGAACTAGATTATAAGCCCCCCGTAGGTCCAGCTTGGTGTAGACCTTGGCTCCTCGAAGTCGGTCTAGTAGATCCGAGATTAAGGGCAGGGGATAGCTGTTCCGCTTAGTGATATTGTTCAATGCTCTGTAGTCCACCACCAAGCGTAATTCCCCTGACTTCTTCTTCACAAACATCACTGGGGAGGCGGCTGGGGATTGAGAGGGTCTGATGAATCCCTTGCGAAGGTTTGTCTCTATGAATTCCCTGAGAGCTTCTTGCTCTGGTTCAGTCAGGGAGTAGAGATGCCCTCGCGGGATCGGGGCCCCCTCCACCAAGTCAATGGCACAGTCATAAGGTCTATGTGGGGGTAATTTCTCGGCTTCTTTTTCATTGAATACATCCCAATACTCGGAGTACTTCTTTGGCAAGGTGATAATGGGCTCGGTGTCTGTGGCATGGCAGACCTTGGCTACGAGGCAATGGTTTTGGCAGTACTTTGAAGCAAACTGCAGTTCTCTGTTGGACCAGGAGATGCTTGGGTCGTGAAGTGTCAGCCATGGAATCCCCAAAATCACAGGGAAATGGGGAACCTCAGTAACAAAGAAGGAAATCTCTTCCATATGTTCCCTTATCCACATCCTGGTGGGTTCCGACCACTGGCTTACGGGGCCCGTCTTGAGAGGGCGGCCATCGATGGCTTGCACCACCCGGGCATTCTTGAAGTCATGATATTGTAATCCCAGAGAGTCGGCATACTCTCTATCAATGAAATTGTTGGTAGCTCCTGAGTCTATCATGGCGTGGATCATGACGGGTCCCTTTTTTGCTGACCATAAGGTGACCACTAGAAGGAACAGGACCCCGGTTGGCGGCTCTTGAATGGGTTTCTTGACCGGGTTGGCGAGCCTCTCTACGCCCGGTCATTGGCTTCCCCCGCCGGCTGTGTGCCAGCCGCCTCAGACGCCTTCGTCTCCGTGGAGGACGCCGCCGCAAGACGGGCGGCGGGCTTCCCTTTGGCTGGGCACTCTCTGGCGAAGTGGCCCCCATTCCCGCAATACCAACAGAGATTTAGGCGTTGGCGGCGGGCCTTCTCGGTGGCATCTAATCTGGGACGCACATTGCCCAACTGCATCGGCACCTCCTCGCTCCCTCTGGGGTATGGGGATGGTGGTGGGGGTCTCCACACTGGACGCGGCTGAACGCTGGCGGGAGCGGGGGGTTTTGCCCCAGCTCTACCGCTCTGGCCTCGTACCCACTGTTTCCTGTTGGCAATCATGACTTCAGCCCGTAAACATTGATCGATGAGTGCTTCAAGCGTTTGGGGAGGATCCACCTTGGAGATTTCCTCCAGCATTTCAATGTTGAGACCCTCCCGAAATTGTCCTCTGAGGGCAACATCGTTCCAGCCGGTGTTGTGGGCCAGCACTCGGAACTCGGCTATGTACTGAGACATGGGTCTGTCTCCTTGGAAGAGGCGGCGGAGTTTGTGCCCGGCTGCCTCCAAATTGTCCTCGATTCCCCAGGTCGCCTTAAGGTGGTCCAAGAAATGTTGCGCTGACCTTAGATGTGGGGAGGCTTGGTCGAACAGAGCCGTCGCCCAGTTAGCCGCTGGCCCGTCTAGGAGACTGTAAACCCACGCCACCTTGATGTCTTCTTGGGGAAACTCGGCAGCACGGGCCTCTAGATAAGCTTGGCATTGGCGACGGAAAACATGAACCTTAGAAGCTTCTCCAGTAAACTTGGTTGGCAACGCCATGGCCGGAAGACGGATTCCGCGTTCCTTCAAACCCTTTATTTCCCCATCCTGTGCATTGAGCTTATCACGGATTCGGTCCACCTCATCCTTGTCGATGGTGTAGGTAAGCGGCTGCCCACCCGGCACGGTTCCGGTAGACATTCTGGCCTTGGTTAATTGGTGCTTATGGGGGGCGGAGTCAAACTGTCACGACCCAGGCTACAGAGCACCAATAACCATACGCAGAGGCCAAATTCTATCTAATATCTTTATTAAGGAAATATATAAAGTTAATAAAAGCAAATGTAAAAGTTAGTCCAGAAGCAGACCTTTCAGGAAAGGTCAAAATTAGTCCAAAGAAACAATGTCCAATATGAAATATTAAGGTCCAAAGTTGTAATCCAATAACCGAAACACTCACTTTGCCAGGCAAAGTGAGGGGAGATGACAAGGTCCTTTAGTCCATGAACTTGAGCAAGGCTAGGAAATAACTTGATACTTGAAACAAGGCTTGAATCGTGGAACAAGGTAACGAGGAACAAGAACAAGGTCCGTGGAATAACTTGGTAAAATCCGTGAAACAAGGCAAGGTTTAGTCCTGGGAAACAAGGCAAGGTCCGTAGGTAAACAAAGGCTGGGAAACAGGAGCGAAGGCTGGAAACAAGGACAAGGCTTGAGCAGGAACGAGGCTTGAAGCGGAGCGCGCTGTTCAGACACAACTCGCTCCGGAGGCTGACGAATTGACTCCGCAAAGTTACTCCGCGGGTAAAACACCTATATAGAGTCTAACTTTCCCGCCGAGAGCAGTTCTCTGGGAACCAGAAACGAAAGCTAATCTCTGAGACCAGATGTTTGACTCCTTAAAGATTCTCATGGAAAGCAGGCTTAATTGGCTAAATTCTTAGCAATTATTCTAGCACTCCTGCGCGAGGCCGCTTCCAAACCTCTCTGTTGTTTACAAAACTCATGGCGAGAAAACACAGGAGATGTAGCCTCAGTGTTTGTTTGACATACTTCTGGAACATAACCCTCTTGCAGGTGCAAGGTTCCCAGATCTGGCTGGGAAGAATCTGTCTGGGAAGAATCCAGTTCTGACTGGGAAGGTAAAAAACCCAAGTTTTCTTCTTCATCAGGCATCACAATGTCATGAGCAGGACTACAAGGCCCATGGGTCATCACACCGGGGGCCAGATGCGGCCCTCCAAGGTCATTTACCTGGCCCCCGCCCTCAATTTTATAATATAATATTTTATATCATTTTTAATAGTATAATATATTGTATATACATATAATATTGATAATAATATTATAATGTTATAAAATATAACATTAATAATAATACCATATAATAATATTAATTATATGTTATATATTACATATAATATTACAGTATAGTGGTATCGTTCTTTATAGTAATATATAATGCTAATATTGTGCTGTGCTAATAATATAATATATTGTATGTACATACAGCTGCTCTGAGTCCCCTTCAGGGTGAGAAGGGCGGGATATAAATGTAATAAATAAATGTAGTAAATGAATAAATAATTTTAGACTTAGGCTTGCCCAAAGTCTGAAATGGCTTGAAGGCACACAGCAACAACAATCCTAATTCACTTGACTATCTCACTGGCCAGAAGCAGGCCCACACTTCCCATTGAAATCCTGATAGATTTATGCTGGTTACAATTGTTTTCATTTTTAAATATTGCATTGTTCTTTCATTGTTGTTGTTTTGCACTACAAATAAGACACGTGCAGTGTGCATAGGAATTTGTCCTGCTTTTTTCCAAATTATAATTCGGCCCCTCCACAGTCTGAAGGCTTGTGGACCGGCCCTCTGCTTTAAAAGTTTGAGGATCCCTGGTATAGAATATCGCTGAAGGTTTTCAAAGGGGATATCCGCTCTCTGGGTGGAGTAAAGTCTGCATGTCCCACTGGATCTCTTCCAGTTCTATGACTGTATCAGAACTCTCCGCTCTCTAGCAACATAATGCATACAATGCTGCTTTTTTTTTTTTTTTTTTTTTTTTTGCAATCACAGGTCAGTGCATAACTCACAGAATGGAAGATGCATTTGTAATTTATAATCTACTTTTCCTCCAAGGGGTTGAAGTCTTCTTCCTCATTTTATCTTCCTAATAGCCCTATGAAGTATGTCATGTTGAGAGACACTGACCAGCCCAAGAAGATACCAAATGAAATCCAAACTGAGTACAAGAGAAATGCAAATTTTCAGACAGAAAACAGTGTTGTGATAGACATCTCTACTACTCAGTAAGGGAACATTCATTCAAAAAGCTGTTCCAAGCTAAAGGTATCCTTTTATAAGCAAGGCTAGCATGTAGGGAGAGCAGGAAGTATACTCTGATCCATCATCACGACACAGTTATAGCATTACAATCCCACTATAATTGCCATGACAATAATTTAAGGAATTCTGGGGTTTGGTGAGTTACTAGAGCAATCTGGTGGAGAATTGTTAATACCTTTGCTAAGCTGTAAACACCAAGTTTCCACAGCATAGAACTATGGTAGGTAAAGTGGAATCATGTTGCAATAATTATATAGTGTGACAGGGGACTACATGCCCTGGAGGGGAATGAAAGGAAACAAGTACAAAGTGAACCGTGGACAACAGTCATACTGTCTTACATTTAGGGCCACAAGCAGCATTTATCTTAAGGGAGTAGGCATCCCTTTTTACGCTGAAATCCATTCTACTCAAGTCAAATTGTTGGTTAGTGGACTCAAACTCTACCATTCCATGAATCTGCCAGTGCTATTTAACACAGTGGCACATTATATAGGAACAAAACAACTTGCCTTAAATCCACAACCTAAATATTTTAGAACTCTTTTAAACACTGTTTAGAGGGGGAAAAGGTGGAAGGAAAGCCATACCACTCCTGTCCATGCTGTTAAGAAAGAGAAAAATGTGCTTTTTATGATAATATCAAGTATCTTTCAGGAAAGAAATCTGCAACAGTGATTACATCCAACTGAGAGACTGTTCATCATGATAGTCAGATGATACCAAAGAAATATGCTGAACCTTAAGAACACAAACAGTTAAAATTACAGCTGATGAAGTAAAATAAATAAAAAATTAGGATAAATGGGCTTGGAAAGACTTAAGGTCCAAAAAACTGTGTCAATTCTACTCTGCCATCTGAAATCACTTCTCAAAGGAAACCCTCTATCATATACACAAAACAACCAATGAACTTTGAGCATACAAAATCACTCTGTCCTTGAGCCTCTTGATTGTAGTTTATGTTCAGGGGAAAACAAATGCCTCCCACATTCATACATTCAATACCCACAGTCAACCATGTTAATGTAGTACACGAGGCAAAAAAAAAAAATTCCCATGAGAACCCCTTCCTATTAATGGAAGTAAAAATGTAACAACAAATTGAATAAATAACATTTTGCTACCAACTCCCAAAAACCAGGTGCTTATGTAGTTGCCTCACATTGGCCCCATCTACACTGGCCATTTAATACAGTTCAAAATTAGCTTCAAACTGTGGTGGCCAGACAACAAACTCCCACAAATGTGAATGAAAGAAAGCACTCAGTGTATACCAGTGCTCTGTGGTTTGTATCATCACCATCCAGGTCTTAAACTGGTTCCAGTATATCTTATGCAATCATCTGCACCACAAAACCACTTTCAATACCAGTTTGAAACTGCATTAAATAGTCAGTGTTGCTTAATCCAGTGGTTTTCAACCTATGGGTTCCAAGGTGTTTTGGCCTACAACTCCCAGATATCACAGTCAGTTCACCAGCTGGTAGGATTTCTGGGAGTTAAAGGGCAAAACATCTAGGGATCTACAGGTTGAGAACCACTGGCTCAATTGTAGCTTTCGACGAACACAAACCTTGTAAGTCGTATATCACTGGATACAAATTCAAAAAAATCCTGACTTCTCAGTCAATACAAATAATAATTTACCTAAAAACTGTATTCCAGCTAAAAATGTTTTGCATCGAGTGGTAATTAATTATGACTAATTCCATATTTCCACTTATTGAGACAAATATGCAACGTGAATTGATTGTAAGATCTATTTGATAAAACTTGGAAACCATTTGAAACCAATCTCATGTGTAAAAGCAATGGTGAATTTAAACCACCAAGTGGCTAAGACAGATCGTGGTTGAGTAATTTGTGAGTACATTACAATAATTGTATGTAATTAAATTAAATTAAATTAAATGTAGAAGTATAGAATAGACAGTGTTGTATTTTTATAATGCTCTGTAAGTAAGGGGAGGGTTGGGGTGCTATAGATCTGGAAACAGAGGTAAGATAAGATATTCATATTATGTTTCAAATATTTAAATAAAAGTATTTAATAAAATAGAAAAAAGAAAAAGAAGACATGTTTCACTATAATGTAAAGTATTTTCAAAGGCTTTATAGAGAATGCTCAAGAATTCACCATCGCCAACCATCACAAATGAAGCTGCTGTGGAAAAGTTAATACAAATTATAGGTGCATGACTTTTGAAAGTTGCTTACCATTTTATCATCAAAGAACATTTCATGCCACTGAAGGCCTTTAAAAGACACATTTCAGCTTTGAAGTGAGAAATTAAAAATTAGGGGTTGTCTAGGAAAGAAAAAATGAGCAAAGTATTCTCTGCACACATTGTCCTATTTTGATATCACGTTCCCTCACATGAGCAAGGCAAAAAAATGGCCAACTTTGGCAGTATATGCCACAGCATTCTAAATACCACTACACGAACAATGAAAAGTGGAAGTTGCTATCCCCCCAAACATGAAATCTTCTTACTCTAGTGAATCCAGTATTATATTCTCCATTGAACAGAATTTTCATATTCAAAAATCATTATCAAATGTTGTGTTCCTCATCCATAGGCAAAATTCAAAGTTATACACTGATACTGAGAAAAGTTTGATGAAATAAAATTTAATGTGAAAAAGACATACAAATTATTCATATTGATGCTTACATATACCAGAGCCTGGAAACGTTACTTTTGAATGACTATAATTCCTAGAAATCAACAGTGAATGGAGCCATCAAAACCTAACTTTACCACACTTGTGTGCCTGTGTGTGCAGTTATATTTTCTTTAACATTGTGTGTGTGTGTTTACCCATACAATCATCCCTCCAACTTTGAGGAAAAATCAAATTGTCAAAACCACACTTAAATTACTTCAGTAAACTTTAGGATTGTTTGCGCCTTTCATCATAATTTTTGCTACACATAGGAAATGCATTTATCATGTTTTAGAAGTTAAAGTATTAACATAATCTGCAGCTGACACAAAATATGTCTGCTTTGGTAAAAAGAAAAATATAATGTTGCATGTCTTATAGTAATTGTTCATAAAAGTTTAATTGAAAGGTAAAGATTTACAAAATCTATATATTTCATCTTACTTGCTGCTTTCTGATCTTGTTCCAAACCATTTGGGTTTTGAACAGTAGTAGAAACAAAGCAAACAACAACAGCCTTCATTACTAGAATATTCATATTTTCAGAATGTTCACTGGACTTCACTATATCAAGTGCTCAATGGTCAATCTATTCTCAGGTTCTGTGAATTCAACTGGTCTACTCTAGTTGGGACAAGCAACTGGGTTTATCCCAGACAGCATGGAATAACTTCTTCACTTTGGTGAGCCACCTATCTGGTTTTCTGCAATTTTATACTTTATTTTGGTAGAAACTTCTACTTTCATCCAAGTCTAAGATGGGTGGGGCGACCTTTGCTGCAGAGAAGCCCTTGCAAAAATCATACTAAATGACATTTGAATTACTGGAGGCTATTAATTCCAGCATGGAGAACTCTGTGAAGGGAGGGGAGAAGAGAATGAGAAGAGGATTTTTGGAAAAGAAGGAAGTTTCTTGTTAGAAGTGGGGAAAAGATAGTCACAGGAACCAGTTGTAGGGATGGCAAGGAAGCGAGTGTGCATTGGGTTTCTGAATGCAGAGAGGAAAAAGGTGTGATATTGCTCAGTTTGTATATGATGATCATACATTTGGAAGCACTGGAACTTGATAAAGCAGTAGTTCCAAACTTGCGTTCCCCAGATGTTTTTGGCCTACAACTCCCAGAAATCCCAGCCAGTTTACCAGCTGTTAGGATTTCTGGGAGCTGAAGGCCAAAACATCTGGGGACTCACAGGTTGAGAACCACTATTATAGATACTTCTGATGTTGAGAGTATCCTTGGATACAAAAGATAAAGTTTTTATTAAGAGAAAGTCCCGGGGTTCTGTGTTCCCTAAACTCCATCCTTTCCTCTGATGTGCCCAAAAGAAGATCAGAATTTTAATTTCCTGTTAATTGTACTTTAATGTTACAGCCAAAGCCTAACTAGCTGTTTGGGTGTATTAATTGTGGTTTTCTGGAATTATTCATATTCAAACCATGGTTTGTGAACTATCTTGCTCCACTGATCAAGATAAGCCTCATGCCAAATCCTAAATTGTGGAAAAAATGTGGTTGACCAAAAAATGGAAATGAAAACTTCATAAAAAGCAGTAGAGAGATGCACAAAATATCAAGATTTGTCTTAAATTCATTCCTATAAAGATGAACTGTAACTTATTGTTACTTCTGAGCACAACCACTGTGGAAAATGTCTTTCATTTCCCAGGAAAGTTACCCCACTAAGAAGATTCAGTTAGTAAGTGTATTAATTTTTATCTCTATAATAAATTCTGTTCTACGGTTTTAGTAAGCACTGATCCAGAACTATTTGAACATTTCTCAAGTCAATCTGATGAGAAGAGTAAAACAAAATAATTCCGCATAGAATTCCCAGAGCTACTTGGCAAAATTTGTGTGGGTCTGCTGTATAACAAAATGTATCATGGAGATGTGTTGTATTGGATAATTTTATGTGAAATGCTGGGAGCTACATATGCAAAATAAATGCCCCACCATTAAACTATGAGTTATATACTCAGAAAAAAATAGTGATTTGTTTCAGTATGATGATAAGCATGATAATTCACCATATTAACTTGTTATTAAAGGTTAGTATTGTTTATTCAGCAGAACTAGTTTTACCCACTAAGGACATTACAGTTTAAAAGAGAAACTATTACTCTGGGAGCTCCTGCAAAAACTATTAGCATGTGATTACACACTAAGATAAAGACAAATTAAGATGAAGAGCCAACAAAAAATAATAAATCAGCACTATGGAGAAAAGCAGGAAATTTCCTACTTTTAAAAAATGTCCACTTTTAAATAAAGTAGTTTATGCAGTTGGTAAGAAGGACTGACTCCAATTACATTGGGGAGGGAATGACAAGATTCTCCCTATCCTGCAATGTGGATTTGTTTCCTGAAAAGTTCTTTCCCTACATTTCCAAAACCTCTAATTAACAAATAAAAATGGAATATGTTGTGAGCTTGAAATATGCACTGGTATACTAGAATATACTAGAATATGCAAGGAGCCCCGGGTGGTGCAGTGGGTTAAACAGCTGAGCTGCTGAACTTGCTGGCCAAAAGGTTGGCAGTAAGAATCCGGAGTGAGGTGAGCTCCCGCTGTTAACCCCAACTTCTGCCAACCTAGGTAAGCCAAGGTAACGGTGCTCCATGCAGTCATGCTGGCCACATGACCTTGGAGGTGTCTAGGGATAATGCCATCTCACTGGCTTAGAAATGGAGATGAGCACCAACCCCCAGAGTCAGACACGACTTACCTTATCTATGCTAGAATATCAAAAGAACAATACAGAATCAGCCAGACAGATACCTGATTACCAACTAGTCTTGCTCCCATCATGCTTTTGGGCATTGGTTTTGGACAAATTCCAGTTCACTGTGAATTTCCAGGAAAGAAAAAAAATACTTGTAATCAATGGGCTCAAAACCTGAGAGTTTAAGAAGCACTGTTAAAGGGAATTGGTGTCTTTAAAACTATTTTTTGATATATTCTATACACATTTAATGCATTGATTCACTTATTCAAACAATTTAATTTAATGAAAACCCTTTTTTAAAGTTTAAAGAATTAAATAATTAGCCAGAATAGCAAATAGTACTTAATAGTGGAAGATGTAGTCTAACACCTTTAGGGTTATATGATTCCCACTCTTAAGTTTAATAAAATTGTGAAGTATCTGGCTGGTTGCTGCATTATGCAAACCCACATGCCTGGTCATGAAATTACCAAACTTGGTGTGTTTCCTAATGGAACAAAAATGAAAAGTTATGTAGGTTTTGGACTCAAACCATAAACTACTTTGGTAACCTCCAGAGTAAACACTTCTAGAATGCACATTTATGGTCTGCTTATGTTCAAACTTGATTATTAGATTTTCATGTATCAGAAGCATTTTGGAGCAAGCTCAGAACCCCTTTTCCCAGAAAAACTGCTGCTTTGGGAATATGGTGTGAGCCAAATATTACACATTGAAAGTGCTACCAGCCAAACTTTTGTCTCATTTAAATCATAACATCTACTTGAAACCACTGGCAGAGGTCATCCAGAGTTTTGGGGTCAAGTGTCACTAGTATGCTGATGGTAAGCAACTCTATTTAGTCCTTTCGACCTAATTCTAAGGGAGCTGTTCCTGTGCCTGACAACTGTAACGGACTGGATAAGGGCAACCAAAATGAAACTAAGCTGAGACAAGGCATAGGAGCTCCTGCTCTGTCAAAAGACAGATCTGGAAATAAGAATTTGGTTTATGTTAGATAGGATTAAACTCCCGAAGACACAGACTTCATGCTTTGAGTGTACATTGGCTTAGAATGCTTTTTCACATTTAAACCTTGTGCACTAACCTGGTTGCAGCTCTTTGAACTAGTGGAAGTTTCCAAATATTCTTCAAAAGCAGTTGCATATACAGTCCAAATGGGTTGTAACCAAAATATGTGCCACCATGGTCAGATCCAGCATCACAATTAATGGTGGTTGGTGCACAAAGTTTAAATGTTAGTGCACAACATTTAAATCTTAATAAAGATTTAAATGTTGTTCACTAACATTTAAACTTTGTGCACCGGCCACCATTAATTGTGATGCTGGATCTGGCCATGGTGGCACATATCTTGGTTACAACCCATTTGGACTGTATATGCAACTGCTTTTGAAGAATGTTTGGAAACTTCCACTAGTTC
This sequence comes from Anolis carolinensis, assembly GCF_035594765.1. Classification (NCBI taxonomy): domain Eukaryota; kingdom Metazoa; phylum Chordata; class Lepidosauria; order Squamata; family Anolidae; genus Anolis; species Anolis carolinensis. The sequence continues at coordinate 33,458,999 of NC_085844.1, read as the reverse complement.
AAAGAGCTACAGCCAAGGTGCTAACTGGGGCAGTTTTCAGGGACCCTACTACAGCTCCACTATTTCCCATTTTGTTTCCAGGAACAATTTGAAGATCTGGTTACATGGCCCACATAACATGAACCAAACACACAATACCCTCAATGCAAAGGAAGAAGTTGACCACATAAGCAATCATGGGTCACTCTATAGGGACAATAGAAGAGTTAGAAAGGAGCCGGGATTAACTTCCTCAACTTCACAACACATAAGGCCACCAGCAATTAATATAAATAAGGTAATATCAGCAACAGAACAGCATGGGTACAGCTATTCCACAAATGATGCTATTTCGAAAGGTAGCCTTCTAAGCAACTAAATAGATTTTTATATGCACACTCAAACCACTTCTTGGGACATAAATGTATGTTGCTCATGTGGCTAGTTTAGCCCAATACATTTTGTTTGTAGCAATTGTATTCTGGCCTTCAGTTTTTCTGCTCTTGAGATAGCTACATAAATGCCTTCTGCTTTGTTATTTATTTTTTTAAAAGCAGTTTTCCTACTGCCAGCACATCATACAAAGGCTGTCTTCAGGAACTTAGGATTGCAAGACACATTTCTCCAGCACAGCCAGTTTGTCTCTGTGCACAATACTGAAGCAGGCAACACAAATTAAAAAAAAAAAAAGCTAGAAAGGTGGTAACTTTCTACAGCTGGTCCAGCCTTCATTTCTATGCTGTATGATAAATTTGCCATCTCTGTTTATAATCTCTCTGTACAAAAACACATAAGGAGATAAGCAAACCAACAAAAATGAATGAAATTGTTTTAGGATAATTCTAGGGCTCTAAAGGCAAAATGAATGACAAGTCACTGAGTATAAAATTGTGCTGCCTTCTGCTCATTGACACAAGAAAAAAATTAAGCAGATCCTATGCTGATCTAAAAAAAAAGTAAAGCACGAATAGAAACAAGCTGATCTGCCTGCTAGCTGTTGAGAGCCCCTGGGCACATTCCTCCAAGCAACTGATGTCACCTTACGGCTCTCCTCAGCCACTCAGTGGGAGCCTGTTGCTATATTTTTTTCTTCAGCAGAGCTAAATAATTCATCAGGGCACAGTGCTTTGTGAACAGGCCAGATTGCAGGCACAGGGCCAACACCAAGGTCGCCATGGAGATATGTAAGCGCTGTCATCCTCCTTCCTTGCCCAGTTAATAGGAGACATGCAAAACGTAACTGCATGGCTCTATCCATGTTACCAGCTTGAATGATTTCTTTGAAGGGCAGAGGGAAACACCACTGGGCTCCTAAGGTTTCAGTTCTGGGGAAGACTATACCCACTAACAAACAAATCGACAAATGTTGTTTGCATTGATGCTGGAGCTTTGAGGAAAAGCACTTAAAGGGAGAATAAAGGAGGCCTTTTGGCACTGGTCCGCCAAGCATTCTTTCAAACAGATGTACTAAGCTGCCAGCCACTCTATAGGGACAATAGAAGAGTTAGAAAGGAGCCGGGATTAAATTCCTCAACAGCAGACTTACAATTACGCATGCTGCTTGTATTTTATTTATTCCTAATTATCTCTCAATATGGGATCTAAAGACATGGCATTTCAAAATGATAATCTGCAAAGGATTCCTAATAATATTTCTAAATTCACTGGCAGACAGATGCATGGAGATTTCAGCACATTTGTAACAGAACTGACTCTCAAGAAGAGAAAGGTATGATAGAAACCAGGATTTTTTCATTTTTCTCAAACTTGTTTAATTGCAAGTTGCCCATTATGGGAGGTTTTTCTTCTTCTCATTTTTCTGGGTAAATATGAGGCAATGGGGAACAGAGTTAAAGATTACATAGCCTGCCTAAAAGGGTTTAATTACCGTATATGCTTGTGTATGAGGCAAATTAAGGTATAAATTGAGGGCAGATTTTGGGACCAAAGTTCAGCAGTGGTGTCATCATGAAGAAAGCAGAGGAGTCCGTGCAGATTTTACTTCTCCCATGGTGGAACAACTTTCAACTTTGCTTCTCTACTCAGGGAAGGTGATAGTTTCTTTTTATAGGAGTAAAAAAAACTTATTTACATTGACCCACTGATAAATTGAGCCAAGTTTTTGTGATTGATTTTTTAACTAAAATTTCTAGGTGTTCAACATGTAAACAACTCAATATATTTTGCAGTCACGATAACTTCAATATTCCACATGATCACTACCCACCCAGATTGGATATGTTCATAAACTCATTTAAGAACTCTGGTCAAACAGTTTGTTTTTTTAACTCATAACGGTGTTGCTGAAATGTAACTCAACCCCATTTTTCAGATGATTGACTGAGTATCAGAAGGTCGCATGCTTGGAAATGTTCAGTTTGAAATGTACACTAGAATCTAAAAATTCAAATCAATAAAAATGAGGAGAATTGAAAAAGCATTACTCGTTATACTGAAAGATTACAAAAAGTTCAATCTAGGCTGTGGGGACATAAGAATTCAGATCTAAAGGGACTAATATTCTGAAAGGGCAATGGCCTCCTGCTGAGCAAGCAAATTATATACACCTTGTTTCATTCTACCTTTCTACAACACCATTGTATTGTTTTTTTTCTGAAGTATTCATGGTTGATTAAATTTCAACTTAACTTTGTACTCTGCACCCTTTTTTCTTAAGAGGCTACTGTTTTCTTTATTTTTGATATCCATAACTAGCATTTAAAAGAAAGTCCAAGAACAAGGTCAAGTTCTCTCTATAAGAAATGAAACCAGTGTCTGTACATTCCAGCTAGGCAACAATTCTATTGTCTTCAATTCATTTTAACTAGCCTATTTTCATGTTGATTCTGTAGTGTACACGTGTACTCTATGTGGCAGTTCGGGCTTAAGATATGTTTGTTGAGCTGTTTAGATATAAAACTTCATGGCAACAAACAGCTCCAAGAAATGCTTCCATGTGATCTGAGCACAACAGAGCTATGCCATACAGATCATGGTGCCAGGTTTCACATTGCTGGCCTAGGAGCTGGCCAGACCTGTGGCACCTACAGAAATGCATTTCTGGAAAGGGAAGCAGATCTCTGCCATGCTCAGAAAATTAGAAGCTGTAAAATATTTTTGTCTATGGTGACAGTGACAGAACAAAGAACGTTAGCTCCCCATCCATTCACATATTTGTAGATCAGTATCTACAGTGATGCCAAATACTAACATATATGGCAAAAGGTTGGCAGGCTTTCAGTTTTTTAAAAATGTATTCAAGTAGTCTTGCAAATTATATAATTGTAGTCATTTTAAAAAAAATGTCACCCCTGTGAAAAACAGCATGTGATAGCACTCCAAGAGAGCCCTTTGACCTTTCTGAAGTAGCAACTTTTAAATAGCAGCAGGAATAGAACATGAAGAGAACAAAGCAAAATATATTGATGTAGGCAGTAGATTGGAGGCAGAGAGAAGTCTGCTGTTGAGAGCCAGAAATGAAAACATGCTGCTAAAAGGATCCTCTAATTTAATTATTTATATTACTTTTGCTAATGAATCATATTTGAACTTTTCTAAATGGTAGGAATGTTTAAGTTTTCTTGCATCTCCTGTTTCTTCTACACCAGAATCTGACACAAGCATAACTATACACTAACCATGGCTTATTGACTAAATTCTTGTTAAGTCAAACATGCCATGAAACCATAGCTTGGTTGTTGTATGTCTTTCGGGCTGTGTGGCCATGTTCCAGAAGTATTCTCTCCTGACGTTTCGCCCACATCTATGGCAGGCATCCTCAGAGGTTGTGAGGTATTTTTATCCATACCTCACAACCTCTGAGGATGCCTGCCATAGATGTGGGCGAAACGTCAGGAGAGAATACTTCTGGAACATGGCCACACAGCCTGAAAGACATACAACAACCCTGTGATCCCGGCCATGAAAGCCTTCGACAACACATTAAACCATAGCTTTTTTGGAGAGTTTAGCCTCACTTTGCTTACATACAAACAACACTGAAATGTGTTTGTCACTTCACAGCCAGATTGACTGGAGAGGTGAACATATGAAGAATACTGCTGCTTTAGCCTAGAGGCTTATCTAGTTCAGCATCCCATTTCCCACACTGGAAAACCGGATGCTGATGAAAATCTAGGGTGCATCTACTGTAGAAGTAATGCAGCTTGATACTACCTTAATTGCTCTAGCTCAATGCTATGTAATCATGGGAGTTGTGGCTTTACAAGGTCTTTAGCTTTCTCTGCAAAAGAGTCCACAGCATTGAGCCATACAGTCTATGTGGTGTCACGGAATTAATTCTATAGTGTAGATGCACCCCTAGAGAAAGATATGATCTTTCATGGTTGTTCCCAAGCAACTTACATTTATCATGGGCAATGCACTATGATCAATAACCACAAATCACCTTGTCCTCAATGTTATCAATGAATTTGTTGAATAACCTTTGAAAGCTCTCTGATCTGCTGTTCCTCACTGTTTAATTGTGTGTTGTGTGAAACTGTATTGCCACAAAATGCTAAGCAATGACAACCTTAGTTAAATGTACATTGCACTGGTTTCAATGGGACTCATTCACAGGTAAGTCTGATGAATATTGCAGAAAGAACTTTGATTTTCCAGTGCTGATGGAATGCTTCATCCACTTCAAGTCATGATTCATGGTTTCATTTAAAATTCCTTCTCTGGTTGAGGTATTCATCTAACTATGGTTGAAGAAAGAAAGTTATTTTTATATCTGCAAATAATATTGGGGTTTCCCCCTCCAAATTTAATCAACAAGAAATGTTTTTTTTTCAAAGCAAGTCTCAGGAAATCTCAAAGGTTTCTTTATAGGTCTTAAAATCTCAGCATTTCTTCTGTTGTTTACTGGCATCATGAAAGGTTTATGTAGACTATTGTTTTTCCTTCAAAGTGTTCACTTCTGCATTAACAAGTAGTTCATGTAGATAACTAAATGATACTATAAGAACACATATAAGTCTCTTCATTGGCACTAACTCTAAATAAAACTGGCAAAGATGATCATGATTTCAAAGAACATCAACAGTCCTATAAATTACCGAATTATTCTTGATAGAGTGGATTTCTGACATGCATCTACAGCTGGCTATACACAGCCACACTCAGGAAATCAATGGCATTATGAATGCATAACTAGATATAGTATTACAATAACTAGATACAGTGTTACAATTTCTGAGCAAAAATGATTAGCTTTTCTAGATACATATAGCCATCAATGTACAGCACATGTCAGCTGTCTACCTTTTGTGCCACTTAATGAAACTACAAGTGAAAATACATTCTAAGCAGTGAATGGAGACAGGAGTCTAAAAAGAAGTCGCATGAACTGAAAAGGGGAATATAAACTGACATCCTGTTAAGGACATAACCACAGGTATATTCTTTTTTAAAGAATATACAATTGGTAGCATTCCCTTCTTCCCTCCACAGCACTCAAAGCTGACCCCCTTTACTCAACAGTCTCAGAAGCACACTGCAAAGTCATTCCCTACTTCATGTAAAGGAGAATCACAGAAGCATTTTCCTATACCCTGATGTAAAATGGCGGCATAATTGCTGAGATCTACCAGATTCCTCAAAAGGTCTAAGACAGTGGTTCTCAACCTGAGGTCCCCAGATGTTTTTGGCCTTCAACTCCCAGAAATTATAACAGCTGGTAAACTGGCTGGGCTTTCTAGGAGTTGTAGGCCAAAAACATCTAGGGACCCGAGGTTGAGAACCACTGGTCTAAGCACTGCTGTATTCATGTCATATCTATGAAGAAATAGCCAGATGCCTCCCTGTTTCAAAATTACTGTACTACACTGAACCACATGGAGCTGTAGCTATAATATGAATGAGACAGTGAATTCAGATTATGTTATAGAATACTAAGAAAACTTGACAATCAGCAAATGGTCTCACAGTCACCATAGAATTATGAAATATACACAGTGGAGTAGCCTTGTCCTAAAGAAGAGAAAGCATTTTAACCCAAAGAAGCCTCTGCTTCAAAAGGTCAGTGTTACAATTCAATAAAACGTTCTTCAGCCCAGGCTACACAAATCTGAGTAACCCTTTATTTCAGAGGTGTAGAGGTGGGCAACTGTAGATCTCCACAAGACAATGGACTGCGATTCTCATCACCCTCATAATTAAATAGGCTTTCTAGAGCAGATGAGTCCTCTTCGGCGAATCTGAAGGACCACAAATGGCCCCAACAATGAACTTGTCTGTTCGAATCCTAAAGAGGGGTGGACAATTACAGCAGACGTGAGAGTCAATCTCCACTCCTTAGAACACCACTGCAAGTTGTATCTCAGACATTTTTGTGGTCCCCAAAACCCAAAAACTATAGTGCCAAACTTTAGTAACTAAAGTAGGGCAATCCTTTCGTTCAAAATGGAAAAGCTCCTTTTGAAGTTTCCCACAAAGAGTATTCCACATAAACACTCATAAAATGAATACTTCCTGATTATATTGAAGTAACCTCTTCTGTCTGCCACTGAATTCTGGCAGCAGTTTGCGGCACCTAGAAAAATGGACATAAGAGTCATTGGCATCTACAGACACATGCTGGCCAACCCTATCACAACTACAGTAATTATGTATCAAAAGCCGTGCTTTTTGACTCTGCCTTTTCTATCTTTTAGCATGTCTTACTTGACCCATATTGAAAACTTCTCATGATAATAATGTTTGTGTCCTGTTATGTTTTGTTTGCAGGGACTGCAGACTCTGAATGTAAGAGAAAAGGCTCTTTAATTGTGTATATTTTGTATGGCATTTGATGAACTTGCTTGCACTCCAGTTCTATTGTTCTGAAAATGTTTCACTCCCTATGTTGCAAAGCTATTGATTGCTTCCACCAATTTATTCATTGTTCAATAGAGAGTCATTTTGTCAGAGATGCAAAAGATATTAGAGCACACATGATTTTGTTACAGGTGATTTCTGATTATATTTACCCTCATGATGTTCAAAATGTTTTGGATGCTATAGTCTTCCTCCATATAGCATATTAATAGTCCAAAATCTCCAGAGTATACCTTTCTTGTGTTTATACAGAAACAAAAGGAAGATCACATGGGCTACCATGAAAACTGCTCTTCAGCTTTTTTAAATTACTGTACACAATAATTGCTTCTACACTAAGTAATGCAGTTAATGCAGAAGTATTGTTTTTGTGATTACAATACTTGTTCTGAAAAGACTGTGGGCATATCTACACTGTAGAAGTAATGCACTTTGACACCACGTTAATTGCCATGGCTCAGTGCTATGGAACCCTGGGAGTTGTAATTTTACCAGCACTTTAGCCTTCTCTGCCAAAGAGGGCTGGTATGTCACCATGATACAATTCCCAGGATTGCATAGCACTCAGCCATGGCATTAAAGTGGCACCAAACTGAGTTACTTTGAGAGTGTATGCTCCCTATATTTCACCAAAGTTACCTCAATGACTTGAGGTAACTTTAAAATCAGTTTCCTTCCAAATGAGATGAACAAAGTAAGGGAAATTGAAGGAACATAACTTATTAAACTAAAGGGTCAAAGAGTGATAGCATGTTGAAGACACTGATTGTAAGAGATCGGTTCCACCATCAAGCTGTTGCCTGCTTTTGGTCCAAAACTATTTAGCTGTTTGAGATTTCTTTATTTTAGCACTTTTAAACTTATTTATTATGCAATGCTTTTGACACAAAATAAATAAACCATCAAGTTTTAACACAAAAAGTATAAGATCTGCCAAATTTCAAAACATATCTACAGACCTTTTTCTGTGAAAAGCCAACTTATACTATCTGTCTATCCATGCAGCAGTCAGTTATTTATTGGCTATATTATATCCTCCACTGTACATAACCTGTTTTTCAATGAGTGTCAATGAGTGTCCTTTTACCTTCTGAATATGGTGACTATCAAGCCTTTGGATATGACAAACACTACATACATTCTACAACTAAAAGCAAACTACTAGTTGCAATACTGTGCAAACTTTCTTGAAAGTAAGCTTCTCTGAACACAGCTGTGCTCACTTCTGAGGGAACATAGGATCTGATTTAACAAAAGTACCATCGAACAAATTGAGGTCCCATCTACACTCTCAAATAATGCCATTTCAAACTGCATTAAATGGTCAGTGTAGACTCATATAATGCATTTAAATGCAGTTAAACTGCATTATAGGACTCTGCACTCACTATATAATGCAATTTCAAGCTGCAGTGTAGATGGGGTCTGAAAGACCAATACTGAAACTATATTGATTCACAAATGCTGCCTTTTCTCCATACCTGGTTTCAGCCTTAGCAAGTATGTTGAAAACAAGCTAATATGACCTCACTAGTCAGGTTCTGCTATATACAGTGTTCCCTCACTACTTCGCAGTTCACTTTTAACGGATTCGCTGTTTTGCGGTTTTATAATAAACTCTAAAAGACTATTATAAATCATAAAAAATTACAGTTTACAGCCTAAGGAAGGGAGGAAGGAGAAGCCGAAGGGAGAGAAAAGGAGCCCAAGTGGAGGAGAAGGACGCGATTTATCAACACACAAATGGTTGATAAAAACTTAAAATAGTGTATAACTACTAAAATAATGTATAAATATTAAAATAAATATAACATCCCTACTTCATGGATTGTCTCTTATTGTGGGTGGTCCTGGAACCTAACCCCAGCAATAAGTGAGGGAACACTGTATATCTAAGAAAACCATCGTACTATAAAACAATTCACATAGCAAGCACTTAGAGCAACATATCAAGACGTAGATAGGTAAGCTACAAACCACTAAACTACATGCAGTAATGAAAGGTAAGTAACCATTTTGCACCTGAACAGTGACTGACTTTTAAGTCTTTAAAAAACTTTGCAAATTTACTTCAATTGCAACGGAACTTAGTCAATGCTTTCCAATGTCCTGTGCACTATCATCCCTTCAAAAACATTGAAAAAGTTTTCACAGATCAGGCTCTTAATAACTAACTTTATTTTTTGTAGCCCACCTCCATCTCCCTGAAGGGACCCGGGGCGGATTACATATGGCACAAGGTGCCTAAAACAACGTATAAAATAAACACACAGTGCAATACAAAATAAAACCACTAGTATATAATCTGCATTGAAAGTTAAAACATCTGAGTAAAATAGATACAGGTTGGAAAAAATGACATCTTAAAGGTACACTGTGTATTAAAACCTCACCATTACTAGAATTCAGACACAGTCTAGAAAGAAACAAAGGAATACACTACTTGGCTATAAACATAGATACACAATTTACACAAAAATGAAACAGCATCTCTAAATGTGCAATTATTATTACTGGAATTAACACTAATTTGAGGTCTTCATGGACTGATGTTGTAGGACCTTAAATACCCATAGATTAAAATACACTTAAAATGAATGGCAGTCAAGTAGCAGTGGCAAGATGTGAATGGTTGCTCGGCAACCAAAAAGCTGAAATAAAATTCTTAAATAGCATACAACTCCCATTTAAAAGATAAAGCTTCAAGTATTAAAATTATTATTTTAAGCAATTCAATTCAATTCAAATAAACTGTTTATTTGTGTCAAATAAACAGGAAAGGCCTGAATTTTACTACAAAATGTCCATGCTAGAAAGCACAGAACTATCACACTTCTCCCTGCCATTATTCTAATAACTGCAATCCAAACGTAATAACAAAAGCTCTGTTCATACTTTAAGGCAGCACCACAATAAATGAATAAGGGCTAAGTCCTGGTGACTGTCTTTGCATCCGATTTGTACCAACCTATTTTCCTTCAGAAACAGAATCTGTATCATGCACTGAGACCTTTCCTGTAGGATTTGGGGCATTGTAGCATGTGCACACTGCTTGTGTATGCAAGAATTAATAATCTATGACAGTCATATTACCCTATATACCAGAGCTTTCAAAAAAAATTTTATATTGGTGACACACTTTTTAGACATGCATCCTTTTGCAACATGGTAATTCAGTTTTACTGGCAAACCAGAAGTTAAATCAACCCCTTATAAGGGCTTCACGTAATCTAATCTAGTGTATGTGTGCATGAGATGTGTAATATGTAAGTTTCATATATTCTTCATTTGATAGCCGCTCCATGTGGTTCATCACAAACATCATTGTCAACAGATTTTATTTTCTTAATTAGCAACTTATACATTTTAGTAGCATTTACTGCAACTTAATCAACAAACTTCAAATTATAACAGCACCTACACTTGAACAGCACCAGCCTTTGCTTGTAGAAGCAGAGGGAGCATTTGTCACGCAAAACACATTGGGGCTACAGGCAACCCACTCGTGTGTCCCGAAACACAGTATGGAAAGCTCTGCGATACACTCGTGTATAAGTCAAGAAATTTTACTCAAAAAACAACCCAAAAATGGGTTGATTTATCTAAAGATCAATTTGAGTACTGTACTTTCACTGTTATCCAAAAAGGAACTATCCCCTTCTCTAAGCAAAGTGGCAAAAGGAGAGAGCTTATTCCATCCTAGGAGAGTGTAAAAGAAGTACTGATCCCCTTCTACTCTCTCTTCCTTTTAGGGGGGAAATTGCAACAATGGTCGAGGTAAAAAGCCCCCTGAGAGGGCATTAGGTTCTTTCCCCTCTCACCTTATCCATGGGTATTAGCAAAATCCATAGCTTTGGCACTAAAAAGTACTCTAGACATATACATGAGGTCAATTTATACATGAGTAAGTATGGGGTTTTTTTCGTGGCACGAGCGACTTGAGAAACTGCAAGTCACTTCGGGTGTGAGAGAATTAGCCATCTGCAAGGACGTTGCCCAGGACACACCCGGATGTTTTGATGTTTTTACCATCCTTGTGGGAGGCTTCTCTCGTGTCCCCGCATGGAGTTGGAGCTGATAAAGGGAGCTCATCTGCGCTCTCCCCGGGTTGGATTCGAACCTGGAAGCCTTCAGGTCAGCAACCCAACCTTCAAGTCATAAGGCTTTAACCCACTATGCCACCAGGGGTTTCTAGTAAGTATGGTGATTCCCACCCTTCATATTTTCATTGTTTCCACACACACACTTATTTAAATAAAGAGTTCTGGCAGGGCAATGTACCCAAGTTTACAGAGATTAAGCAAAAAAATCATATGATTTGCGAACTTTGCCAGTTAGTCCAAATAAAGGCCCAATAAAAGAAAGCCCAGATTCTAGTTTTCAAGTTGGACAGAGATAATGAAAGGACAGTGTACACATGAAATGTGGACATGGATACCACATTTAACTTATAATATCCACAAGCTAAAGCAAAACGTATCTTTGAAACCTGAGAAAGTTTCAAAATATTTATCAGACTTTATATCACTGTTTTCTAACATAAACTCAACTGTGTCCTGGGAAGAACATAAGAATAGAACTGCCTAAAGCAAGTACTGACCTTTCAAACAGCTTCAAATAAAACTAACAGGGGGAGGCATAAATCTTAAATCATTGTAAGCCCAGATTTAAGAGGCTGTTACTAAAGGTATACTAAATTTTAAATGTTATTGTGTATCAGATCTAGAGATGTGAGGGCTGAGGAAAAAGAGAGATTGGGCATGTTTCTTGGCAATATTGGAAGCTTTGGCAAACACTACAACATAGTTAGTAAATTATATAATCACTTTTAGAGTGAACAGAATGCTTCTAAAATAAGCTTTTACGCATCCATCCGTAATATAAGGAACTGCATTGTGTGAAAAATTGCATTTAATATATTCTATGGAATTTGTGCTCCTACTACAAAATAAACCAAACTCAAATCCAAGACACTTTTCATTACTGACATCTTTATGAGTGTGACACGCAAGCAAATTTTATTTCTTGTGATGACAATGCCCTACCAAAGAGTTTAATAGTTTCAAAGTTGAGATAAGCTTTGCATCTAATATGTTGCTAGCCTGCTCCTCAGGGTGGTGACACTTTTCTTTCAAAGCTGGTGGCTTGGGGATGAATCAGAAGCCACCAAAGTGGGGTTCTGGGGCTGCATCTGACCCACAGACTCTACTTTCCCTACTCCTGATTGTGAAGAAGTGTATAATTATATTTTGTTTATAGATGACATGTGTATTTGATTTTGTTTGAACAGTCAGGTTTGGCTAAGTTTAAAATGGTGAGTATTTGAGTTGATGATGTATGGGGGAAGGTAGCCATCTTAGAATGCTAGAACAGGTTACCCTAGCAACAGGGGCGGAGCTAACCGCCACCTGGAAAGGAAAAGGGGGAATATTTAAAAACCCAGGCAGTCTGTGATTTTCTAGTCACAGTGGAGGATCTGATTCTTGTGAGGAGAATCAGGTTGGCTCAAATAGAAGGATTTGAGTCAGATCTAAGTTGGACCAGACTAGGCAAGTTAGGTGACTTGTCTAGGGTCATTTATAGAGCCTGTGGATTAGGGAAAATTAATCCCAGGGGATCCAGGAGGATCAGGGTTTAGTGTAATCCAGAGAAAGAAATATTTTGAAAGTTTAACCACCTCATATCCGTTTGTAACCATTAAGCGAAGTGCCTTTAACAAGTTATATGAAACCATCAAGCTCTGTACCTGCAATAAACTTGTTTTGATTTTATTCAAATCAAGCCTCTGTCATACTCTTATATTAAGTTAAGTAACAACAACATCTGAAGTAAAACAAATAGAGACAGCTTAAAAGAACCAGTGCCATCTGCCTGACGTCTCCTCCATTGGTGGCAGCGAAGAAGATAGTCAAACAAATAATTAATTAACATCATCTCTCATAAAACATCTTTATTAATTGGTGGTATCTGTGTGTGTGTGTGGGATCAGAGGGATTCCATCTCTGTCACACATTCCTGTCAGACACCTCACCTCTGTACATATTGATGGCAAGCGGAGGGATTCAAAAGGGATTCCATTCCCTGTCACCTCAGCATCTTTACACTGATCTAGCCTTATAGAGGGCAAAGACTACTTAAATTATTATTAAACTATACCATCCAGGTTATTTTATTAGAATTAAATTAATACAGGTTGAATATCCCTGATCAGAAATGCTTGGGACCAGTGTTCTATATTTTAGGTTCTTTCAGGTTCTTTGAATTCTTGAATATATATATTGAGATATCTTGGAGATGGAACTTATGCCTAAACATGGGATTCATTTATGGTCTGTATACACCTGATACTCATAGCCTGAAGGTAATTTTATACATAATAATTTTGCATGAACCAGGTTTATGTACATTAAACCATCAGAAAACAAAGATGTCACAATCACAGCCATCTATGTGTACGATTTAAGAGCATTTTGGATTTTGAAATTCTGGATAAGGGATACTCAACCTATATTTATCCCACCATCAATAAGAAACCCCCTACTTACTACACAATGCGAAACATGTTGCTGTTGAAACAAAACCTTTATGTGTAAAGAAACTTCGATTAACAGTATCCTTTTTACATTTTATAACTCACAGCTCAATACAAGGCACTTGTAGACTGTGGGGAAGGGTTGCCAGATCTCAACACCTGGGCCATTTGCTGTGATTCAACTCCAGGTATAAAGTGCAAATTCTACAATTTGAGAGAGTAGACTTAAGGCAAGAGAAAATGGATGTGTGCAAATCTCCAGCTCACCTGGTGGAGTATAGCTTGCTACAATCAGGAAAGGTTTGATGCTCCAACTTGCAAACAGTCTCTAAAGCTGATATAGGTACTTACTAAGCTTCTTCTTTCCCTCTGAATCAGTGGGTCCCCAGATGTTTTGGTTCAACTCCCAGAAAGCCTAACAGCTGGTAAACTGGCTGGGATTTATGGGAGTTATGGGCCAAAACACCTTGGAACTCACAGGTTGAGAACCATTGTTCTGAATCATTGAGGCATCAGTTTCCATCCTCTACTTTGCAGCTACCTCATGGCTAAACAAAACTAGTCTAGATCTGGGAGGGATAGCTAATACTCCAGAAGATAGGAGCAGAATCCAAAACGATCTTAACAGATTAGAGAGATGGGCCATAACTAACAAAATGAAGTTCAAAAGGGACAAATGCAAGATACTCCACTTAGGCAGAAAAAATGCAAAGATACAGAATGGGGGACACCTAGCTCAACAGCAGTATGTGTGAAAAAGATCTTGGAGTCCTCGTGGACAAGTTAAACATGAGCCCACAATGTGATGCGGTGGCTAAAGCCAATGGGAATTTGGCCTGCATAAATAGTATCGTGTCTAGATCCAGGGAAGTCATGCTACCCATCTATTCTGCCTTGGCCAGACCACACCTGGAATACTGTGTCCAATGTTGACAAGCTGGAATGTGTCCAGAGGAGGGTGACTAAATGATCAAGGGCCAGGAGAACAAGCCGTATGAGGAGCGGCTTAAGGAGTTGAGAATATTTAGCCTGCAGAAGAGAAGGCTGAAAGAAGACATGATAGCCATGTATAAATATGTGAAGGGAAGTCATAGGGAGGAGGGAGCAAGCTTGTTTCTGCTGCCCTGGAGGCTAGTATGCGGAACAATGGCATCAAACTACAGGAAAGGAGATTCCACCTGAACATCAGGAAGAACTTCCTCACTGTGAAGGCTATTCTGCCTTGGTCAGACCACACCTGGAATACTGTGTCCAATTTTGGGCACCGCAGTTGAAGGGAGATGTTGACAAGCTGGAAAGCGTCCAGAGGAGGGCGACTAAAATGATTAAGGGTCTGGAGAACAAGCCCTATGAGGAGCGGCTTAAAGAGCTGGGTATGTTTAGCCTGCAAAAGAGAAGGCTGAGAGGAGACATGATAGCCATGTACAAATATGTGAGGGGAAGTCAGAGAGAGGAGGGAGAAAGCTTGTTTTCTGCTGCCCTGGAGGCTAGTATGCGGAACAATGGCTTCAAACTACAGGAAAGGAGATTCCACCTGAACATTAGGAAGAACTTCCTGACTGTGAGAGCTGTTCGGTAGTGGAACTCTCTGCCCGCGAGTGTGGTTGAGGCTCCTTCTTTGGAGGCTTTTAAGCAGAGGCTAGATGACCATCTGCCAGGGGTGCTTTGAATGTCATCTTCCTGCTTCTTGGCAGGGGGTTGGACTGGATGGCCCATGAGGTCTCTTCCCACTCTATGATTCTATGAAATGTTCTTTATCCTCTTTCCCCAAGTAGGTGAGAAGGAGTAATCTCATCATGTGATCAGGAAACAGCTACCTAATCTAAGAGTTTTCTTTTAATTTCCAAACAGGAAAAAGTTGCATGTGTGTTTGTTTTGAATGACATGTAATGAATAACTGTGGCTGCTATTAAAATACTCAATATCAATAAACAATAATATTAATAGGG
The DNA here is from genome assembly GCF_035594765.1 of Anolis carolinensis. Classification (NCBI taxonomy): domain Eukaryota; kingdom Metazoa; phylum Chordata; class Lepidosauria; order Squamata; family Anolidae; genus Anolis; species Anolis carolinensis. Next base: position 33,443,717 of record NC_085844.1, on the reverse strand, counting down.
CTGTTACAAGTCACATATTTTGGTCTGGAAACTTCCAAGGTCTGGGAGAATTCTAAACCAAAAAACCTATTAGGGGAAAGTAGATGTAAGGATACAGAGAAGTACACTGTGATCACTGTCACCAACCATAGGAGCATGGATTTATAGGGTTTCCATCCTAAATATCTTGGTGTCACCTTAGATCGAACATTAACATATAGGAAACACTGCATGAACACCAAGCACAAAGTAGCTGCACGCAACAACATCCTGCGGAAACTGACTGGCAGCTCATCGGGTGCAGACCCACAAGTGATAAGAACATCAGCCCTGGCCTTGTCTTTCTCAACTGCTGAGTACGCCTGTCCTGTCTGGCAAAAGTCTGCCCATGCGAAGCAGGTGGACATAGCACTAAACGAAACATGCAGAATAATCACAGGATGCCTTAAACCTACACCTGTTGATAAACTCTACAAGTTAGCTGGCATTGCCCCTCCTGACGTGCGATGGGAAGTTGCTGCTAACGGTGAGAGAAATAAGGTCAAACACTGTGAAAGCCACCCACTGCATGACTATCAGCCTCCTCCCACCAGACTCAAATCAAGGAAGGGCTTCATGAGAACCACCACTCCTCTTGATGTACCTCCAGCAACAGCAAGGGTGTCCCTCTGGGCAGCTAAACCTGGCAATTCTAACTGGATGGCCCCCCAAGAGAGTCTTCTTCCAGGGGCAAACCAAGAATGGGCAACTTGGAAGTCCCTGAACAGACTCAGAAGTGGAGTGGGCAGATCTAAAGACAACTTGGCAAGGTGGCACTACCTGGAGGAATCCTCCACCTTGTGTGACTGTGGAGCAGAACAAACAATTCCGCATATGTATGCTTGCCCACAATGCCCTGCCTCATGCACGGAGGAGGAGTTGTTTAAAGCTACGGACAATGCGGTTGCTGTTGCCCGTTTTTGGTCTAAAACTATTTAGTTGCTTGTGATTTCCTTTTTTCCCCATCATTTTAAAATGTATTTGTTATGCAATGCTTTTGACATGAAATAAATAAATGGATTTCTAGGTTATAAGCTAAGCTAGTCATTTTTTACTTCAATGCTTTTCAGTAATAACTAAAAAGACACTTCTTGATTGCTTGGAAAGTACAAAATATATAAAAGCCATAAGCCTCAACCTAAAGTACAAAAAATACACTTGTCCCACAAATATCATTGCCACCCGAAAACCCATAACAAAATTAAAGTCACAATGAGAATCTATATTTGAAAGATTATGGATTATTGTCCAACATTCAGTGAGATCATATGTCTTTAGCTTTACAAGTCACAATTGTTACAAATTGTTACAAATGTTACAATTGTAATGTTTAGGGGAATAGTTGGTTACAACTAGTCTCTCACTTATCCAACATAAACGGGCTGACAGAAAGTTGGATAAGCAAATGTGTTGGATAATAAGGAGGGATTAAGGAAAAGCCTATTAAATAGCAAATTAGGCTATGATTTTACAAATTAAGCACCAAAACATCATGTTATACAACAAATTTGACAGAAAAGGTAGTTCAATACGCAGTAATGCTATATAGTAATTACGGTATTTACTAATTTAGCACCAAAATATCACAATGTATTGAAAACATTGACTACAAAACCAGACTGTGTTGGATAATCCAGAACGTTGGATAAGCGAATGTTGGATAAGTGAGACTCTACTGTACTATCACTAGTAACTTCCAAGCTTTTGGAAAACACTACCACAATGTCAGGATGAAATACATATCAAATGTCTTATTTATATACTTCAAAATGTAGTGTTATGATTTGTAGAACATAATAACTAAGTTTGCGATTTTTGTTTAGAGTAGAGAAGACCTCCAAACAAGGATACTTATTAATAAAGCAATGTTACAACATTGACAGCTTATATATCTGAAGTTTGTACATGTGGTGATCTGAAATACACATGCTTTTCAACCCTTATTTATTCGTGAGTAGGAATTGCAAGCAAGAATTCTTGAGTCAGACCACATCTGTCAACCAGAAAAGTAGAGAAATCCCCATTCATGTCATTTTCATTTGTTATTAAAGTCATACTCCAGGCACACAAATACACTGGAATGACAGGCTGTTTTCTGTAATAAAATGGCCAGCTGGGAATGAAAAGGCAGCATTAGGCACATAACATGATTTTGTCCCAGGCTCAAAACACAAGAAAGAACAAATGCAGGGTTACATATGGATTGGCTTTATCTTTTGACTACTTCAGTAGAGGAGGAAATGTCCTAGCCTCTTTCGCTCATGAATTGTCTGCTCCTCCAAGGACAAGTAAGAACTGCTAAATTGACTAACAGACTGGAGAACAGTGAGCATTTCTACCCTCAGTTAAAGCTAGCACAAAGAACATGAGACACTTCAGCACTTATAACATCCTCCTGAGAAGTGTGAGGAGGCAGTTACATCATTCTGGGAAATGATTCAGCTCACAGTTCTTTGGCCAGGGTCAATTGCTCACTTTCAAATTACGTAGGTCACTGTCTTTTGCCTTCTTCTTCACAGTTAACTCCCTTCTTCCAATGAAGCAAGTTCTTGCTTGCAAAATGTATGTGATACATTCAATTACTGTAGGACTCCTGGTTTTCTTTGTGGCAAAAGACTAAGGAAGCTGGTCCTCTGGAGTCTGAAGCTACCAATGAAACTGTACCTCATGCTACTCCACCTACGTCCAGGCTCTATTGGCAGAATAAATTCAAACAATATACAGAGATGACTCAGCTCTCACCAACAGTATTAGTTACTGAGTCAAATAAATCAGAATATAGGATAAAAAGGCAAGCAAAACACCATAGCCAAGGCTGCTTTGAATGCGATTTTCCTGCTTCTTGGCAGGGAGTTGGACGAGATGGCCCATGAGGATATTATTATATATTGTATTGTTCACTGTGTTGTGATGTGTTGTTCTTTTATATACTGTTTATATTGTATTGTTCTGGGCATGGCCCCATGTAAGCCGCCCCGAGTCCCCGTTGGGGAGATGGTGGCGGGGTATAAATAACATTTATTATTATTATTATTATTATTATTATTATTATTATTAGGTCTCTTCCAACTCTATTCTATCTGGATGTTATGTGTGCCTTCAAGATGTCTGTCAACTTATGGCAACCTCATGAATTTCATACCCTGTTTCCCCGAAAATAAGACATCCCCAAAAAATAAGACCTAGCAGAGGTTTTGCTGAATTACTAAATATAAGGCCTCCCCCAAAAGTAAGACCTAGCAAAGTTTTTGTTTGGAAGCATGCATGGCGCCCGCCAAACAAAACACCAGAGCATGCAGGATCGGTAAATGTACATACGAGTTGTACATGGAAATAATGGTAATAACAAGAAATTCTTGACAGGAGTCACAGTTTATCTGGTTTGGTTATGTTGGTTTGTGATGAAAACCACTGTGCAGTATATAATAAATGTTCATTTTTTTGTTCAACAATAAATGTGAATTCTTCTTCATGGAAAAATAAGACATCCCCTGAAAATAAGACCTAGCGCATCTTTGGGAGCAAAAAATAATGTAAGACCCTGTCTTATTTTCGGGGAAACACGGTAGGATTTTCTTAGGTAAGAAATACTCAGAAATGGTTTTGCTATTTCCTTCCTCTGAAATATACCCTACAACACCTGGTAATCTTGGGTGGTCTCCCATCCAAATACTAAACAGAGCTGACCTTGCTTAGTTTCCAAGATTAGATGAGATCAGATGCTTTTAGGATATTACATCCTATACATTTAGCACACCATAAATCTATGCCAGCAGTTGTGTTTCTCACAGTCAAGGCCTTGAGATGCAATGGACAAATAGCTCCCCACCCACCACAACAAAAGTGTGAGAGAAAAATGTGTTACAGTTGTATTAGAGAACACTTACACATTCTCTGAGAAATCACAGAGAATGCTAAGGTAGTAAGAAATCAAAGTTATATCCCACCAAGTCTTCCTCTCCACCAATTCAAACACATGGTTTTTCTTTACAGCACACAGCCCACAATTTGACACACAAAACACTCTGTTCATTACAAAATCCCCAGATCTATGCATGAAAATGAATATGAAGAATTAATGCTCTTATATAAATAGGGCAACATTTATGGGTATGTTAGTTTGCATGAAGAATAATAGTTCTTGTTGTAATACTAGACCATGGCCAAGGCAAAGATTGCCAAGGATCACCCATAGTGGTGTCCAAGAATTTCACTGAGATTTCATACTGACTCCTCTAGCTCATTCCAATACTGATAACAGAAATGTGACAACATACACTGCAGTGACACCCATAGCCATATCACTGATAACTGTCACTTCAATAAGACTCATTAATTACTTTATGTTCCTAAATATTAACATTTTAAATGATCTCATTTGGTTAGATTTGCATCCAAGGCTGACAAAAAAAACCTGCTGAAACTAAGAAAGGTAAGTATTATACAAAAGGAAAGAAGGGAGTGCAAATCAGAGTTTCTGGTATTATAAAACACCATATAACCTAAATACATCAAATACATTGTTGGCTTACAGTATTAAAAATGTCGAATTCTAGCCAACTGTGTCATACTGGCAGCAAACTGAACTTTCACCATGTTTCTCCACCCAATCTTTAGGGACCTCCCCCCCCCCCCACATCTGCCCAAAGTACACCTCACCCTAATCATGAGGATCATGATAATCTTTATAGCATTCATAGGAGGGTTGGGGGCTGCCAAGGCGAAGAAAGGCCAAGATCAAGTCCTTCTGCAGTACAATATTGGATGGAACCAAAGAAGCAGAAGCAAGCCTGAACAATAAAGTATGTTCATATCACATGAATAAAGCATCCCTTTATTAAAACAATGTAAGTTTTCAGAACTATATATTGACCAAAAACACAGTTACAAAATGTGTGAATTATTAACATTATTTTAGTATTTCATATTTAAAACTGCAAAAATAATTCAAACCAATCTCAAACAGTGAATATATTAAGAGTTCAAGACTTATTGCCCAGACCATCAGAAATGTTTGTTCAGCAGCCAGCTCAATGAACACTGGTGTACGGTGTACTTGCATGCACATACACATTCATTTTTGGCTTTATTTAAATTGCTCCTGGAACAGAATTTGCTGTGCTCAAGAAAGGATGGCTTTTTACTGATTTATTGTCTTGTATAACTATTTTATGGGTCTGATGCTGACACAGAGAAATCCATGGCAGGGTGTCACCATAATGCTGCCAAGCCCTTAGCCTCACATTGCCTCTGCATTGTGGTCACGGCTGCTCCATTTTACAACAAATGGCACTTGAAAAGCTCTTAGCCATACTCAAAAGATAAATTGAAATTAATTTTCCTTCAGCCTGGAAGCAGAGACCATGCTAATTTCAATGAGGCAGAGGATGATAAGCAGGACATCATCGTTTGCTTTAGCTGAGCAACAAGATTATCCATTGACCAAAAAATATTTCAACCACCTGGTCCCCAAGCAACTATATTTAGCATCAGTGCCTAGAGACTCAAAATATCTTTCTAGGTCCAAACTACCTTATATCAGATGCTGCAGATGACCACGTAAGAAAAGCCTTCCCCAAATCAGTGCTCTGCACAAATGATAAACTACAACTCCTATCCAAACCAGGCAGTATGGTGTGTGCTCTGGATTATGTTAACTGTTGTCTAATCCACCTGGAGGATACCAGATTCAGAAAGCTCTTAGATTTCATTTCACCTGATACTCTGGCATCAGAATGAATCAAGTATCATAAACAACATTAAATCATGGAGCATCAAATCGCACCATGATGGTGGCCATGTTCAGTATTTGTGAATATACTCTGTGGTTGGAGAAAATACCAAATGTGCCCTTCTTTGACTTTTCTTCCTTAATAAACTTTTTCTCCATATACCTCCACTCAGTTTAAGTTGACTTTTTTCTCTTTCACTTTTTGTTGCTGCTGCTACTGGCCTCTTGCTAGATTCCCAACAGACTACAGCTATCCTTTCACTCCTCATCTCCTAGCACCATCTGCTGCTGGCCCGTTTCCTGTAAAGCAGGCTGCTGGCACAACAATTTGCAGTGACAGGAGGAAAATGCTTCCCTCCTGAGCCGGAATGACTTCCTTACTCCCTCAACAATAGTATTGCCTGAACAAGACACTTTTGGGTAGATTGTAGTCCTTAGTGCTTTCTAATGCTTCCCACAAGAACAATAGGAGTGCAAACTCATATAGGGAGAAAGTTTCCAAGAGGCAGAATGAGCCTAGCAGACTTGGCACTTGTAGTTTACTTTTCCATTGTACTATCTTGGTCTCTTCTCATTTCAGAAATGAAGGGAGCCACCTGGTTAATACTTGGATGGAAAACCAGAAACCTGGACATGGCTAGTTAAAAATGCTATCTAAACTCTGACAGAGTTGACAAGACTGAGCTAAATGAAACAATACTTTGACTCAGCATAATAGAGCTCCCAAGACTGTGATCAGAGGTCAAAACATAATAGGTATTTCGAATTTCTTCCAGCAAGCTTATAGCCTAGTTATTTGGCAGAGGTTTAAAACTAGGCAGGGGAAGGAGAAAGGAGGACACAGACAGTGAAGAAGGCACGACCATATATGTCAAAGAAACCATAGAAAGAAACCAAAAATAATTTTAGCAACAGAGTTAAATGACCACGTTGAGGAAGTCAATAAAATCTCATACATGATTAAATATCCTCTGCATCAACAAGAAAGAAATAATATTGTGGAACGTTTTTATCAAAACCAGGGAGGTTGCATCTTGTGTGACAATCTTGCATGCTAAAGGAATGAGAGACTGGTGTGAAAGAAACTATCAGGTGTCCATAAATAAAAGAGATACCTTGGGGACTGGGGTCAGCGGATGGAGTTGCAGGAGTGTAAGTGAAATAGGATGCGGGTGGTTGAGGCATGAGAGTTATAACAGATGGGTGGTATCTCTGAACATCTGTAACAGGTAACAGTACCAGATCTCATCTGGAAGCTAAGCAGTCAGTTCTGGTTACTACTTGGATGAGAGACTGCTAACAAATACCAGGTGCTGTAGGGTCTTTTTCAGAGGAAGGAACTACAGAAACACCTCTGAGTCTTCCTTGCCTAAGAAAACTCTGAAATTCATGGGGTCACCAGAAGTTGACAGGCAACTTGAGCTACATTCACACACACACATTGGGAGGGGTAGGTGAGCAAGATGAAATTGTGGTTTTGTGCAAAGGAGAAACTAGAGGAAACATATACATATATACAAATGCACATGTGTTACCACAAGATGCATCAAGACAAACATACAAATAAAGAGAGAGAATTCCATCACACTTGCATGACACTTCAGCAAGATGAAAGAAGTCAATAACCAGAGAAAAGCTCCAGTACATTCAGCTCTATACTAAGAGGGATGCTCTAGTCCAACTCTGATCTGGAAGTAAATCCTACTGAACTCCATAGGGCTTACTTCTGAGTGAGTCAAGCACAGGATTGGTCTGTCAACCCCAACACAAAGTACTGTATGACCAAATCCAAGGATCTTGGGCAGGGTTTTGAAAAACTGGTGATGAATCCCAAAGAGCTCTTATCAGAGAGTGCTCCCTTAATTGCATTTAAACTAGCAGCACAAAGTTCTTCCCCACTTGGTAACATTTTTCTTCCTGTTTGGAGCAGCCGTAGGGGATATCCCTTTAGCCCAACTAAGAAAGCCCCCCAGGAATATCTTTTGGCTTCCTCCTCCCCATTAATAAGGGACCGGCTAGTTGCAGGATATCCTGATTGTCTTAAGCTGGCTTGAGGTGAATCCTTTGCATGGTGCCTACTGACCTCTTGCAAACTCTTTCATAGATAGGGACCTTCCACCTGTAGGGGAGGCTGTTCTCTCTCACACACCCAACCCTCACCTACCAACCCCTATATGCTAGAGGGCACCATCTGGGCACAATGACAGTCTTTCCTGGCCCAGCACTGGGGGTAATGGGGTCCTGGAGATGAAGTGCTGGAAACTCTGAGCTGCAGGAAGCCCAGGCGTACTGGTAGACCTGGCACTTGTCATGTACTTTCCATCATACTGGAATACTGTGTCTAATTCTGGGCACCGCAGTTGAAGGGAAATGTTGACAAGCTGGGATGTGTCCAGAAAAGGGTGACTAAAATGATCAAGGATCTGGAGAACAAGCCCTATGAGGAGCAGCTTAAAGAGTGGGCATGTTTAGCCTGCAGAAGAGAAGGCTGAGAGGAGACATGATAGCCATGTATAAATATGTGAGGGGGAGTCATAGGGAGGAGGGAGCAGGCTTGTTTTCTGCTGCCCTGCAGTCTAGGACGCATAACAATGGCTTCAAACTACAGGAAAGGAGATGCCACCTGAACATTAGGAAGAACTTCCTGACTGCAAGAGCTGTTCAGCAGTGGAACTCTCTGCCCTGGAGTGTGGTGGAGGCTCCTTCTTTGGAGGCTTTTAAGCAGAGGCTGGATGGCCATCTGTTGTGGGTGCTTTGAATGCAGTTTTCCTGCTTCTTGGCAGGAGGTTGGGATGGATGGCCCACAAGATCTCTTCCAACTCTATGATTCTATGATCACACCCGAGCACCCTGGCGGACTTTGCACTTGTGTACTCTCCATCACAATATCCTGAGCTCTTCTCATGATTCTATAATCACACAATTTTGAGCTCTTCTCATGTCAGAAACTAAGAAGGAGCACACTTGAGACGGAAAGCCAGGGATGTGTACGTCAGATTCATTCAAGATGCTACCTAAAACTCAAATGTGGACTCAAGTTTAATAAGCCTACGAGATTATGGTCAGAGTTAGGCCAGGCGATGTACACAGGTTAAGGGTGCCTTTGCACTGTAGAATGCACTGTAGAAGTTTGACACTACTGCACTTCATCTGCCACGACTCAATGCTATAGAATTCTGTGAGTTGTAGTTTGGTAAGGCACCAAGGAGCCTAAAGACCTTGTAACGCTACAGTCCCACGATTTCATAGCATGGAACCATAGCAGTTAAAGTGGTGTCAAAGTGTATGTAGGTCAGGCATGGGCAAACTTGGGTCCTTCAAGTGTTTTGGACTTCAACTCCCACCATGCCTAACAGCCTCAGGCCCTTTCCTTTTCCCCCTCAGCCGCTTAAGCGGGCCTGAGGCTGTTAGGCATGGTGGGAGTTGAAGTCCAAAACACTTGAAGGACCCAAGTCTGCCCATGCCTGAACTAGAGGAAACGAGACGCTCTGCGTATATACAAAGGCACATGTGTTCCCACACAAAATAAGGCGAGAGAATTCCCACTGGAGAGAAAGCGACCCACACAGCGCGCGCGCCCGCCCGCCCCACACCTGGGCCAGCTTACCTCTACATTGAAATACTGCTCGGCTCTGCACCCGGCGGCGGCGGCACATAAAATCCAAAGCAAGGCTTGCAAGACAAACACCCGCGACTGATGCGCGAAATCCCCCCGGCTTGCAGTGCGGAAGGCGCGTAAGCTCATAGTGAGCTTCGAGGGGAAAGGAGACGGAGAAGGCGCCGTGGGCTTCCTTCCCTCCCTCCTGCCTTCCTTCCTTCTTTCCCTCCCCTTCGTCGCTGCCTTTTTGTTCTTCCTCCTCCTCAGCCAAACAACAACAGAGCCCGCAGAGAGAGACAGAGAGGAAGGAAGATGGGATGCCTGTCTATCTCCTTAATGTTGGGCTCGATGCAGGTTCAGCGACAGCGGGGGAAGGAAAGAAGAGGAGGAGGAGGAAGAGGAGGAGGAAGGAGGAGCAGGAGCGACACTTCACTCCTCAGTGTTGCGGCGGCGGCAACATTGAGCAGGGTCAGCTCTTCCTTCTCGTCCACATCCTTCGCCGCGATGCCGCCGCCTCTGAGAGTGGCTCTCCTCCTCCTCCTCTTCTTCTTCTTCTTCTTCCTCCTCCTCCTTCCTTCCTCCCGCTGGCCAAGGCCTCGCCTGCCCGGCCTCCCGCTCGCCTCCGCTCTCCAGCCTGCGCTGATGCCTCTCGCCTCCCCTCCGCACTAGGACGCTCAGCCCTCATCTGCATAACTCCGCCCCCTTCCCCTCCCTCCCGTGTGCATCCCTTCAAAGAGCCCTCGGCACTTATCTGCATAACCCCGCCCCTTTGCTCCCCCTCCTCCTCCTCATCGCTTCCAACAACCCCCTCCCCAAGGCTCCGCCCTGGACCTCGAGGAAAGAGAGGAAAAGAAAGGAGGGAGGCAGGCAAGGCGAGGTTGATGTTGTTGCTGTTGCTGCTTCTGGGGGGACGACTCTGTTTTGTTGCGCTCCCAACACTGTGCAAGTTTCTCACCTCCCCACAAATAAAGAGGAACCAAGCGGGAAGGTAAGGGAGATGCTACTCCCTTACCTTCCTCCCTTACCTACCTCTCCAAATAAAGGCAATCAGGGCCGTAGCCAGAAAAAATTTTCGGGGGGGGGGGGGGTTGAACCCCTGGCACCCCCCACCCCCGCTATAAACCTGTCAATATCTGTTTGAGATAGTGCCTGGAGGGACTCTTAAATGTTTTGCGTCTCATAGATTTAGCATGGGGATTTGGTTAACCAGTTAAAATTCATGAGTAAACCAGGTTTTTTTTTTATAACTTGAAAAATTTCGGGGGGGGGGGGGTTGAACCCCTACCCCCCCCCCCTCACTACAGGCCTGAAGGCAATAGAGAGAGGGATGGGGAGGCTCTGCAAAACAAGCACTCGCAGCACAAACAAGAGCAGAAGCAAACCTTTTAAACATTGGGTTGCTGTAAGTTTTTCGGGCTGTATGGCTATGTTCCAGAAGCATTCCCTCCTGACGTTTCGCCCACATTTATTTATTTATTTATTTATTTTTCAAACTTATATGCCGCCACTGGCAGGCATCCTCAGAGGTTGTGAGGTTTGTTGGAAACTTTTTTTTTTTCGTGTCAGGAGCTATTTGAGAAACTGCAAGTCACTTCTGGAGTGAGAGAATTGGCTGTCTGCAAAGACGTTGCCCAGGGGACGCCCAGATGTTTTGATGTTTTACCATCCTTGTGGAAGGCTTCTCTCATGTCCCTGCATGGAGCTGGAGCTGATAGAGGGAGCTCATCCGCACTCTCCCCAGGTGGGATTCGAACCTGGCAGCTTGCAGATCAGCAACCTAACCTTCAAGTCACAAGGCTTTAACCCACTACTCCACCAGGGGCTCCTTTTTTGGAAACTAGGCAAGGGTAATTCCAGACATGAACTGACCAGGGCCAGCTAATACCTCCCAACAAAGGATTCACCCAGGCAGGAATTAGCCGGGCCTTGAGCTGCAAGGCCATTTAATGATAAATTGCAACATTTACACTTGCCTCCAGCAGATAAGAGTTTCTTCCACCCTGGACCTTTCACAGATATATAAACCTCCCTTGCTTAGGTTCCAGTATACCGCACAACTTCTGCCACAGATGTGAGCAAAACGTCAAGAAAGAATCCTTCTGGAACATGGCCATACAGCCTGGAAAACTCACAGCAACACCGGGTGGGAGAAAGAACTCTTGTCTGTTGGGAACAAGTGTGAATGTTGCAATTAATCACCTTGATTAGCATTGAAAAGCCTTGCAGCTTCAGGGCCTGGCTGATTCCTGCCTGGGGATCCTTTGTTGGTAGGTGTTAGCTGGCCCTGATTGTTTCCTGTCTGGAATTCCCCTGTTTTCAAAGTGTTGTTCTTTATTTACTGTCCTCTGTGGACTTTCCACAGATATATAAACCACACTTGCCTAGTTTGCAGCAAACTTCACACCCTCTGCCATAGATGTGGGCAAAACATCAGGAGATAATGCTTCTGGAACATGACCATGTAGCTCGGAAAACTCACAGCAACCCAGTGATACATAAAATAAATAATCAATTAAAACATCATGAGCCAATGTAAAGAAATAACCCAATTTGAACACCCCATATACAACAAATCAATAACTTACAACAAAGACAAAAATAAGTTATACAAATTCCTAAGACACTCCATTTTCATAAGGCCACGTCTCAGTTGCCAGGACCAATAAAGCATTCAGGGGTAAATATTACCAGCAGCTATCTGGCCGTGCCTATTATCATTCATCTGGGAAGGCCTGGCTCCACAAAAAGGTTTTAATTTGCAATTGAAAAGCCAGTAAGGGAGGAGACAGATAGTACCTCTCTAGGAAGGGAGTTCCAGCGCCATGGGGCCACCACTAAAAAGATCCTCTCTCGTTCCCACCAAACGTGCCTGCAACGGTGGTGGGACTGAGAGAAGGGCTTCTCCTGATGATCTCAGGGCTCGAGTGGGTTGGTAGGAGGAGATATGGTCCCTCAAGTAGGCTGGGCCCGAAGTTCTTCCTAATGTTTAACCAGAATCTTTTATTCTGCAATTTGAACCTATTGCCCCTGTCTTAATATCTAGAGAAGCAGGAAACATGCTTGCCCCCTCCTCAATGTGACATCCTTTCAAATATGTAAGCATGGCTATCATGGCCCCTCGCAGCCTTCTTTTCTCCAATATCAAGAGATACTGACAAGCTGGAAGATTTTAAAACTGAAATAACAATGCACAAAAAGTATAGACTTACTACAAAAGAGACAAAACTTCAATTTCTGAGTACACTAAAGCTATCACATATTACAAGAATTGGGGAAGGCAAAGTCTTGCAATACAGAGGAGGGCAACTAAAATGATCAAAGGTCTTGAGACCATGCCCTGTGAGGAGCAGCTGAAAGAACTGGGTAGCCCACAGAAGAGAAGGTTAAGAGGAGACTTGATATCCATGTATAAATATGAGAAAGGATGTCACAAGGAAGAGGGAGCAGGTTTGTTTTCTGTGGCCCTGGAAACGAGGACTCGGAACAACGGGTTCAAATGACAGAAAAGGAGATTCCAATTGAATATTTGGAAGAATTTCCTGACCGTAAGAGCTGCTTAACAGTGGAACTCCCTGCCTCGAAGTGTGATGGAGGCTCCTTCTTTGAAGGCTTTTAAACAGAGGCTGGGTAGCCATCTGTCAGGGATACTTTGTGCTTTTCCTGCATGGCAGCGGGTTGGACTAGATAGCCCATGTGGTCTCTTCCAATTCTATTATTCTATTATTCTAAGCTAAACAAACTCAGTTCCTTAAGCCAATCCACACAGGGCTTGGTTTCCAGACCTTTGAGCATTTTTGTCGCCCTTCTCTGAACATCTTCCATCTTGTCAATATCATGAATTGTGATGCCCAGAACAGGACATGGCGTGTTTCCAGGTGAGGTCTGGCCAAAGCAGAATAGGATGGGACTATGGCTTCCCTTTGACACTATGCTCCTATTGATGCAGTTGAGAATAACATTGGCATTAGGATTTGGCCAGTCCACCAATTATCAACCTGCCTAACAGTTGCATTGTCAAGCCCATATTTTACTAGTTTATTTGTGAGAACTCTAATATTTAGTACATAAAAATTAAACAACAAACTAGCTTAACATATATATCATATTAAAAACAATAAAAAGATAAGAGGAAGTTAAGCAGGACTTGGCTTTCATCCCCTAGTCCACTGGTGGTATTATTTGCATCCTAAAACTACTTGCTCTATAAAAACATCATTATTATTATTATTATTATTATTATTATTATTATTATTATTATTATTATTCAAACTAGGTAACATATGTAAACTTCTACTTAATGATTTCTACTGTTCTTCATACATTATAGCTGATGATCTGATCCAGTTTTCACTCATTACAAACCTCTCCGCCACCACCATCATCATGGTCCATAAATGCTGTAAACATCCAGTGGATTATTACCACCTGTACACGATCTAACAAAATGTTCAATAAGAAGGTAGGGACATTAAAAATAATGTAAAGGTATAAAACACAGACATCTATTTTGCTGGTCTTGGAGAAAGCTGTCAATTCAGAGATGCGGTCTACAATTCCCAGCTGAAGTGACCATGCTGGATATGTGATGTGGTCCAAAGAAGAAACTTTTCCAGCTTCTGGTAAGAGGCTGATAAGAAGACCATCAAGGAACTCTTCAATTTTGGATGAAAAGGATAAGGTCTTTGTATCTCAGGAAAAAGATTGGGGCCTTGGCATCGAGGAATCCCACAGGATTTGCCTCTGAGTAAACATGAGTACAAGGCTGCAGGCAAGGTGTCGAGTGAACAAGTTCCTTGAGTTTAAAAAGAGACTTAAATTGAGGTTTAGAAAGGATGTGATGATTCAGGTTGTCCACTGGGATTTCTAAAAAGAAGCAATGGGTTAAAAAAACTAACATCTAGAAGGAAAAAAAGAGAAAAAAACCCCTTCCTCTATAGCAATGGAGAAAACTGCCTTTGGAGTGTGCTGAAAAATAACCTTTCTCAGAAGTCTATGAGGAAAAATTGTATGGGTGGATATTACATATGCAAACTAGTTTAGTACTGTAAATTGATCATATCACCACATTTGTAGACTCCTTCCAATTATACTCCTCTGCCCATTGGTTATACATTAAGTGGTTTGCCACCTTGATCTCACCAATGATATGGTGAGATATCAGTGCAACAAATGTAGAATCTCTGAATGAACATTTCACAGCCACACTTTCTGACAATTAGGACTGAATGATCTTGTTAGTCTCAATTGAAACAAATAAGTGTGTAATGTGGTAACCCAACACTGATGCACATTTCATTGAATCAATGAGATTACTCCATGAGACACCATGAGACAAGGGTTTGAATCTCTGCTTGGATATGGAGCCTCAATGGGTGACTCTCAGGAGAAGAGGAAGGTAATGACAAAGCTCTTTTGAATAAATCTTACCAAGAAAACCCTGTGATAAGATTTCTGTCCATCAGAGTTGACTTAAAGGTCCAATACAACAAAAACAGATCTTAGAAACATCTCTTTTTAGACTACAGCTCTTACAAGCACAGCATGAGCACTTATGAAAATGAATCCAAAAGATGGCTTTTCCAAGCTCAATTCTGAAACAATATTCTGTTTGACATGCTAAATTTGGAATGGAAAACTAAATTTGCTTGTTTGTTTATGCAAAAAACTGCTTTGGGCAAACCTGCCAGTTCCATTACTTCCCACATTTGGATTTTTTTGAACCTCACGTTCCTTCTAAATTTACGAAGAAATAAAACTAGATATTTTAGAAAGTTCTTATCCAGAAAGAAACCCAGTGAAATTCTTCTCTGACCCTTCTAGGCATGTACCATCTTGCACATCCATTCCATGTTTTCTGGAATAGCCCATCCTATGAGACTTGACATACAATGTGGATGCACACTACTGATTCTTTTTAAAAGTTGAACCTTGGCTTATATGGAGTGATAGAATGGTGAATTTCTCCTGTTGATATGTAGCACTCACCTAATTGCTAAGACGTGCTGTTCCCTACGTTTGGGTATATAATGCATAAAGGATTTAAAGACCAATATTTACTTTCCAGTAAATATCAATTGTGTTTGTTGAACAGTGAATTTTAGAACACACTATTAGACTGACAGATACAGAAGGAATCCAAAAGCATGGCAATCATGTCTTAGAATGATTGACAATGAATCTCAAAATGTCCCCATTAAGTAAGATAGAGAAAATTCTGAGTCCAGATGGAAAAAAAAATAGGTCAATAGGATTAGGTTAAATTAAAACTATGAATAAAATCATCATCATCGTTATCATCACTTGCATCTGAGAACTGCAAAGCTACAATACGTTTTGCAAAAAAAAAAAAAAAAGGTATCCAGATCTAGTATACATATAGTACATATCAATATCTGTTATACATTTTAAGAGAAATTATATTAGCCATTTTGGAGCAGACTTAATCTCACTGGAGTTTTTTCCTTACAGATTTTATATAGTCCCTTGATCCTTCTCTCTTTTCCCCAAGGAAAATGACACAGGTGATGTGGCTTGCCAATTCACACATGGAATTATACATTTGCCTTAATCCAAAGTGTTATCCTCTTAACCAAGAAAGAAAAAAAGGAAAAGAAAGCAACTTTGGATATACCCTTTTGTGCAGCAAGTTATTCCGTTTCCTTGATGTTACCTGAGCCTGTGGCCACAAGCGACAAAGTAATATGTCAGAAGCACAAGTGTTTCAGTTTTATTGACCCATCTGGAGAAAACAATCTGGTCTTCATCGTTTGTATCTGTAGGATCTGGTGATGGAAGCCTCAAAGTCTGTGTAACCTTTTTCCTTTACATGTGTTTAGCCAACTGCTCTTTTCCCCACCAAGCTATTTTGTTGCCATGGTGATCAAAAAATATTTCTGTTCCGCTCAATTCACACACCAGTCAGTCCCACTTATTATTTCAAAGGTGATAAAATGGAGGTTGGTGATCTAGGAACCTTGAAGGAAGAGGAGATTATTTTAAAAATATTTTTTTCCTCAACACATTTCTGCTTTTTCTCTTTCTCGATTGAACAAACAAAGACTTTGATGACATCACCATCTTAAATGTATACATTTGACCTATATAAAGCTATGGAATTGTTAGGCTTTTCCACACTAGAGGGAGATATACATTTGTTATATTCCTAGTCTTTCTCATTAGTATTTACATGTTGAGTCTTGAGTGGTTTGCACTGGTTTACTTTAAATGAAAAGAACACTTATATTGTATAAATACTATGGTTATGAAATCTTCACACGGACAAGAACTGATTTTTCATGTGCTCAAATCTTCATGATATCAGAGAACCTTTGAAAAAGCAAAGGAAATATATAAATCCTCTTTCTAGATAAATGTACCTAAACACACTTTACAAAACAACAAGAAGACAATCAGGGAGGGAGAAAAGAAGAGGGAAAGGGAGAGGGAGAGGTCTACATAGCTCATGGGTCCCATCAAGCCTATCCACAGACCATCTAGGGGCCATGAATTATAGGTTGAGCTCGCAACATAGTGGCTGCACTACTCATTTTCAATTAGAATTAAGTAGCTTATTTCATCAAATTAGACTGGACTTTTTATAGGTATGAAGGCTAAGACTGCAGCAACTTTGGAAGCATAGCTAGGATTGTTTGCATAAATGTGTAAGAAGGTCTGGTTCAGAAATAATGTCCAGATCATGGACCACCTGTAGTTTATGATTCTACAAATACTCAATGTGCAGGGAAAATTAAAGACCATAGGTCAGCTTGGTGGAACTGCAATGCAACAGGAAAATGAGGAGGAAAACATTCAGGACCAACAATGAACAACCATGCAACCTGCATAGACAGACAGTGATCCAAGTGAACCCTAGCTATTGCCATTGTGATTAAAAGCTAGAAGAAAAGATACTGCATACTGCTTCTGCTTAGCATTGTAAACACCCCTAGGAGAGAATACATATCAAAAGAATTACCAGAAGTCAAAATGGAGAAAAAATAATGTACAATTTCTTTGGACAAATTTGTTTCAGAGAGAGCTATTTGAATTCTTAGAAGAACAGGAAGAAGGTGAGTTATTTCAGCCACATTTGACTTTCCTAGTGCAGATTTTAAAATCATTGCACAATCCCATGGTCCATTTGCTAGAAGGGCAAATAGGTAAACTGCTAGAAAAATAAATGAACATAGAAATAGGATATCGGGCTAGGAGCTATTGAGATAGATATGAAGATGTTTTAAGTGGTCAAGCATCAAGGAAACACAGTGGTCAGAAGGAAGGAGGTCACAAACTGCTTAGAAATGGGAAATTTGTTCTTTTTTCCCTCAACATCACTAGTAAATATTAAGTGTGTAGAAGTAATCTGAAGGCCAATAAAATTTTTGCAGCCTCACCATGTTTCACCATATCAGTTCAAGTCACAAACATGCAGTACACTTTCTGGTTCGAGATCATTGTACTCGTCCAATTTCCTTAGAGAGTAGCTTTGTAATAACCATCTTGTTCCTCTTCAGAAATGAGTGTTCCTTTATTCGTTTCAAGTCGCAGATGAGAGACCCATTACTGGAATATTTCTTTCAAGCTGTTTGCTAAACAAGTCAATTTTGGGAAGCAAAAGGAAGGGAGGGATTGCTTTGAAAAGTACATTAAAAGCGTTTATACTCTCTTTGCATGCTAGGCTTTCTTTGGTGCCCTGGAACTATAACTGGCTATCTAGAAGAGCCAAATGTTCAAAAATGTGACCAGGGAAATGAGATGGGATTTACAGTGTAAAATGGAAGAGAAAAGTGCTAATGGAATGGTGAGTCAGATGTAAGAGGCAAGGTCATGGAAGCAGCAATGCTGATAACAAATGCCAAGTGACAGAATAGCAGCTCATTTAGGACAGGGGTAAGATGATGCTATTCTGAGAAAACTAGGGTGAGGTAACAGAAGTGGCTGAAATTTAAAAATCAACATGATGCAATTTCAGGGCAAACAGGTCGTAAGATCTCTCAGAAGAAAAACTCTCAAGTGCCATGTTACTCCAAAAGGGTATTTCAGGGAAATGTTGATGTAAATGCCATGAATCAGAGAAAGAGAGGGAAACAGTGACAGGAATGATATATTAGTCATGCTTTCTGTGTCTTCATTTGACAATATGCTGTATGGTATTCTTTCTTGTCTTATTCAACTTTATTTAGGGATACCAAAATTCTTTGCAAACCTAAATCACCAGTGGAACATGGTCTTTCCAAATGATATCCTGTTTTCCCCAAAACAAGACAGGGTCTTATATTTATTTTTGCTCCAAAAGATGCTTTAGAACTTGTTTTCAGGGGCAGTCTTATTTTTACAAATTGACTTTTTAAATGAAATATACCTAGGGCTTATTTTCAAAATAGGGCTTATATTTCAAGCATCCTCAGAAATTCTGAAAAATCATGATAGGTCTTATTTTTGGTGTCGGTCTTGTTTTGGGAAAAACGGGGTATGTAAAGCCTTTCCAAACATTAAAAATTAGGAGAACGGGATGCCCAAATGAGTTGTACTTCCTTTTCAAATTAATGGCCAACACTGCTTATTCACCACTGAATGCATATTTGTTTCTCATGTCCATATATCACATGTCTCCTAAGAAGCTCACAATAACATGTATTGGTGTTATTCCATTTTATCATCATGTCTCACCAGTTGAATTGACTTCAGAAACATGCTTGAGCTTCATGGGTGAAGCTGAAGTTGTAGATTTTATTTATTTATTTATTTACAGTATTTATATTCCGCCCTTCTCACCCCGAAGGGGACTCAGGGCGGATCACATTATGTACATATAGGGCAAACATTCAATGCCCATAAACACATCGAACCGAGACAGAGACAACAGACAGACAGACACAGAGGCAATTTAACCTTCTCCTGAGGGGATGTTTGATTCTGGCCACAGGGGGGAGCAGCTGCTTCATCATCCACTCTAATGACACTTCCTCACTTCCTCATTCCAACGTTGTAAATTAGTTAAACTTGCCTCCCCACTTTTATAAGTGGTACCTTATTTCCTACTTGATAGATGCAACTATCTTTCAGGTTGCTAGGTCAGCAACCAGTAGGGGCTATATTTTATTTTTAATTGACGGGTGCTCACCCTGCCACGGGCTGGCCTCGAACTCATGACCTCATGGTCAGAGTGATTTATTGCAGCAGCTGTTTACCAGCCTGCGCCACAGCCCAGCCCCATAGATAACTGTTGTAACTACTTTGCCCTTCCTCAACTCTCTTGATTTAAGAATTTTGACATTGCTAAATTCCACAGGCACTATACAGGAATGAGAAGAGTCTCAGGACATTTTAAAGTCTAGCAAATTTATTATGGCATAAAGTTTTGTGGACTCAGCCTCCTTAATCAGATCCAGAAACACAACTATAGAATATACATCATATCAAAGTAGATAAGATTGTGAACCTGAGTTGGGGAAAGGAAGCCCCAAATGCACTTTTACAACCCCGGAAACCCCTGGCCAGGCATGTAGCGGGGGGGAGGGCGGGGCTTGAGGGGCTTCAGCCCCCCCCCAAATTCTCATGGTGGTCTATGAGAAGGCCTTACATTTATTATTTAAACTGTTATGTTTATTCATATCATGATCTGATCATCATGCTCAATTTATCCCATATGCATAGGTGTATTGGGATAACAATTCAAAAGGTTTGCTAGGGTAGATCCTCTCTCACTCAGACTCAGTCCCCTCCCCCCGAATCAAAATCCTGGCTACCGACCTGCCCCTGGCAGATTTCCAAAGCCCCAGAAAGCCCCCGAATTTTAATTTTCCTGACTTTTTCTTTGGGGGGGGTGCGATATCTTTCTACTTGAAAGAAAGGGTCTAAAGTTGAAGAACACCATGTGTAAAACAGAGCTTTAACTCCATCAAATCCCCCAAGCTTCGTGTTTACCCCTGAATTTGCCTGTTTGGGGCCACAAGTTCACAACTGGATGCAATATCACTTTTGGTGCTCAAAGAAGCACTGCTACAGATTGTGGGGCAGGGAAAATGAAAATTGCCCCTTATGTCACACATAATCGTCTGGGTTTGAGTGTGTCCACTTGAGGGTGGGGACCCGGGACAGTTTGGGGACTCTGCTTGTGTACCGTCCACCCCGCGACACAGAAGTCTACCTGCCTGAGCTCGCAGAGGTGGTCTCTAGCTTGGTGTTGGTCTCCCAGCGACTGCTTGTCCTGGGGGACTTCAATATCCACGCGGAGGCCCCTTTATCTGGTGCAGCTCAGGACTTCATGGTTGCCATGACAACCATGGGACTGTCCCAAGTGATATCTGGCCCCACTCATCAGGCTGGACACACTCTAGACCTAGTATTTGTGACGGACGGTGGAAAAGTCGGTGTGGAAGAGCCAAATATTCTTCCATTGTCATGGACCGACCATCATCTGATCAGTGTTAGACTTACTGTTGCACCAAACCTCCGCAGGGGTGGCGGACCGATTAAGATGGTCCGCCCCAGGAGACTTATGGATCCGGATGGATTCCTGATGTCTCTTGGGGAACTTCCTGTCATGTCGGCTGACGATCCGGTGGAGACCCTGGTCGATCTCTATAACACCGAGATGGCCAGGGCTCTTGACACTATCGCCCCTGAACGTCCCCTCTCGCTCCGCAGAGCCAGGTAAACTCCTTGGTTCACTGAGGAGCTGGCTTTGATGAAGCGGGTGAGGCGGGGACTAGAGTGCAAGTGGCGGAAGACTCGGAGCATCACCAACCAAACACGGGCTAGAGCCTCCATTAAGGCCTACTCTGTGGCGTTGCAGGCAGCCAGAAAAACTTTCTCGACTGCCCGCATCGCATCTGCAACAAACAGACCAGCAGAGTTGTTCCGGGTTGTCCGGGAGCTCCTACATCCTCATGAGGTGGAGGAGCCCCTTGACAACTCGGTCACTCGATGCAGCGAGTTCGCGCATCATTTTGCAGATAAAGTTGCTCGATTACGCTCCGACTTGGACGCCAGCTTTGATACAGTGCCTGATGAGTTACCTAGAGCATCTGTCAATTCCATCTTGATGGATTCGTTTCAACCTGTTCGGCCTGATGACGTGGACAAGATCCTTGGAGCGATGAGACCAACCACATGTGCTCTAGACCCTTGCCCTACTTGGCTTATAAAGCTTGCCAGGGGTGGGTTGGTCGATTGGTTTTTGAGGATTATCAATGCCTCACTGGAACAAGGGCTTTTTCCATCCAGCCTGAAACAGGCAACTATTAGACCAATTCTAAAAAAGGCATCCCTTGATTCCTCCATTCTATCGAACTATCGACCAATTTCAAACCTCCCATTCTTAGGTAAGGTTCTGGAGCGGGTGGTGGCCTCTCAACTCCAGGGATTCTTGGATGACACTGATTATCTTGACCCATTCCAGTCTGGTTTCAGGCCTGGTCATGGCACTGAGACGGCTTTGGTCGCCTTGGTGGATGACCTCCGCAGAGAGCTGGACAGGGGGAGTGTGTCCCTGTTGGTTCTCCTGGACATCTCAGCAGCTTTCGATACCATCGACCATGGTATCCTTCTGGGACGGCTCTCCGGGATGGGCCTTGGGGGTACTGCTCTCCAGTGGCTCCAGTCCTTCCTGGAGGGCCGATCCCAGATGGTGAAGCTGGGGGACACCTGCTCGGACCCCTGGCCTTTGACCTGTGGGGTCCCGCAAGGTTCCATTCTGTCCCCCATGCTTTTTAATATCTACATGAAACCGCTGGGCGAGGTCATCCAGGGTTTTGGAGTTTGGTGCCATCTCTACGCAGATGACACTCAACTCCACTACTCCTTTCCACCTGCTTCCAAGGAAGCCCCTCGGATCCCAGACCAGTGTCTGGCCGCTGTGATGAGTTGGATGAGGGCCAACAAGCTGAAGCTTAATCCTGATAAGACAGAGGTCCTCCAGGTCAGCCGTTCGACCGATCGGGGCATAGGGTGGCTACCTGTGCTTGACGGGGTCGCACTCCCCCTGAAGGCGCAGGTCCGCAGTTTGGGGGTCCTCCTGGATTCATCGCTGTCACTTGATGCCCAGGTGTTGGCGGTGGCCGGGAGGGCCTTTGCACAATTAAAACTTGTGCACCAACTGCGACCGTACCTCGAGAAGTCTGGCTTGACCACGGTGGTCCACGCTCTAGTTACCTCAAGGATGGATTACTGTAACGCACTCTACGTAGGGCTGCCCTTGAAGACGGTCCGGAAATTACAGTTGGTACAACGGTCGGCGGCCAGGTTACTAACTGGAGCTGCTTATAGGGAGCGGTCAACCCCCCTGTTCAAGCAGCTCCACTGGCTGCCGATAATATTCCGGGCCCAATTCAAGGTGCAGGTTATTACCTATAAAGCTCTAAACGGTTCAGGACCTGCCTATCTTCGTGACCGCATCGTCCCCTATGAACCTACGCGCTCTCTGAGATCTTCCGGGGAGGCCCTCCTCTCACTTCCGCCTTCCTCACAAATACGTCTGGTGGGGACGAGAGAGAGGGCCTTCTCGGCCGTGGCCCCCCGGCTCTGGAACTCCCTCCCTAGGGAGATTAGGTTGGCACCCTCCCTACCATCCTTTAAGAAACAATTGAAAACCTGGATGTTCGGGCTGGCCTTTGGAGAGACAGCCATTGGATGACCAGCCTCATTATAATTCTATCCTGAATGTTATTAGGCTCCTTTCATCGGGGTATTTTAATCTAATGATTTTATCTTATATTGCTGCTATAGTCCCCCCCCCCCCACCTTTGAAGTTGACGGATTTGCATTGGTGGTTGTTTGATATTATTACTATTATATAAACCTTGTTTTAACTTCTGTTTTATCATCTTCTTGTGTTTTAAACCGTGTATATTGTTTAATGTATTTGTGTTTTAAACTGTGTATATTGTTTAATGCTGTTACTTTTGTAACGTTGTGAGCCGCCCCGAGTCCCCACGGGGAGATGGTGGCGGGGTATAAATAAAGTTTTATTATTATTATTATTATTATTAATTGCCCAGCCCTATTGTAAACCATGAAGTTATAGAGCAATGACTGGAAGAAAGTAGTTAGCAAAAGACATGTTATAGTCCCAAGAATGGCTATTGCTCTTTAAAGCATACATATTTAAGCGCAAACAGTAAAACACTGGGTAAGCCCAACACTGCATTTTAAAAACATCTTGATTCAAACTGCTGGGGACAGAACTAAACCTTTGGATGAACTGCAATGCAAAGGTCTCTTGTTCTGTTCTGGCGTTTAAGTTTTTTTTGCTCCAGAATTGCTGCTTTAAGGTCACTGAAGTGTATCTTGAGAGGCTGAAGTAGTCTCCCACATTTTTGAATGATCTGAATCTGTGTGACATACCTTCTGTTTTTCCAAGCTTCATAAATGAAACACTCATAGGTCACGTCTAACAAAACACAGGGCCAAACATAACTATTCAAAATGTTCTTACTGTCAGTACCTTTTCCAAATATTTAGTTGGAATATCTTTCCTTGCCATTTGAATTCATTGGTTCATGACCTAGTCTCTGCAGCAGCAGAAAACAAGCTTGCTCTGTATTCTACATGAAATCACTTCAAATATTTAAAGATGGCTTTCATATCAATTCTCAGTCTTTTTCTCTCTCAAAATTTAATATACCAGCTCTGCAAGCCATTTCTCATAGGACTTTATTTGCAGACCTTTATCCAACTTAGGGCACATCTATTCTGACACTATAATCCTGCTTAGGACCAGTTTGAGAGGAACTGGTTTCACTGCATGGGTGATTTGACTAACGTAGTCTGTGCGCATTCAGAAGAAGACCTACAAGCCACTCTAAACACCTTCACAGAAGCATACGAGAAGCTCGGCCTCTCACTGAACATCGAGAAAACCAAAGTGCTCTTCCAACAGGCACCAGCTAATCCCTCTGCAATGCCAGGAATACAGCTTAATGGTGTAACATTAGAAAACGTTGACCATTTCCGCTACCTTGGCAGCCACCTCTCCACAAAAGTCAACATTGACACTGAAATACAACACCACCTGAACTCTGCGAGCGCAGCATTTTTCAGAATGAAGTAGAGAGTGTTTGACGATCGGGACATCCGTAGAGATACCAAGGTGCTTGTTTATAAAGCCATTGTCCTCCCAACCCTGCTCTACGCCTGCGAAATGTGGATGGTCTACAGACATCACACCAAACTCCTGGAGCGTTTCCATCAGCGTTGCCTCAGGAAAATCCTGGAAATCTCTTGGGAAGACAGGCGGACAAATGTCAGCATGCTGGAAGAAGCAAAGACCACCAGCCTTGAAGCGATGCTCCTACGCCATCAACTCCACTGGACTGGCCACGTTGTCCGAATGCCCGATCACAGTCTCCCAAAGCAGTTGCTCTACTCTGAACTCAAGAACGGGAAACATAATGTTGGTGGGCAGGAAAAGAGATTTAAAGATGGGCTTAAAGCCAACCTTAAAAACTGTGGCATAGACACTGAAAACTGGGAAGCCCTGGCCCTTGAGCGCTCTAATTGTAGGTCAGCTGTGACCAGCAGTGCTGCGGAGTTCAAAGAGGCACGAATGGAGGGCTTAAGGGAGAAACGTGCCAAGAGGAAGGAGCATCAAGCCAACCCTGACCGGGACCGCCTTCCACCTGGAAACCGATGTCCTCCCTGCAGGAGAACGTGCAGATCAAGAATCGGTCTCTTCAGCCATCTACAGACACACCCCCAGGACCCTATAACTGGAGGACCATCATCCTCAGCTTACGAGGGATCGCCTATGTAAGTAAGTAAGTAAAGATTTGACTAACATGTCTGGAACTGGTTTGAGGCCAGGTGGGTGATTATACTGACCTGCAGGTATTCCCCTGCCCCCATTTCTGGGAGGGATGTGCATTTTCTTCCAGAGCATATAGGGCGAAAAAAGGGAAAGTGACAAGTAGGAGCAGGCGTAATCTTCTAAGAGTCCAATTAATGTCCTGCTACCCAGCCATTCCCTTGGGAAGATTTTCAGTAGTCCCCTCCCCCTTGCTGTTTTTGAGTCTGTAATGCACTTCAGCAGAGGCAGGTGTCTACAATGCACTTCACATTTTGTGAAGCTGACTTCACTCTGGATCTGGGATAGTCTGGCATCTGCTGCAGCACATTATTTGGGTGAACTTGGACTTTCCTGCAACATTTTAATACACTGTGTAGTCCTAAATGTATGCTGCAACACACATTGGTGGTGTGTTTTGTGGCCACCATGGTTTCGAGCCGTCTTGAAGCCTTATGATCAGTGGTTCTCAACCTGTGGGTTCCCAGGTGTTTTGACCTGCAACTCCTAGAAATCCCTGCCAATTTATCAGCTCTTAAAATTTCTGTGACTTGAAGGCCAAAACATGTGGGGACCACAGGTTGAGAACCATTGCTCATGATAGAGTCAGTTCAGATGGGGCCCAAGTTGCTCCACTTTGTATTCATTCCATCTTGCCAATATACATTTTGAACTGTGGCGCCCAGAAGTGGACAAACAATTCCAGGTGAAGTTTAATCACAGCAGAGTACAATATTATTTTATTTCCCATGATCAGGACACTGTATATCTACTCATGCAAGCCACACTGTTCTGTCATACTTACCATGTTGTCTAGGACCTTTTCACATGTACTGCTGCCTAGAAAGGTGTTTCCCATCCTATATTTGTCCATTCATTTGTCTTGCCTGTTTAGTACTGCCTTACCTGTTTACATTAGTTTTGTTAGTTTGTGCCCAGTTCTCTAATCTCTTAATGTCATTTGGGATTCTTATGCCCTCTAGAGTATTAGTTATCCCTCCCAATTTAGTGTCATCTACTCTTCCATCATTTAATTTACATATAAAGATGTTTTTTAATAATGGGGAATTCCTCCTGACATGTCAGTAAGCCCCTTGGGTAAGTATTTTTGGGAGAAATGAGGAACTGGGGGGGGGGGGGTGGATGTCATCCACTGAGGGAAGGCCCGGGATTTGGGTTGGAAGTGGAGACACAAACCCAGGAGAAAGTGGGTTAAAATAATCCTCTTCCTCCCAAGTTTCTCCCAGGGCCGAAGACTTTTGGGATTTGGTCAGTCAACTAATTGCAAAGCCACCAAACAGTAATATTATATACTTACATTTCATATTTGTTTACAAAATAACATGGGAAAATTGCTTTACTGAAATCAAGGTATATGATATTTATGACATCCCCTCATCTACCAAACTTGGTACTTAGAAAAATAAAAGAGATTAGTCTGGCACTTGAGAAAATAATGCTGGGTTTTAATAATGAAAATTTCAATTTTAAAAAAAATGTTCACAGTTGCTTTTATAACCTGTTCTAGAATCTTTTCTGACATTGACCTCAAGTTGCCTGGACAGTAATTGTTCAGAGCATCTTTTTCCCTTTGTGAAAAGAGAGGCAACATTCAACACTTCCCACATGGATGAGAAGATGGATGTGATGAGTCTTGTTTGCCTTTCTAATAACCCTTCTGGGTACAGGTACAGTCAGGTAAAGCAGGCTAGATGCCTCGTCTTTATTGTTTTCATTGCCATTTTTCCAGTTTGGAGGTGAGAAAAGATGGAGAAGATCCACTCTGGCAATCCATATAAATGCTTTTGTTATCTTTTATTAAGATTCAGTGTCAGTTTCTTCACTTAACAGAGATCCTGTTTTGAGATCCTCTCAAAATTGTACATAATGCAGCTTATGACAAATATGACATCCCATGTATGGAAAACCATCATTGGATTTGGATGCTTTTAACTTCTGTCACTCATAAAATATTTTAAATTCCATTACAAAAATCAATCTGAAGCACATGTTTTGCTCCCTATCATTAAAACAATTCCAGCATCTTTGACATGTCAACTCACTTGGACATGTCAACTCACTTGGAAAACTTAAACCAAGCATTTAAAACTCAGTAAAATATGAATAATATCTGGGGATAGTTGCATTTGAGTTATACACACAACAGAAGCATTCAAGTGACAATTACACACTCAGTTTAATTGAATGGTTTGAAACTTATGAAATCTCATTAGTTTTGCTCAGCTGCTGCATCACCACAGAGTTGATTCTGAACTCCTCTTCTAATATATTTCTACCTTCATGTGTATTGTGCTGTGATCACAGAAATTCTGTCTTTTAAGATAAAGAGCCCATGAAATGTGAATAAAAATGTATTTTAATGTAGTGAACTGAATACTTTGAGGATTCAAATCATTCTTTATTTCAGGGAGAAAATATAAAGTACAACTGTATATAGATGAACCCACTAGAGGGCAATAACATTGCTAATCTCATGGACAGTTGTGCTCTTTTGCTGTGAAATACAGGCAAAGCAGCTCCCCTTGCCCTTTTACAGGTTAGTTTATTTCTAACATTTATGAGTTACTGCTTGAAGGCACCCAACACGACTGACAACATTAAAGCAAAGTAGATTAATATTAGCTCAAATACAATAAATCCAGTTTCAGAATGAATATAAATACAACTAGTTTGGAAACTGCAGATGAAAAAATCCCAAATTGTTCTAGTGTTCTTGACTCTTCTGTACAGAGCTGAAATACATCATCTACAGATAGTGTGGCCTGAAAACCCTTTGGTGTTCATTATCGCTAGGGAGAACTTCTATATCATGGAAATTAGTCCTAATGGAGGATGATTGTGGTTTTGTGAACTACTTTGCTTTCTCTCCTTACCGCTTGTGTGTTCTCCTTGCTGCTAAAATTTATTTTTCTGCCCACCTTCATCCTAAAAGGTAAAAAGGTATTTTCAACAGAGCACAATCAGCTTGGAAAGGGGGGGGGGGAATACATCTTCATTCTTGTGACAGCTTTCTTCATTCTAATTAGATGCAGTTAACTAGTTGAGGTAGATTGTGAATGAGGATGTTTATCCAGATAGGCATCGGGATAGGCATAAACCATCCTACTCAGAGCTCAATAAAATTCTTGGACTATATCTCCCAAAATGCCTCAGCTAGCATGGAGTATGGACATGCTTATTTGGGGATTTTGATAGTTGTAGTCCAGAAATTTCCAAACTCAATCCTACTAAAAGCAGGGCACCATATAGGGGAAATAGCCAAATGTCCATCCAAATACAGATAATCAACTACTACTATGGAACTACTTTCATTGGGAAAGAAATTTTGATTCCTATCTCCTTTCTGATTCATGGTGTCAGAATGTTGTTGTTGTTGTTGTTGTTGTTGTTGTTGTTGTTGTGTGTCTCCAGGTAATTTCTATTCATGGCAACCCTATCAGGTTGTTTCAGATAGGGTTTGCCTTTACCCATCCTCTGAGACTGAGAAAGAGTGACTTGCCCAGGGTCACCCACTGAGTTTCCATGGTCAAGTGCAGGTGTAAAAATGAATCTCCAGAGCCATGGTCCAACACAAACCACTAAACCACACTGATTCTTGCTGTCAGAATACAAGATTCAAAATGTGTGAGCATGGAGGACCTCCAAGGAATGTCTCAATCTTCTGAGACCAGGTCTATAAGTAATATTATTCCAGGTTTCATGCAAGCATAGAGGGAATTATCAGAGGGAAGAGTCAATTGTTAAGTTATAGGAGGCAGCAGTCACAGTGGGGAGCAACCAACAAGGGTCAGATGAGACAAAATGGTTGGGAAAGATTTATTTTGGTGATTATACCATCCAATATGACCAGGGTATGACCAATATGATCAGATATGTAGTTTAAAAGTAATTTTGCAATGTCCAGGATATGCAGTCAAAGCAAGGGGTAAATGTGAGAAGGGAGCAATAATTAGACACAGTTCTGTTAGATGTGGGTCAGGATGTAACAGAAATGGGGAAGAACCGTGTGCTCAGTTTAGTATGATGGCGTAATGGGTCAAACCCTTGTACCACTTGAACTGCTGACTAAAAGGTTGGCAGTTCAAATCTAGGGAGTGGGATGAGCTCCCATCTGTCAGCTCTAGCTCCCCGAGTGGGGATATAAGTGAAGCCTCCCACAGGATGGTAAAACATCAAACATCTGGGCTTCCCTTGGGCAACACCCTTGCATACGGCCAATTCTCTTACCCCAGAAGCAACTTGCAGTTTCTCAAGTCACTCCTGACGTGAAAAAAGCATGATTGTAAAAACGAATCCCTAGGTTTAGAAGGTATTCAAAGGCAAACTCAATTTCCCCCTTCAAGTTTGTTTTTCGCACTTGATTTGGAACTTGAGTAAACAATATAGCTTAAATTTAAAATAAGCCAAAGTTAATCTATGAAGCCCAACGTTTTTCCAGTGTTATTGTGTGCTACACTGTTGCCTGACATGTTCATTGGCTGACACTACATAAAATCCATGTCAGTGCAAAATGCCTCTGTCCATCTACACTCTGACCTACGGCACTGAAGAAATCATTGCAAAGCCTTAGTTTATCCCTATGGATATGCACATTCTTTGAAAGAGTTTGGCAGCGTTTAAGCATTTTGAAACATACTATTGTGAAATTACTTACTCCGGTACAACCCGAACCTTTATTTCCAAAAATTAAAAATGAGAACTTTAAGTAATTGCATCAAGTGTATTCTAAGCATATAGCTGGATAACCATGGCTGTAAGCATTGGAATTACCATATTTCATGGTGGGGGTTGCTGAAACCTTCAGCTCTAGGCTGCAGAAAGGTTTTTATTTATTTTACAAAAATATGTATTGAGATAATGGCAGGATAAAATGAAGTCAATATATAAAATTAAAATAAAATTATCTAGTGCTTCAGCCAGAAACTGCCTTCCCTCTTTCCTAGCCATGCAGAGATGGAGGGAAGCTTAAATACTATAAGTTGATATTTACCGTACTGTGCCCTAACTGGGTCTCACCTTCCTCCTGAAACACAGTCTGAGAGTGGAGGACAGGCTTTCTTTCCCTCCCTCTTCCCCCCACCCTTAGCTGGGAGAAGGAAAGATGTGACAATAGATCCAGTCTATATACGTGAAAGTCCATCCCAATTTTAACCATGAAGAAGACTTGATCAAGCCCACCCGGATAAATTTACAATAGATGTACCATATATATTCATGTATAAGTTAACCTTATGTATAAGTCAATGGCAGATTTAGGGACCAAAATTATGGATTTTGAGATGATCCATGGATAAGACACTACAGAGAGAGGAAAACACCAATGCTACATCAGGGGGTCAGTCATCCCTAGCTATCGTCTGCCCCATTTTCTCACCTACACATTCAAAAAAGCCAGAAGCAGCATTACATCGGGGAGACTAGAGTGGTCAGTGCATCTTTTAGCTTCTTCGAGAATGGACTAAGCCATCACCTTTCATCATTCCAGCCAGAGAAAAGGATGTTTTCTTTTTGTATAATAGCTAAAGTACAGTACTCACACTGACCAGTAGCCACCCACTAAGTCAATCCAGGTTTTTGGGGCTTTTTAAAACTAAGAATTTTGACTTATACATCAGTATATAGGTTTCTTAAATATTGATTAGACTAATTGATTACCAACTTTCCCAATGAAACCCATTTTTAACAAGGTGTCAAGATATCTCAACCCAGTTACATCATAAGTGAGACACAACAGAACTCAAACTTCTCCCTAGAGCTTATGTCATCCCAGAAATTTCCCTGTAGTAGCCTCTCTAAGATAATGAGGTGGGAGAAATATGGAGACTTTTGGACAGAGGCTTGAACTTCTGCCCTGCATCTTGTTGTTAGGTCCCTTGATTTTCAGCATTTCTGAATAGTGCTGTGAACATTAGTGAATTTGGTAAAGGGGGAATTTCTGAAAGAGATGCAAGTTTTTGTTAGCCCTAACACAGCTGTTTGGTTCTGATTAAAAATGTTTTCCAACATTTCTGGTAAATGTTCTGTTCCCTAACTGCACTCCTAGGCAGCAGGTATAATATATCAGACAAGCTAGAAATGAGTCTTCTCAAGTTAATGGAGGGTGGAAAGCAAACTGGGTTTACTTAACGCTGTTGTTAAAAAAAAGTGCTGGAAGGTGAATGAAAGTAGCTGACACAAATAGAAGCTGGTGCTAGCCTATTTGTGAAGACTTGAAATACAACATGGTATTAAAAGACAACTAAATATTGAAAGTACCAGAGCAGAAGACACAGGTGGCTTCTAGCAGCAAATAAAGACATCCCATGGACTTTGATAATAAGAGAAATATTACTGAAAATTAGTCCAAATGGAAGGAACTTATGGAACTACGTTTTTTTAGGTCTAGAAGCAGAGATGTGTCACGATGATATATGATCTATGGTTTGAATGGAATTGTATGAAAGATGAATGAATGAGAGCTAATAATTTTGGAGACACCGTTCTAAAAAATTGAGGCCTGCAATGACAAAATCATTAACTACACTCATGAACTGTGATTAAAAGTTGCTGAACTTCTGATATTGATAAGAACTGTGAGAAATGATCAACTGATCAACTTTTGAAGGAAAACAACATGTTTACATTAATCAGAGACAATGGCTCTTTAAGTTAAAGAAATGTTTACAATATTAAGAAGAAATATTAAATGTTTACAATATTAAGAAGAAAGTCAACACAGAGCTGCTTGCATTACCAAGTCCAATTATGCAAAGTCAGCATCTGTCAGGAAATGAGATAGAGCCATGTTTGTGCATGTGTATGCACTGAAGAATTTAACAATAACAGTCTTATATAAAAAATGTTTTTAAAACAAAATTCCTTTATCAGGCTTGTTCAGGATTACAAGTTTATCTCAGATCTTCTGCATTAGCTCTGTATTTATAGACACATTCATTACCCAATGCACATTAAAGAATATGCTAAATTCTACCTTCCTCATATGTTTGTTCAGGGTAGATTTGAGTGCTATAATTCAAAGGAAATCTCCACACTCCTAAATAGCAGAGCTACCCACTTCCCTGGTTTTTGACAAAGTATATTTATTCCATTTGGATACTTTAAGATGAAATGTGTAGTCAAATAATACATGATATTTATTCCAAAACTAAGAGAGGGTGCAGCAGGGGGTTTTTTTTGTCTGAGCATGCTGGGAAGAGTGAAACTCCAATTCCTTTTCTGCTGTCTCTCCAATGAGTGCAAAGTACTTTTGCACTTTTAACTCAATTTTCAGCAGCAAACTGAGGATGAAGTGGGAAAGTGGGACAAAAAACTGGGACATTTTAAACAAAGCTAAGAATATGGGATGACAGGGGACTAACTGGGGCTCTTCCTAGCAAACTACAGTAGAGTCTCACTTATTCAACGTAAACGGGCCGGCAGAACGTTGGATAAGCGAATATGTTGGATAATGAGAGATTAAGGAAAAGCCTATTAAACATCAAATTAGGTTATGACTTTACAAATTAAGCACCAAAACATCATGTTATACAACAAATTTGACAGAAAAAGTAGTTCAACACACAGTAATGCTATGTAGTAATTACTGTATTTATGAATTTAGCACCAAAATATCATGATGTATTGAAAACATTGACTACAAAAATGCGTTGGATAATCCAGAACGTTGGATAAGCGAGTGTTGGATAAGTGAGTCTCTACTGTATTATAGTTGCAAGATATGCGAAAGTCGGAGGCATCCAAAGGACCTTTTAGCATCTGATTGCTTTACAATAGGATGAACCCTACAGTGCTATTAAAAAAATGTGGCAAGGGCCAGAATAGGATCTGGAACAAGAGAAAAGAAATTATTCCTGCTGTGGTCAGTAACTGGAGCAGAATACTTCGCATGTTACCAATATGAGAGTGGCAGGTAAAGTGCACACTATATTTTTGGCCAAGAAATAATAAGCAGTCTTTTAATAAGAGAAGAATGTAGTATGGAGTGCAATCTCACAGGTTACAAAAGGTGTAACAGTACTGGAAAGCTGTTTTGTAGTCTTGTATTTCATCAGTATCATGTCTAAAGGGGAAAAATCTGTGTACATCACCCCTTTCTTATAACAAGTCTTTACAAGTTTTTGTAATCAGGCTGACTGGTTACATCTGGCCTTCTTTTCATCATGACACAAAAGTGTGCTAAGACTAGATGATGTGCCTTCATGGTTTAAATAAATAGATTGATGAGCATCAGGCTGATGTCACACTTATCAGCAAGTCTGAAGATTTGCTTCAGGAGCTGGAAAGACGAGAAGTTCAGTGATGGCCTAATTTGTATGGGTCCCAAATCATATCATAAATATCAGATCATAACAAACAAAACTGCCAGACAGGCAGAGACTGTATTTGTAACAGTGATACCAACACAATAAGAGACATTTGAAATAAATATCTGGGGAAAAATTGCAAATTGTCATTTGTGAAACCAGTGGGAGAAAAGCAATTAGTTTAGGAATGAAGATTCTCATATAAATGGGCTTGTTCAAAAGCTCCTTGTAGCTAAGGAAGCATTAAGATTCTGATGAATTAATACATAATTTGTTCTGGGATTTAAGCCTCACATTTTATAGTAAATAATATTAAGCCAAAAAACTGTAAGAATTAGTGGTTTACAGAGTAGTCATCAGCTAACAAGAAGGGTTTTTACAAAATCTTCCTATGTTTACTCAGAAATAAGTCTAACTCTGTTCAATAACATAATTTCACTTATGTAAATGTACATATTACGTATATTCAGTTAAGTGTATTTACTGTCCTAGACAAAGTAATCTAGTTGTAAGTCATACTGAATCCTGTGTGTCTTACTTATAAGTAAATACCCATAGGACTGTACTTTAAAATATGCATTTATCTTGGGAGACTAGGCTCAAAAATTAAATGTATAATGATGTAGAGATTGGGAAACATTGCTAGCAGTTCGTAATTTTCATAATTTAATTAACTTGGATATATTAATTAGTATATCATTTAAAATATTAGTTTCCAAAGTGGATTATGGGAATTGCAGAGAATAGCAAGGAAATTATCGCCATTGATCCATATACCACATTTTGGTTTTAGTTTAATTCAATTGCTGTCTCATTATGGTGGAAGCCCCACATGCCTGGAACTGCCCAGTTTGAAAAGATTGTCCTAACATCTAACAAGCTCTTAATTAAATTTTGTCACTAATTGCCATTTTTCATTTCTTCTTTCTAAATGTGTCTATCTGCTACAAGACGTACATTGTTCACTTAACCTTCAAATTCCTTGTTTGTTAAAAAGTTAAGATGAAATGATGTTATGGTTAGTAAGGAGTGCCATGCTAATTTCAGCTAGAGGACATTAGGTCCAGTGCTAAGTGGCTGGCTGCAAATGTCAGTGAATCAAGAGTGAAGAATTTTTATGAGAAATGTTCTGAATATCTGTTGAACATTTTATTCTGTACAACTAAATCCCCACTCGGTCTGCCCACTGCATCAAAATCTGTGATCTACAAAGATCAGTGGTAGATTACATATCCTGAATGACAGAGCTAGGGTCCCAAAATCAACAATTTCTTCAATTTACAACATGAGATTTCCAACAAGCCCACTATCCTCTGCATTTACTCTAATTTTGTACTGTAAAACTGATAAAATAAATGTATGTTTATGCTCATAAAGTATGTTTCACATGACACTATGAACCCTAGAATAATAGAGGGGGAATTGAACACACCCAAGACTAAAGTACGAGTGATTGACCACTGAAGCAGAATTGGACCAGCAAGACTACTGTGTAGTTAAACCCCTTGAGAAATAAGCAGCATGAAAATAATTAAGTGACAGAGTACAAAAAAGAGATCAAAGCAGCTTTTATAGTTACAGGAGTAACTTAGGCTACATAAGAAGATATTCTTCTAAGTGTGTTTATTATTAAAACTGAGTTGTTCGTGGCATGGGAAAAGTAAATTGTTCTTCCTCTGACTTCTTTCAGGCCCTGTGATGGCTGTTTGATGGCCTGGTTAAAGATTCCAGATCACAGAAGTAAGTAGACTGCCTTCCTCTAGCTTTCCCTAGAAAATATCTATACTTTTTAATAGTTTTATTTAACTCAGACAAAAATGGAATTACTTCCAAGAATGATAGAACAAGGGAGAAAGCAATAGCCATTTTCATTTTTTGTGTTGTAAAAAATCTTAAGAGAAAGTCCATCATCATCATCATAATCATCATCGTCATCTTGCTTTCCTCAAAACAGCACACAACATTAAAAACAATGCAATAATGACTCACATCATGACTCAGAGTCACTCATGATTGAGCACAATCCAGAAAATATTTTGGCATATTTTGTTTGTGCCCTTCATATGATGTGGAGCTAGATTTCTCTCAAAACTTTAGAGGTGTAGGCTGACTGCAGAGA
Source organism: Anolis carolinensis (assembly GCF_035594765.1). Classification (NCBI taxonomy): domain Eukaryota; kingdom Metazoa; phylum Chordata; class Lepidosauria; order Squamata; family Anolidae; genus Anolis; species Anolis carolinensis. The sequence goes on along the minus strand of NC_085844.1, from coordinate 33,408,143 downwards.
TTGTAATGATCTTGTGCAAAAAGAATATTATATTATATAGGAATTGATTACGCTTGAGGCTTTAGGTTTTTTAAAAAAATCAAAAAGCCATTCTGGTTTTGCAGTGTACTCTATACTCTGCCCACTCTTCCACAGGCTAACCTGTTTATTAAGTTGAGCAAAGCATCCACATCAGGGAGAAGAACAGTTTAGGAACACACCATTTCAGGTCTGTAGCCCTTCTGGCTACAGACTCACTAGCACTTACTTTCATAACCTTAATAGTTTTACCTGGCTGTAGTGATGGAGGAGTGTGGCAAGATGCTTTCTGCTTCAGACAACAGAAAAGCTAGGACTCCCAGTGTTTACTTTTAATTCAGTCTTTATGATAATCTGACCTCCACAAAGTGCTGCTTTATGGTTTCATTGAGACACAGAGGAGCTCTTCAGCTCTCAAAACCCTGCCAGCAGAGTATGAAATTGGGTGCATTCTATTCTGGCAAGGCTCCAAGGACAACTATGGTGACAATACCACACTTCTGCTCTTCAAGAACCAGTATACCTAAATATAGGAAATTATCACCAGAAGATTTGCCAGTTTTGATGAACTTGCCATGACAACTATCAACTATCAAAACAGTTGCATCAGCTCTGAGGCTGTTTCTGTCATAGTATGGACAATAAGGAACTGGAGGAAAAAGTACTTCTCCCAGCCTCTGTGTTGGGCTCACATACAGAGCCTAAGACCAAAAAGGCCACCACTTTACAACAGGAAGAACAGCAACACCAAGTGGGCAATGAAAGACAGGTAGGTAAAGCTAAAGTTTTTCCCCTGACGTTAAGTCTAGTTGTGACCGACTCTGGGGGTTGATGCTCATCTCCATTTCTAAACCGAAGAGCCAGCATTGTCCGTAGACACCTCCAAGGTCATGTGGCCAGCATGACTGCATGGAGCGCTGTTACCTTCCCGCTGGAGCTGTACCTATTGATCTACTCACATTTGCATGTTTTTGAACTGCTAGGTTGGCAGGAGCTGGGGCTAACAGTGGGCGCTCATTCCGCTTCCGGAATTTGAACCTGGCACCTTTTGGTCAGCAAGTTCAGCAGCTCAGCGCTTTAACACACTGTGCCACCAGGGGCCCCAAAGAGGCCATCACTTTGCAACAGGAACAACTGCAACACCAAGTGGGCAATGAAAGACTTACCTATTGGAAAATAACTGCACCCAGTCTCTGGGCACATATCCTTTTAGCAAATGTGAATCTCCATTAATATGTGACCACCTTTTAAAAACCACTAGTCAAGAAAAGCATGACCTAGTTAGAAGTCAACCATTTGAACAAGTGATATTCATAAGCATTCATATAATGGCATACAGGTAACTCAGCTGTTAGACTGAAGAGCCATGTCTTTAAACTGCCAAGGATAAAGACATGCTACTACAAAAATATATTTGATTCACAGAGGATGGTTGTTTCTTTGAAGTTGCCCAAAAGATATACACTCCCTTGAAACCTCTTAGTTTAAAATGTGTACTCAGAGATAAAAAAACAAAGTCTTATTTGAAAAATAACATATCTTGTTTACTTATAAACATCTTGTATTGATTCACCATACAGCACATTTCTTATTGAAGTTCAGTCACAGAGCTTATCACTCAGGGTATCACTCTTAATCAATAGTTCATAGTCTTTAGTTATATTTGTACTCACTGAAGTCCATAAGCAAACTGTATCTATTGAAGTTCAAACAGCAACATGCATCCACCTCCACTGAGGTGTAAACAGACTGAATACAAAATGGAGTCCTGAGTCTGAACATGCTCAGTACAATCACATGTCTATAACTTTTCCCACACCAAAGAGGTCAGTCAAACTGGCAAATCAACATACACATAGAATACAGGTTAGCAAATATATACATTACCAAATAAATAACGAAAGGCTTGGGAGGTTGCTTTTCCAATATTACCACTCCTCTGGGCTCACAGCAAGATCAGGACTGGGACCTTTAGTTGGGAGAGCAGGGGTTAAGTATTCCGGAGTGGCTGCAATTCAGGACAGATGGGATTCATGTCCTGAGATCTTATCATTTGGCTGAGAAGATGGCTAGCTGGTGGTAGCAATTGAGAGATCTGCATAAATAGCTGAAGTCTAGAATACCTACCCTGTTTCCCCTAAAATAAGACATCCCCAGAAAATAAGACCTAGTAGAGGTTTTGCTGAATTGCTAAATATAAGGCCTCCCCTGAAAGTAAGACCTAGCAAAGTTTTTGTTTGGAAGCATGTCCGCCGAACAGAACACCAGAGCATGCAGGATTGGTAAATGTATGTACTATAAAGTTTTGTACATGGAAATATTGGTAGTAACAAGAAATTCTTGATACAATTCACAGTTTGTCTGGTTATGCTGGTTTATGATGACAACTACTGTACAGTATATAATAAATGTTCATTTTTTTGTTCAACAATAAATGTGAATCCTTCTTCATGGAAAAATAAGACATCCCCTGAAAATAAGAACTAGAGCATCTTTGGGAGCAAAAATTAATATAAAACACTGTCTTATTTTCGGGGAAACACGGTATCTGTTCGGTTTTTGAGCTGCAACTTTGAGCATCATGTCTTGTGTCTTGAAAATTTGAAAGACAGATTGTGGATTGTGAACTATTCACAGTTCAGGATGACCCTCATACCCACAGGACAAATACTTGTGGCTTCACCTAACCACATAGGACAAATTATGTCTTCTAGGAATGTCTAGGTCCTCCAGGCAGTTCTATGATACACTTCCTAGAGATACCTCTCTAAGAATCTTCTAAAGTGATTCCATGGTAATTTCCAGTGGAAGCTGTTTACTTTCATAGGGTTCATTGTTATCCATGGTTTTCTGTTTCCATGGTAAGTTTGGGAATGTATCTCCCACAGCTACGAGGCTTGTGCTATACACAATTATAACACTATAATTCCACATTAACTGTCACAACAACATCTTATGAAAGCCTTGGTGTTTATGTTTTGTGAGAAACCAGAGGTCTAATCACCCCTCCTAAACTGCACATCCCAGGATTCCATAGGATTTACTATGTGAGAAAAAGTGAAGTCATTGAACTTTCACTGGGTAGTGTAAAGAGGTTCTTAGTGAAAGAATGATTATGTATGAATTCTTCAAGGTATTCCAAGGTTGACATGCTCTTCTAGATAAGCTAGACATGAGTTAGGAAACCTGCTTTCAGCAAACATGAAAAAGAATGCTGAAGGTATGCTGCCCATGATATGACTTCAGTCATGATTGAAAATGTTTGCTCGTCATGGTGCTTATGCTCGTTGAACTCTTCGCTGCAATCAGGATCTGCTAAGCCAAGCATGCACCCAAATCACTAATTCTTTTGATACTGACCCAGCAACTAAATGTGACAGTAATATAGCTAGCCAACTCAAATTTGAAACACATAAAAATGGGTGAGCTTGGGGTGAAAGGTTCAGTATCCCACTACAACTCTTTTGATGCAATTTTAATGATGGTGCTGTGCATAGGCAAATGCTTATGGCTTTCAGTTAGAATGCTATTAAAATAAAAACAAGACCTTTTAATGTTTCAGCAATTGTGTATTCAAGCATCCAATATCTCAGTTACAAAAACAGTCACAAATGCTCATGGCAACAGTACAAAATTCATCAGTGGCAGTTGTTAATCCTGCCTTCTGGATAAAAAACACTGATGCATAAGATGGGACGTTAAACCATTTCTTCCTTGAGACTGACAGCTCAGGATTCAGTACATTTATTTCCAAGACTGTATGTTGCAAAAATAAGAAATTATACACAGAACCTTCTCTTCAAGCATCATTGAGATGAATAGGAGCTGGTCAAAGTTCCCATTTGAGTAATTGAGTTTGTCTGCAAGCCTTTCAGGTAATTTCATCTGTGACACTAAGAACCTTTTCTTGCATGCATTTTCAGTATACCTCCTTCCCAATGCTACCCCTTGGGTAATTTGAAAAGCCCTGGGCCACATGGGAGCAATGCCAGCAGAGAACAATGAAACACTGACAGTTCTGTGTACAGCTTCTCCCTCTTATCCACCACCCACTGTGTTCAAAACAACCTTAGATGATTCAACTTTATGCACCTTCAGAAGTGATGGGTAGCAGCTCCTTTTCACTTAAAAGCCCCTATCTTTAGTGCCTTCCTGGAAAAAATGCTTGAAAATGCTCTTGATTTTCTTCTATGTTCTTAGAAAGTAGTGGATAAAAAATACAGCAAATAAAAGAATCTTTGTTTTTTTAATTGCCTACATCCTTTACTAAGTAAATAATATTAGCAGCAACAATATCATGCCAGGCCTAAGATGAATGTACATTGTGTAATTTATATAGTTTGACACCATTTTAATTACCATGGCTCAGTACTATGGAATCATGAAAGTTGTAGTTTTATAAGATCTTTAGCTTTTTCTGCCAAATAGTTCTAATGCTGCCTCAAACTATAACTCCCATAATTCTAGTGATGGGAGAATATCACTAGAAGCAATAGAGGTATTTCAGCTTGTCCCTGTGTGGAAGCAATTATCCTAAACATTTCCTGCCAGGGAGGTAGTATTGGAATGTAAATTTGATCCAGTTGGCAGAAAGAACATCTTTTCTTGATCTATCTGTCCATTCCATAATAGTCCCATTGTTGTTGTCTTGCCATTTTATACCGCACTTTATTGTCCATTCAACTGTGAAATTTCCTTTTCCCATTTCGTAACACTCTGCACTTTGCCTGGGATCTACAAATTAGTCTCCTGTTTTTAACACTGTATCCTGCTTGTTGATTTTAATGATTGTTTTTATTGATGTTGATGTTTTTACTGGGATAATTGTTTTATTGCTTTGTTACTGTTATTTGTTTGTTTTATCGGGCCATGCCCCATGTAAGCCGCCCCGAGTCCCTTCGGGGAGATGGGGCGGGGTATAAAAATAAAGTTGTTATTATTATTATTATTATTATTATTATTATTATTATTATTATTATTATTATTATTATTTCTCCCTGTCAGATAATGATGTTTCTGAGCATGTCTGAATGCCCCTATCAACAACAATTATGCTTCTGTCGTTGTATGGTTATATATAGGACTTGTCCTGGACTTGTAATTGGTATCTTTTCATTTTGTCCTTTCAAAATTTTCTAATTATAAAAGCTGATATGTGACTGTAGTAAATATCATGTATGAGTATAATGTTCCCAAGAGATATCAGAACATTCTCTATTACCTCCCTTCTGCCACTTACGATCTTATCAGATGCAGTCTTCTCTGCATCTTCTTTTTGTTTCTCCATATTGCCAAAATGGAGTCCCATCACATGATGCAGAGAAACTAACGGCAGGAGTCTATGGGGATCCATTTCAGCAACATGGAGAAACGAAGCCCAAAGTAGCTTTGGAGGAACATTGAAGAACATGAAGAGGAACCAGGGAAAGGATGGGAAACCACATGGGATGGGAGGCCATCCCAGAAGACAATGGTAGGGAACAAAGAAGAATGGTTCCCTCTGTTTTCCCCCTGCTTTCCCTCTGCCCATCTGATGAAGTCTTTAATCTCTCATGTTCCGAAAGATAAGGGCCCTTGCTTGGGAAGGAGGGGAACCATTGATAGTGGGCACATCTACCCTAACCACTTAGATGGTTTGCAATGCGGTGGCTAAATGGCACACAGGCCTGATCTGGATTAACCTGGGGAAAAACCAGAAATCTTTTACCCAGGTTAGAATCTGTGCAGACAGCTGGACTGGTTCCTAAGCAGAACCAGCTGCAACTGTCCTGATAGCCATTCCATGCTCCCCAGGCTCAGCTGGCCTGGGAACATCATATGTCTGTCCCATCCTATACACTCCCCATGTGTTATGGTTGTCCCCAGCCATGACATGACCCCTTCCTTATGTCTGGAGGTCCTTCTCCCCTTCACAGTCTCCTTAGCAAAATTCAGGGCTTGGCAGAAATCTGCTGGACATGTGACATTGAACTAAGTAGGTGTGTCACAAGATAGGGGGCCTATACCCTGCAGGGCTAAAACATGTTTGGTGTGTCTGGGCAGTGGGAACTCCCTGCTACCTTGGAGGTGGCTTAGGGAGTATCTTTAGGACTACCATACAAGTTCAATTTGACATCTGGGATTGGGCCTGCATTATTGGTTCTCAACCTGTGGGTCCCCAGGTGTTTTGGCCTGCAACTCCTAGAAAACCCAGCCAGTTTACTAGCTGTTAGGATTTCTGGGAGTTGAAGGCCAAAACATCTAAGGACCCACAGGTTGAGAACCACTGATGTAGAAGGGCCCTAGGTCCATTGTAAATCAAACCCACAATCAAGGCCCATCTTGAAACAGAATATTGTTTTTTTTAGATTATTTGGGCTACTCTTGTTTTGAATTCTTTCCCTTTAAAATGTACTGTTGTCATTTTTGTTCAGAATACAACACCGATTGGCTATTTGTACAACATCCCTCCCCCTCCCCATGAATTCCTTCCCTAAGATAGTTCAGAAATTTGTACTTAGCAGTTTAGGTACAAAGCTGCAAAGCTGGAAATAACTGCATTTTACCATAGTGATAAAGGTACAGCAGGTGATTTTATGTGACTACTTAGGATGATATCACATTAGAGCTCTAAAGTGCAGGACCTAATTTCCCAATTGCCCAGTTTGTCCCTGCACAATTCTAGAAAATGTACTTTAGGGCAGAGCCTTTGGAATTCTCTGCCAGAGAGGTCCTCAACCTCCCTCAATGACATTTCCCAGGATTCTTCAAGACCAGATCGAGTGATTGGGAATAGCAGACCTGCACTTTAGAACTCTAATGTGATATTCTTCTTAGTCTGCTTTGCAGGTGCTGATTATTGGGGAAGTCAATTTCAAGGCTCTCCGGTCTCTCTTCTATCATTAATCCTTTTTAAATTAAGACTTAGATTAGGTAGCCCTTGGACTGGAGGGCACCCTCTAGTAGAGGACTATTGTCTGTCAAGTTGTGCACATAGTCACCCAATGGAGTAAACTTGCATATGCAATGCAGTTTGCATATGCACTCACAATGATTTTGTTCAGTTTGGCGACCATAGAAGTAGATTTTACTCAAGAGACATAAGGTGGACATTTATTTGCCCCATAGCCAACGAAGCCTGTTCTTGTTAGTGCCTGGCATTCCTGTGGATAGTTGCCTACTCTGTATCCCACAGCGGTTAAAAACAAAATACTTTACAAAAAAACAAATACTTACCCCCTCCTTAGTTATCTTATTGCACATCTTGCATTTTTGAGATTATTTGATGCTCCTAGATAGAAGTAGATTATTTATGTATTTATTTATTTTATCCCACTTTTCTCCCAGAGCAGAACTCAAATTACTATTTTTTTTGTTAATGGTATTCAGCTTTAGTAAGAGTATTTTTAAAAAAGAATTAGAAAAAATCACTTTCAAACTTGTGTACAGATTATAAATGTGGATTTGCATTTTACTTCTGTCATTGGGTTATCTGTTATTCTCTTAACAAGAGCATGACAGTAAACTAAAATCAAGAATGTTTATTCAGATTGTCTTGCCTAACCTTATTTCTGTTGCTGGCTTCAGGATGTCTACTTCTTTGTATGATTTCTCATTCAAAGACTAAATATAAAAAACATTTGATCTTCAACCATGTGTTCCATATTCATGACATTGTAGAATGGTTAGGAAATGTCTAAAAGAGGCACAAAGAGTACAGGTTGGTTGCAGAATTTCTTATGTAATGTAAACAAAATATTTGTTTCCCAAAATATCAGTTCAGTTGCTGTGGAATAAGTTACTTTGTAAACATATAGAACAGTTTTAAGCAATGTTGAAATGAGGTTTTTTAAGTGCTCCGTTGACCCTGAAATTTTATGGAGATCATGACTACATGGGTTTAAGAACACTTCACATATAAAAAAGAGCCTTCCAACCTTTTTTGTTAAATCATTTTCCAATGCAATGGAACCAATGTTGGCGCTCTGATTGCCATGCCTGTATTGCATATGTATTACACTTATGCAGGATCATTTGTTCCACTCTAATATTGTTGCAGGGCACTACAAACAAGTTACCTTCTGATAATATCTGGTTTAAAGTTGTCTTCACAGCTATGATCAGAAGTTAACTTTCTGTGAATGCCACCCCACCACTGATAATCTCTCAATATTCTACATCCATTTTTGTAGTAGCTGCCATTTCCTTCCCAAAGCTCTGGCACAATGTAGCAAGTAAGGCACTGCTATAAATTCAAAATTGTGGTCACACTGTCAACACAGTACTGCAGTTGCTGCTGATACTGCCTATAGCACATCAGAAATTACCATAGGACCTACTGCTCTTAATGGCATTTGACTTTTTACTGTTGCAGAAGCTTGTATACAAGCATGAGGATACTCAACAGATTGGTCATGTTGCCACCTTAGAATAGAAAGGGTTGTTTTGTGATGCCCTCCCAACCGTACTGTGAATTGTGTGAGATAGTTGCTTGGATAAGTATGAACACAATCCTATATAGGTTTGGTCAGATGCTGTTTCCATAAAGTCTGAGACTTATTTTGAACTAGATCTGCATAGGACTTCATCAGATGGTCTTTGAACTCTGTTTCCTAAGTGCATGGAAACGGAGTCCAAAGACCATCTTCAGGAGTCTGATGTCTCCTGACTCCTAACAGCAGGATATGGAAGAAAGCAGGGGAAAGAGAGAAAAAATACAGTAAGCACAGGGGAAATGGCAAGTTATCCTAGAAGATGGGAGGGAACGGGTTAAGATGGTTCCCTCCGCTTTCCCCTGCTTTCCCCTAGTTTTTCCCCGCCTGTCTGATAAGGTCCTCACAGTCCAACCTATCAACATTATCAAAGGGTTTAATCAGATGGGTGGAGGGTGTAGAGAAATCTGGCGATCAGGAGTAGAAACTATCTCTTACAAAAAGCAATTGGAATATCCTTGGCCATCTCACGCTGAATCTCAGCAATCATGCAGTTTGTATTTCTAACTTTCCATTTGTAGCCGGAGGAAGAAAAAACATACTCAGCAGCATTGCTAGAAGATTTCACGTTAAATTTAATTTATATGGTGAGGATTTAAGCTGGCTTTTACTCTTATCTCCACCTCCTAGCTCCCAAGGAGGAACTTCAATAGGATAAACAGAGCAGCAGAACCTTAATGGGAAATAGACAGCATGGATTTAGGAGGGCAATATCATTTTTAACCTTTTTGACTTTTTTCAAAGAGGTTATAGCAGAGTGTGACTGTGGCCATGCATATTTCATAGTTTATCGGGATTTTCAGGAATCTTTTATTCAAAATGGCATGTGCTGAGCTTCCTGCAGTGAAAAGACATGGTAAAGGATACCAAATAAACGTACAGTGAAGGACACACAAACATTGCAATTGTGATAATATATTTCACTGAACCTTGTGTGGATGTGGCTGATAGGCTGCAATAATAAGCACAACGTTCAAGGCACGTGCAGATACACACTCATTAGGGTGCTCACCAATGCGTCGTCTTCATCTTGGAAAGAAGTGACAAGTGGAGTGCCGCAGGGCTCCGTCCTGGGCCCGGTTCTGTTCAACATCTTTATTAACGACTTAGACGAAGGGTTAGAAGGCACGATCATCAAGTTTGCAGACGACACAAAACTGGGAGGGATAGCTAACACTCCAGAAGACAGGAGCAGAATTCAAAACGATCTTGACAGACTAGAGAGATGGGCCAAAACTAACAAAATGAAGTTCAACAGGGACAAATGCAAGATACTTCACTTTGGCAGAAAAAATGGAATGCAAAGATACAGAATGGGGGACGCCTGGCTTGACAGCAGTATGTGCGAAAAAGACATTGGAGTCCTCGTGGACAACAAGCTAAACATGAGCCAACAATGTGATGCGGCTGCTAAAAAGGCCAATGGGATTCTGGCCTGCATAAATAGGGGTATAGTGTCTAGATCCAGGGAAGTCATGCTACCCCTCTATTCTGCCTTGGTCAGACCACACCTGGAATACTGTGTCCAATTCTGGGCACCGCAGTTGAAGGGAGATGTTGACAAGCTTGAAAGCGTCCAGAGGGCAACTAAAATGATCAAAGGTCTGGAGGACAAGCCCTATGAGGAGCGGCTTAAAGAACTGGGCATGTTTAGCCTGCAGAAGAGAAGGCTGAGAGGAGACATGATAGCCATGTATAAATACGTGAGGGGAAGTCATAGGGAGGAGGGAGCAAGCTTGTTTTCTGCTGCCCTGCAGACTAGGACATGGAACAATGGCTTCAAACTACAGGAAAGGAGATTCCACCTGAACATCAGAAAGAACTTTCTCACTGTGAGAGCTGTTCGGCAGTGGAACTCTCTGCCCTGGACTGTGGTGGAGGTTGCTTTGGAGGCTTTTAAACAGAAGCTGGATGGCCATCTGTCGGGGGTGCTTTGAATGCGATTTCCTGCTTCTTAGCGGGGGGTTGGACTAGATGGCCCATGAGGTCTCTTCCAACTCTGCTATTCTATGATTCTAAGCAGGGTGTGAGGTCATAGGCTTGACCTTCTGCCCCACAAATTTGCCACGGAGACTGGTGAATCTTCTGCTGCCCCTCCGCAATGTGATGAGGTCCCAAGTTTATCATGATGGAAAGAAATAAAAGCCTATTAAAACACTTTGCTTAACATTGAACACATATAACCAGGAAGGCTTCTCCATAGATATGAGCAAAGTTAGATTTAGCAATAGATCAATCAAATTATTGTTCAGCAGCACAATTTCCAATTATCCCAATTTGGCATACACCCTCCAAATTATTTCTGTATTAACACATTTGAACTCCATATAAAATGCACAATTATGGAAGTTGGGCATCTTTGAACAACAAAACTTTCTTCCATTCTCATCTTGAAGATCTTGGCTGGCTTTTTGCTGCCATTCACCTAATTTCAACCTGCAACTCTGACTGAACACTAAAGGAAAGAAAATCAGATGCAGGCATTTATTGCCATCAGGCAAACACATGGCCAGATAAATTCATCCCAGATACACTTCAAAACCTAATGATTAGTGGAATCAAACATGGAATTAACACTGAGTTTCTGCTGCTCAATTGGCTTATTGCTAGTCACAATGAATGTCACTGGCCATTGGTGATAGGGAGATGAAAAAGCAGCTTAAATTAACCCTACAAAGATTAGGCATGCAAAGACAATGAAATGAATGAATTGATGTTTTTCACTTTAGCTCCACAGCTTGTGGCTTGTATGCTCTTCCCAGTATACTGCAGTGGACTCCAGTTGTTTCATAGCATCTTTTTGCTGTTGCGGAATGAAGATGAGAGAGTTGGGTCTTCCCTTAAATTCATCAGGAATATTTATCTTATGGCACCTTTCTGATGTACCAATATATGTAGTAAAAGATACATGCCTCATGCATATACTCTCTGTCAATATAATTGACAGAGGAAGTGGGAAATTCTTTCTTTTTCAGTATAAAGTCTTTTTTTGTGGAGCTAAAATTATATGCAAAAGCAGCACAAAAACATGTAGGCTTATTGATCTCAAAGAAGTGAACATTCCATGCAGTGCTATTACATTTACAATGCATGTGCCAGCACAGGTGTTTTTGCATTTTCCAGTACATTATAGGTTTTTTTTTCCTGTGTCAGGAGTGACTTGAGAAACTGCAAGTTGTTTCTAGTGTGAGAGAATTGGCTGTCTGCAAGGACATTGCCTAGGGGATGCCGGATATTTTGATGTTTTTACCATCCTTGTTGGAGGCTTCTTTCATGTCCTCGCATGGAGCTGGAGATTATAGAGGGAGCTCATCCGTGCTCTCCCTGGGTGGGAGTTGAACCGGAAACCTTCAGGTCAGCAACCCAACCCCTAGGTCAGCAGTCCTGCTGGCACAAGGGTTTAACCCACTGTGCCTCTGGGGGCTCCTACTTTATACGTACGAACTTGTGAAAATGAATGCGCTTTTTCTAGACTGGCACCCTTACACAGTGTACTGTTTTACAGTTGTCTTTGTTCCATGCAAGGATCAACTCAGTCAGAATGTATAGCCCTAGCTGTATTTTGGGGAAAAAATAGTCATGTTTCCAAGTTCTGCTTCCACAAGAGAAGATTCCACTCTGCTGGCAGTTGTGACCGGTGGTTTCAATATCATCATAAATCCGCTCCAGGTTCCAATCTGACTACAAAAGGAACCACTTAAAGTGCTGAATCTTATTTAATGAATATTTTCAATGCTGTCGGATAGTTCCCTTCAGATTAGGAATAAACCCCAGAATATTATCATCCTTTCCTTTATATTGAACTCACCAGCTACCACTACTTGCTGTCATGGATATGTCAAAACAAGAATATTTTCAAAACTAGTAAACAAAGGAGGGCTGAGGAGCAATTCTTCTCTCCCCAGTAGACAATGTTTAGGGATTAGGTTACCCAACTGGAAAATTTAGAAATATTTCTTCAATATTGCATGCCATCTCCTCACCTGTTAGAAAATGGAAAAGAATCTAAACATAGGAAAATCCTCAAAAAAGGAAAATGCATGTCCCTTGAGAAATAGAATGAGCAATCAATCAACACGGCCCTTTCCCCTTTTGAAACCTACATTACAAAATTGTCAGTATGCTATAACCCAACAATATAAATAGATTAGTGCTCAGTGCAAAGAATGTTATCTATATTCTGGGCATCAGCATAACAGGCAAAGGAAAAAAAGAGCCAAGACCAGTGATCATTCCAGAAGCACAGTGTGAAATTGATTGAAATGAACTTTGTGCCATCTATAGTAAGGATATACCCGATTGGTTCATGTATTGCCAAAAGAAGCAATAAGATAATATTAGAAATGAAAAGGTTTCTGTAGCAGGGATGAATATTTCATTCTTGAGTGCCTGGGAATCTGTTTATGCAAAACATTTGGGAGAGAATTTACTTACATATCCTCTGTGGCAAAAGTGAATTCTTTGGAGAAGGTTGAAGACCACATTTCTATCAGCTCCACCTATTGTGAGGTGCATTCAACACAAATTGTGTGGGGAAAAAACAAACAATAGACAAAATTGAAATCAGAACTGACCATACAAATAAATACAACAAACAACAACAATGTGTTTTTCCATTTTTATTTTTTGGCTTGAAATTTTTTATGTCTTCTAGATGCCTCCAACCGAAATAAGCTCTGAATTTCTTTACACTGGAGAAGGGATCAGGGATGCCACAAGCCACAGACGGCCCTTGTGGCACTTATAAGCATTTGTAGCATTCAATGTATTTATAAGGGCTTTATACAAGATGCTCATGTTTCTTCCTAGCTATGGAAATGGATCCTTACGTTGCATATAAAAGTGAAATAGTTATCCCAACCACTTTGCTGATAATAGCCATTCATTTGGTTCTTTGAACTGACTTTGGCTTGATTTAGCCCATACTGTCACGTAAGGCTCAGACCATGATAAGGATTGCAGTTGGATGCCTCATTGAAATCTATTCACATTCTTATACATTCACACATTGTTTTCTTGATCTTAAAAGAGGCAGAGGGAAAATTATAATGTAATGTTTAATTAGAAAAAAAGTCCCATGTACTTGCACTTTCTTTGGCCCAGTTTTTTTTAGGAGCCAACCCAGGATTTTATCATAGTATGTTTATTGTATGTGACCTCATTTGTTTTATGACTTGTTTTATTGTTGATTGATTTGTTTTATTGTTGAGTTTTTTACATTGTCTGTTTTGCCTAGGCTTGGCCCCATGTAAGCCTCCCCGAGTCCCTTCGGGGAGATGGGGTGGGGTATAAATTATTATTATTATTATTATTATTATTATTATTATTATTATTATTATGTAACCAGTAATGAAATCTATCTTCATTCCTTCTCTTTTCCATTTAAGAGTAATGGACCTATGTATCATTAATTTTAATGGATTACAATTTCAGTTACCCAGTACATCTTTACCAAAATTTGCATCAGTTTCATGCCATCTAAACTGTTATATATCTCTTCTGTAGGCTTCTTGGCTGTTTATTTTCTGAGATACTGAGAATTTTCTGTAAACAGACACTAGACTTCTGCAAGGATTATTAATACCTCACCCAACTACATACCCCAAGATTCTATAGGATGTAGTTGTTTCAGTTAAAGTTGTATAAAACTGATATAACTGGATAGTCTAGTTGCATTCAATAATTCAGACAGAAGATGGTTCTTTATCTGTAGATGCTGCCTTCCATGAATGTTATGATCTTAAATTGAATGAATTTTGAAAAAAATGTATTAGTCCTTGTTCTTTTTGTGTGTTTCTCACCTTTTTCCTGACATGGGTCCTAAGGGCAGCTTGCTTCACTGGTTTAATTTCAACACAAAATTTAGCAATAACACTTAGAGATTGCACTCTCTAAGTGATGCCCCAAAGGCTAAGACCCTTAAAACCAATTTAGACACTCACCTTTCTTTAAATCTTCTGTTGCTACACACTTCTATCAGGGTTTTCCTTATATGCTTTTAAGAATGTCATGCTGTATCACAAAATTCCAGAAAGTCAGCAATGAGATATTCACTTCCTATATCTCTTAACAATAAGGATGTTTCAAATTGTGTATGTGTGTGATTTCCAAAACAAAACATTTTGATTCATATTTAGAAATGCACATTTTGTGAGATAATGCATTTAAATAATATTTAAACATTAGGTTTTTTAAACAATAATATGCAAATTAATGTGGGCATGAGATGAAGCAGAAATTCTCAATCAAGAAACAGATACAAGCCAGAAGGAGAATGAATCATCCATTTCTAAACATTAATACAGTCAGGTGGGTGATGCAAAGGTTTACTGTTGCAAACATTACGCCCACGACATCAGATTCTTATGTAATAATATATGACTAAGTAAAGGCAAGAAGTGCTGATTCAAAATAGGAAGGAAGATTTGATGAAAATTTTCTGATGCATATTGAAAACATGCCATCCATTTTCAATTATGTTCATGTTTATTTAGAAAAGGGTGGATGTCAGGAAGAGACTATATGTTGCACTTGCTGAGGCAAGAAGTATGGCACTTCAAATAAGAAATCCGAACCCTCTGTTTGTACATCATGCCCTCTGCTATCGAGACACAAGTCTATATATGTGATATATTACAGAGATAGGAGAATGACTTTGAGTTATTTCAAGGAGTAGAGCACAAGCTTTGGTCCGACTTACACCTCCAACTAGTGCTGAAAAAGATTTCTGCTCCAAACCCAAGATAACGGCTGCCATTCACTGTAGACAAGCGGTTCCCAAATCTCCTTATGTTTTAGATTTCATTTGAAGTCTAAAACAGATGGAGAACCAAAGTTTGGGAATCGCTGTTGTAGATAACATTGAGCTAGAGAGACCAATAGCAGGCACAATTCTACTTCAGAGGATTATACATTTTCTGAGGCAAGAACTCCTATCTTAGTCTTCTGGAAAATGATAATGCACCCAATTCCTTTCAGAAAAAGAGTAATAAGAGAGATCCAATTGCCTTCAGCTTTTGAGCTACATGACACACTGATGCTCACTTGACAATCACTAATGCATCAAACAGGGCAGAAGCTCAGTCAATAATAATTTACTAACTTGCACTTTGAAATTTAAACCCAGTGTGTAATCCCAACTGGAGTAGATCCATTGCAATCATAGAACTAACATGATTAATTAATGATTTATGTCTTGAATCGGTACCAGAAAGAAAACAATATTGCAGGTAAATGAATTTACAAAGGGAAAGTATTCCACAATTGGGATACACAGCCTTTCACCATATCCTCCCAAATCAGATTTTCCCCAATGGTGAGAGATAAAAGAGGACCCCACTGACAGCCTTCAGTTCTTGGGCAAACATATGGATGAAGTGGTATTCCTTCAAATATCAAACTGCCAAGCTGTTTAGGGCAATAAATGTCATCAGCATCTTAAATTCAGACTAATAGAAAACCTATAACATTGTCTTAACAAACATATTCCAATTGATTCAGTGGCCCTACTGTTTTTGGAACTAATCATTGAATTTAAATCAGTGGCAGCAAAATGAAGTCCTCCAGATGTTTTTTTGACTTCAGTACCAGCAGCCCCAGCTAACACAGTTAACAGTGAAAAGCTTACAGTCCAACAATATCTGGATGGTCACTTTGAATTCTAAAATGTATGAAAGAGTACAGGTACGATTTCTATTTTTAGAGATTCTTGCTTCTCTTAAGAGTTTGCAATCCCTTTATTAAACACAGATCTAGATTGCAAAATATTTGTTATGAAGAGGTAACCAGTGTGGAACAAACTTTTTTAAACTTCTGAGTTGGAATACATGTTGTCATCGTGGCAATGTGGATTGAAATAATTCAGGTTCAGATAACTCCTCCATAATGATTCATGCTAAAGTCGCTTTGAATAATCCTCACATGACCTAGCCTATAGGCTTACAGCTTGAGCAAATAGGATAAGTGCTGTGAAGTACAGTGTGCATTGAATAATGCTATAGAAATGGAAATGATATTTTAACACTTCAGTCATCATTTTCATGAACCTTCTTCTCAGATGTTTATTGGATTATCTGTTTACATCAGAGAAAGGCGCCTACCATGTTTCCCTGAAAATAGGACAGTGACTTATATTAATTTTTGCTCCCAAAGATGTCTTATTTTTCCATGAAGAAGAATTCATATTTATTGTTGAACAAAAAAATGAACATTTGTTATAAACTGTACAGTAGTTGTCATCATAAACCAGCATAACCAGAAAAACTGTGAATGCTATCAAGAATTTCTTGTTGCTACCATTATTTCCATGTAAAACAATCTATGGTATATACATTTACCAATCCTGCATGCTGTGGTGTTCTGTTCAGCAGGAATGCTGACAAACAAAACCTTTGCTAGGTCTTACTTTCAGGGGAGGCCTTATATTTAGAAATTCAGCAAAACCTCTACTAGGTCTTATTTTCAGGGGATGTATTATTTTCAGGGAAACAGGGTATGTTGGGGACACTGCCCAATTGTCACCATAAATATGGGTCACACTCATACTGTCCTCACTTTTTATGCTATGTATTGACTCAAAATGGTTCCAGAAGTGGTCATGGTCCACTATGAAGATTATTTCAAGGAGCTTCACTTTTGGGTGGGTGAGGTGGCATGAAGTATTATGAACTGTATTATTATTATTATTATTATTATTATTATTATTATTATTATTATTATTATTATTATTATTTTATGACACAGCAAACAAGATAGATATGCTGGACTTCACACCACAAAATCACAAGTCGAACACTTCCTAAGTGTCTAGGACTGTGCGATGTATTTTCGGATGATGCGCGCAGATCCCAGCAGGGTGGCCTTTTGCAGCTGGCAGATCGTAATTTTGTCAATGTCTATTGTTTCCAAATGCCGGCTGAGATCTTTTGGCATGGCACCCAATGTGCCCATCACCACCGGGACCACCTGTACTGGTTTCTGCCAGAGTCTTTGAAGTTCAATCTTGAGGTCCTGATAGCGGCTGAGTTTTTCCTGTTGTTTTTCATCAATGCGACTGTCACCTGGGATGGCGACATCAATGATCCAAACCTTTTTCTTTTCCACAACTGTGATGTCTGGTGTGTTGTGTTCCAGAACTTTGTCAGTCTGGATTCGGAAGTCCCACATTATCTTTGCGTGCTCATTTTCCAATACTTTTGCAGGTTTGTGATCCCACCAGTTCTTTGCTGCTGGGAGGTGGTACTTGAGGCATAAGTTCCAATGAATCATTTGGGCCACATAGTTGTGCCTCTGTTTGTAGTCTGTCTGTGCTATTTTCTTACAGCAGCTGAGGATATGATCCATGGTTTCGTCGGTTTCCTTGCACAGTCTGCATTTTGGGTCAACAGCTGATTTTTCGATCTTGGCCTTAATTGCATTTGTTCTGATGTCTTGCTCCTGGGCTGCAAGGATCAGGCCTTCTGTCTCCTTCTTCAGGGTCCCATTCGTGAGCCAGAGCCAGGTCTTCTCCTTATCAGCTTTTCCTTCAATTTTGTCAAGGAACTTCCTTATTATTATTATTATTATTATTATTATTATTATTATTATTATTATTATTATTATTATTTCTTACCTACCTCTCCTCGTGGCTCAAGGCAGCTCACAGCACATTCAGACCAAACAAATATAGCAAACATTTTATAAACACACATATTAATATGTAGTTCTATAAAATATATATTAAATACACAAGACCAAGATTAAAATGCAGGACACGAGTTTAAAATTCACATTTAAACTAGCTGAGTAGGCCTTCCAGAAGAGATAGGTCTTTAGATGGCTTTTAAATTCAGACAGCTCAGTTAGCTGTCAGAGCAGTTCCAGCAAGTTGTTCTATAGTCTGGGGCAGCCGATGAAAAAGTCTTCTGGGTGATGGTCACCAGTTGGGTTCTGGCAGCCCAGAGGACATAAGTGAGTGATGCTGATTGTACATAAAACATAATAGAAGTTCTGTTATTGTCTTTTTAAATCATCCATTTACACACACAGAGAGAGAGTATATTTCACAGTGCAATATTTTGTTTTATGTATCATTTGCGTACTTCTCAATCTGCCCCCCCCCCCCCTGGACTTTTTGAAGTGATGAATGAGAGCAACTTCTTCATAAGAGTATCCTTCTGGGATACAATACACACAACAGAGTAAATACTCTTTCAACTTCACAGTTGTAATAATAATCTCTTTATTCGCTATCTGACTGCTCTTCAGAAAGATATTCTTAACCCCTGACTCAGAAATATTTCCTGCCACATTGCTTTGTTGCCTTTTTGCATTCAATTTCTTTGGGTTTATGAAACTTTACGCAAGGTAAGTGTGCTTCCATCATACAACTGAAGCATTATTCACTCCTAGAGACATGATTATTGACGTCCATGTGTGACTCTGGAGAAACATTAGTCATTTTTTCCAAGGCAATTGTGAATTATGACCCAATTATTCCAAAGGCACCAGATCCTATCTAATTTTTGGAAGCTAAGCAGGGTTGGTTCTGGTTAATACCTAGATGGGGGACTGCCAAAGAATATCAAGTGAGGGCTATAATTCAAAGGAAAGAACTGGTACAATCAACACAATAAAGATAATAAATAAGGCATAAGTCAATAGATGGAGTGCATAATTATTATGTGTGCCTGCCATGTTTGGTTTCTGAGTTTTGAGGACTAGAAACTTTTAAAAACCTGATATTTTAATATGGGCAACATTCTTCATATTGTGCTGTTTCTAACTTTATCAAATTAAAAATACAGACTAGAAAGAGATAAATTGGTGAATATCGTTGATTTAAAATATTTTTTCTTGACTTGAAAATCTTTCCTCAAATGAATAACTGTTTTATATAGTTAGATAAATAGATTAGATAAAGAGATTAACTACCATGGCTCAATGCTATGGTATTATGGAAAATGTAGTTTTACATGATCTTTAGTTTCCTCTGACAACTCCCAGGATTCTACAGCATTACCGTGGCTGTTAAAGTGGTGTCAAACTGCATTAATTCTATATTGTGGATGTATCCAGAGCCTTCTATTGTGATTAAAGATTACAAAAGCAATATGGTGATTTTATCACTAGAGTCCACGTAATATCTGTTCTAGATTCCATTTCGTATTTCACAGTTTTTAAAAAAAAGAAAATCTAGTTTATGAACTGGAATAAATTTACAAGGAAAAGTTTTAGCTATTAGCAGTTTCATTTTGTAATGTACATTATTCAAAGAAAGACTAAAAATGGATTCTCCCCTATATCACACATGAAAAGTTGTCTCTTATGCCACCAGTCTGTGTATCCACTTAACTAGGAAAATAATGGACAATGACAAGACTCAGTTTACCATATTTCATACTTAGAAATCCCTGGTCATAATTCTTGACAATATGAATGGATGGAGTTTGAAGAAAAGCTCAAGGGCAGAGTGGACCTTGTTATCTACTATGTGTGTTTTATATTACTTGCATGACAATCTTTTAGCTTTAGAGCTGGGCGTGAACACAGTCTCTTGAGTTTTTTCTTGTAATCAGATACTATTTTCTAGGTAGAAAACACATAGAAATGGCGGGGATGGTCCAAACACAGCCAAGAACATTTAAATGGTATTGATGTCAGTATTCAATCATTTTCTGCTCTAATCATTGCAGCTTTAAAATGGTCTATATAATTTAAACTATCTACCTACATTTTATGTGTCTTTTTATGTATCTGGTTTCTCTTCTTGTCCCATGGTGAGTACATTATGGTATTAAATCATGTTTACTGTTTATTGTTATCTTGATTTATTTGCTAAGACAATAACATTCCTCCCTTTTTGCTCTTCCCAACTGCCAAATGTTCTTTTACAACTGAGTGTGATGTGCTCCATCCATATGCAATCTCTCTGATGACATAATTTCCTTCCTACGTTTGTCTTAAATAATCTTCTTCCTCCAAACACTCAATCATATTGTCAGAGTAACTGTGATTGACAATCATCTTCACTGTTCTTGGTCACTTTTTTTTTTACCAGAGTTGGAAGTTAATTCAAATCACTTTGGAAAATAATACTAGTTTCTAAGTGACATCAAGCATGGTGTAGTTGTTTGAGCACTGGACAAGGAGATCAGGGCTTGATTTCCTACTTGGCTATGGAAACCTACTGGGTGACCCTTGGCAAGTTACACTCTCTCATGCTCAGAAGAAGCCAATGGTAAACCCCCAATAAAGAATTACCAAGAAAATTATGTGAAGAGTTTATCCTAGATCACCATGAGTCAAAAACAACTTGAAGACACACAAAAACTTTCCAATTAATATATAGGTTGCATATCAGTCAAATAATTAGAAAGAAGTGGCAGAGTTCAAAGGCATAAATACACCAGAATTGTCTAGAGTAGTGATTCCCAAACTCTAGTCCCCTAGGTGTTTTGAATTTCAACTCTCACAAGCCTTAGTTGCATTGGCCAATGATTAGGGATTCTGGGAGCTGAAGTCCAAAACACCTGGAAGACCAAAGTTTGGGGAACACTTGCATAGAGAAATAGTTATCAACTTTTGGTCCTCTAGCTGTTTTTGACTTGGCCTCCAGAATCCCTGCCTATTAGCTTTGTGGCTTTGGGTTTCAGGTAATTGAAATCAAAAATATTTGGGTGACAAAAAAAGTAAGTTTTTGGTTTTCTCAATGTTCAGTGAGAGATCAAGATTTCCGTGTGTTTCTACAAAGGTGTTTAGAGTGGCTTGCAGATCTTCTTCTGAATTAGCACAGACTACATTATCATCATGGAGCCCCGGTGGCGAAGAGTGCTAAAGCACTGAGCTGCTGAACGTGCAGACCGAAAGGTCCCAGGTTCAAACCCTGGGAGCAGTGTGAGTGGCCGCTGTTAGCTCCAGCTTCTGCCAACCTAGCAGTTTGAAAACATGCAAATGTGAGTAGATCAATAGGTATCGCTCTGGCGGGAAGCTAACAGCGCTCCATGCAGTCATGCCGGCCAAATGACCTTGGAGGTGTCTACAGACAACGCCGGCTCTTCGGCTTAGAAATGGAGATGAGCACCAACCCCCAGAGTCAGACATGACTAGACTTAACGTCAGGGGAAACCTTTACCTTTACCTTACATTATCATTAGCATATTGGAGTTCTATAACAGAAGTTGTTGTGACCTTGGTTTTGGCTTCAGCCTGCTGAGTTTAAATAGTTGGCTATCTACCTTGCAGGTGGGTCGCTTTCCATCAGCAAGATGCAGAATCATAGCGATGAAGATGGAGAATAAGGTTGGAGCAATAACACATCCCTCTTTGACACCTGACTTAAAGGGGTCACCTTAGGAGCCATTGCTGTCCAAGACTGTTGTCATCATGTCATCAAGGAGGAGCCACATGATGTTCATAAATTTGTCAGGGCATCCAATTTTTTGGAAGACGGTCCAGAGAGCACTGTGATTTATTGTGTTGAATGCCTTTGTAAGGTCAGTTAATGCCATGTACTGAGGTACACTGCCCCATGAATTCAGACCTCAACATGATGAGGTCCTTTATCTTCTCCTCTCCCCTATTTGCTGAATGAAGTCACTGCAAACTACTTTTGTGTTTTGAGCTGTTTATGTTTACAGCAATTGAAGTCAGATGAAGACAAAGGAGTTAAGTAGAAGGAGGAGAAATAAACTGTGACATTTAAGAAGTTGCTGAAAAAGTTGGATGACATGGTGAATTGGGAGTAACCTACCAAAGCAAAACTGTTGCAAGGTGGGGAACTACATGCCTTCCCTTCATAGGGAGAACTGATGGATCTTCGTATGTGTACCATTCCTTGTAACCAAAGTCTGTATCCCAGGGCAAGAATGGAAAAAGTCTGTCCCTGTAGCCTCAAGCAGCTCCCATTCTGATTTTGTTCCAGGGACCCATTGTGTATAACATAAAAATATGTCATACACAGAGACAATAAAAATGAACCTCTGGATATTTTCAGGGTTTGAGAGTATCTTTAGCAGCCTGTATTAACCCTGGGCTTTTTAAAGTTATGAATTTTGCCCTAGGATGACTTCCACAGGGCTGATACCTCCCTAAAGGTCTCTACAATACTTTCCATAATCCTCAGCATTATTTATGCCATCTGGGGAAATGAAGTTTATAGGCCAACATATACAGAGGCTACCAGGTTGAAAAATGCTGTGCAATTCTAATGGCCAGAACAGTCTGGAAGTTGCAGGGCTCCTAGCCAAAGAAAAGTTAATGAGAAAGAGTTCCCTGAGGGTAGAAAGTTGGAAAATCATTGAGGCAGACGATCACTATTTAATAAGATGTACAATAAGAACAGGGGAAAGTAATAGATTTATTTCTAGCCTTCATTCTCTGTGGTCTGGACTTCAATCCAGCTCACAGTTCATGCTGAAACCACTGGGGCTTGTGTAACTAACTGTGTGCTAAAGTTCAGTTTTATTATACGGTCACAGACCCTGAGACAAAATTGTGGCCTCAGCCTGCTCCCCCCATTCCCCTTTCAATGCAAGCTTCCATACAGATTGTTCCTGGCTGGAACTAAAAAGGAGTGAATTTATGTTAAAACACAGTAAATATGGAACATCTAAAAGGCTTTTCATACTTTTAATGTAGCTTTTCTTTGGCTTTCCTAATATGATTTTAGAGCTTTTAGCTTTCTTGCGGCCCTGTCCCTCTCACTCTCCTACTGACTCCACAGATAAAATTTATTATATTTACTGAATATATCAGGATGTTCAGAGTCATTTTCTTTTAAGTGAAAGAAAATATGCTTTGTGTTGCATAACAGTGTGCTTTTTCAGGCTTAATGTAAAGCAACTGTAGCAATAAAATGGGAATGTATCTCTTCTGTGTTTTAAAACAAACCAAAGGCATCTTGCACATACCAGACAGTGCCTGCCTCTTTATGAATTAATGAAAACAAACCAAATTCCTATCCCTGCAATTGATGCATGGTTTGGGCCTTATATTAATCTCTGAAGGCATTGCGTATTCTTAAGAAAATACACAAATTAAAAGTCCAGAGTGTCAGTAGTACATTTGTTGAAAGCTGTTGAAAAAGAGATTATTCTACATGGATGAGCAACCATGTTTGCATGAGAAGAGTGGTTCTGATTTTAATTAAAATCAATTTCATACCTTTATATAAAAGGGTCATTTTCCAATACACAAAACCCAATGGTGGAGTGTTTGCCCTTCATAATTTTACACTGCTCCATAGGAAACTCATACACACTGATAGACCACAAAAAGGAGCTTGGGGGTCAATATGGTCTGTGACCAACATTAATCCATTTCCGTTATAGGCCTCTTGCCTCACTGGAGTACACAATCCCATCATTGTGGAAAGATGGTGCCATTGAGTCATTTATGCTGAAATCCCCTCTTCTACACAACCATTACAGCCAGAAGAGTCCTCTCCAGTTTTCAATCTGGTTTAAAGTATAGTTCCACTAAATTTGAATTCTATATGTTTGAAATTTCTGTTTAGACTGTTTCAAACCTAATTCTAGGATTGCTTTTAGGAGTCTTTAAATAATATTTCAATGAGTTTTAAATATTTTAACTGTTTTTTATTTCATTGTTTTGGAAGATCTTGTTCACAGGGAGTGATACAGAAATATTTTAAATACTTCCAGTAAATATCTGAGGGGAGAAAAACTTTTCAGTATAGCAAGTTCAATGTTTGCTTGTACTATTCTGTCTCCAAGCTCCCAGCCTGCAACTTCGAGGATTCTTAAAAGGTGTAAGAGTAATTTAATCTCCCTGGCTACTATAATGTTGATCTCTTTGCCAAAAGAGTGCTAATTAGAATAATGTTTTGTTACACAAACACCTGCCTGCTAAGACACAGAGTGTAATCTGAGCCACCCACCAGATGGTAGCATCTTTGATCAATCTACAAAATTTCCACATGTTTTGAGTGCTGTAAACTCAAGTAGAATGAAAGCAGAACCAGAGATGGCTGAATGACCTTAGTTTTATTTTAATCTAAACCTGGACTTCAGCTATGATATCATGGGTAGTACAGTGGGCCAGAAATTCTTGAAACCCAGGTTGACCATTCAGACTAAATAAATCAAACCTCAGAAAGACTTTTGTAGCAGACAATCTAACAGTGATTCTTGATCTTTCTTTATCGTACTGCTGGAGGTATTGCATCATTCAGTGCTTCCTAAGCTAACTAGTTATTTGGATATTATTCAGATTCCAGGTTAATATATGTAATGTGAACAATGGGGCCGGGCTGTGGCGCAGGCTGGTAAACAGCTGCTGCAATAAATCACTCTGACCATGAGGTCATGAGTTCGAGGCCAGCCTGTGGCGGGGTGAGCACCCGTCAATTAAAAATAAAACATAGCCCCTGCTCGTTGCTGACCTAGCAACCCGAAAGATAGTTGCATCTATCAAGTAGGAAATAAGGTACCACTTATAAAAGTGGAGAGGCAAGTTTAACTAATTTATAACGTTGGAATGAGGAAGTGAGGAAGTGCCATCAGAGTGGATGATGAAGTAGCTGCTCCCCCCTGTGGCCAGAATTGAACATCCCATCAGGAGAAGGTTAAATTACCTCTGCATCTGTCTGTCTGTTGTCTCTGTCTCGGTTCGATGTGTTTATGGACATCGAATGTTTGCCCTATATGTACATATTGTGATCCGCCCTGAGTCCCCTTCGGGGTGAGAAGGGCGGAATACAAATACTGTAAATAAATAAATAAATAAATAAATAAATGTAAGGGTGGAAAAATATATCTTCAAGAAAAATTGCTTTGTTATTCTCATTTATAAGAATACATTTGTATATTTAAAATACACTCATATGGTCATAGTATGGTTTGCAGATCCCATCACAAGGTGTCAAAAACCGTTTTCACCTGAATAAGATCTCCATGTCCTAATATAGGGAGCCCCCGGTGGTGCAGCAGATTAAACTGCTGAGCTGCTGAACTTGCTGACTGAAAGGTTGATGGTTCGAATTTGGGGAGCGGGGTGAGCTCCCGCTATTAGCCCCAGCTTCTGATAACCTAGCAGTTTGAAAACATGGAAATATGAGTAGATCAGTAGGTTCCACTCAGCGAGAAGGTAACGGTGCTTCATGTAGTCATACCAGCCACATGACTGGCTCTTCAGCTTTGAAATGGAGATGAGCACCAATCCCCAGAGTCGGACACAACTAGACTTAATGTCAGGGAAAAACCTTTACCTTTACCTATCCTACTATAGGGATCAATGCCAGCAATACTTCTTTTCAGGTGAAGGGAATGAAAGAGAAATCTAGAGGAACCATTTTCTCTTTCTCATTGGCCATCTAGTCTTCTGCAAGGTTTACAATGTTCTCACAGCATGTTAGATGAAGGCAGTGAAGATTTCCAAAGTACCAGAGTAATATTTAGACATGAACATCAACTTTGTTAGCCTTAAATGTTGGATTCAAAGTGACTAATCTTTCATGTGCCTATACATTTCTGGTTCCTTATTATAAGATTCTTATTTGTTTGTTTCATTTGTCATTCCATGTATCCCATTGATGCTGGGCCATAGCTTCACTGTTATGTCAAAGCAGCTAAATCTTCCATTTGTCAAGTCAAGTCAGAATTGCTCTTACATTTGGCTGGAAAATATTGAAACTGTTAGGAAGGGTACATAAATGGGCATGACAGTCTGAATGCAAAGTGGCCAGTTCATTTCAGCTCAAATCATCCTTCAGTTCAGAGGATTTGGCATTAGGTGCAGAGAAGCTGGACTAGATTTGAATTGGCATGACCCATCTAAGCACATTCATTTCAGTAGGATTTGCACATTAACTAAGTTTGATGGATTGTACTAAATATATATCACAAATGTGTACTCTTTCCAAATTGTGTTGTCAAATCAATATTAGTATGAACAAGCAGCATATCATTTTTAGGAGACAGTGAAGTGTTGAGTCGATCTGATTAATGTTTAAGTAAATTCCCCCAAAAGAACCAGGAGAACAGTGAAGCAGCTGTGAAGGCTGGGTAAGATGGGCCAGGGAAGAGGAAAGATGGCAAAGCAGACTGTCACAAATTTCCATGTAATTTAATTTCTGCTAGTTTTACTGCTTAGAATTTGAAACACAAGCTGTTTAGCTTAGTCACCAATGTTTTGAATGAAAGATGGGTGATACTAGACTGCTCTTCTATTTTTAAATTGTGAAGTGCACTTAGTTATTTTTTAACAGAAGCAGTATTCCTTACAAAAATCAATATGCTGATTCAGTTAATTCAGTCGGCTAGTTTGAGCCCCTGGTGGCACAGTGGACTAAACCCTTGTGCCAACAGGACTGCTGACTTGAAGGTTAGGTTGCTGATCTGAAGGTTGCCGGTTCGAATCCAACCTGGGGCAAGCATGGATGAGCTCCCTCTGTCAGCTCCAGCTCCATGTGGAGACATGAAAGAAGTCTCCCTCAAGGATGGTAAAGCATCAAAAAATTTTTGATTTATTGATTAATTCCTTCTCACATATATGTTTCAAACATATTGGAAAGAATATTGGAAGTATCTACAGTAAGCCAGCAAGTATAACTAGTCGTACTTGTGGACCTTTTTTCAAAATAGGATAGTACTCTTAATTTATTTTGGAGGCTCTTACATGGATGTCTAATAAAATTGATTCCATGTAGTAGTCACTGAGGCTCTACTGTTTGAGGGAAGAGAGTTTAAATGTTTTTATGATGATGTTTTTTTAATTGTGTTAAACTATGTCTCGAGCTGAAAGGAGAGGCAAGTGAGAATTAAAAATTGTTGCTGTTGTTATTGTTATTGTTATTATTTCCATTCTAGTTTTAGTCCAAAATTTAAATGACCTATCTAAGATACTGAACCATTTAAGAAATAGAGTTCAGTACCTTGAATAGCTTCTTTAAACTCAGAGTGGACTCACCAATCTCATTGAGACTGAGGCTACCAGCCAACACAAGATAAATAGACCTACAGGTTAATGGATAGGTAATGGTTGAGGAAGGTCTATAATTCTATTCTCAGAAATGTCAAAATGATTGCTGTAAAATCACAGTGAGGGAAATGCTTGATGCTTTTAATGACCAGCTTCTAAAAGAATGTGTCTTTCAGTGAGAGTTTCATCCCTATGTACTCCTCCTCACAGGCCAGAAACCCTTATTTTCAAAAGGCATATAAAGCCTGATTCAGAGCAGGCTTTCAAGTCTATATTGGGATTTGAAGGGAAGGAAAAGAGAAGAAAGTCTCAGAACTAGTGTTACTACAATGCAATGGGTCCTTGCTATCTGTGTTTGGTTCAAGGACTCCGTGTGGATACCAAACTCTGTGGATGCTCAAGTCCCATTATATACAATGATGTAATAAAACAGGGCCCCTTATATAAAATGTCAAATGTAAAATGTATATAAAACGGGGGGGGGGGGGGGGAGAGGAGAAATATTTTCAAGCCATGGTTGAATCCATGGGTACATAGGGTTCAGAATATTGAATTTAGCCTTATGTAAAAACAAAAATTGAGAACCAGCATAGTGTAGTGGTTTGAGTGCTGGATCTGGGTTCCAGCTGACAAGGATTCAACTTCCCACTTGGCCATGGAAACCTGCAAGGGAATATTGATAGGTCACTGTCTCTCAGCCTCAATGGAAGGCAAATCCTTTTGAGAAACTCCAATGATAGTTCCTTAGGTTTGCCATGTCAAAAGCAACTTAAAGGCACACAACAACAATGTATGCACACACACACACATTTAAATCTATATCCTAATGACTACAGACTCCTCCTCCTCTTCAAGCAAAAAGTCCCATCCACATCTCCAAAATTGTTTTTCATTATGAAGTCTTTCTATTCAGAAAATGCAAAAAGAAAAAGAAAAGAAAACCAACAACACACCAGTGGTAATAGTAGTACCCAGAGAAATAGTATGAATAATTTAGAAATCAATTAGTATCTCATCTGTTAGAAACTTTCCTGATTCTTCAGTGACAGCATGTTTCTTCATCACAGAAAGCAATAATTTCTGCATTATTTATGAAAGACAACATGCAGCCTTGGTTTTCATCACATAGACAGGCTTCATTAATCAGCTCTGATTATATGATGTAGTTAAAAATGTTGACAGTTCAAACTAACGCAATTTTACATATATTAATTTACCAGTTTGGAGTTTATAAACTTTATATAATATAAGGAAGACTGATGTGGCAGTAGATTGGATGTCCATCAGTGCAAGCAACACGGATCTTCACTTTAGCACAATTTTACTTATGACTATTGTGCTATCTACCAATCAAATCAGTCTTTGTGTCTGGACCAACCGTGGACAGCATATATTGAGGAGATCATTGTATTTTTGTTTTGTGGGCATTTTGTCCCATATGTAAGCCGCCCCGAGTCCCTTTGGGGAGATGGTGGTGGGATATAAGAAGAAAACTATATTATATAATTATAAAACAGACTTACTCTCTTCTAATCAAGCAGTAGTTCAAAATATCTGATTCAGTTCTGGATTCAGTCAAATCAATTGTTCAGCTATAATACATGTAAATAAATTAATAAATAATAAATAAATGATATCTTTTTGATTATAAAGAAAATCATCACTGAAAATATCTCCCATTTTTCATTTCATTGTCCCCAATAAGATTCGAAGGACATCAATGCACATTAATGTTGGGACAGTTCTACATGTCATGGCAGACCCAGGTTTAGTATTGAATTTTTGTTTATTTCCCAGTGTCATGTCTCTCTGTGTCAATTTTATATTTACATAACTTTCTGTTCATCTGTCACTGCATTTAATCCCAGCCAATAGGACTGGAGAAAAGAAATGTAAGACTTAATTGTTCTGATGACTCAAGTCTCCAAGAATGAACGGAAAATTATTCTGTGAGCAGTCAAGTAGCAAAATCTGCAAATCATCACTGATGGGCCATTACTAATGCCATCATCTTTCCAGAAAATGAGTCTGTTTCTTCCTGAAGGCATCTGCCTGCCTGCTTGCCTGATTCTAGTTTCTGAGGAAAATGCTTCATGTTATTTCTTATCGAAGAACTGCTGAATATTGAATCTTCAATAGCAGCACAAAAACATGCAAAATGTCATGTTAGATAACACCAAAGTTCTCTCTATATTACTACAATGGCCAAACAGATGTCTTTAAGAAATCCACAAATAGGAAAAAAACTGCAATAGCATCATCCCATGTGTGTTCCCCAACAACAGCTATTCAGAGGCATTCTGCTTTTGAGCTTAAGAGCAATGAGCTACCAATAACATAGTTACCTGTAAGAAATTACTTGACACAATGAGAATTTAACAAAGTTGCATTTGAAAGCAATACCGTGTTTCCTCGAAAATAGGACAGTGTCTTATATTAACTTTTGCTCTCAAAGATGCTTATTTTCAGGGGATGTCTTATTTTTCCATGAAGAAAAATTCACATTTATGGTTGAACAAAAAAATGAACATTTATTATATACCGTGCAGTAGTTGTCATCACAAACCAGCATAACCAGACAAACTGTGAATCCTATCAGGAATTTCTTATTACTACCAATATTTCCATGTACAATATTTCCATGTTCCATTTCCAGGGACGTACATTTACCAATCCTGCATGCTCTGGTGTTATGTTTGGTGGGCATGCTTCCAAACAAAAACTTTGCTAGGTCTTACTTTCAGGGGAGGCCTTATATTTACCAATTCAGCAAAACCTCTACTAGGTCTTATTTTCTGGGGATGTCTTATTTTAGGGGAAACAGGGTAGGAGTTGGAATCATGTTATAGAGTGTGGGCAAAATAAACAACAGTTCCAACCCTCAGGCTCCTTTCACTCACTGTGCCATTTTACCCTTAAGAGCACTCCCTGAATCTGGTACTTGGACTTCAAGGTAGCTATGTTGTTTCAGTATGATAAATCATGACTAGTTTGCCTTGTTAATTTTTAAAAGATCCAGACAGATATATAAGAAATTAGGAATGTGCACAATTCCATTTGGCAATACCGGGTTCATGGAAGTTTGGCAATCCAGTTGCCAGGCCTGTGAAAACAGACCAGATGGAAGGCAGACAAAGCCTTAACCGATATGGATCACAAGTAGCCAGATCTTTGGCTAATGGGGGCTAATAAGGCTGAGTGGCACTATACCTGATGCAGAGGCCACTGCATGAGGATGACCTCGCAAGCATGGGC
The DNA here is from genome assembly GCF_035594765.1 of Anolis carolinensis. Lineage (NCBI taxonomy): Eukaryota > Metazoa > Chordata > Lepidosauria > Squamata > Anolidae > Anolis > Anolis carolinensis. The sequence continues at coordinate 33,377,481 of NC_085844.1, read as the reverse complement.
ACCTGGCAGTGGCAGCTCCTCCTCTTATTTCTTCCCTGGCAGCCTCCTCCATCCACTTCTGAAGACCCCACATACACACACACACACACAGTGCCCGCTTGAGGCAAATGGGAAGTTGCTTTCCCAGAAGCACTTTGTGCACCATGGGCATTGAAGGAACCTCTGACCTCCCTCCCTGGGCATGCCTCCTGAGGGATTTCTTTCTCAGCCAATAAGGGGCCTGGTTGGCTGTGTCCATTCACCTCCATTCTTGTGACATGCACTGGTTGGGACTTCAATTCCCAGAACCACTTCTTGTGGGTTTTTAAATAAAAATGCGATGGTAAAACTTAAAAAAATTCCCAAGCCTCAATGGATTGATGAAATGTTCTGAAACTTGGCAGGCTTGCAGTCATAAATATGCCCTACAAGTGAGGCATGTTTCATGCTGATAGGACTGAACATGACTGAGAAATGAGCCTCTAAAATTTTCCCATTAGTGCCAATGGACTGAATCTTACTGCACAAAAATGGACCCCACCCTCCTGATTTCAGGAATTCCCCTGAAAAGGGGTTGCGGGGGTGGCCGCAAACAGAACTGAAAACAGCTCTTTTTCTGCCGAGTCACACACCTCTATAAAAAAATTAAAAACTTATTGTATAAATAAAATAAGCATCTGCAGATAGCATACAGAAACACCTTAGTTTCAGATGAAATAACATTTCTTATTGAAGACTTTCCGCATTTTCAGATCACAAAAATCCAGGTCAGATCTCCTCTATACCCCTGTTCCTAACTAACACTATCTCTAGTTCTTACTGGTATCATAAAACTTTTTTGGTAGAATAAAAACTGTTTTTTTTTCTTTGTCCCCCATAAGTCCACCCCAACAGCATCCCATGAGCTATGAATGGCTGGCTCTACCTTTGTTTGCCCAGTTCTTTGCTTAATACTATAACCAACTTCAAATTATAAATCAAGAAGTAGGCCTATTTCAGCAGGAATGGGTGAAATGCTCAATTGTAATTTATTAGAAATTGAAGCAAAAGCTTCTAGCCCCGTAACAAAGTTCAAAGGAACAGTTTGATCACATAATCCTGCATCTTATGCAGGATTGTTCACATTCTTGAAAACTATGGTTTATCATGACAGTCAAAGGTAATGAAGTACCTTTGAATCATCACATCAGTAACAATAAGAGAATATATGTAGAGGATATTACCAAAATGATATATAAGTAACAAAGAGAGAGGCTTTCTAAAGTAGGTTGTAAAGTGTATTTTGCCAGAGTAGTTTGGGAGTTGGCAGAACTGCCATAAAACTTTTTAATGCAGCTACAAACCAAAGAAACAACAAAAATGTAACAGAAGAGATTATATCAATGTCTTCTGCAAATGCAGGTTTGCTCTGGACATTGGAATCAATTAAATGATTGAAGCAATTGTATGTTTCCCTCCATTGATAATGCCAGCAATATTCTTTATGGTTTGAAGAATGAGAATACATAGTACATCACAGTCCAGAGCTGCAAGGTTACATCTTTTGCAGGTCCTCCTTGCTTATGATGATTTATCTTTTTTGTTTTTTGTTTGCTATGGCATTATATTTCATGGACTTGTGCTTTCTAAAGCACTTTATTCACCTTTGGTCAGCAGTTTTCTATTAAAGTGCTGTAAAAATAAATTATACGCAGGACATCAAAGAGGGAGCTTTTCCCACCTGTTCCTTGTTATAAAGAATGATGTCCATTCACAGCAGAGATTTTACACATTGGAGAAACCAGAGACTTTCTGATCCTACATCCTATACAATATATTTGCATTAAAATACTAGCTAATTATTATCCTGAGAATATAGGAAAAATATTTGACACAATCAAGAAAACCTTTGATTTTCCAATATCTGTTCCTTTGAGTTAGTGTTCAACAATGTGCATCCCAGATGTTGGTTTTAGCAACCTACTGAGCTGAGGAACTTCAGTCTGTTTTATGCCAGTTTTGCAAGATTGTTATTTATGAAGTCATTTTTACAAGCTTTTAGTTCCTAAAGTATTTTATGTTTGGGTAATTTGCCTGTCAGTACTTGAAGATCTGTTTTGCAGTCGTTTTGAGATGTATTGAATGGTGCATCTGACTACTCACAGAGAATCATAGGGTTGGAAACTGCTTCATGGGCCATTGAGTCCAAGCTCCTGCTTGATGCAAGAACTCACCTGAAATGTGTTCAACAGGTAGCAGTTTGGCCTCTTTTCAGAGCTGTCCCAGGAGACCCCGTCGTTTCTTTATTCGATTGCCTCCATTGCCAAACTGCCTACTAACAAGAAGTTTATTCTAATATTCATTCAAAATCTACCTTCCTGTAGCTTAAAACCATTGAATCAGGTTCTAATGTCTGGGGCTGCAGAGAACAAAACTGGTTATTCTTTCTGTAACCGCTCGAAAGTATTTAAAGAGAGTGATCACATCACCCTTCAGTCTTCTCTTCACAGGCTGGACATGCCAACTTTCTTCAACCTTTCCTCATATGTTGTTTTCTCCTTGTTGCTCTTCCCTGAACCTAATACAATGTGTCTATATTCTTCTTAAAATGACAAGCCCAAATGAGGCCCAATGAACACATAATATATTATTTCCCTTTAATCGGAAACTATACTTCTGTTAAAACAGGATGAAAGATCAGACATCTTTGCTGTAGCATCACATTTTGGGCTTATTTTCAACTTATGATCAACAAGAACACTGAGATCCTTTATCATATAGTACTGCTGAGTAATGTATCCCCCATCCTATACATGGCATTTGGTTTTTGTGGCCTAAATGTAGACTTTTGTATTTGTCTCTTATTTAATCTCAAGGTTTACATCATAAGTGAAATTGTCACTAGAATTTAATGGCAATAGCAACAAGTGTCTATTGCACAGGGATGCATAATATCCACTCACTTATTTGGAAGCATTCACATAGCAGTTTCTTCTCCTTCTTGGGAACATCATATTAAAACCTGTTGCTTGAACAACCATTCCTTCTCTATCAGTGATGTATCTTTCTCTAGCATAGAATTCTCAGAATATGTGTCAAACAAGTACGCCATAAATTATTTTGAAGAGGCCATAGCAGTCAAACCAGCTAAAGTATATGTATGTGTGTGTTTGTGCTCCAACTTTTCCATTTCCTTTATCAATTGCAATCAACATTTAATTCATCATTTCCCCATGTCCAATATTTGAACAGGTAGACTTCAAAGGATCAGCATGGGTTGCTCAAGGGAGTTGTGTGATTTGCAAGAGCATTTTGTTTTCCTCTTTTATTCACATTTATTCAGTGTTTGTTTTGAACACACAAAGCTCATTTACAAAGCCCTTGCAGATATGTATTTTGATAGAAATATACACAAGAGATAAATTAGATGCATAAATAAATAAAGACTTCAAACAAGGTGTGCCGTTGCTAACATTCCCAAAGAATTTACTTTGAAATTATCTTGAACTATGACATTGATCTCATAGAATCTATTCTGAAGTTGTCCTCAGTGAAGTGATTTAGGGACCAACAACTTTCATTTTGTTCATCTTCCTTATTATTTTAGTTGTGAAGAATTCATTAGAATTCTCAGAAATCCGGTGTGGTGTAGTTTCTTGATTGTTGATCTATGACACTGGGAGATCAGGGTTCAAATCCCTGATGATTTATGGAAACTCACTGGATGACCTTGGGTAGTTACTCTCTCTCAACCAGTTAACAAATCTCTCTGAACAATTTTTGCCAAGAAAACCCTGTGATAGGTTCCCATTTTAGGGTCATCATAAGTCGAAAATGACTTAAAGGCAATGTAAATATAAGGATTTAAACACATTATCTGTTTATTTGAAAAGAGTTGTGGAAGATCTTAGTGTTAACTCAAAGAGGGGAATAATTACTGGAGTTGATACATTTAGTAGAAACGGATATAATGTTCAATTAGAGAGGATTGGTAAAGATAGTTTTTCTTTTTAAAAAAATCAAAAATATCAATGGTTGAGATTTTAATAAGGTAGTGGTAGAAATTAGTTGGCATATTTGTAGCTGGAGAAGATATAAGTAATTATATAAACCTATAGCTGCCAAAAGAGAAAAATGAAACATTTTTCTCTCTTTCTCTCTCTCTTTCTGTCTTATCATTTAGTTTTCCATACTTTCTTACTTCAAGGTACACAACAAAAAGAGAATTTTCAAAGTTATTTTTGAAATGTCAAATTTAAGCATTTACTTGTATATGTGTATGTGTTTCAATGTGTTAAAAAAGCAACTTGTAGCATGCTTTACAAGTAAAATCTGAATCAATAGAAGGTTGCTGTAAGGCTGAAGTTCATTTACCAGCAATAACATTTAATACAATACAGTGTTCCCTCACTTATCACTGGGGTTAGGTTCCAGGACCACCCGCAATAAATGAAAATCTGTGAAGTAGGGACACTGTATTTATTTTAATATTTATACATTATTTTAGTAGTTATACACTATTTTAAGTCTTTATCAATCAATTGTGTGTTAATAAATTGCTTCCTTTTCCTCCCATTGCCGCTTGGGCTCCTTTTCTCTCCCTTTGGCTTCTCCTTCCTCCCTTCCTTGGGCTGTATATTGTAATTTTTTATGATTTATAATAGTCTTTTAGAGTTTATTGAAAAACCACAAAACAGCGAATCCGCAAAAAGCGAACCGCGAAGTAGTGAGGGAACACTGTAATTGAAAACAGGTGTTCATAATAATCATGAAATGTTGCAGCTTTTTCTTCCTTGGTGATATCCATTGAAAAGGGAAACTTAAAAAGAAGTCCTGCAGAAGTTGTAGAATTTCTAGGATCCAAAAAATTGCATTCAGTGTATGGTGCTGAAGGCAAAATTGGTATTGTCCTCTAAATTAAGACCATACAGTGTAAAGTCTATAGATGCAAATGTTTTCTCTTTTCTCAAACATGGTTCATCATGGGGTAACTGGGGGCTGATGAGAAGGCCTAGCTGGTCAGGAATCCAAGCAACCAGTATGGAGAACTTTAATCCTAACATGAGGATCAGGGTTGATCATGGTGTGGAGATCTCCTAGGGCAGGCAACTGCTTTCATCTGTGGCTTCTCTAAGAAAACTCAAAGTTCTGAGCAGGCCTAAACTCTGATGGGGACCCTTCTGAACTGAGCTGAAACCCCAGAAAAAACAAGATGCCTTTTTCAAAGGTGTCTTCTGGGAAAGCAGTCCCTGACTATGTTTCAGCTGATATTGATATCCCATTTATGCTATGGGACACCATAAATTTCTACTCCCACTCTCAAGTTGGATCTCATTAGAGTTGAAGTCCAAGTCCAGTTGGCTCTTGAACTAACATCAATGGTCTCTTCCCTTTTCATCCAATAAATTAAGATGGAATAACTGAAGGATGTCTATTTCTTTTGGAATTAGGAAGCAGACATGAGTCCTCCACACAGAGTGTTCTCTGTTTTTGATCTGCACATGCTAATCTGATAATTCATGAAAACAGGTGTGCCCATTTACTCTAGGATATCAGAAACACCATGAAAGATATTATACTTCCCATCAAATGTTGTCTTGATGGCTTGGGGAATTTTAGCAGATGCTACTTAAAGCAGTTGTCCTATTTCATGTTCACTTGTAGGAGTCTCTTAGGCCCATCATGAAAAGGTTTTATAGACAATCTCTGATGAATGGTGACTGCAGAGATTAGACATGTTCATCTTCAGAGACACATTTTAGTTTATAGCTAAATGAATAGTTTAAAAGAAAATTTGCAAACATTAATCCTGCCATACTCTATTTATGCACTGTGGAGTCAGCAGCATACTGTTGGAAAAATTAAAAGAAGAATGGATACTTTTTAAAGAAGAATGAATACTTATAAAAACAACAATAATGCTTATGCATATATAAAAGTTATCCATAACAGCAATTGTATATTAAGCTACACAACATATATATCTGCACTAATTACGTATAAGTCTAAATTACAAAGGTATTGGAAATTCAAGAGCTGTGACTTCCCTAAATGGGTTGCAGAGCATGTCAGGAGCAAAATCCCCTTTTCTGGGATGATTTCCTTTTTCTTGGAAACACTACTTATAGAGCAGAGATGTTGGACTAGAACAGCCATCACTCCTCACCATCGGCAAATCTGCCTTGCTGGGATATTTTGAGGATGGAGTAGGCTTGTGTTAGAAATGGAGTTATAGATTCAAATGGGGAAAGAGATTCCACTTGAATATTTGGAAGAACATCCTGATGATACAAACTATTCATGAAACTGCTAAACTACATTTCCCATCAGCCCTAGCCAGTCTAATCAGTAACAAAGCATGCTGTGAACTCAGCATGAGTTCACATCTGAATAGCAGTGGCCAAAGCATCCCCGTCATGGATTGGGGGGGGGGGGGGATCTGCACAGGCCCGTTTTTGATCATGCCCATTTTTGCTTGAAATTTACCTCCAATGTTTCTAATTTTCTGGAAGAGGTCTCTTATCCTTCCTATTCTATTGTCTTTTTCCACTTCCATGCATTACTTGTTTAAAAATAGTTCTTTGTCTCTTCTGGCTAACCCCTGGAATTGTGAATTTAATTGGGCATATCTCCCCTTTTGACTGTTTCCTTTTGCTACTTCCAGTGTCTCAGCAGACAACCATCTTGCTTTCTTGGTTTTCTTTTTCTTTGGGACATACTTTGTTGCCGCCTCCTGAACAATGTTGTGAACCTCTGTCCATAGTTCTTCTGGGGCTCTATTTATTAAATCTACCCCCTGAAATCTATTCTTCACCTCCACTGCATATTCACTAGGAATATTTGTGAGATCATATCTAACTAGTCTGTGTATTTTCCCTAATCTCTTTAGTCTGATTCTAAATTGTGCAATTTAGAAGTTTGTGATCTGAACTACAGTCAGCTCCAAGTCTTGTTTGCACTGACTGGATGGATGTCCACCATCTTTGATTGCAAAGGATGTAGTCAATCTGAGTTCGGTGTTGACTATCTGGTGCAGTCCATGTATAAAGCCGTCTTTTAGGTTGTTGGAAGAGAGTGTTTGTTATGCAAAATTCTATCAGCCTACGTCCCACTTCATTTTGTTGTCCCAAACCATGCTTGATTGTGATTCTGGTTGTTATTTGACTGCCCACCTTAGCATTCCAACCTCCTGTAATGAAAATAATGTCTTTTTTAGGTGTGTTATCCAGTAGGTGCTGCAGATCCTCATAGAACTGATCTACTTATGCTTCTTCAGCAGCTATAGCTTGGGCATATATTTGGATCACTGTGATGTTGAATGGCTTACCTTGAACTCGAATTGAGATCATTCTATCATTTTTTGGGTTGTATCCAAGCACTGCTTTAGCAACCTTATTATTAATTATGAAGGCTACTCCATTTCTTCGGTGTTCCTCTTGTCCACAATAGTAGAGCTGGTGGTCATCTGTTGTGAAGTGGCCCATTCCAGTCCATTTCAGTTCACTGACTCCCAGAATGTCTATCTTTAATCTTGACATCTCACCAATAACCATGTCCAGTTTGCCCTGGCTCATAGATCTTACATTCCAGGTTCCTATAGTGTGTTGATCTTTAGAACATCAGATTCGTCGTTCACCTCCAGCACTGTCGGCTGTTAGCCTTCCTTTCGGCTTTGAACTAACTGCATCATCACATCTGGGGCTAGTTGAACTTATCCTCTGTTCTTCCCCAGTAGCATTTTGACCATCTTCCGACCTGGGAGTCCCATCTTCCAATGGTATACCGACATATCTCTGGATGTTCTAATGCATTTAGTTTTCATGGCAGGAATACTGAGGTGGGTTGTCATTACCTTCCCCAGGGATCGTATTTAGTCTGACCTCTTTGCCATGACCTTCCCGTCTTGGGTGTCCCTTCACAGTTTAGCTCATGACATCATTGAGGCACCCAAGCTTCAGTACCATGTCAAGGTAACAATCCTTTGCAGGAGAATAATAATAATAATAATAATAATAATAATAATAATAATAATAATAATAATAATAATCCAACTCATGACAAGGATTTAGAGTTGTGTTCCTTCAACAAATGCCTTCAAGATGCATTGGATTACACCTCCTGAGGTCCCAGCCTATGTTGACTAGGCTTGATAGGCAATGCATTCTAATACAACATATTTTAAGGGCATAAGGAATGTAGAATTATTTATCAGGAGTTATTCATAACTTACGTTGGAATTATGCATGGGTCCAGTCTAGCTCACAGGACCCCTAGTGACTCACCAGAAATTTAAAAATATTTATCACTTCCCAAATAGCTTTAGAACATGTAAATATGATGTTTCTAAAGATCCCCCTCAAATAGTTTTTTCTTTCCTCATGATGAGTTGGTTTCTGCCACCAGGTAGATAGGAGTTAAGAGTTTTGGTTGTAGTCAAACATTAACAGCTGTACAGTGGTGGACAAAGAGTTAATTTGTGACTACTTCCCTTGTTAGATGGGTTTAATTTAGCATGGCAGTTCAAGGCTGAAAAGAGACAAAAGGATGGGAATGGAAAAAGGAGTAAATTTCTAGCAACCTTTTTTTATAGATGTTGGAGCTACTGGGATGGGAAATGGGGACCACGCCTCCTCACTTTGATTTTCTCTGTTTTCTTCTGCTCTGTATAACCCTTGGAAACCCATCACCCAGGGGTCTTCACCTAAGTGATTGCAATCTTGAGTTATTCTCAGTAAAAATAGCTGCATACAAATACAGTTCTATCACTTGGTGTGATACAGCCAATGGAAATTGTGCAAAACTGTTAGCACAATTCATATTCAAATTACTGCTAAATAGATTTTAGCAATTTGATTCTCATTTTAATTGGAAACCCATTTATATGTATTTATGTGGCTAAATTGAATTGAGGGTCACATTTTCTCTCTAGTAGAGCATTCAGTCTCACTATCACGACACAGGACTATGCGCATTACTGTAGCAAGTAAGTGAATAATGGGTATGTGCTCTTCTCATCTACAGTCAACTTAACAATTCACATCTATATATATATATATATATATATATATATATATATATATATATATATATATAAATACAGTCACTGGCACAGAGATTTCATCTTCTAGGAAAGGTTTTGCTATTATATAAATCAAATGCTGGCTTGCAGCCACATTAAGCACACGCTCAATGTGATTTCCAAACTGCCAGGAGAAGTATGATATAGCAGGATTAAGCAGGCTATCATCTCCTATCAATCCGAATGTTAACATCTGGGATCGCAGTGTGTCATTTTATTAGGAGATTGTAGATTGCTGCATAATAAATTAATTTAATAGACCACTGAGGATAATTGCTAGACTCACTCATTTATTTGACATCAGCTAATCCTAATGACGATTAGCTTGCTGAGACATTTTCCCATATCTTCCTGTTACACTCAGAGACTTCAGCTATATGATAGCTTTTGCAGATCTGGCCTGGTTTGGGTCTCCTGAGTTTTTGCAGGCAATGACAGACCTTGTCTCAAAGCTGTCAAAACCTACTGTAATTCCTTTCCAGTTTTTGGAAAAGGATCATGGACTGATACCATGTGACTGGGACATCCACATCAATTTGTGACCAACATCACTATGCTGCTATTCAGACACAGATGGAGCCACACATGCATTCATGCACTAATATATCAGGTTCTTCATGCTCTACTGGCATCGCATTTGAAACTATGTGTGCGGGGCATTCCCACTAGCATTTGCTCATTATGCAACATTCATTATCACCTGGTTCAGAATATGAGTTTGTCTAACAGCTAAAGCTTGAAAAACATTCCAGATTAATTGCTGTCTTCTAAGTCACTTCTGGCTCAGAGTTTAAAATGAGCAACTTCCAAAAACTCCTACCATGCTGGACTTCTGCAGCCAACATTCAGTACAGTGCACCTGTTGAATATTGGACTACATCTCTAGAGATCACAGTTCATATGCCGTACTTAGCCAGCCATGGAAACTCATTGAGTGACCTTGCTCAAGTCACACAGCAAAACCAACTGTCCTAAATTTAGAATTAGTCCCAAAGATAATAAATCTTTTGAAAAAATGGGAATTTGGTAAATCATCCCTTCAACAGGTTCTGTTGTTTCAGTGAGTCTGCTCTAACTCTGTATAATTAAAGTTCCTGTCTAGGTAAAACATTTGTATACCAAATGAACGAATATGCTTTATTCCTTTTATCTGTGTTACTCGTATTTTATTAAATACATCTGATATCCATTACTTGTATTAGGTTATGATATTAATTTTGTTTAAAAGAAATATAAAACAGCACTGAATTAACACCACAAGAAAAAACTTGTCAAGTCAAGATACTCAAAAGATTGTTCTTTTATTAGTACCCTATTCAATTTTGGCCTTAGAGCCTTGCTTGGAGGTTATTCTGGGCCAGGAATTCTTGGGATGTATCTGCAATATCTCCTCTCAATTTTAACTATTTACAATTTTAGGTTTTTTTAAAAGTTGGGAACAAAGTCTAAGACAGAAAAGTTCCTGCTAAACACTTTCTGAAAAGCTGGTGATGACTAAGGACCCTTCCACACTAAACAAATATGACATGATGACCCTACGCTAAATACCATGCCAACATCCTATGCACTTTGTGTTGAAAATAGTAACCTCCCAAGACTTTCACTGTTCATTTGTTAATGTATATATTTGCTAACCTGTATTCTATGTGTATGTTGATTTGCTAGTTTGACTGACCTCTTTGGTGTGAGAGGGGTTATAGACATGTGATTGTACTGAGCATGTTCAGACTCAAGACTCCATTTTGTATATAATGTGTTTGGTTTTTAATGAAAGCAGATGTATGTGTCCAGACCTCAGTGGAGGTGGATGCATGTTGCTGTTTAGAGACTTCGGTAGAGAAGTATGATTTATGGGCTTCATTGAATACAAATATACTTAAAGACTATAGACCATTGATTAAGAATGATATTCTGTGTACTCAACACACAGAGAACTACATCCTATCTATAACTGAACTTCAGTAAGAAATGTGCCTGTATGGTGAATTAATACAAAATGTTTATGAGTAAACAAGATATGTTATTTTTCAAAGAAGATTTTGTTCTTTATCTCTGAGTGCATATTTTAAACTAAGAGGTTTCAAGGAAGTGTATATCTTTTGGGCAACTGCAACTGCAAAGAAACATCTTTAAAACTCTGCTAATCAAATATATTTTGTAGTGGCATGTCTTTATCCTTGGCAGTTTAAAGACATGGTTCTTCAGTTTAACAGCTGAGTTACCTGTGTGCCATCACATTAATGTTTGTGAATATCACTTGTTCAAAGAGTTACCTTCTAACAAGGTCATGCATTTCTTGACTAGTGGTTTTCAAAAGGTGGTTTCCACATATTCATGGAGGTTCAAATTTGCCAAAAGGATATGTGCCCAGAGACTGGGTGCAGTTATAAAAGGGTTCTAAGCCAATTCTCCAGGTTTCTAACCATAAATTTGATCATATTCCACTGGTACAGTTTTGGATACAGGCCACTTGGAATACTTCAAGCAGCCACACAGATGTAAGAAGCATCTCAGTCTATATCCTCTGCAGAGCTTGTAAATATACCTTCTTGGGCTATATCTTTCAGAATTTCTTAGCCATTATGGAGAGAAAAATGTTGTTCGGGGATGAGATATGGCCAAGAAAGAAACTTTATCAGCTCCAGATTTGGTGACACCTGCTGCAGATATTTCTGTCTGAGTACATGTCAGGTTATGGTAGATATGAAGCCCTAGGAAACAAGTTAAGGGTAAATGAACAGACAGATCTCTGAAAGAACCCTTTTGACTCAACAGAGTTCTTCTCTCTGAGGCTGCCTAGAGCCACTAGATATCAGTGGATTGAAGATAGGAAGGCAGTATATGGTAATAATTACAATAGGCCTGACATCTTACATTCCTATCCTTTTCTACAGTATAAATAACATCTATGGTAACTTTCATGAGAGCATCGTTGGAACACATTGCATTTTTATTACTGAAAGGGGAGATTGAAAGGCTGAATCTATAAAAATGAAATATTATTTATAATATTCTTTAGAATCCCTTCTTATAAAAATTAATCCTTGTGCAATTTCACAGTTTGGGAAATAAAAAAGGATTTTTTAAGCTTAAAAAAGGATTTTTAAGTCATTGCATCTGACTAATGTTGCATTTTCCTCAACAGTCTTTACCAAGTAATAAATGGGGGATAATTTACAAATTGTAGGAAACACTTTTATTTTTCTCTTCAAACTTTAGTAGGGTTTGCATGAATTTTTATTCATAATTTAAAATGTCAGGTGAATTTGGGAGCAGTGGAAAAAATTAGTGTTTGCTTATTTGTGGGTTTGCATATTTAATGTTATCAATTTGATAATAAAAATGTAAACTTCAGTAGCAGAAGTTGAAATATTGAAATTTCATTAATTTTTCAAAAGATTGCTTAAAATCATTACAAACAATAAAGGTAAAAACACAACACACTCGTATGCAACCAACTAAATGTCTGATTAAACAGAAAGGACAATGCCATTGACATTAACAGAAAAGACTTTGCCATTAAGACTGTGAAAGGTTCATATAATACAGTGGTTCTCAACCTGTGAGTCCCCAGGTGTTTTGGCCTCCAACTCCCAGAAATCCCAGCCAGTTTATCAGCTGTTAGGATATTTGGGAGTTGAAAGCCAAAACATCTGGGGACCCACAGGTTGAGTACCACTGATATAGGAAAATACGATCTTCCTATATAGTAGCAATAGTTCTGCTTTGATCAGATCTCAACTGTAATATTGTGTTCACTTCTGGTCACCACAATCTAAGAATGATACTGACAAGCTGGAACATATACAGAGAAGGGTAAGCCAGATGGTCAAAGATGTGGAAGCTAAGCCCTATAAGGAGCAGCTTAGAGGTGTGGATACGTTAGGCTGGGGAAGAGAAGATGAATGACATGTTTACATATTTGAAATGATATTGAGGTAGGAACAAGGTTATTTATCCCAGAGACTAGGACACCAAGTAATGAATTCCAAATCTAGAAAATATTAGCAAGAATATTCTGATGGCAAAAGCTGTTTAGCAATGGAATATGCTGTCCTTTTGACAGAGACTGGATGGTTATCTGTCAGAAACATTTTGTCTGTGTTTTCCTGCATGATATGGGCTGGGCTGGGCTGGATTTTCCTCGGGATCTGTTCCAACACTATGATTCAGTGACCATTAAGGAATACATACTTTAAGGCTTGCAGATGCCTCCTAATGTGTGACTTTCTTCCTCTCTGCCTTGAAGCCCTCTGCACAACCCTAAAAGCTTCCACACAGAGCTCAGAACATTCCTTTTTAAAATGAATTATTATCAGTACTCTTGCCTTTGTTTAAAAAAGTATAACTCTAGTAAATCCCATCCCCCACAATGCCATTGACATAAGCAGTTCCATCAGCAAAATAACAACATTGGATCCCACTCTTTGCTTCTTAGTACACAGCTAGGAGTACTACTTTTGATTTCTTTGTCCAGATCAGAATTCAGCATATATACAAATAGAATTCAGAATTAGAAAGCAGCAGGTTAGTTTCACCTTTCTACTGCCTTCAAAATCAAGCATTCAGGATATGTGGCTTTCATTAAATCGATATTCTACAGGTTAACAAGCAAATCCACAATTCAGTTAAACTGATCAACTTGGATTAACTGTTGTGTTATAATGAAGGCTAATGCAAGATCAGTTTAAATCCAGTTCTTTGACCTGTAAATGTATTTCTATACTTCAGGGAAAAGAGCCATGGTACAGCAAGCTCTATGTCACAAAGTCCACCCCACACCTATCCACTGTGCATTGACTATTTTAAGAGGTCTTGAGTCATGTGGCTTTCAGATCACTTTCTGCAGAACTGACAGCACTATGAGCCACAAGCAGAACAGAAAATCAAGAAGAAACCCTATCTAGCAAGAGTGACAAGATAAAATACTTCTACAATGTTGTATTTGGCTTAATGAAAGACAATAACAAACAAGTGCTTACTTAAGAAATGCATTGCAATGAATACTTGGCCTAAGATAGACATAATTGTTATCGCATAGAGAGGAGTGTTTGTTGATCACTCTGTCTCACAGGTGATGCTCTGAGATGCCATGGAAGGAAATACAGGGTTCATTGCCTGGAGGTAATCAATGTACATACCTGAAAATGCAGCCAGTGATAGGTAATGGAATCACATTACTTTGATATGGGTGCTGACTGAAGAATTTGGTAGGAACAATGCTCTCAGCTACTCTCAATGTGAAATGAAGCATCAGGTAAGTTCCATATAGCATTTACACACAAACAATCAGGGGGGCAGTGGGTACATTTTGGTCTCCTCAGCAAAGCCACACCATGTGGGTGTTTTGCTCTAGATTAATAAGATAATTGATCAATGCTTTCTTTGTGTTCACTTTTTAATAAGCTAACAAGGGGTTTCTTTTGAAGGGGAGGTGGAGGAAGGGAGGATGAAGTAATATGAAAAACCAGGTGATCCCAAATAGTTTTTCCAATTGCTGATTATTCTGAAAACACTATATAGTTATCTTAGGCCCCTTCTACACTGCCATATAATCCAGATTATCAAAGCAGATAATCCACATTATCTGCTTTGAGTTTGATTATCCAGTTTCAAGCAGATAATCTGGATTTTATATGGCAGTGTAGATGGGGCCTTGGAGCGTTATGAGCTATTTTAGGATACCAGATGAAGTGACATACGTTTACAAGCATTAGTTAGAAGAACTAACTTTTTCCCCATTGCCATCTATCTTTTTTCTCTTTTGAATGTGATGTGATCAAGATGTTTGCTCCCCAGCTTTGGCTGTACTTTTATTTGTGTAAGGTAAAGGTAAAGGTTTCCCCTGACTTTAAGTCCAGTAATGTCTGACTCTGGAGGTTGGTGCTCATCCCCATTTCTAAGCCGAAGAGCCGGCGTTGTCCATAGACACCTCCAAGGTCATGTGGCTGGCATGACTGCATGGAGCACCATTACCTTCCCGTAGGAGCGGTACCTATTGATCTACTCACATTGGCATGTTTTCGAACTGCTATGTTGGCAGATGCTGGAGCAACAGCGGGTGCTCACTCTGCTCCTGGGATTTGAACCTGGGACCTTTTGGTCTGCAAGTTCAGCAGCTCAGTGCTTTAACACTCTTTGCCACCGGGGCTCCTTGTGTAGTATTTGTGTAGTAAGAGAAAATTGACTTTCCTATCTTGACTAGTTTATGCTGTGTAAAAAAAGCCCCCTCCAAGATAAATATGCTTTCCAAAACCTGCTCCCATAATATTGTCTTTGTGCCTTGACAGCATGAGGCTATAGGGAGTTACAATAGCAACCACTGCTTTACAAAGCAGATTAGAAATGTTGTTAAGTTCCTCTGTCACTACTTCCTATGGCAGTAAATTGAAAGCATTGTAGGCAGAACACTTGTTGCAGACAGACAGCCTATTATATGTGAGCAGAAACTGGATTGTAGATGCTGGTGAAAACTCATGATCTATTCTTGTTTAGTTACAGATCCTGAATATAGTGATGGCTGTGGTTTTCATGTCAATGAATCCCGCCCAAGTTTTAGCTCTGAAAGAGCTATATGAGGTGCTGCACTAATTTAGTATGGCATGGTTCAGCACCTTAGACATCTCTTTTAAAATTCATACCAAAACCTAGAATAGCTAGCTGGAATGCATTGTAACATGGAATCTACAGAGTCCCACTATCTGAATACTTGATTCAGTCCTTGGTTAGATCATTAAACATCAAAACACACAGCTTTTCCTTTAAACATTTATATCTATACTATTCTCTTGATTTTCCCATCCAGGTGAACATAGCAAAGCGACTAACATTAGTAGTCCAATACAATGTTTTTTTCCCAAAGGTACATCGAGTTGAATTCTAAATTTATGGAGAAGTGAAGCAGAAATAAAAATGATACATGAAATAAGAATATAATAAAAGAATAAATACCGTTTGGAATCCTTGGAAGAATGCATAGTCAAACCAAAACTGCTTTAATTTGTCTGCAATCAGACAGGTCTATTCCAAGGTATGTTGCTTTTCAAAGCTCATCATTAGATGGTGCCCACCCTCCCTCATGTCAAAGTGTTACAGTACCCAAGATCAGTCATGTTATTTAGTATCTGAAACAGAAACATAGATGATATGGCTTCATCGGGAAGTTTCAAAACATGAAGACATGATACATGCATGAAAAGATAGTCTAGATAAAGTGTTAGGCAATCTGGTGCCCTACAAATTCTTAGGAGTTCCAATATCTCTGATGGTTAGTTGTCATGGCAGGAGTTTGTGGGAACTGTTGTATAAAATTGCAGAAACGTATATGGTTGCTTATCCAAATTATTAGTCATGTTTCACCAATATAGTGCACTACTTGCCAAAACTGATGTGAGGTATAAACTGACTGTAGATAAAGATGAATTGAATTGAATTGAATTTTAATCACATGAATGGACACCATGTCTCCCTATGTTGTTATCTACTGTACCTTAAGATCATGTGCAAAAATTGTTCTCAAGATGGTCCCATTATTTGAGGTGAGGTAGGTGATAGTGATGCTCCCTCCCTGTTGAGAAATTCTCTCTCCAAAAAGGTTCATCCCATGCTTCCCTTTGAGAATCAAGCAACCTCTCCCCAGCCTACCTCTGCTTTTCAAAATATTAACAAGCTTTTATGCTGATTTTATGATTTTTAGTATTAGCATTTCAGTTTGCAAATGAATCTTGTAGCACTTTATACATAACTGAGAGAACAAAGTTAGTAGTTGCCATATAATGCAGTCTGAATTTGCATTATATAGTCAGTGTACATCCATATAATGCAGTTCAATGTCTATAACTGCATTATATGGGTCTACACTGATCATATAATGCAGTTCCAAACTGCATTATATGGCAATGTAAGTGCAATATGAGTCTGTCTCCTCAGGTGCATGGAGTGAAGGTACATTTTAGAAATTACTAAATGCCAAGACCTTGGACTGGAAAGAGTATCTCTCTGGGAGCTCCAGAAAGATAGTGGTAAACCTTTACCAAATATACTTTGCCATGAAAACCATTGGATACCTGAACTTTGAAGACATACAACAAAAACAATACATCTTAGATATACATAGAAGATCAGCACATACTTCTAATAATTGGTTATTGGTGACTTATTTGTTAGGGAAGTGATGAATCAGCTTTAAATTTCTATGGAAGACACAGAATTTGGGAGAGATGGATGAGATGCAGCATATTAAATACTGCATTTGAAGTCTAAAATAAAACCCAGAGTGGATTCACCACTCCATGTTATGAAGCCACTGACTGACCCAGCTTTACAGCTCAAGAAATGATCACTATCAGTTTATGTGATAGATTATAAAATATCTAATATCCTGGATAGCAAGGGTGGGCTTAGTACAGTTTGTGGGAAATAGTAGTTACAAGGGGCACACTTGAATTTTTTAACCACCCCAGTATTTTCCTTGATATGTGGGCCATCCTTTGGGGCCTTTTTGGAGTGTTTTATGCCTAGGAGAGCCTTTTTCAAAGTGGTATGAGGATCAGTGGATGAGATGTAGACCTCAGATGTTTGGTGAGGAGTGCATGTGAGACCACGACTTAAGCAGCTTCCTATCTCTATTTTAAATTCCTGTGATGGAGTTAGGAATAAAAACAAAACATTTCCAAGGCCCATGCAAGGTATAATGCTACAAAATGGCTTTTCTGAAAAGTAATCTACAGATATATAGCAAGCAAATTCTGAGACTCTTCTTGCAGCTTGGTATTTCTGAGAGTTACTCATCTAATGTAGCAACCACTTTTCCTTCAAATGTTTCTCATTTTGGCAATCTCTTTCCATTATGGCTTATTTGAATTGCTTTATGACTATAATCTGCTTGTGATCCAGTTTTTCATAGAGCTTTGCCAATCCTAGGTATTGATCTGTCAGAAAGTGACAGCTTTATTCTGCAGCATTACCTGGAAAGTTGGACTCAGCATTTCCACCCCTTCCACCTCAAGTATTAATTTCATGGGTAGGAGGGAAGAGAAGAACAAAGAAGTGCCATTTCTTGAAAGGAACAAAAAGAGCCAAATAGTAATTTGTACAGCATTAGAGGTAGGATGATCTTGCTCTACATAAAAAAGCTTCCATGACAGCCATACAAGATTTGATTTCCAAATGTTTTTGACTGACTCAGTAGAATGTTCCACGATTTCACACTTTGAAAATGTCAGCAGAATTTAGTCTGAAAATTCTTTGAAACATTACTCTTTCTCCTTCATTTTGAGGTTTAGTACATCCATAAGACTTGGGAACAGATGCACCCATACTATTGTGAGCTTTTAGTTACTTGTATAACGGGGCAGAAAATGTGTGGCCATCCATTCATTGTCGAACTACAACTTCTGCCACTTTAATCAAGAAAGCTGATGGCAAAGGAAAAAAGGAATTGCAGTCTACCAACACTTGAAAGGCAACATTGTCCCATCACTGGTGAAAAAGGTACAACAGTGCAATTATTTGTGACAAGATAGCACTTACTTTGAGTTCCCAGGGAGGAGTAGCTTTAAAAATAACACTGATTCCATGATCATCCTGTTTAGTTTGGTAAGGATTGTATGATACAGCTGTGGGCTAAATATGGTGAATGTATGGGTTCAATGCCTTGGACAGTCCTAAAACCCTGGAATGGATTCATTGTCCCACTGACATTAAAGCCACCAGGTGTAGGACCCAGGGAAAACTCACAGTAATCTAATACTACTTAATAACTACTAATTATTAGTAATAGCAACAGCACTGCAATGATATAGAAACAATCAAGTGATCAAGGAGTAAGACGTACATCTCAGCTATAAATGAAAACAAAAAAGCAAATAACATAGATATTAAGATCTGTATGATTCAAGTGGTGGTTTGCTGTTGGAAACAGATGCTCTTAGAACATCTGATGCTGCCTGGGAGGAAACATGCTGAGTAATCAGTCTCATGGGAGAAAAAGCAATATGTTACAAACTAATTCCTATACAAGTTAAATCAATCTTACAGAAATGAGTCAGACAATGAAAGAACACCTAGCTTGGATTCATAACTATTCATGTTTTATTGTGCTATCATGCTGCACAGTCATTTTATATTTAACATCATGATCATTTTTATAGAACTTCCAGGGCATTTTGCATTGTTTGCAAAAACCATGGAAAGTAGAGGTGGGAAACCTTCATGGAACTGAGGACCAAAATGCTTACCTATAGTACTCATTACTAAACTTGGGCCCGGATCAGTTTGACTGAAAGTGTCTTGTAATATTTGGTGGTTTATTTTGTATATTCCCTCAAGAATAGAACAGAGAGGAGGGAATCAGAAAGCTGACCAAAATGGATCAAGAGAGCCGGATTTATCGGCTACTGGAGAGGATGGAGTTAAGTCTGCAACATACCCCAAGGCAGGGGTCTGCTGCGGGAGCCTCTGGAGAAGTTGGGATTAACTGTTGCATCTTGTCTCCCTCCCAGTGAGTGGAAAAGTTCCCTGGGCTCCTTCTCTAGAGAGGGTCCTGCTGGGAACTGAGGTGGGCACTGAAAAGTCTCTGAATTCCTCTTGGAGCATGATGGAAGTTGAAGTTTTCCTCTCTCTTTGTCTCCTGGTCAATCAAAGGTCTGGTTGAATCCATGTTCTGATTGTCTGAGAATTGACACAATCAGCGACTACAATTCCTAGAACCCTCTCTTATGGTTTGTCTTACAGTAGAGTCTCACTTATCCAACATAAATGGGCCGGCAGAATGTTGGATGAGCGAAAATGTTGGATAATAAGGAGGGATTAAGGAAAAGCCTATTAAATGACAAATTATGTTATGATTTTACAAATTAAGCACCAAAACCATCATGTTTTACAACAAATCAACAGAAAAAGCAGTCTAAAACATAGTAACATTATGTAATAATTACTGTCTTTATGAATTTAGCACCAAAACATCACAATATATTGAAAACATTGACTACAAAAACATTGGCTACTAACAAATTGACTACAAATAAAGATAGAATTGCATAAAATGAACCTACAGTAGCAACATTGTCTGAAATTAAATCCATAAAAAGTTCAATCCTTGCTGTCTAGAGAAACAGTTTTGGATCGGAGCAGGAGGCAAACTGCTTTGGATAATCCAGAATGTTGGATAAGCGGATGTTGGATAAGTGAGACTGTACTATATTTTAAAATGTTATGGTGAAAACTTAAAATAATTTGTGAATTGTTCTGAAACTTGGCAGGCCTACAGTTGTAAATGAGGTCTAGAACTGAGGTAGGTTTCATGCAAATAGGCCTTAAAATGGCTCAGGATTGAGCCTTTAAAATTTCCCATTGTAGTAATGGGTCAAATCTTTGCTGAATGAAAACGGCAACACTCTTCCTGATTTGAGTAACTTCCCAGTAAACAGAATGAGGGGTTAGCTGGAAATGGACCCTGAAACGGCATGCCTTTTGGCCAAATAGCACAAGTCTACTCATTACAGGCCATTTCCAGACCTAGAAATGCTTTTAAAAGGTACTTTTTCAATTTAAAATTAATTGCTTGCCAAGGCTGTATTTACACTGTTGAATTAATGTAGTTTCCAACCACTTTAACCGCCATGGCTTAATGTCAAGGAAATAACATTATGGAATTCTGGGAGTTGTCGTTTGATGGGATATGAGTAATCTTTGGCAGAGAAAGCTGAAAAAACCTTGTAGAACAACACCTCCCATAATTCCACAGCATTGAGCCATGGCTGTTAACTCTACAGTATAGATGCACCTACATCAGGAAATGTAGAACATAAATTACCCTATGTAAAAATATGTACTTTAAACTTTAATGGATGAGTTTCAGTGGATTACGATGAGTTTTATTATTATGACTGAGGGGTGACATCAAATTTCCCTCTAGTTTTCTTCTCAACATGTTCACCTTATGAGTTATACATTGTTTTTTCTTTGCGAACCAACATAATCAGTAGAACAAAGTTGTATCATTTCCCTTTTAAAGCTGGGACTTGTTGGTGAGTGCTGGGCCATGGTGAATCTTCCCAAAGACTATAGCTCCTTGACTGAACAGAAAAGCCCAGGTCCAAGTTATTGAAGTTCCACCTGAAAGTATCAGGTAATGGGGAGCTACCTCTGCCTAAGATAGTGTGAAGGTACAGTTAGAGCATATGGTGAGAGTGAACTGGACTGGCAAGTAATCTGATCTAATCATAAGGCAACTATCTTATTTGGAGAGAGTGGGATGTCAAATAATCTTGCATGAGAAGTAAGTAGACCTTAGAGTGGAACTGAGTTTACGAGCTGTGTTGGACTACATGTTGGCATATTGGCCTACAGACAGATACTGTATCATTAAAGCATGAGAATGTTCTTTCTTTAACTGCATTAATAATACAGTGTAGATGCACCTGGGGTCCAACATCTGGAGGGGCACATAATTCCATAGCACTGAGCCATGGCAGTCAAAGTGGTGTCAACTGCATTCATTTTACAGTGTAGATGCACCCTAAGTGAAGTCTTCAAAAACAGTCCCTCGCACAGCATATTACTGTAATCAAAACCTGTTGTTTATCAGAACATGGTTAGCTAAAGTTCAAACAAAACCATATGTATTCCATAAATTGAAAGCCATATGTATTCCATAAATTGATCAAAAAAAAGGTCAAGATCAAACTATATGATTGTTCACATCCTGTCATTGTCATGTAGCTGGTAATGTTCATCTTAACAACAGATGCTCCCATATATAACAGAGGCTTAAATGTGAAATTAAGAGTACTCAAATGAGGGAGTTATCAAGCCTCTTATCCTTACCTAGATAGGATAGTGGGAACACAAACTAAGCGTTTCCAGAAGCTGCAGATGGCTCCCAGCAGCAAGGCCCATCTTGAATTACTCCTGGCTCCAAAAGAACCTATGATAGAAATTTTTTTTTAAAAAAAACTTTTTAAAAAGTTGATAAAGCATCAACCTTTAAAAGTGTTATGAAAAATACTGGTGTTTGTAGCAGTCAGTTTTTACAACACTCCAGATGCATGAATGTTACAAACAAAAATGTATAATGACTATTAAAAGGGAGAGCTGACATAGTTTGGCTCCAGGACTCCCCATGGATTCCAAAATCCATTGTATACAATCGAGTATTAAAATGGCACTTATTATATAAAATGACAAAAATGAAGCATTCTCTTTTGGAATGTCACACACAAATACACACACACTGTATATATAATATAGGCAGTCCCCAAGTTACAAACATCTGACTTACAAGTCATTCACAGTTAAGAATAGGGGTGAGACAACAGGAAGTGAGATAAATCTACCCCTCGGAAGGGGAATTCATTCATTCCTGAAAGGTTATCATGGGGAAAAGGTGGCTCTACTGAAACTTTAACACCAATCCTTGTTTCCACAACAAGCCAAAATTTTCAAAATCCAATTATTATGGAGACAGAAATATTTTAAACAGGAGCACAGACAGCAAAACAAACACCACAGGGGTGTTCACCCTTCCCTATGCTATCCAGAGCGTGCATTCTCTCTTTCTCTCTTACAAACAAATTCACCTCAATAACAGACCTACAGAACACCTACAGAACCTATATTGTTTGTAACTTGGGGGCTGCCTAGTAGGTAAAGGTAAAGGTTTTCCCCTAAAATTAAGTCTAGTCATGACCGACTCTGCGGGTTGGTGCTCATCTCCATTTCTAAGCCGAAGAGCTGGCGTTGTCCGTAGATACCTCCAGGGTCATGTGGCTGGCATGATTGCATGGAGCGCCGTTACCTTCCTGCCGGAGTGGTACCTATTGATCTACTGTCATTTGCATGTTTTCAAACTGTTAAGTTGGCAGAAGTTGGAGTTATGGCAGGAGCTCACCCTGCTCCCCAGATTCGAACAGTTGACCTTTCGGCCAGCAAGTTCAGCAGCTCAGCGGCTTAATCTGCTGCACCACCAGGGTCTCCGGGGACTCTCTCTCTCTATTTTTTTTTCAAGTCATGAATGATTAACTCCAGTTACATCTACACAGTGAAGAATTAATGCAGTTTGACATTACTTTAACTGCCATGGCTCAATGATGTAATTTATGGGAGTTGTATTTTACAAGGTTTTTAGCCTGCTCTGCTAAGTCATGCTGGTACCTCATCAAACTGCATTAATTCTACACTGTTCCATGGATACCTGATGAATCGATATCAAGGGCCAAGTGTACAAAATATGGTCGAAATACTAAAACTAATAAGTTTGATTTGGCGTAATCTTTCAATCCATCTGATGGAGTGGACTGAAGTGTAAAAAAACTTGTAGCCAATATAAAACTTAAAAATGAGACCAGACTGGGTTTGTTTTACTGCAACAGAACAGCAGTTTCACATTGCAGACTGTAGTTCCAGGAATCCATGCTAGCTGATAGATTCTGA